>NC_140018.1:28623696-29223696 GCF_964263955.1 Coregonus lavaretus
AATGGCAACAGTTCGCACAGGGCAGCTGAATCAGGTGCAACGGCCCGAGACTAATACAAAAAAATAGGAACACAAGGCTTTATTGTTGGGTTTTTTACAGAAATGTTTGGCGATTGACTAGGAATGCATTGGAGATCGACCAGTCGGTGACCACTGCTCTAGAAAGTTGAGTGAAGTTAAATCTGGTGCTTCTCTCTGTGGGCTGATATTTCAGTGCGGGCAGTCCCGAGGAGCTGTGCAGCAGTCTCGGGGCTACTGCGTGCGTGCGCAGTTTAGAGGGAACATTGGGTGCAACTCAATATTAGTAAGGTGTTCCTAATGTTTAGTGCACTCAGTGTATGTCTGATCATAAATATACACTGTAATCCAAGGAGAGGATGAGACCCTGGTAATCAAAACATTACAATCAATGGCTTAATCTAGAACTCTAAATCCAGAAAAGGGTTCAGAGGGTTTATACAAGGCTGCAACCAACTAACAAATGAATCCAAAAGCCATCTCTGTCTGTTTGGGTGACCTGCAGGACTTCACCATGACTCTGTATCTGAGGCACTACTGGAAAGACGAGAGGCTGTCCTTTCCCAGCACAACCAATAAGAGCATGACGTTCGACGGACGCCTGGTCAAGAAGATCTGGGTGCCTGATGTGTTCTTCGTCCACTCCAAGAGGTCGTTCATTCATGACACCACCACGGAGAACATCATGCTCAGGGTGTTCCCAGACGGACACGTTCTCTACAGTCTCAGGTGAGGGAACTGAAAGCAGCAGCTGCACTCAGTTTCGTTTTGTGTCAAGCTCCACATTCTTCAGAAGTGCAACAGTGCCATTTCTATGATGGCAGCGCAGAACTCAGTTGATCTACATTTGCCCAGCACACATTTACCCAATCTCATAGAATCATACTTTACTACGAGGATGTAGCATGTTGATGTTTTATGTTTGTGTCATCGTGGATATAAAGATGTTGTGTTTGAATCCCCAGGGTGACGGTTACTGCTGCCTGTAACATGGACTTCAGTCGTTTCCCTCTGGATTCACAGACCTGCACGTTAGAGCTGGAGAGCTGTAAGTAGCGGTACTCTGACTGTCTCACACTGTGTTATGAAGGGATTTGGTGTGGTGGTACAGTACATCAGGCAGATGTCAATTTGAAATGTCTGTTGTCTCCAGATGCTTACACGGATGAGGACCTCATGCTGTACTGGAAGAGTGGGGATGAGTCCCTGAGCACGGATGACAGGATCTCTCTGTCTCAGTTCCTAATCCAGAAGTTTCACACTACCTCCAGACTGGCTTTCTACAGCAGCACAGGTAGAACCACAAATCAGCTCTGAGGGTCTGATAAGAACGTGTATTGTATAAAAATCCTACATACTGTATACAAATGATGACTGGATGTTGCAGGCATTTACTTCTCAATAAGTCAACATTTATTTGAATAACAAAATTGAAGAATATTATCTGTTTGTATGGAGTTTTGAATGTGACAATTTCACTGAATCCATATACAATACCTTGTTGTACAAATACATCTGCTCTTACGTTCTTCAGAGAAACAAAACCCATTTTCATATTTATGGTGATATCTCACGTCTTTCACTTCTTCCCTCCAGGCTGGTACAACCGTCTGTACATCAACTTCACCCTGCGACGCCACATCTTCTTCTTCCTGCTCCAGACCTACTTCCCTGCCACTCTGATGGTCATGTTGTCTTGGGTTTCCTTCTGGATCGACCGTCGGGCCGTACCGGCCAGGGTCTCATTAGGTAAGATACACTATTAGAAGAAAAGGTTCTACCTAGAACCTAAAAGTGTTCTTCAGCTGTCCCTGTGGGGGGGACCCTTTTTTCTAAGAGTGTAGATGGATTGGTTGGTTCATATCTATGAGGATACTTCCTTGAGTCTCGTGTTCACACAGACGTTGTGTGTTGTACTGTGCTCCAGGTATCACCACAGTGCTCACCATGTCCACCATCATCACTGGAGTCAACGCCTCCATGCCCAGGGTTTCCTACATCAAAGCTGTGGATATTTACCTCTGGGTCAGTTTTGTGTTTGTGTTCCTATCGGTGCTGGAATATGCTGCCGTCAACTATCTGACAACGTTGAGGGATGGGAAAGATCGGAAGCTCAGGGAAAAGGCCAGAGAGCAGGTAAGGTTCCCATCAGACTACGCCTGTACTGCTCTTCTTTATGTCCTTTCAGCATATTTCCTACTCTGATCTCTCTCTCTTTCTCTCTCTCATCTGTCCTACAGTCTCTGGGCCTGGTGAGAGACCAGGTAAGGGTCCTCATCATACCACACTGAACTACAAGTCCTTTCATCGTTTTTCCTACTCTGATCTCTCTCACCCCCCACCTGTCTCTCTCTCCATCTCTCCCTCTGTTTCTCTGCCCTACAGTCGCTCCCCTGCACATGTGGCATGTCCCACACCGGGACCATGATGGTGGATGGGACCTACAGCGAGGCCGACACCAACAGTCTAGCCGGGTACACCAGGGCCCCCGCTCCCGAGGACCCCCCGGAGAAGCAGGAGCGCATGGTGGTGCACATCTCCTTGGACAACGAATCCACGGCAACCAAGAAGAAGGCGCGCTTCCGCAACTTCAGTTTCATGAAGAACACCCACGCCATAGACACCTACTCCCGCATGATCTTTCCTGGATCCTACATCATCTTCAACCTCATCTACTGGTCTGTGTACTGCTGAGGCTCTCCCGAACAGCCTTGATACAGTCAGCAGAGAGACAATCTACTGATGTTGCTGTACCAGATGAAACAGGACCGTTATTTAACTCTGACTGACAAACTGATTGACTGAAAGTGGTAATGACCTCCATAGTGCACATTGAGGTGGTAGATTTCTTATAACACCTGTGCTCACCAGCAGCGCTCACAAAGGATTTCACAGGTCTCTGGATGGATAAAACCATTCTATCCTCAATATCAGCTACAACCATCTCACTACTTGACTCAACTGTACAGCTTTCCTACTTTCTCTATATAAACTATTTACACAACCATGCAGGTCCAAGCAACAAACTACGATGGAATACCTACCTGCTCTTCCCATTTATTGCAATTTGATCTCTGGAATCGATGCTGTTTTATACTCATGGTACTGTCAACGCAGGGAAACTATGTCTGCATTACTGACAGTATACGTACATCTGAAATGGACTAAGTGTTGCCCAAGCTTGACTCTTTAAACAGAAAACAGAAAGCTTGATCCATAATGCAAGGGTTTGACCTCGAAATCAATCGACTATGTTGATTTGGCAAGCACCAATTGCTCATGAGCACATTGAAACACAGCCACACACTCATGTCTTCTAGGAATGCACCAAGTGTTATTCTTTTTAAGATTGAGCAAACCACACAAAAATCTAAATCTACATTATACAAGCTGGAATTTTCATGAAATAGATGTTCACTTAGATTACAGTATTTCATGATTTATTTCATTATTTATTCATTATCTGTTTATTTCATTATTTATTCATTTTAGGCCTAGCAATTTACTTACATAATACATTTTTTGTGCACTCATATGCCATTATACCTTAAGTTGTTAAAAACAATGCATGGGGCTGAATAGATTTTTTTCATGGCTGGCCACAGAAATTGTGAGGGTGGGTACTATTTATGAATGCTTATGTGAACTATCATTAAGCTTGTTTCAGAAACTCAATGTTATCAACCAATTAAAGTGCTGTTTCTGTTTGTATATTATTCAGAAGGGGTTTTAAAGACTTATAAACCTTTATCAGTGATGTAATGAACTTGAACAGCCTTAAGTGAACTGGTTTCACAGCTATATCTTTTGTGTTTGTTTGTTTGATTGACTGTTTGGATTACAAGTGACTGCATATAGTTTTTTTATCCAGTATTCTATCCAACCAGTATATTGGTACACATGGTGTTGTATGTAGTATGTAGATAGCCACAAGCATGAGCTGGATTTACTAGGCACCCATATTGCTACTGTAGACATGTCAGCATGTTGGACAAATGCTCAACCAATGCAAACCACCTCGGACAGATGCTTGTCCACAAGCTGCACAACTACTGTAGACTGATTATTGTTGCATGAAATATTTAGAATGTATGCTTTTTGGAGCAGATTTATAAATAAAGGCTTTAAACTAAAAGCATGTTTACAGTCAAGGTGTTTGAGCATGATTCATGACCATACAGTTTTTGTTTGCCTGTTCTCAATCTAAAGAAAAGTCTGTAAACATTATCTTTCAATTGCTGGAGGTAGGGTTGCAAAGTTTCATTCACTTTCTCAAAATTCACATGTTTTTTCAAAAATCCCAGTTGGAAGATTCTCTGAATCAAGAGGTGATGAGCAGAAAATCTGGAATTCTCCAACCAGGATTTCAGGAAAACCTGGGAATTTTGGGAAAGTTACTGGAATTTTGCAACCCTAGCTGGATTATGTCATTGTTTCCTTATGGATGAAACAACATTACTAAGAACTATGAAATAACATTACTGGAAATACAGCATTCACTTTAAGAATGTGTTTCTGAGACAATCTTGCCATGTGACATACATCTGTCTGTCTGTAATCCAGATTTTAGAGAGCATTCAGAGCACATTTAATCCCCAAACAAACAAATCAAATTACATTTTCCTCTAATTTTCTGAGATACTGAATTTGGGGTTTTCATGAGCTGTAAGCCGTAATCATCAAGATTAAAACAAATACAGGCTTGAACTATTTCACTTTTTGTGTAATTAATCCACGATAGATATGAGTTTCACTTTGTCAATTGAATTATTGAAATTACTTAACTTTTCCACAATATTCTAATTTATTGAGCTGCACCTGTATTCATCCCCCTTGGCGTTTTTCCTATTTTGTTGCATTACAACCTGTAATTTAAATTGATTTTTATTTGGATATCACGTAATGGACATGCACAAAATAGTCCAAATTGGTGAACTGAAATGAAAAAAATAACTTTCTAAAAAATAAATAATGGAAAGGTGGTGCGTGCATATGTATTCACCCCCTTTGCTATGAAGCCCCTAAATAAGATCTGGTGCAACCAATTACCTTCAGAAGTCACATAATTAGTTAGATTGCACACAGGTGGACTTTATTTAAGTGTCACATGATTTCAGTATATATACACCTGTTCTGAAAGGACCCAGAGTCTACAACACCACCAAGCAAGCGGCACCATGAAGACCAAGGAGCTTTCTAAACAGGTCAGGGACAAGTTGTGGAGAAGTACAGATCAGGGTTGGGTTATAAAAAAAATATCTGAAACTTTGAACATCCCACGGAGCACCATTAAATCCATTATTAGAATATGGAAGGAATATGGCACCACAACAAACCTGCCAAGAGAGGGCTGCCCACCAAAACTCACAGACCAGGCAAGGAGGGCATTAATCAGAGAGGCAACAAAGAGACCAAAGATAACCCTGAAGGAGCTGCAAAGCTCTTCAGCGGAGATTGGAGTATCTGTCCATAGGACCACTTTAAGCCGTACACTCCACAGAGCTGGGCTTTACGGAAGAGTGGCCAGAAAAAAGCCATTGCTTAAAGAAAAAAATAAGCAAACACGTTTGGTGTTTGCCAAAAGCCATGAGGGAGATTCCCCAAATATATGGAAGAAGGTACTCTGGTCAGATAAGACTAAAATTGAGCTTTTTGGCCATCAAGGAAAACCCTATGTCTGGTACAAACCCAACACCTCTCATCACCCAGAGAACACCATCCCCACAGTGAAGCATGGTGGTGGCAGCATCATGCTGTGGAGATGTTTTTCATCGGCAGTGACTGGGAAACTGGTCAGAATTGAAGGAATGATGGATGGCGCTAAATACAGGGAAATTCTTGAGGGAAACCTGTTTCAGTGTTCCAGAGATTTGAGACTGGGACGGAGGTTCACCTTCCAGCAGGACAATGACCCTAAGCATACTGCTAAAGCAACACTTGAGTGGTTAAAGGGGAATCATTTAAATGTCTTGGAATGGCCTAGTCAAAGCCCAGACCTCAATCCAATTGAGAATCTGTGGTATGCCTTAAAGATTGCTGTACACCAGCGGAACCCATCCAACTTGAAGGCGCTGGAGCAGTTTTGCCTTGAAGAATGGGCAAAAATCCCAGTGGCTAGATGTGCCAAGCTTATAGAGACATACCCCAAGAGACTTGCAGCTGTAATTGCTGCAAAAGGTGGCTCTACAAAGTATTGACTTTGGGGGGGTGAATAGTTATACACGCTCAAGTTTTCTGTTTTTTTTGTCTTATTTCTTGTTTGTTTCACAATAAAAAATATTTTGCATCTTCAAAGTGGTAGGCATGTTGTGTAAATCAAAAAAACAAACCCCCTAAAAATCCATTTTAATTCCAGGTTGTAAGGCAACAAAATACGAAAAATGCCAAGGTGGGTGAATACTTTCGCAAGCTACTGTACTTTAAATTTAAGAGTTAGGTTTAGGGTTACAATTAAGGTTAGAGTTAGGGTAAGTATTTAGGTTTAGGGTTCGGAGTTAGGTTTGGGTTAAGGTTAGGGTTATGGTAAGGGTTAGGATTAAGGTTAGGTTTAGGGTTAGGGAAAATAGGATTTTGAATGGAAATACATTTTAGGATAGAAGAAGATAACGTGTGTGTGCGGAATTTGTGTTGAAAAAATTGCCAACACAAATTCCCTCTACTCTACAGTTTACCATGAATTCCATTGTTTACCCAAGTTACGAACGTTTATTAAATCAGCTTAAAAGTATAATACATTATAAGTATATCATAATTCATATTCATACGGTATATTGTAAAAAATATTTTAACAAGCATCTACAGTAAATTTGTATGGGACTGTATTATGCCATGCTCACTGTCATATTCAACAGAACCATCATCATCAGTTGACAGTTGGTTAGTGCAGATTAAATTTATAATGAAGAGATAGAAGAAAAAAAACGTTATGTAATGTCATGCGGTTGGCTTTGCATCAAGTGCTGCAATCTTCCACCCAGCAAATCCAGATGAATTATGATTGGGGAGGTGGGAGAAAATCTGTCATTTTCAATCAAATAAAACTGCCACACATGCAATTACAGAACTGCAACAGCATTCTAAGTTCTTTATGTCATGGGAGACATCTTGGCTTACCTCGCGATAGCTGATGTGTTGATGAGCTTTCTGACGCTATGGCTGCTTTGGCATCACCCAGGTGGGTGATACACATTGGTGGCAGTAGATAAGGTGAGTTTCCCCCATATGTACATCACTTTAAGCATCTGTAAAAGCAGTATAGAAATAATTCATTGCTATTTAAAAAAAAAAATCATTATTAAATTGGATATATACAGTATCTCATAAAAGAAGACCTTGCCATCAGGTACTTTTCAATCAGGTATGTATTTGTGTAAGACAAATCTCCACTCTAAAACGTGTTTTAGACCATGCTGCCCTCTATTGGTTGAAAGGTATGCAACAGAAGGTTTGTTCAAATGAAATCCATGTAGATGTATTCTTTGTAATCTTGATGTGCCAGTACTCTCCAACAGCAGGTGGTGGTGCTATAACACTAGGTATTGCACTTTGCATAGAAACTGTAGTGAACACTGCTGTCATTGAGAACTACTGCATTTTACTTCCTGATATCTTGAATACTGGGTTAGGGTTGAACTTGGATGTGGACACTAATCTAGGGGTTAGGGTAAGGGTTGTGGTTGAGGCTGGTTTAGTGTTGAACCGGGATGTGGACATGAAGTTAGGGTTAAGGTTAGGGTTGTGGTTGAGGGTTAGGGTTAGTCCCAACCCTGGCTCCGGCTCCAACCCTAATCCTAGCTTCATGTCCACATCCCAGTTCAACTCTGACCCTAGCTTTAACCCTAGCTTCCTGTATATATATAAAAAAAATATTGGGTTAGGGTTGAAACTCACATAACATGTAGCCTATGTAATCTGAGGCAGATAAACTTCAATTTGAATGCCACATAACAGGACAGCTCATATCATGACACCATGTACATCAGAGAACATTAAGTTAGTCCAAATATTTTCTTCAGAGAAATATTGGCTTTGTCCAGTGGTGCTTCCCTAGTCCATAAAACAAGGCTACATCCCTTTTACTATTTGTGGTGCTGACAGCCAATCCCTAAATTCTGTTGATGCGCCCTCGTGACTGCCTGGCCTGAACAGATGCTGTGTTTTAGTGGTGGCCACTCCTTTTATGTGTTAATCTCCGATTTCAGTCTGGCACAGAATAGTACTATGCTCCCTGTGTTTTGGCCTATTCAGACACTTCCAGGTTCTGTCCTGATCCTGTTTGCAGGTAGGGATAGGCTAATGATACAGTAGTATCAGGAGTATACTTATAGTAGTATCAGGAGTACACAATGAGCGCAGGAGTACAAGTGTATACTGCTACTCCTCCATAAGGAGTATAGGAATATACTGCTACTCCTCCTTAAGGACTACAGGAGTATACTGATGCTCCATAGGGAACATAAGGCTTTCCCTAAGAACAAGGAGTTGTAAGGAGGAAGTTTTCCTTTCAGAAGGAGAAGGAACTTTTTATTTCTTTATTTATTGCTGGAGGGTTTGTCCAAGCTTAACCTTGTCCCCAGGCTATTGCGCACAGAGCATTTGGGCGAAAGTGTTTGGGAACGAGATTAGTTCAAGCTCATCAGCAATATAACTGCACTAATGTTTGATCAGTTTATAACGAAGAATGGACAAGTATTTTGGATCAGTGAAGAGAATTACAACATAGAGGCAGTTATGCACTTTGCACACACTATGCATTAAACACACTATGATTGCTGCTTAACTACAGTGCCTTGCAAAAGTATTAATCCCCCTTGGCGTTTTCCCTATTTTGTTGCATTACAACCTGTAATTAAAATTGATTTTTATTTGGATTTCATGTAATGGACATACACAAAATAGTCCAAATTGTGAAGTGAAATGAAAAAAATAACTTGTTTCAAAACATTCTAAAAAATAAATAACGGAAAAGTGGTGCGTGCATATGTATTCACCCCCTTTGCTATGAAGCCCCTAAATAAGATCTGGTGCAACCAATTACGTTCAGAAGTCACATAATTAGTTAAATAAAGTCCACCTGTGTGCAATCTAAGTGTCACACGATCTGTCACATGATCTCAGTACATATACACCTGTTCTGAAAGGCCCCAGAGTCTGCAACACCACTAAGCATGGGGCACCACCAAGCAAGCGGCACCATGAAGACCAAGGAGCTCTCCAAACAGGTCAGGGACAAAGTTGTGGAGAAGTACAGATCAGGGTTGGGTTATAAAAAAATATCCGAAACTTTGAACATCCCACGGAGCACCATTAAATCCATTATTAAAAAATTGAAATAATATGGCGCCACAACAAACCTGCCAAGAGAGGGCCGCCCACCAAAACTCACGGACCAGGCAAGGAGGGCATTAATCAGAGGCAACAAAGAGACCAAAGATAACCATGAAAGAGCTGCAAAGCTCCACAGCGGAGATTGGAGTATCTGTCCATAGGACCACTTTAAGCCGTACACTCCACAGAGCTGGGCTTTACGGAAGACTGGCCAGAAAAAAAGCCATTGCTTAAAGACAAAAATAAGCAAACACGTTTGGTGTTCGCCAAAAGCCATGTGGGAGACTCCCCAAACATATGGAAGAAGGTACCCTGGTCAGATGAGACTAAAATTGAGCTTTTTGGCCATCAAGGAAAACGCTGTGTCTGGCGCAAACCCAACACCTCTCATCACCCCGAGAACACCATCCCCACAGTGAAGCATGGTGGTGGCAGCATCATGATGTGGGGATGTTTTTCATCGGCAGGGACTGGGAAACTGGTCAGAATTGAAGGAATGATGGATGGCGCTAAATACAGGGAAATTCTTGAGGGAAACCTGTTTCAGTGTTCCAGAGATTTGAGACTGGGACGGAGGTTCACCTTCCAGCAGGACAATGACCCTAAGCATACTGCTAAAGCAACACTCGAGTGGTTTAAGGGGAAACATTTAAATATCTTGGAATGGCCTAGTCAAAGCCCAGACCTCAATCCAATTGAGAATCTGTGGTATGACTTAAAGAGCAGTTTTGCCCTGAAGAATGGGCAAAAATCCCAGTGGCTAGATGTGCCAAGCTTATAGAGACATACCCAAAGAGACTTGCAGCTGTAATTGCTGCAAAAGGTGGCTCTACAAAGTATTGACTTTGGGGGGGTGAATAGTTATGCACGCTCAAGTTTTCAGTTTTTTTGTCCTATTTCTTGTTTGTTTCACACAAAAAATATATTTTGCATCTTCAAAGTGGTAGGCATGTTGTGTAAATCAAATGATACAAACCCCCCAAAAAACATTTATATTCCAGGTTGTAAGGCAACAAAATAGGAAAAATGCCAAGGGGGGTGAATACTGTCACAAGCCACTGTAACCAGATTTCTCTCACTGTTTACCACATCAGTCACCGGCTTCATTAATACAGTTGAAGTCGA
The DNA here is from genome assembly GCF_964263955.1 of Coregonus lavaretus. Lineage (NCBI taxonomy): Eukaryota > Metazoa > Chordata > Actinopteri > Salmoniformes > Salmonidae > Coregonus > Coregonus lavaretus. The sequence continues at coordinate 28,634,167 of NC_140018.1, forward strand.
AAGTTTACATACACTTACATTGGAGTCATTAAAACTCGTTTTTCAACCACTCCACAAATTTCTTGTTAACAAACTATAGTTTTGGCAAGTCGGTTAGGACATCTACTTTGTGCATGACACAAGTAATTTTTACAACAATTGTTTACAGACAGATTATTTCACTTATAATTCACTGTATCACAATTCCAGTGGGTCAGAAGTTTACATACACTAAGTTGACTGTGCCTTTAAACAGCTTGGAAAATTCCAGAAAATGATGTCATGGCTTTAGAAGCTTCTGATGGGCTAATTTACATAATTTGAGTCAATTGGAGGTGTACCTGTGGATGTATTTCAAGGCCTACCTTCAAACTCATTGCATCTTTCCTTGACATCATGGGAAAATCAAAAGAAATCAGCCAAGACCTCAGAAAAAAATGGTAGACCTCCACAAGTCTGGTTCATCCTTGGGAGCAATTTCCAAACGCCTGAAGGTACCACGTTCATCTGTACAAACAATAGTACGCAAGTATAAACACCATGGGACCACGCAGCCGTCATACCGCTCAGGAAGGAGACATATTCTGTCTCCTAGAGATGAACGTACTTTGGTGCGAAAAGTGCATATCAATCCCAGAACAACAGCAAAGGACCCTGTGAAGATGCTGGAGGAAACAGATACAAAAGTATCTATATCCACAGTAAAACAAGTCCTATATCGACATAACCTGATAGGCCGCTCAGCAAGGAAAAAGCCACTGCTCCAAAACCGCCATAAAATAATAAATAAATAATATGCCATTTAGCAGACGCTTTTATCCAAAGCGACTTACAGTCATGCGTGCATACATTTTTACGTATGGGTGGTCCCGGGGATCGAACCCATTACCCTTGCATTACAAAAGCGCCATGCTCTACCAATTGAGCTACAGAGGACCACAAAAAAGCCAGACTACAGTTTGCAACTGCACATGGGGACAAATATCGTACTTTTTGGTCTGATGAAACAAAAATAGAACTGTTTGGCCATAATGACCATCGTTATGTTTGGAGGAAAAAGGGGGTGGCTTGCAAGCCGAAGAACACCATCCCAACAGTGAAGCACAGCAGGAGGGACTGGTGCACTTCACAAAATAGATGGCATCATGAGGAAGGAAAATTATGTGGATATATTGAAGCAACATCTCAAGACATCAGTCAGGAAGTTAAAGCTTGGTTGCAAATTGGTCTTCCAAATGGACAATGACCCCAAGCATACTTCCAAAGTTGTGGCAAAATGGCTTAAGGACAACAAAGTCAAGGTATTGGAGTGGCCATCACAAATCCCTGACCTCAACCCTGTAGAACATTTGTGGGCAGAACTGAAAAAGTGTGTGCGAGCAAGGAGGCCTACAAACCTGACAGTTACACCAGCTCTGTCAGGAGGAATGGGCCAAAATTCACCCAACTTATTGTGGGAAGCTTGTGGAAGGCTACCCGAAACATTTGACCCAAGTTAAACAATTTAAAGACAATGTTACCAAATACTTTGAGTGTATGTAAACTTCTGACCCACTGGGAATGTGATGAAAGAAATAAAAGCTGAAATAAATCATTCTCTCTACTATTATTCTGAAATTTCACATTCTTAAAATAAAGTGGTGATCCTAACTGACCTAAGACAGGGAATTTCTACTAGGATTAAATGTCAGGAATTGTGAAAAACTGAGTTTAAATGTATTTGGCTAAGGTGTATGTAAACTTCCGACTTCAACTGTAAGTGCATCGACGATGTTGTCCCCACAGTGACCGTACGTACATACCCCAACCAGAAGCCATGGATTACAGGCAACATCCGCACTGAGCTTAAGGCTAGAGCTGCCACTTTCAAGGTGCAGGACATTAATCCAGAAGCTTATAAGAAATCCCGCAACATCCGATGAGCCATCAAACACACAAAGCGTCAATAAAAAAACTAAGATCGAATCCTACTTTGCCGGCTCTGATGCTCGATGGATGTGGCAGGGCTTGCAAACTATCATGGAAGGATAGATATAAATGTACATAGTGGTTACCTGGAAAAAATAGGGGAGGGTCATGCTTTTTCAATTTCAGTCAAGTGGTGGGTTTATTATTTTTGTATTCTAGTCCTGGGGAGGGTCATTTGTAATTGATGACATTTCAATATTTCTCAGTGTTTTAGAATGAGTTGCTTATTAGGCTATATATTGATGTGTGCCCAATTCCGCACCTCTTCTCTGTTTCTCCACTGAGCGTGCAATATCAAGTGAGCCTATAGGCTGGCTATTTAGTGTGATCTCAATCGAATGATCCATAGACTATAGGCTACGAAGTGCATGCTCGGAGAAGCACAGAGGAAAGTTATATTTCTAAGATATCTGCTGGGATGGTGTAAATAAAACTAGGCTGCATTACACACTGCAATGGATATTCCAACCCTGAGCCCCGGCCTGCTCTGCTCTTGCTGATCAAATACGTTTTTGTGTGCTGCCTAACCAATGGCTGTGCTGTGTAGGCCTATAGTGCCAGTTCAGGAGGAGAGTCAAAGGCTTCTTCCAAAAATAAATTTTGATTAGGCCTAGTCCAAAGAAATGCAATCTTGCGCTCGGACTAGCCTATAGCCTATGTTCTGTTCAGTTTGAGAAGGAGAGCGTGAAGATGAGGACCGGAGGTCAACTTTAATAGCTTGCTACAACTATAATTGATTTGATTAAAAACAATATGTTTCTTGCCCATGAAGTAGGCCTTGACTTCACAGTGAGGCGGTTTCCAGTAACTTACATTGTGGTGCTGATTCTTGAAGCAGCAGCCGTGGCACAATCAATCCGAAATGGACAGCTCATGGTGCTGAAAGTAGGCAACTTCGAGTAAGCATAATTAATTTAAACCATCTTCATTTTAATTAGACTTTACTAACAACAAGAGGGCTTTGTGTTGGAGCCTATTTCTTACTATTTAAGAAATAAGAGGTAGGCCTACCTGTTTGTGTGAGTACAGACACTGGGAGACAGGAAGCAAGTACAGAATGTGAACATTTAATGAAAACACGAACATATAACAAAACAAGAACAAAGCCAGAGCCCCCTGATGGGAGAGCATTATATACAAGGAAATTCTCAAAGCTGCTAATGAGAACCTTGACGACCTTGTACCTAGCCGGTGGGGATTCCGGTGGGGTACCCCCACCCAGGTAGTGGCAGTGCTGGCAACACTGGCTGCAGTAACCCATGGGGAGGGGGTCACACTCGGACAATCAGAGAGGGGGTTTATCATTGTGGCCCAGGTGGCACAAAATAATCAAAGGTCTGACTGCATGGAGATGCTTGGGGAAAATGGTTACAACGGGGGACCAGAGTGTTTGTGTCTCAGGTGAAGAGGGTGGATCTGATCTCCATCACCTAGGACTTGACATAGATTAAGTAGATTAATCAAATCTCACATTGTTGTCAATTTCTGCTCAATCTTGCATGCTTTCTCAATCAGCTGTAACTGTATGCGCACTCGTAAATCAGGTCCTTTCTTGAGTTGGGCTCTGGGATATAACAACCGTTGAGTATCTGATTTTATGGTGGATTGTGGAGGAGGGGGGTTGAGTGTGTTGGAGTATGTGAGTATGTGCGTGTGTGTTTGTCCGGCATCTGTTGTGGGGGGGGTGGGGATGTTGTGGGGGGTATGGGATGGACCGCGGTAATTATTTGCTAGGATAATCATTGCTTGTCAATAAATTAAATGTAATACAATGGCAATCCGGGTCAAATGTTTAAAAAGTGTTGATAGGGGACAGAATGCGGTTGGACCATCATATAATTGGCATATACAGTGGGGAAAAAAAGTATTTAGTCAGCCACCAATTGTGCAAGTTCTCTCACTTAAAAAGATGAGAGAGGCCTGTAATTTTCATCATAGGTACACGTCAACTATGACAGACAAATTGAGAATTTTTTTTCCAGAAAATCACATTGTAGGATTTTTAATGAATTTATTTGCAAATTATGGTGGAAAATAAGTATTTGGTCACCTACAAACAAGCAAGATTTCTGGCTCTCACAGACCTGTAACTTCTTCTTTAAGAGGCTCCTCTGTCCTCCACTCGTTACATGTATTAATGGCACCTGTTTGAACTTGTTATCAGTATAAAAGACACCTGTCCACAACCTCAAACAGTCACACTCCAAACTCCATTATGGCCAAGACCAAAGAGCTGTCAAAGGACACCAGAAACAAAATTGTAGACCTGCACCAGGCTGGGAAGACTGAATCTGCAATAGGTAAGCAGCTTGGTTTGAAGAAATCAACTGTGTGAGCAATTATTAGGAAATGGAAGACATACAAGAACACTGATAATCTCCCTCGATCTGGGGCTCCACGCAAGATCTCACCCCGTGGGGTCAAAATGATCACAAGAACGGTGAGCAAAAATCCCAGAACCACACGGGGGTCCTACTGAATGACCTGCAGAGAGCTGGGACCAAAGTAACAAAGCCTACCATCAGTAACACACTACGCCGCCAGGGACTCAAATCCTGCAGTGCCAGTCGTGTCCCCCTGCTTATGTCCAGGCCCGTCTGAAGTTTGCTAGAGTGCATTTGGATGATCCAGAAGAGGATTGGGAGAATGTCATATGGTCAGATGAAACCAAAATAGAACTTTTTGGTAAAAACTCAACTCGTCGTGTTTGGAGGACAAAGAATGCTGAGTTGCATCCAAAGAACACCATACCTACTGTGAAGCATGGTGGTGGAAACATCATGCTTTGGGGCTGTTTTTCTGCAAAGGGACCAGGACGACTGATCCGTGTAAAGGAAAGAATGAATGGGGCCATGTATCGTGAGATTTTGAGTGAAAACCTCCTTCCATCAGCAAGGGCATTGAAGATGAAACGTGGCTGGGTCTTTCAGCATGACAATGATCCGAAACACACCGCCCGGGCAACGAAGGAGTGGCTTCGTAAGAAGCATTTCAAGGTCCTGGAGTGGCCTAGCCAGTCCCCAGATCTCAACCCCATTGAAAATCTTTGGAGGGAGTTGAAAGTCCGTGTTGCCCAGCGACAGCCCCAAAACATCACTGCTCTAGAGGAGATCTGCATGAAGGAATGGGCCAAAATACCAGCAACAGTGTGTGAAAACCTTGTGAAGACTTACAGAAAACGTTTGACCTGTGTCATTGCCAACAAAGGGTATATAACAAAGTATTGAGAAACTTTTGTTATTGACCAAATACTTATTTTCCACCATAATTTGCAAATAAATTCATAAAAAATCCTACAATGTGATTTTCTGGAATTTTTTCCCTCATTTTGTCTGTCATATTTGACGTGTACCTATGATGAAAATTACAGGCCTCTCTCATCTTTTTAAGTGGGAGAACATGCACAATTGGTGGCTGACTAAATACTTTTTTTCCCCACTGTACATTACTCTTATTGAATTTCCACGTGGGCGAGGATATTGGAAATTTAATCAAAGCCTATTGGATGATAATTTATTTTTAACTAGGACAAAGGAATTTATAACTGACTTTTTCCAACATTACATAGGTACAGCAAATCCCCTTATTGTATGGGACACCTTTAAATGTGCCTTTAGAGGCCATGCAATTCAGTACTCATCTCGAAAACAAAAGCAATTTAGGTCAAAAGAGTTTATACTAACAAAGGAAATAGAAAGTCTAACAGAACAGATAGATGGCAATAAAAACTGTAACATAGAGGCTCAGAATAAATTAGAGGAAAAACAAAAACAAATGGAGAAACTTATTCAAGAAAGATCAAGTGTAATATATTATAAAAAATAAAGCAAACTGGATGGAATATGGGGAAAAAACACAAAATTATTTTTTAATCTTCAACATAGGAATGCTACCAAAAATAATTTAATGAAACTGGTTACAATTGATGGAGTAACCCATGATTCACCAAATGATATTTTGAAGGAGGAAATAAAGTACTTTAAGCATATGTTTTCGTTTCAGTCGCCTCCATCTCCTCTAACTGAAGCTAATTGTAGACAAAAAAAAATCTATTGTTAATGTAAAATTAACAGCCATACAGAAAGACTGAAATTACAGAGGAGGAACTTCTGGATGCAATTAAAGACTTTAAGTCCGGGAAAACTCCAGGGTTGGATGGCATACCAGTCGAGGTATACCAAACCTTTTTTGATATACTAAGAGGTCCGTTATTAGCATGTTTTAACCACTCCTATGTAAATGGTAGATTATCTGACACTCAAGAAGAAGATCTCATTACTACTGAAACAGGATACAAGTGGAAAATATAAAGATCCAGTCCATTAAAAAAATTGGAGGCCCCTTACACTTCAGTGTTGTGATGCAAAAATTCTAGCAAAATGTATAGCGCATAGAATTAAAAAGGTATTGTCGGATATTATTCATTCTAATCAGACAGGTTTTTTACATGGAAGATACATTGGAGATAATATAAGGCAAGTATTGGAAACAATAGAACATTATGAAAAATCGGAAAAACTAGTTCTGCTATTCATTGCAGACTTCGAAAAGGCATTTGATAAAGTACGACAGGGGTTTATATATAAATGCCTGGAGCATTTCAATTTTGGTGAATCTCTTATGAAATGGGTCAAAATCATGTATAGTAACCCCAGGTGTAAAATAGTAAATAATGGCTATTTCTCAGAAAGTTTTAAACTGTCAAGAGGAGTGAAACAAGGTTGTCCACTATCGGCATATCTATTTATTGTGGCCATTGAGATGTTAGCTATTAAAATAATAATAATAATAATAATAATATGCCATTTAGCAGACGCTTTTATCCAAAACGACTTACAGTCATGTGCGCATACATTTTTACGTATGGGTGGTCCCGGGGATCGAACCCACTACCCTGGCGTTACAAGCGCCATGCTCTACCAATTGAGCTACAGAGGACCAGATCCAACAATAATATCAGGGGATTAGAAATCCAGGGCTTAAAAACAAAGGTGTCATTGTACGCTGATGATACATGTTTTCTTAAAAATCCACAACTAGAATCACTCCACAGCCTCATAGAGGATCTAGATACATTTTCTAACCTCTCTGGATTACAACCAAATTCTGACAAATGTACTATATTACATATTGGATCAATAAAAAATACAATTTTTACATTACCATGTAGTTTACCAATAAAATGGTCTGATGGTGATGTGGATATACTCGGAATACATATCCCAAAGGAAATAAATGATCTCACTTCAATAAATTATAATAGAAAGTCAGAAAAATAGATAAGATCTTGCTACCATGGAAAGGTAAATACCTGTCAATTTGTGGAAAAATCACCCTGATTAACTCTTTAGTATTATCCCAGTTTACCTATTTGCTTATGGTCTTGCCTACGCCTAGCAAACAGTTTTTTAAATTATATGAGAAAAAATATTCCATTTTATTTGGAACGGCAAGCCAGACAAAATTAAACGGGCCTATTTACAGTGGGGGAAAAAAGTATTTAGTCAGCCACCAATTGTGCAAGTTCTCCCACTTAAAAAGATGAGAGAGGCCTGTAATTTTCATCATAGGTACACGTCAACTATGACAGACAAATTGAGATTTTTTTTCTCCAGAAAATCACATTGTAGGATTTTTTATGAATTTATTTGCAAATTATGGTGGAAAATAAGTATTTGGTCACCTACAAACAAGCAAGATTTCTGGCTCTCACAGACCTGTAACTTCTTCTTTAAGAGGCTCCCCTGTCCTCCACTTGTTACCTGTATTAATGGCACCTGTTTGAACTTGTTATCAGTATAAAAGACACCTGTTCACAACCTCAAACAGTCACACTCCAAACTCCACTATGGCGAAGACCAAAGAGCTGTCAAAGGACACCAGAAACAAAATTGTAGACCTGGACCAGGCTGGGAAGACTGAATCTGCAATAGGTAAGCAGCTTGGTTTGAAGAAATCAACTGTGGGAGCAATTATTAGGAAATGGAAGACATACAAGACCACTGATAATCTCCCTCGATCTGGAAGATCTCACCCCGTGGGGTCAAAATGATCACAAGAACGGTGAGCAAAAATCCCAGATCCACACGGGGGGACCTAGTGAATGACCTGCAGAGAGCTGGGACCAAAGTAACAAAGCCTACCATCAGTAACACACTACGCCGCCAGGGACTCAAATCCTGCAGTGCAAGACGTGTCCCCCTGCTTAAGCCAGTACATGTCCAGGCCCGTCTGAAGTTTGCTAGAGTGCATTTGGATGATCCAGAAGAGGATTGGGAGAATGTCATATGAAACCAAAATAGAACTTTTTGGTAAAAACTCAACTCGTCGTGTTTGGAGGACAAAGAATGCTGAGTTGCATCCAAAGAACACCATACCTACTGTGAAGCATGGGGGTGGAAACATCATGCTTTGGGGCTGTTTTTCTGCAAAGGGACCAGGACGACTGATCCGTGTAAAGGAAAGAATGAATGGGGCCATGTATCGTGAGATTTTGAGTGAAAACCTCCTTCCGTCAGCAAGGGCATTGAAGATGAAACGTGTCTGGGTCTTTCAGCATGACAATGATCCCAAACACACCGCCCGGGCAACGAAGGAGTGGCTTCGTACGAAGCATTTCAAGGTCCTGGAGTGGCCTAGCCAGTCTCCAGATCTCAACCCCATAGAAAATCTTTGGAGGGAGTTGAAAGTCTGTGTTGCCCAGCGACAGCCCCAAAACATCACTGCTCTAGAGGAGATCTGCATGGAGGAATGGGCCAAAATACCAGCAACAGTGTGTGACAACCTTGTGAAGACTTACAGAAAACGTTTGACCTGTGTCATTGCCAACAAAGGGTATATAACAAAGTATTGAGAAACTTTTGTAATTGACCAAATACTTATTTTCCACCATAATTTGCAAATAAATTCATAAAAAATCCTACAATGTGATTTTCTGGAATTTTTTTCCTCATTTTGTCTGTCATAGTTGACGTGTACCTATGATGAAAATTACAGGCCTCTCTCATCTTTTTAAGTGGGAGAACTTGCACAATTGGTGGCTGACTAAATACTTTTTTTCCCCAATGTATATAATGAATATGAATTTGGAGGACAGAAATTATTAAATATTAAAGCATTAGACCTATCACTAAAAGCTTCAGTCATACAAAAGTTATACTTAAATCCGAACTGGTTCTCTAGTAAATTAGTAAGATTGTCTCACCCAATGTTCAAGAATGGCCTTTTTCCCTTTATTCAGATTACAACCACTCACTTTCAGTTATTTGAAAAGGAAATCATCTCCCAGAAATTACAGACCTCTACATGCTTTGTAAGTAGGAAAACCTGCAATCGGCAGTGTATCAAATACTTGTTCTCCGCACTGTATGTATGTATGTGTGTGTGTATGTTTGTATATGTATATGTATATGTGTATGTATGTGTGTATATACAGTGGGGAGAACAAGTATTTGATACACTGCCGATTTTGCAGGTTTTCCTACTTACAAAGCATGTAGAGGTCTGTAATTTTTTATCATAGGTACACTTCAAATGTGAGAGACGGAATCTAAAATAAAAATCCAGAAAATCACATTATATGATTTTTAAGTAATTAATTTGCATTTTATTGCATGACATTAGTATTTGATACATCAGAAAAGCAGAACTTAATATTTGGTACAGAAACCTTTGTTTGCAATTACAGAGATCATACGTTTCCTGTAGGTCTTGACCAGGTTTGCATACACTGCAGCAGGGATTTTAGCCCACTACTCCATACAGACCTTCTCCAGTTCCTTCAGGTTTCAGGGCTGTCACTGGGCAATACGGACTTTCAGCTCCCTCCAAAGATTTTCTATTGGGTTCAGGTCTGGAGACTGGCTAGGCCACTCCAGGACCTTGAGATGCTTCTTACGGAGCCACTCCTTAGTTGCCCTGGCTGTGTGTTTCGGGTCGTTGTCATGCTGGAAGAGCCAGCCACGACCCATCTTCAATGCTCTTACTGAGGGAAGGAGGTTGTTGGCCAAGATCTCGCGATACATGGCCCCAACCATCCTCCCCTCAATACGGTGCAGTCGTCCTGTCCACTTTGCAGAAAAGCATCCCCAAAGAATGATGTTTCCACCTCCATGCTTCACGGTTGGGATGGTGTTCTTGGGGTTGTACTCATCCTTCTTCTTCCTCCAAACACGGCGAGTGGAGTTTAGACCAAAAAGCTCATTTTTGTCTCATCAGACCACATGACCTTCTCCCATTCCTCCTCTGGATCATCCAGATGGTCATTGGCAAACTTCAGACAGGCCTGGACATGCGCTGGCTTGAGCAGGGGGACCTTGCGTGCGCTGCAGGATTTTAATCCATGACGGCGTAGTGTGTTACTAATGGTTTTCATTGAGACTGTGGTCCCAGCTCTCTTTAGGTCATTGACCAGGTCCTGCCATGTAGTTCTGGGCTGATCCCTCACCTTCCTCACCCCCCAGACCGAGGGTGATTGACCGTCATCTTGAACTTCTTTCATTTTCTAAGAATTGCGCCAACAGTTGTTGCCTTCTCACCAAGCTGCTTGCCTATTGTCCTGTAGCCCATCCCAGCCTCGTGCAGGTCTACAATTGTATCACTGATGTCCTTACACAGCTCTCTGGTCTTGGCCATTGTGGAGAGGTTGGAGTCTGTTTGATTGAGTGTGTGGACAGGTGTCTTTTATACAGGTAACGAGTTCAAACAGGTGCAGTTAATACAGGTAAAGAGTGGAGAACAGGAGGGCTTCTTAAAGAAAAACTAACAGGTCTGAAAGCCGGAATTCTTACTGGTTGGTAGGTGATCAAATACTTATGTCATGCAATAAAATGCAAATTTATTATATAAAAATCATACAATGTGATTTTCTGGATTTTTGTTTTAGATTCCGTCTCTCACAGTTGAAGTGTACCTATGATAAAAATTACAGACCTCTACATGCTTTGTAAGTAGGAAAACCTGCAAAATCGGCAGTGTATCAAATACTTGTTCTCCCCACTGTATGTACAGTGGGGGAAAAAAGTATTTAGTCAGCCACCAATTGTGCAAGTTCTCCCACTTAAAAAGATGAGAGAGGCCTGTAATTTTCATCATAGGTACACGTCAACTATGACAGACAAATTGAGAATTTTTTTTCCAGAAAATCACATTGTAGGATTTTTAATGAATTTATTTGCAAATTATGGTGAAAAATAAGTATTTGGTCACCTACAAACAAGCAAGATTTCTGGCTCTCACAGACCTGTAACTTCTTCTTTAAGAGGCTCCTCTGTCCTCCACTCGTTACCTGTATTAATGGCACCTGTTTGAACTTGTTATCAGTATAAAAGACACCTGTCCACAACCTCAAACAGTCACACTCCAAACTCCACTATGGCCAAGACCAAAGAGCTGTCAACGGACACCAGAAACAAAATTGTAGACCTGCACCAGGCTGGGAAGACTGAATCTGCAATAGGTAAGCAGCTTGGTTTGAAGAAATCAACTGTGGGAGCAATTATTAGGAAATGGAAGACATACAAGACCACTTATAATCTCCCTCGATCTGGGGCTCCACGCAAGATCTCACCCCGTGGGGTCAAAATGATCACAAGAACGGTGAGCAAAAATCCCAGAACCACACGGGGGGACCTAGTGAATGACCTGCAGAGAGCTGGGACCAAAGTAACAAAGCCTACCATCAGTAACACACTACGCCGCCAGGGACTCAAATCCTGCAGTGCCAGACGTGTCCCCCTGCTTAAGCCAGTACATGTCCAGGCCCGTCTGAAGTGCATTTGGATGATCCAGAAGAGGATTGGGAGAATGTCATATGGTCAGATGAAACCAAAATAGAACTTTTTGGTAAAAACTCAACTCGCCGTGTTTGGAGGACAAAGAATGCTGAGTTGCATCCAAAGAACGCCATACCTACTGTGAAGCATGGGGGTGGAAACATCATGCTTTGGGGCTGTTTTTCTGCAAAGGGACCAGGACGACTGATCCGTGTAAAGGAAAGAATGAATGGGGCCATGTATCGTGAGATTTTGAGTGAAAACCTCCTTCCATCAGCAAGGGCATTGAAGATGAAACGTGGCTGGGTCTTTCAGCATGACAATGATCCCAAACACACCGCCCGGGCAACGAAGCAGTGGCTTCGTAAGAAGCATTTCAAGGTCCTGGAGTGGCCTAGCCAGTCTCCAGATCTCAACCCCATAGAAAATCTTTGGAGGGAGTTGAAAGTCCGTGTTGCCCAGCGACATCCCCAAAACATCACTGCTCTAGAGGAGATCTGCATGGAGGAATGGGCCAAAATACCAGCAACAGTGTGTGAAAACCTTGTGAAGACTTACAGAAAACGTTTGACCTGTGTCATTGCCAACAAAGGGTATATAACAAAGTATTGAGAAACTTTTGTTATTGACCAAATACTTATTTTCCACCATAATTTGCAAATAAATTCATAAAAAATCCTACAATGTGATTTTCTGGAAAAGAAATTCTCAATTTGTCTTTCATAGTTGACGTGTACCTATGATGAAAATTACAGGCCTCTCTCATCTTTTTAAGTGGGAGAACTTGCACAATTGGTGGCTGACTAAATACTTTTTTTCCCCACTGTATGTATATGTATGTATGTGTGTGTATATATATATATATATATACAGTGGGGGGGAAAAGTATTTAGTCAGCCACCAATTGTGCAAGTTCTCCCACTTAAAAAGATGAGAGAGGCCTGTAATTTTCATCATAGGTACACGTCAACTATGACAGACAAAATGAGATTTTTTTTCTCCAGAAAATCACATTGTAGGATTTTTTATGAATTTATTTGCAAACTATGGTGGAAAATAAGTATTTGGTCAATAACAAAAGTTTCTCAATACTTTGTTATATACCCTTTGTTGGCAATGACACAGGTCAAACGTTTTCTGTAAATCTTCACAAGGTTTTCACACACTGTTGCTGGTATTTTGGCCTGGGGGATTGGAAGTGATGCAGACAATTACATTGATGGAAGTTACAATCTATCTGCAATATTAAGCTGATCTACCCCAAAAAAATAAAAAATAAAAACAAGAACAGTGTCTGGACAGGGGGAACAAAATGACATTAATGCTGACACGGGGATCACAACTGAGGAACAGACAAATATAAGGGAGGTAATTAAACAGTGATGAAGTCCAGGTGAGTCCAATGAAGCGCAGATGCGCGGAACGATGGTGACAGGTGTGCGTAATGATGGGAAGCCTGGTGCCCTCAAGCTCCAGGGTGGGGGAGTGGGAGCAGGCGTGACAGTTTGACAGACAAAATTATCCATAGATTTGTAGGTCAATTCCTCCACCCACCATGTACTATTTAAATAGGCTACCTCCGTGTCAGTGAAGGGCTGTTAAGTTAAAACCAAGACTCCAAATGATGGGGTATGAGAGGGTATGCCATAGGCCTACTTTTTATTAAAGAAAATGGCCAAAATCACAGGCCTACCTACTTTTAAGATAAAGAAGATCTTTCCACGCCTACTCTTGTCCACAGTGGTCTGCGAACCCACAACCTTCTGGCCCACAGCCCTGTGCGCTATCAAAATACCTGCGTTGCCACGTAATGCTCACAAGACGAAGAGCAGTTCCTAAAACACAGATCTGGGGAAGGGTACAAAAATATTCTGCAGCATTGAAGGTCCCCAAGAACACAGTGGCCTCCATCATTCTTAAATGGAAGAAGTTTGGAACCACCAAGACTCTTCCTAGAGCTGGCCGCCCGGCCAAACTGAGCAATCGGGGGAGAAGGGCCTTGGTCAGGGAGGTGACCAAGAACCCAATGGTCACTCTGACAGAGCTCCAGAGTTCCTCTGTGGAGATCGGAGAACCTTTCAGAAGGACAACACTCCACCAATCAGGCCTTTATGGTAGAGTGGCCAGAGAGAAGCCACTCCTCAGTAAAAGGCACATGACAGCCCGCTTGGAGTTTGCCAAAAGGCACCTAAAGGACTCTCAGACAATGAGAAACAAGATTCTCTGGTCTGATGAACCAAGATTTAACTCTTTGGCCTAAAGCCAAGCATCACGTCTGGAGGAAAACTGGCACCATCCCTATGGTGAAGCATGGTGGTGGCAGCATCATGCTGTGGGGATGTTTTTCAGCAGCAAGGACTGGGAGACTAGTCAGGTTTGAGGTAAAGATGAACGGAGCAAAGTACAGAGAGATCCTTGATGAAAACCTGCTCCAGAGCGCTCAGGACCTCAGACTGGGGCGAAGGTTCACCTTCCAACAGGACAACGACCCTAAGCACACAGCCAAGACAACACAGGAGTGACTACGGGACAAGTCTCTAAATGTCCTTGAGTTGCCCGACCAGAGCCCGGACTTGAACCCAATCGAACATCTCTGGAGATGCAGCGACGCTCCCCATCCAACCTGACAGAGCTTGAGAGGACCTGCAGAGAAGAATGGGAGAAACTCCCAAAATAAAGCTGTGCCAAGCTTGTAGCGTCATAGCCAAGAAGACTCAAGGCTGTAATCGCTGCCAAAGGTACTTCAACAAAGTACTGAGTAAAGGGTCTGAATACTTATGTAAATGTGATATTTTGTTTATTTATTTTTTGCAGAAATTTCTAGAAACCTGTTTTTGCTCATTATGGAGTATTGTGTGTAGATTGATGATGGGGAAAAAAACGATTTAATCTATTTTAGAATAAGGCTGTAACGTAACACAATGTGGAAAAAGTCAAGGGGTCTGAATACTTTCCGAATGCACTGTATAGCAGTGGAAGCTGCTGAGGGGAGGACGGCTCATAATAATGGCTGGAACGGAGCAAATGGAATGGCATCAAACCATGTGTTTGATATATTTGATACCATTCCACTGATTCTGCTCCAGCCATTACCACGAGCCCATCCTCCCCAATTAACTTGCCACCAACCTCCTGTGATGTACAGTGTATTTCCAGCAACCATTTTGTTTCTTTGGGTTATTTTTGAAGGGTCAACATGAGGGTTAAATTAATACAGTCTGGTAGTATTTTCCCCATATTTAACTACATGTAAGTGATTCATGAAATATAATAACTTCGAATATTCACGTACAGGTTTTGTTTTCCTTCATCATTCATTTTAAGAGTTTTTCCGCAAAATCAATTGTTTCATCAATATTTTATATGCATGTAGCCTATATAACAACATGTTTCATGTTTTAATATACAAGATGTATATTTGTATAGACTACACCTAATATACACTGAACAGAAATATGTATAATATGTTTCATGAGCTGAAATAAAAGATCCCAGAAATGTTCTATATGCAAAAAAAACGTATTTCTCTCAAATTTTGTGCACAAATTTGTTTACAACCCTGTTAGTGAGCATTTCTCCCTTGCCAAGACAATCTATACACCTGACAGGTATGGCACATCAAGAAGCTGATTAAACAGCATGGTCATTACACAGGTGCACCTTGTGCTGGGGACAATAAAAGGCCACTGTAAAATGTGCAGTTTTGTCACACAACACAATGCCACAGATATCTTTAAAAAAAAAGTATGTATTATTATTTTTTACCCCCTTTTTCTCGCCAATTCCGATCTTGTCTCATTGCTGCAACTCCCCAACGGGCTCGAGAGGCGAAGGTCGAGTCATGCCCCGCCAAACCGTGCTTCTTAACACCCGCCCACTTAACCCGGAAGCCAGCTGCACCAATGTGTCGACTGTGTCAGAGGAAACACTGTTCACCTGAAGACTGAGGTTAGCCTGCAGACGCCCTGCCCGCCACAAGGAGTCGCTAGAGCACAATGAGCCAAGTAAAGCCCCCCCGGCCAAACCCTCCCCTAACCCAGACGATGCTGGGCCAATTGTGTGCCAACCTATGGGACTCCCGATCACGGCCGGTTGTGATACAACCCAGGATCGAACCCGGGTCTGTAGTGACGCCCCTAGCACTGCGATGCAGTGCCTTAGACCACTGCGGTACTATGGAGGCCCCGATGTCTCAAGTTTTGAGGGAGCCTGCAATTGGCATGCTGACTACAGGAATGTCCACCGCAGCTGTTGCCAGATAATGTAATGTTCATTTCTCTACCATAAGCCGCCTCCAATGTCATTTTAGAGAATTTGGCAGTACGTCCAACCGGTCTCACAACCGCAGACCATGTGTATGGCGTTGTGTGGTTGAGCAGTTTGCTGATTTCAACATTGTGAACAGAGTGCCCCATGGTGGCGGTGGGGTTATGGTAGGGCCAGGCATAAACTACAGACAACGAACACATTTGCATTTTATCGATGGCAATTTGAATGCAGAGATACCGTGACGAGATCCTGAGACGCATTGTCGTGCCATTCATCCACCGCCATCACCTCATGTTTCAGCATGATAATGCACGGCCCCATATCGCAAGGATCTGTACACAATTCTTGGATGCTGAAAATGTCCCAGTTCTTCCATGGCCTGCATACTCACCAGACATGTCACCCATTGAGCTGTGATTCTCTTGGATCAACGTGTACGACAGCGTGTTCCAGTTCCCGCCTATATCCAGCAACTTTCCACAGCAATTTAACAACATTCCACAGGCCACAATCAACAGCCTAATCAACCCTGAGCGAAGGAGATGTGTTGCGCTGCATGAGGCAAATGGTGGTCACACCAGATACTGACTGGTTTTCTGATCCACGCCCCTACTTTTTTAAAGGTATCTGTGACCAACAGATGCATATCTGTATTGCCTGTCATATGAAATCCATAGATCAGGGCCTAATGAATTTATTTCAATTGACTGATTTCCTGGAACTCAGTAAAATCGTTGAAATTGTTGCATGTTGCGTTGATGTTTTTGTTCAGTATAGAATATAAGAGTCATTTGAATTTCATTGAATTCAATTATATTTCCTTTAATTCGAATTGAAATTCTGTATCCTGTTTACTACTTCAATTTCAATTCAATTCCAATTCAAGAATTGGATTGGAATTTATGAGCCATTCTCAATTTAATTCTGAATTGAGCATAACAACCCTGCTATCAATATATGAAAACAATGAGTGGACATTGTTGTGAAAACAAAGAATAGCCATTGTTTAAAATGATTGTCATTAGATTTACTTTATGAAATGTTTTACTGTATTTAAAGATGTTTGGTAGAGGGCATGTTAGCCAAGTGTCAGGTGTTCTGAGGCAGTCAAGCCCACATGATCATTTGAAATAATTCCCGCCCTATAATTAAGCAATAAGGCCCGAAGGGTGTGGTATATAGCCAATATACCACAGCTAAGGGCAGCTCGACACAACGCAGAGTGCCTGGATACAGCCCTTTGCCGTGGTATACTGGCGATATACCACAAACCCCCGAGGTGCCTTATTGCTATTATAAACTGGTTACCAACATAATTAGAGCAGTAAAAATAAATGTTTTGTCATACCCGTGGTGTAGGGTCTGATATACCACTGCTGTCAGCCAATCAGCATTCAGGGCTCAAACCACCCAGTGTATAATAATATCATACAATGTGCTCAATTATGTAAATATGTTTAGGCTAGGGACAGAACTGCCTTGTAGCCCACTCTCACCTTTTAACCGGAGCAGATCAGCTCTTGAGCCGGAAAACTGGATGTGCTCCGCAATGCCTACACATATATGATGGAGAGAACGTCTGAGCCATCTGACGTGGAAGGATTTATAGGTTTAGGCGAAATTGCTTTCCCAACAGTGAGACTAAATACCTCGGGATGTTTCAGTGTGTATTTGTGTCTATAGTATTTCGCATTGTTTTGGCGCGAACGGTACCAGGGATCATGCCCGATGCACATAAAACGTTCTCACTGTAGCCTTCATTATCTGAAACTAGACTTTTATACAACTGGGTCCAGAACGCTGTCAGTGTGGACACTATGCCCACGAACGTCCTACTACTGCTGCTGCTACTTGCCTCGATGGTTGGCGCATCTGTGAGGTCGGTTGGTCGGAGGGGGCATGCGCTTCAGAACTACAGAAAAATCAGGTAGGCTACATGATTGTTGTGTTTGAAATTGTCATATACTAATATCAATCACCACAGGCAGCACTTGATGTGTATTGCAAGATGCTCATTGACATGCATAGGATATGCTAATGAATACTGAGAAGCATGGTCTATTTTGAAAGTTGACCTGGCTGCTTCTACCTCTGCTGTGAGTATTATTGGCGGGTACATTATTGGTGGGTAAGCAGGCCAAAAAGCGCGGGAGGACTGTCATCTATTTATGCGCTACCACCAGCGACGCTCAAAATGACAATCACTTTCCCTCCACTGCATCATACCATTTAGATTGGATTTAATAGCCTTCAAAACAGAAATTCCTCTGAAATTGGTTCATGTTCTTCTCTATAGTGGGTCTTTATATATATATATATATATATATATATATACAAAAGAATGTGGACACCCCTTCAAATTAGTGGCTTATATAGGGTATATATATATATAATGAGGTGGAAATGACCTGAATTAGATGATGGCATGATGCATTTAGACTATAGCTGTTTACATCCATTGCTATTTGTAATAAAGCTAGGCATATATCCACATTCTTAGGTATAGGCTATTATTGTATAGGATAATTTCTTATTTTGTAGAATGCTTCACTTTATCTATCCCTATTCCCAATTTGTGGTATAGGCCACATTAGGCTAGTGCTGTCAGGAAACCATCAGCATTTTCCATTCTTATTGGTTTCATTATACTTTCTCAGTCAATTTAGCCTACAGGATACATTTGAGTTTTGTTAAAGAAGGAGGATTTTTTCCCTTACTTAATGTCCTACAAGCCACTTATACAATGTAATGTTATGTCTCTGGAGATTATAGTAGACTACTGCAATGATGTGATTGGTCAGGACAAGCACTTGGTATAAGCCATGCTGATGGCTAACATGCTGCGACCAACATCAATTCCTACAGAAGGTCACTGATGTATAGAAAACCTTCTGTCTCTCTATTCCTGGGGCACTGAGACATGACGTTATGTGTTGTGAGGGTTGCAGTGAAGAGGCACTGCAGGGAAAAAGTTAACTACAGTCCTATGTGACTGGACATGGGCCAGCAGTATTCAAAGCACTACATAGGCGACTGCATGGCATACCCGTGCACAGCCACATTGAACTTCAGATGTTGGATCTTATTTTGATCACCCTGTCGCAGGATAACTCCAACCAGTCCAAAAGTCCAGTTTCAGAAAATAAAGGCTTGTTATTCCCTTG
Source organism: Coregonus lavaretus (assembly GCF_964263955.1). Taxonomy (NCBI): domain Eukaryota; kingdom Metazoa; phylum Chordata; class Actinopteri; order Salmoniformes; family Salmonidae; genus Coregonus; species Coregonus lavaretus. The sequence continues at coordinate 28,653,320 of NC_140018.1, forward strand.
TTGACCTGAATGGATAAAGTCATATTTTAAAGGTTTGTGCTGGGAATATTTATGAAAATGTCAGTATTTCACAATTTTGTATGTATTGAGATGTGCCAGCCTGTGTTATTTAGGTGGCTGGGATTGGATTCTGATGCATATTGCATTATAGAGGGTTTTGTTTGGTTGATGCAAGGTGCGTGGTTAGAAAAATCACTTAATCAGATTACGTGACCTACATTTATTGTTATTGTTGTGGCTTTGCTGCCTGGAGGTTATCCGATTGAAAGGCAAAAGAGCAAAATCTCAGTGTAATTAAAAGTGATTTTTATCAATGATGTCACCGTATAGATTTGTTGATTTATAGACTAGTAATTAGCTCCATTTCTGTTGTAGCCCCAGACAAACTCACCTGGTGTACTTGTCTGGGGATACAACAAAAATGTGTGCTGTTGGGGGTACTCGAGGACTGGAGTTGAGAAACACTGATCTGGTATACACTCTTGCGGAATAGCAGTGCCTAACCCTACAGTAGACATACTCAGCTGGGCTAACAGCATTTGTGTATGCTCTTTCAACCCCTTTGTAGATCCTCATCATGTTGTTTGGTCATACCTACATATATAGGATCTTAATTTGAACCAGTCTCCTACAGCAGGAAACAACAGGAAATGTGAATTATTTTCGTAAGAGAAAATAGAGTCTGAAATTTCAAAGTGGAAATTACATACCTTTGAAGCCTTTTTAAACCTCAAATACACTACAAGTTAAAAATGTCCTGCATTGCAGGAAAGTTATCCTGCAACAGGGTGATCAAATTAAGATCCGACAACTGTAGTTCAATGTGGCTGTGCACGGGTATGCCATGCAGTCGCCTATGTAGTGCTTTGAATACTGCTGGCCCATGTCCAGTCACATAGGAAGGACTGTAGTTAATTTTTCCCTGCAGTGCTTCTTCATTGCAACCCTCACAACACATAACGTAATGTCTCAGTGCCCCAGGAATAGAGAGACAGCAGGTTTTCTATACATCAGTGACCTTCTGTAAGAATTGATGTTGGTCGCATCACGTTTAGCCATCAGCATGGCTTTTGCAAAGTGCTTGTCCTGACCAATCACATCACTTCCTGTCCCAGTCCACCTGGCACCTCACACGCAGGACAAACGTACAATCATCATCGTATTGACCCAATGTATTCAAACTTGTGTGAACAGGCACTGTCTGTGTGTCTTGCACTGTATTGCACAAATTACACTGCACAAATGAGGGCCCACAGTCTTTTTGGTTATAAAGATTATACTGTACTATGTTTAAATAGCGATGATCTCCTGTAGTCCTTGCGTTGATCCTTATATATTGCATCAATTCACATTTGATGTGCCAGATGTCTGCTAAGCCACAAATGGATGTTCTGGCCCTACCCTTATGGTGGTGGACCAAGCCCTTAGCACAATGGACTGGCAGGGGAACTCATTGAAAACCATTGCATTACTGACTCAGTCAGCGCCTGCCTAAAACAATCAAATCAACGATACTGTCATGTTATCTAAAATCCCAGAGGCATCTGCTGAGAGAGTTAAGATTAAGTTGCTTCCTGAGGCTTATTGAGAAAGAATTTAGCAGATTTGTGTACACCTTCCACTTTTACTTTCCATTACAATACCTAGAGAGGATCATAGTCCAATATTAATCCTCTCTGACCTTGTGCGAAGAATATGGCATTGATTTGATTGGAACTGTATATGTGGGTGATGATTCCAGTGGTTTTCTGATTTCAACAGCATGATGTTTGAAGCATTATTTGAGATTTGCAGGTTAAAATAGGAAAAGCATTTTCACATCTGTGTCGGCTTGTTTTAAGATTTTTAGGTCAACCACCTTTGAGGAGCTTCACATTTGTCTCTCTCATCTTGCCACCAGAGTTCTTTCTACCAAGGCTTTTAATTTTAAGACCAAGCTTAAGCTGCTTGGTATGTTTATAGTTTTTAGTATTTAGCCATTAAGAGCCCGATTCAGACTTAGGAAATGTACGCCTTTCCTACGCACGACTTTCCTATGCACTTCTCAGTAGTTGGTATTCAGACTTACCTTACGCAGGTATCTAACGGGATTTGCAGGCGTGGTGCCCTTGCACACGCTGAATACATGCTGAATAAATGTTATTAAACCACTGAAAACCCTCCCACTTGCTAGCCAACAGATTGTTTTCATTCAATAGGGTTTTCAGTACATTTAGCTAAAGCCATCCCTTTAAATTTGGTGTACCTTTAATCTTAATTTTCTCGACAGGCTCACTCGAATATATGGAGAGAATGGTTCAGAATATTAGGATCAATGAAAGAAAGCCATTTAAATACACGCATATTCGTCTCCTTTTCAGCACGAGTGAGTTGGTAGATTTAAAAATATTGATGATCTTGTACAGTACCAGTCAAAAGGTGGGACACACCTACTCATTCAAGGGTTTTTCTTTATTTTTACTATTTTCTACATTGTAAAATAATAAGACATCAAAACTATGAAATAACACATATGGAATCATGTAGTAACCAAAAAAGTGTTAAACAAATGAAAATATATTTTAGATTTTAGATTCTTCAAAGTAGCCACTCTTTGCCTTGATGACAGCTTTGCACACTCTTGGCATTCTCTCAAACAGCTTCACCTGGAATGCTTTTCCAACAGTCTTGAAGTAGTTCCCACATATGCTGAGCACTTGTCCTTTAGTAGTGGTTTCTTTGCAGCAATTCAAATAAAATCAATCAAATTGTATTTGTCACATACACGTGTTTAGCAGATGTTATAGCGGGTGTAGCGAAATGCTTGTGCTTCTAGCTCCGACAGTGCAGTAATATTTAACAATTTCAAAACATATACCCAATACACACAAAAAAGTAAGGAATGGGATTAAAAAATATATACATATATGGACAAGCAATGACAGAACGGCATGAACTAAGATACAGAAGAATATTATAGAATAGAATGCAGTATATACATATGAGATGAGCAGTGCAAGATATGTAAACATTATTAGTGTTCCATTTCTTAAAGTGGCCAGTGATTTCAATAGACAGCAGCAGCCTCTAATGTGCTAGTGATGGCTATTTAACAGTCTGATGGCCTTGAGATAGAAGCTGTTTTTCATTCTCTCGGTCCCAGCTTTGATGCACCTGTACTGACCTCGCCTTCTGGATGATAGTGGGGTGAACAGGCAGTGGCTCGGGTGGTTGATGTCCTTGATGATCTTTTTGGCCTTCCTGTGACATCGGGTGCTGTATGTGTCTTGGAGGGCGGATAGTTTGCCCCCGGTAATGCGTTCGTCAGACTGCACCACTCTCTGGAGAGCCCTGCGGTTGTGGGCAGTGCAGTTGCCGTACCAGGCGGTGATACAGCCCAACAGGATGCTCTCAATTGTGCATCTGTAAAAGTTTGTGAGGGTTTTAGGTGATAAGCCAATTTGCTCTGTTGCGCCTTCTTCACCACACTGTCTGCGTGGGTGGACCATTTCAGTTTGTCGGTGATGTGTACTTCAAGGAACTTGAAGCTTTACACCTTCTCCACTGTGGTCCCGTCGATGTGGATAGGGGGGTGCACACTCTGCTGTTTCCTGAAGTCGACGATCATCTCCTTTGTTTTGTTGATGTTGAGTGAGAGGTTATTTTCCTGGCACCACACTCCCAGAGCCCTCACCTCCTCCCTGTAGGCGGTCTCGTCATTGTTGGTAATCAAGCCTACTACTGTTGTGTCGTCTGCAAACTTGATGATTGAGTTGGAGGCGTGCTTGGCCACGCATGGGTGAACAGGGAGTACAGGAGGGGGCTGAGCATGCACCCTTGTGGGGCCCCAGTGTTGAGGAACTGCGAAGTGGAGATGTTGTTTCCTACCTTCACCACCTGGGGGCGGCCCTTCAGGAAGTCCAGGACCCAGTTGCACAGGGCGGGGCTCAGACCCAAGGCCTCGAGCTTAATGATGAGCTTGGAGGGTACTATGGTGTTGAATACTGAGCTATAGTCAATGAACAGCATTCTTACATAGGTATTCCTCTTGTCCAGATGGGATAGGGCAGTGTGCAGTGTGATGGCAATTGCATCGTCTGTGGATCTATTGGGGCGGTAAGCAAATTGAAGTGGGTCTAGGGTGACAGGTAAGGTAGAGGTGATATGATCCTTGACTAGTCTCTCAAAGCACTTCATGATGACAGAGGTGAGTGCTACAGGGCGATAGTCATTTAGTTCAGTTACCTTTGCTTTCTTGGGTACAGGAACAATGGTGGCCCTCTTGAAGCATGTGGGAACAGCAGACTGGGAAAGGGAGAGATTGAATATGTCCATGAACACCCCATCCAGCTGGTCTGCGCATGCTCTGAGGAAGCGGCTAGGGATGCCGTCTGGGCCGGCTGCCTTTCGGGGGTTAACATGCTTAAATGTCTTAATCACGTCGGCCATGGAGAAGGAGAGGCCACAGTCCTTGGTAGTGGGCCTCGTCAGTGGCACTGTGTTATCCTCAAAGCGGGCGAAGAAGGTGTTTAGCTTGTCTGGAAGCGAGACATCGGTGTCGGCGACGTGGCTGGTTTTCTTTTTGTAGTCCGTGATTGTCTGTAGACCCTGCCACATACGTCTCGTGTCTGAGCCATTGAATTGCAACTCCACTTTGTCTCTATACTGATGTTTTGCCAGTTTAATTGCCTTGCGGAGTGAGTAGCTACACTGTTTGTATTCTGCCATATTCCCAGTCACCTTGCCATGGTTGAATGCGGTGGTTCGCGCTTTCAGATTTGCGCGAATGCTGCCGTCTATCCACGGTTTCTGGTTAGGGTAGGTTTTAATAGTCACAGTGGGCACAACATCACCTATACACTTCTTGATAAACTCAGTCACTGTTTCAGTGTATATGTCAAAATTATTTTTCGGAAGCTACCCGGAACTTATCCCAGTCCGCGTGATCAAAACAATCTTGAAGCGTGGATTCCGATTGGTCAGACCAGCGTTGAATAGTTCCTTAGCACGGGTACTTCCTGTTTGAGTTTCTGCCTATAGGAAGAGAGAAGAAAAATGGAGTCGTGGTCAGATTTGCCGAAAGGAGGGCGGGGGAGGGCCTTATAACCATCCTGGATGTTTGAATAGCAATGGTCGAGGATTTTAGCAGCGCGAGTACAACAGTCGATATGTTGATAGAACTTCGGCAGCCTAGTCCTCAAATTTGCTTTGTTAAAATCCCCAGCTACAATAAATGCAGCCTCAGGATATGTGGTTTCCAGTTTGCATAAGGTCCAGTGAAGTTATTTGAGGGCCGTCGTGGTATCGGCTTGAGGGGGTATATACACGGCTGTGACTATAACCGAAGAAAATTCTCTTGGGAGATAATTTGATTGTGAGATATTCTAGGTCGGGTGAACAGAAGGACTCGAGTTCCTCTATGTTACTACAATTACACCACGAGTCGTTAATCATGAAACACACACCTCCGCCCTTCTGCTTCCCAGAGAGATATTTATTCCTGTCTGCGCGATGAACTGAGAACCCATCTGGCTGGACCGATTCCGACAGAATATCCCAAGAGAGCCATGTTTCCGTGAAACAGAGTATGTTACAGGCCTTGATGTCTCTCTGGAAAGAAATCCTTGCCCGTAGGCCCGTAGGAATCGACCATGAAGGCCTGATTCACGCAGTCTCCTCTGAACAGTTGATGTTGAGATGTGTCTGTTACTTGAACTCTGTGAAGCATTTATTTGGGCTGCAATTTCTGAGGCTGGTAACTCTAATGAACTTATACTCTGCAGCAGAGGTAACTCTGGGTCATCCATTCCTGTGGCGGTTTCATCATAGCGCTTGATGGGTTTTGCCTACTGCACTTGAAGAAACTTTAAAAGTTCTTAAAATGTTCCGTATTGACTGACCTTCATGTCTTAAAGTAATGATGGACTGTTGTTTCTCTTTGCTTATTTGAGCTCTTCTTGCCATAATATGGGCTTGGTCTTTTACCAAATAGGGATATCTTCTGTATACCACCTCTACCTTGTCACAACACAACTGATTGGCTCAAACGCATTAAGAAGGAAAGAAATTCCACAAATTAACTTTTAACAAGGCACACCTGTTAATTGAAATGCATTCCAGGTGACTACCTCATGAAGCTGGCTGAGAGAATGCCAAGAGTGTGCAAAGCTGTCATCAAGGCAAACGGTGGCTACTTTGAAGAATCTGAAATATAAAATATGTTTTGATTTGTTTAACACTTTTATGGTTACTACATGATTCCATATGTGTTATTTCATAGTTTTGATGTCTTCACTACTATTCTACAATGTAGAAAATAGTAAAAATTAAGAAAAAATCATTGAATGAGTAGGTGTGTCCAAACCTTTGACTGGTACTGTATATTATTTTGGGCTAGGAACATATTTACGCACTAAATATATTGGTTAATAAAAAATACAGTGGTTTTATTCATCCTGAAAGTTGCCATATTCAATTGTTCAATCCATGAAATATTGGAAGGTGAAAAAAGTCTACAATAGGGGTTGAACAGTAGTCCTATAAACCTACCCTAATAATCTTCACTAATTATGGAACTGTGATGACAACGTTCCAGTTGTCGGGAACCATGCGCCAGTCTCCAAGTTTAAACTGCTACGTATGGTCTGTGTTCCATAATGATTAAAATAGGCTACATGTCCCAAATTATTGCACAACTTGTAATACGTTATTATACTATTGCTATCGATCCTCAGGAACAACCACACGAACGTGACAGTGGAAAGAAAGGTAAACTAACGATGTAATGGAATAATGCAAAATGTAAGGGAACTAACACTAAAGTGACAGTTATAAATGTATGTGGGTACACTCTTAGAAAAAAGGTGCTATCTACAACCTAAAAGGGTTCTTCAGCTGTCCCCATAGTAGAACCCTTTGTAAACCCCTTTTTGGTTCCAGGTAGAATTATTTTGGTTCCAGAGGGTTCTACATGAACCCAAAATAGTTCTACCTGGAACAAAAAAAGGTTCTACATGGAACCAACATGGGGTTTCCTATGGGGACAACCGAAGAACCCTTTTGGAACTTTTTGAACTTTTTTCTAAGAGTGTATAACTGACGGTGGCTACTAATAGTGGCTAATATTTAAAACAGTATATATATATTTTTTTTTTAACTGTGAAAAGTATGGCCATATAATTTATAAATCAACTCAGTAGATTTGGCACTATACTGTCATTTGCACATGGCTATACAGAAGCCTATAGCTTGGATCTCCAAATTTCATCCCTACACGTTATAAGGTCAGCATTTTATAAACGTCACTGTGGAAAAGTTGATAGGCTTCAGTTGGCTGCCATACAACCTGGACCTGGGTAGACGTAACATAGTAAACGAAAATCCGGGACACTAAAATTAGTATGATATGTTATGTTTGGTCGGCCTATTGTATGTATTAATTCGTGGATGTCCTGCATTCATTTTGTATGATATGTTACGAATTACAATTTGTATGATATGTTACGAATTACAATTCGTATGATATGTTACGGAGTGCAATTCGTACAATATGTTACGGATTTGCAATACATATGATATGTTACAAATTCCAATTTGTTGTGGTTAACGTTAGCTAGGTAGCTAGGTGGCTAGGTGGCTAACGTTAGCTATGCTAGAGGTTAGGGTTAGGGGTTAAGGTTAAGTTTAGGGTTAGGAGTTAGGATAAAGGGTTAAGGTTAGAGTTAGGGTAAGGGTTAGCTAACATGCTAAATAGTTGCAAAGTAGCTAAAAAGTAGAAAGTCTTGCAAAGTTATCCTTGATGAAATTCGAACACCTATGCTAGACGTTCGCGTTAAATGCCCACCCACCCTTCTTTCATTTTTGCCTTAAGTAACCTTCTTTCTGTCTTATGTAGTCATACCAAACGTAACATATCATACTAATTTAAGTGTCCGGGATTCAGAATGGAGATCAATAAAAGAAAGTAATCAAAACATATGCATATCTCAGTTTCAGAACCCATGAGTAGATTTAAAAACACTGATATTTCACAACATGTAGGTTTAGGGAAGTTTTCATGATCCCTTGGCAATCATGGAAAAATAGGTTGGAGAGCCTTTACGCACGAAAGAAAAGGAAAAAGGTAGTTTGATTCATTCAGAAAATTGCTACATTCATACTTCAAACCATGATAACGTTGGAAGATTAGTGTACATAGAATTATAATAGGGAGAATAGTGTACAATACCCTGGTCTATTGCCCACACTCACCATGGAACTGTGTGATGACACAGTCAAGTATTGCGCCATGCATCAGGTTCAAACTGCTTGGTGTGCGCTCCGCTCCATAATTATTTAATTATTATTATTATTTTTACAACATTAAATATGGTCAACTGTTAGTGATCCTCAGCAACAATCACCGTGACAGCATTTACAGAGGAATCAAATGAAGGTAACAAAACAATGTAATTAAATGGAATGATACGAAATGTAGACTATACCAACTGAAGGGATATTGAAAGTGGCTCATATTTAACATGATAGAAATAGGAAATAGGTATATAATTAAAACATTGGAGAGTGCCCAAAGGTTAAATTTGGCGCGATTGTCATTGCGCAATGCTTTGCATCATCATCACATGTTCACATTTACCCATTTGGCTTGCGTTTCCAAGTTTCATCCCTTCAAGTTAAAAGGCCATACAGTTTAAATTCTGCATAATGGCACATTTCATAAACATCACTGTGGGGATGTTGATATGTTAATATGCTTTAGTTTGCTGCAATATGACTGGTTTCACATTTGTCTCCAGCGAGACAAAGGTAAAATGGATCTAAAACAATTTTCTTTTTTATTTACAATCCCCATATCCAAACAGCTTACTCCTTTACTTAGCTCTTATCAATAGCTCTTATTAATTCGTAAATTACAGTGCATCTTTGGGAAAAAAAAAGTAGACGTTCCACTTGGAACCAACCTTATTCATTGTTTCATCGCTTAAAGGTGGTGGAATTATGAGGGAATTAAGTCAAGGTCAGAATGCGCCGTATCTGTGGACACCTCTGCCACACCTCAATTTCTGTGATCTCCACCACGAACGAATAGCTGGCTGAAACATGTGTTACCTCGTGCCTAAATTCAAGGTCAGAATACGAATAGTGAGAAAAGTGCATAAAAAGGGAATTCAGTTCCATTTAAGCACACATAAATCAAAAGGGCTTAAGTTAGTGTATAATGATATGAAACTATATTGTTTAAGGGACTAGACAAAGAAGTTTGTCTTAAATTGGATATTCATTGCAAATTGGCAGAGAACAATGGCTAGCTAGTATGCTAACTATTCTAGCTAACTAACTGGCTGAATAAGTTGACGACGGACTCGCTCAAGCTGTCGGGACTAACCCAGAACTTTACACAACGTTAGACACGGACACTAATTATCTGCTTGGCGTGTTGACACACTGGTGGTTTGTTGTGGCCGAGTATTGGTGCTAAACCGTGTTGTTGGAGGCTGGCATGCTAATTGGCTGTGGCGTCATAGGATTCGGTGCCCTGGACGGTTTTCACGGAAGAATACTGTACCAAGTTAGCTAGCTGAATAAACTAAGTTAGTCTATTCCTAGAAAACATTGAACCGCTGTAGTTTACAACAATTATAGTTTCTGAGGTAGAAGTTGGGAGAGTTATATTTGGGTGTTTCAGTGAAACGTAAGTGAGGGAGGCCCCGCTCTCTCGCTTTCCCAGATGTTTAGTTCATTTCATTCCGATCTCCTTTGCATTATTGTAGCTATTTTCTGTAGCCTGTCAACTATGTGTCTGTCTATCGCTGTTCTCTCCTCTCCGCACAGGCTATACAAACGCCTCACACCGCGTGGCCGCTGCCACTCTAACCTGGTGGTCCCTGCACGCACGACCCACGTGGAGTTCCAGGTCTCCGGCAGCCTCTAGAACTGCCGTTCTGCGGCCAACAAGGCAGAGTTCATCTCAGCCTATGCTACCCTCCAGTCCCTCGACTTCTTGGCGCTGACGGAAACATGGATTACCACAGAAAACACTGCTACTCCTACTGCTCTCTCCTCGTCTGACCATGTGTTCTCGCATACCTCGAGAGCATCTGGTCAGCGGGGTGGTGGCACAGGAATCCTCATCTCTCCCAAGTGGACATTCTCTCTTTCTCCCCTGACCCATCTGTCTATCTCCTCATTTGAATTCCATGCTGTCACAGTCACTAGCCCATTCAAGCTTAACATCCTTATCATTCATCGCCCTCCAGGTTCCCTTGGAGAGTTCATCAATGAGCTTGACGCCTTGATAAGTTCCTTTCCTGAGGATGGCTCACCCCTCACAGTTCTGGGTGACTTTAACCTCCCTACGTTTACCTTTGACTAATTTCTCTCTGCCTCCTTCTTTCCACTCCTCTCCTCTTTTGACCTCACCCTCTCAACGTCCCCCCCCCTACTCACAAGGCAGGCAATGCGCTTGACCTCATCTTTACTAGATGCTGTTCTTCTACTAATCTCACTGCAACTCCCCTCCAAGTCTCCGACCACTACTTTGTATCCTTTTCTCTCTCGCTCTCCTCCAACACTACTCACTCTGCCCCTACTCAGATGGTAATGCGCCGTCGCAACCTTCGCTCTCTCTCTCCCGCTACTCTCTCCTCTTCCATCCTATCATCTCTTCCCTCTGCTCAATCCTTCTCCCTCCAATCTCCTGATTCTGCCTCCTCAACCCTCCTCTCCTCCCTTTCTGCATCCTTTGACTCTCTATGTCCCCTATCCTCCCGGCCGGCTCGGTCCTCCCCTCCTGCTCCATGGCTTGACGACTCATTGCGAGCTCACAGAACAGGGCTCCAGCAGCCGAGCGGAAATGGAGGAAAACTAGACTCCCTGCAGACCTGGCATCTTTTCACTCCCTCCTCTCTACATTTTCTTCCTCTGTTTCTGCTGCTAAAGCCACTTTCTACCACTCTAAATTCCAAGCATCTGCCTCTAACCCTAGGAAGCTCTTTGCCACCTTCTCCTCCCTGCTGAATCCTCCTCCCCCTCCCCCCCTCCCTCTCTGTGGATGACTTCGTCAACCCTTTTGAAAAGAAGGTTGACGATATCCGATCCTCGTTTGTTACGTCAAATGACACCCCCTTCTGATAACAAGATGGCGAATCGCATCTCTGCATGTCTGGCAGACATATCAGTGTGGATGACGGATCACCACCTCAAGCTGAACCTCGGCAAGACGGAGCTACTCTTCCTCCCGGGGAAGGACTGCCCGTTCCATGATCTCGCCATCACGGTTGACAACTCCGTTGTGTCCTCCTCCCAGAGTGCAAAGAGCCTTGGCGTGACCCTGGACAACACCCTGTCGTTCTCCGCTAACATCAAGGCGGTGACCCGATCCTGTAGGTTCATGCTCTACAACATTCGCAGAGTACGACCCTGCCTTACACAGGAAGCGGCACAGGTCCTAATCCAGGCACTTTCCAGTCATCTCCCGTCTGGATTACTGCAACTCGCTGTTGACTGGGCTCCCTGCCTGTGCCATTAAACCCCTACAACTCATCCAGAACGCCGCAGCCCGTCTGGTGTTCAACCTTCCCAAGTTCTCTCACGTCACCCCGCTCCTCTGCACACTCCACTGGTTTCCAATTGAAGCTCGCATCTGCTACAAGACCATGGTGCTTGCCTACGGAGCTGTGAGGGGACGGCACCTCCGTACCTTCAGGCTCTGATCAGTCCCTAAACCCAAACGAGGGCATTGCGTTCATCCACCTCTGGCCTGCTGGCTCCCCTACCTCTGCGGAAGCACAGTTCCCGCGCAGCCCAGTCAAAACTGTTCACTGCTCTGGCACCCCAATGGTGGAACAAGCTCCCTCACAACGCCAGGACAGCGGTGTCACTCACCACCTTCTGGAGACACTTGAAACCTCACCTCTTTAAGGAATACCTGGGATAGGACAAATATTGTAAAGTGGTTGTCCCACTGGCTATCATGAGGTGAATGCACCAATTTGTAAGCCACTCTGGATACGAGCGTCTGCTAAATGACGAAAATGTAAAAATGTAAATGTGAATCATAAACGGACCAAAACAGTCAAGCTCTTACCTGACTGATTCTAAAGCAATTCAAAAAATCTTCTGTAAACTGAATTTGCTTACTGTCTTTCTGAAAAAAATTATAGAATAAAAAACATGTTATGAAATGTATATGTCATAAGAGAATCGTATCATAATTCCCAGATTAAGATTATTTATAGAGAAAAAGATTACATCAGTGAAAAAGAGATGACAGAATACCCTTTTCCCTTTGAATCCCTTAGGTCAATGCTAAAGTAGTGACTCCTCTAATAGCCTGGTGAATATTCTCCTAAAGAGCTTTTAACCTGCACACTCAAATGTAATGGTGCTGAGTAGTCCTAGCAACTACCTGGACAAAACAAACACTGAGATAGATTTTAAGGTTGTTTTCCAAAAAGCACCCTATTCCCTATATAGTGCACTACTCTTGACCAGGGCCCTATCCTACTGTACTTCCTACTTTCAAGCAATGCTTTAAGCAATGCTCTGGTCAGCAATACTACTAACAAGTGGATGAATGCTGTTGCAAATTGATGGTAGTGTTATTTTTGAAGATGTCTCAATGCACAGGGGACTTGGGAACAACTCTTCTGATGGGCTGTTTGAATGGACTGTCATGTTGATACAGTCTCCTTTAATTCCTGTTTTTCTTGTTTTTCTTATAGATTCAAAAGAGAAGTACCATTGACAGTAGAAAGACATCAAAAGGTTGGCAGGTAAGAATCCTTAATCTAAATACAGTCTCACAGACACAGAGTTTAGTCCAGAGGATCTGACTAAGGGGAACAAAGCAACTATCACCACTGGATTATTTACTTGGTTATTTATACTGAACAAAAATATAAACGCAACATGCAACAATTTCAAAGATTTTACTGAGTTAAAGTTCATATGAGGAAATCAGTCAATTTAAATAAATTCATTAGGCCCTAATCTATGGATTTCACATGACTGGGAATACAGATATGCATCAGTTGGTCACAGATATCTTAAAATAAATGGGCCTCACAATGAGCCTCAGGTACTCGTCAAGAAACTTTTTTTGCTGACGTTTACTGACACCGGTCATATTTAGCGGGTGTTGCGCATTTGTAAATTCATCAGTTATTCTGCGATCTGGCACACTCAGACCAAAGTGCTCTGAAATCGGAGTAGATACCCAGAGTGAATTTACCAACGTAAGAAATATGCTAACTGGATAACGGTTGTTCATGTTCAGCATAGCTAGCTAGCTAGCAAAGCAATTCACATTTCTTGCTAGCTAGCCAAATGACACCTGCATCTCTAGCTGTAGCCACCGAAAAGCGATATGAGAGGAAAAAGTTGGTCACTCACCCACTCCTCCAATGACATGATATCCTCCCTGGATAACAGTGGTTCAAGTTCGTAAACTTGAACGACTGTTATCCAGTTAGCTAACGTTAGGCTCCAGTGTTTAGCTTACTAAATAAGTAGCTACATAAATAGATACGCTAGCCTATTAGCCACGTTATGACTGACTTGTGATCATTGCCTTTGCTAGTTTGATTGTATTGGCATTCCCAGCCCAGTTACATTAGTCAGTTTTTGTCCAAAATATTGAGTCATTGAAACTGAAACAGTGCATCCCGAATGGGTGAAGGCAGCAAACAATGTACATTTACATTTACATTTTAGTACTAGGCCAGCTGTGATTTACAATCTGATAGTAATATTTTTTGGACTACCAAGAAATGTATTGGTGAATTATATTAATCATGCATTGAACTGCATCCATCTATTCTGCCAACAATACCTTACTGTACGTCATGGAATTTGGAGTCAAATGTAACCTATTTTTTAAAACCTCTTATACAGTTGATTTTGTAGCATAAACTAGGAATATGATATTTTTTACTGACATTATGATTGTCTGTTTGTTTCATTTCTGCAAAGTAGTTAAAACGCTGTCAGTTCCACTTGAAATTATACTCAGAGTATAAAACTGTCGGCTTTGAAGCATTTTACCAAGCCCCTGTACAATCTAGCCTTATCCTTATCCTTAGCACTGGCAGGGTTAGGGTAAGTTCATATGCCCTGTGACGCATAGTTCCAACTTGATATGAAAAAGACTACCATACATAATTAATCCTCATGAATGTGAGCAGAATTCTATGGACATTCTGATAAGCTTATATCTGGTAAGCCCCTTTGCCTTTTGATTATTATTATTATTATTATTGTTGTTGTTATAGGACAAATACATGTTGTATGTAGGGTCACATTCGATAGGATGGGTGGTCTTCATATAGCCTGAGTGCTAGTCTGTTTGTGCTATCATGACAACTCCTTGTCACTCATTGTCATACCAAACATGTTTGGTTTGACAATGACAGCAGTGGAGTTGGCAAGAGCACAAACAGATCTAGGACAGGCTAGTCTTGACAGTATGCTAAAGGTTCAGAGACAATGACAAGAAGTGTAATTTGAAACAGTTTGTTTCATTAGTCATGTTTTTGTCCCCTCTTCACAGCCCTATACTGAGAAGAATTCCAGATATCACCAAAAACACCATGAGTAATTCAGAACAGTTCTTAAGCATAAATGATCACGACTTCACAATGAGGCCTGGCTTTGGAGGTGAGGTTTTTTAACAGTGCTTTATTGTGTGCCGTACAAATCTATCATTATCATCATCATCATCATCATCATCAACAACATCCTACTGTACAGTTCACCGATATTTTCTGACACATACTTTCAATTCTTACTTAATCATGATTTATCGTAAAGGCATTGTTAAATTATGCATTGATGTCGATGACATATTTTCTGAAAAGTTATAGCTGTTTTACTCAAGTGAAGATATGGCCCTTTATCAGTTCTCATAAACGGATATTGGAAGTGGATGTACACGATGTCTCGTGCTTCAGTGTGCCTTGAATTGATGACATAACCAACTGGGATTATGTCTGCTGTGGGACATTGTGATTAATTACACAGTAGCAGCACCAGTCTGGAGCTCAGGGTTTCCATAACCCTTCTGTGACTTCCCTAATCTGAAGACTTCTTGGGACCCAAATACAGCTACTGCTTACTGATGGATCAATCCCAAAACACCAGTAAAATGAGATGAATTGGGTTGCAATTTAAGTCCCAAAATGATTACGATTCCAGAAGAATCTATACAGACAGTGAATCGTAACAGATGTAAACATACAAAATGCAGAATAATAATTCCGCTGTGGCATTTAAAGCCAATGAATAGTTGATGTGTGAATATTTGGGGTTTTCTTCAATCTGTTAGTCCAGTAGATTTCATTGCACATGAATTAAGCTGTCATCATCATATCTGGGTGGTTAAAGAAAAGTGTAGCCTATTAATAACAGTTCAAGTCGGAAGTTTACACACACCTTAGCCAAATACATTTAAACTCAGTTTTTCACAATTCCTGACCTTTAATCCTAGTAAACATTCCCTGTCTTAGGTCAGTTAGGATCACCACTTTATTTTAAGAATGTGAAATGCCAGAATAATAGTAGAGAGAATGATTTATTTCAGCTTTTATTTCTTTCATCACATTCCCAGTGGGTCAGAAGTTTACATACACTCAATTAGTATTTGGTAGCATTGTCTTTAAATTGTTTAACTTGGGTCAAACATTTCGGTTAGCCTTCCACAATAAGTTGGGTGAATTTTGGCCCATTCCTCCTGACAGAGCTGGTGTAACTGAGTCAGGTTTGTAGGCCTCCTTGCTCGCACACGCTTTTTCAGTTCTGCCCACAAAGTTTCTATAGGATTGAGGTCAGGGCTTTGTGATGGCCACTCCAATACCTTGACTTTGTTGTCCTTAAGCCATTTTGCCACAACTTTGGAAGTATGCTTGGGGTCATTGTCCATTTGGAAGACCCATTTGAGACCAAGCTTCAACTTCCTGACTGATGTCTTGAGATGTTGCTTCAACATATCCACATAATTTTCCTTCCTCATGATGCCATCTATTTTGTGAAGTGCACCAGTCCCTCCTGCAGCAAAGCACCCCCACAGCATGATGCTGCCACCCCTGTGCTTCACTGTTGGGATGGTGTTCTTCGGCTTGCAAGCAACCCCCTTTTTCCTCCAAACATAACGATGGTCATTATGGCCAAACAGTTTTATTTTTGTTTCATCAGACCAAAAAGTACGATATTTGTCCCCATTTGCAGTTGCAAACCGTAGTCTGTCTTTTTTGTGGTCCTCTGTAGCTCAATTGGTAGAGCATGGCGCTTTTGTAATGCAAGGGTAATGGGTTCGATCCCCGGGACCACCCATACGTAAAAATGTATGCACGCATGACTGTAAGTCGCTTTGGATAAAAGCGTCTGCTAAATGGCATATTATTTATTCATTATTTTATGGCGGTTTTGGAGCAGTGGCTTCTTCCTTGCTGAGCGGCCTTTCAGGTTATGTCGATATAGGACTTGTTTTACTGTGGATATAGATACTTTTGTATCTGTTTCCTCCAGCATCTTCACAGGGTCCTTTGCTGTTGTTCTGGGATTGATATGCACTTTTCGCACCAAAGTACGTTCATCTCTAGGAGACAGAACAGTCTCCTTCCTGAGCGGTATGACGGCTGCGTGGTCCCATGGTGTTTATACTTGCGTACTATTGTTTGTACAGATGAACGTGGTACCTTCAGGCGTTTGGAAATTGCTCCCAAGGATGAACCAGACTTGTGGAGGTCTACCATTTTTTTCTGAGGTCTTGGCTGATTTCTTTTGATTTTCCCATGATGTCAAGGAAAGAGGCAATGAGTTTGAAGGTAGGCCTCGAAATACATCCACAGGTACACCTCCAATTGACTCAAATTATGTCAATTAGCCTATCAGAAGCTTCTAAAGCCATGACATAATTTTATGGAATTTTCCAAGCTGTTTAAAGGCACAGTCAACTTAGTGTATTTAAACTTCTGACCCACTGGAATTGTGATACAGTGAATTATAAGTGAAATAATCTGTCTGTAAACAATTGTTGGAAAAATTACTTGTGTCATACACAAAGTAGATTTGCCAAAACTATAGTTTGTTAACAAGACATTTGTGGAGTGGTTGAAAAACAAGTTTTAATGATTCCAACCTAAGTTCATGTAAACTTCCGACTTCAACTGTATATACTGTTTGTAGAGATATGAATAATACGTTGTATTGCTAGCTCATCGGATACACAAACAAAATTAGTGGTCCCTTTTGGATACGCTTAAGGGAAATGAAGACAGTTGCTTCTTTCAGCTGTCTGCAATATGACATTTCAACCCAGGGCAGCAGATTATAAAATGCACACACTAAATATTCTGAAGAGCATTCCGCTATTTTTTTATTTTAGTTTTGGAACACTGTAGCCTAATTGTGTTTTTTGCAGGGCTCTGGATGAAAGGGACTAGAGGAGAAAAAGCTAATTGTTTTTAATAGAATTGTCTAGAGAAAAATTACCCTTAAATACAGCTTCATAGTCCAGACAGTTTAGTATTACAGCAATTTGGAGGTATAATATTAGATAGCCATTGACCTTTTGTTTTTGTCTGTATTTAATTAAGTACTGTCAAGATTACCCCTACTCCAATAATTAACTATATAAGTTATTTAAGGAAACAAGCTACATAAGAGTTATCATATCTGATTGGTTTTGTTTTTGTGCTGTCAAACAATATATATTTCTTATCAAGTTTGTCGCAGGATTTGCTGTGATTAATCGCGATTTCTGTGATTAATTGTGATTTCAGAATTTGCTCAAATTGAACTGTAATTTAGGATTTTTTATAAACGAAAAACATAATAAGAATATTGACGTCTTGATTTTTTCCAAAGTAACGGTAAGCAAAATCCGGTTTCTTTAACCTCAATCTCAACTTGTTTTGACATCGCGTTGTTGTTTTTAGCTGTATAGATTTATGCATTTTGGATGGTTTCAGTTTATTTGGAACACTGTTTTTTAAATGAGTGCACTAATATTTAAAAAATTGACCTTGAGTTAACTGATTAACTGTGACCTCCCTATGGAATTTGTTTACTTATGTATTATATGTTTTCCTTTGAATTAAGTTAAGATTTGAGTTGTGTATCTTTGCAGGACCTGCTGTTCCAGTTGGAGTTGATGTTCAGGTAGAAAGTCTGGACACGATCTCAGAAGTTGACATGGTAAGTGTTTCAATACTTTCTGTGAGCTGTGATCTAAACCAAAATAAAGCATCCCATGATTATATGATTTGGAAAGAAGATGGCAAGACATTAATATGTGATGGCTCTGTTGAAATACTAGCATTGCCATGCTTTGTGTTTCAGGACTTCACCATGACCATGTATATTAGGCACTACTGGAAAGACGAGCGCCTCTCTTTCCACAGCACAACCAATAAGAGCATGACCTATGACGGGCGCCTGGTCAAGAAGATCTGGGTGCCAGACATGTTCTTTGTCCACTCCAAGAAGTCTTTCACACACGACACCACCAAAGATAATGTCATGCTGAGAGTCTACCCTGATGGCAAGGTGCTCTACAGCCAAAGGTAATTCACCTGGTCAGAGTCGAACATTAGTTTTGTTCTTTGCTCCATGGTTGACCACTGGCGCTCAGTTTAAAGCATACTGGTGTAATGGAAGAGGTTTAGTGAAACACACTTCCGTGATGATGAGTAACCTTGCCTGAGACTGGAAGACTCACTTGCCTTAATAATAATGGATTGGATTTATATAGCACCTTTCTACCTACAGAGGTACTCAAAGCGCTTTAGATAGTAAGAGAGAAATTCACCTCATCCAGGGGCGGCTCTAGCCTTTTGGGGGCCCTAAGCAAGATTTGGTTGGGGGACCCCCCACCTACATTTTACCCCCCTTGGCATTTTTCCTATTTTGTTGCCTTACAACCTGGAATTAAAATTGATTTTTGGGGGGTTTGAATCATTTGATTTACACAACATGCCTACCACTTTGAAGATGCAAAATACTTTTTCTTGTGAAACAAACAAGAAATAAGACAAAAAAACAGAAAGCTTGAGCGTGCCTAACTATTCACCCACCCCAAAGTCAATACTTTGTAAAGCCACCTTTTGCAGCAATTACAGCTGCAAGTCTCTTGGGGTATGTATCTATAAGCTTGGCACATCTAGCCACTGGGATCTTTGCCCATTCCTCAAGGCAAAACTGCTCCAGCTCCTTCAAGTTGGATGGGTTCCGCTGGTGTACATTCAATCTTTAAGTCATACCACAGATTCTCAATTGGATTTGTTTTTATAACCCAACCCAGATATGTACTTCTCCACAACTTTGTCCCTGACCTGTTTGGAGAGCTCCTTGGTCTTCATGGTGCCGCTTGCTTGGTGGTGCCCCTTGCTTAGTGGTGTTGCAGATCCTGGGGCCTTTCAGAACAGGTGTATATATACTAAGATCATGTGACAGATCATGTGACACAGAACGCACACAGGTGGACTTTATTTAACTAATTATGTGACTTCTGAAGGTAATTGGTTGCAACAGATCTTATTTAGGGGCTTCATAGCAAAGGGGGTGAATACATATGCACGCACCACTTTTCTGTTATTTATTTTTTAGAATTTTTGGAAACAAGTTAATTTTTTCATTTCACTTCATCAATTTGGACTATTTTGTGTATGTTCATTACATGAAATCCAAATAAAAATCCATTTAAATTACAGGTTGTAATGCAACAAAATAGGAAAAATGGCAAGGGGGATGAATACTTTTGCAAGGCAAAAGGAGCAATTAGGGTTAAGTGTCTCAATCAAGGGCACATAGACAGGTTTTTCACCTAGTGGGCCCAGGGATTCAAACCAGCAACATTTCAGTTACTGGCCTTAACCGCTAGGCTACCTGCCGCACATAGGGCTCTGGTCAAATGTAGTGCACTTAATAGTTTGCCACCTCGCAGAAAAACATTTTAGTGGGCCCCCTCTTGACAGTGAAGATACATACTTTAGATTTAAAGTTAATTTCCTGCAATTCTATACATTTTGCCATTGGGCATAGAGAGAATTCTACAGTTTTATTGCTAATTTCCTGCAATTTTCCTGCAATTTCCTGTAATGACTAATGCCATGTTAATATGATCTGAGTGAGAATGACTAACCAAATCAATGGGGGCTCCCTGGAGGTATGCCTGCGTGCCCGATTGGTATTCAGTCATGATTAAGATAGCTGGCTAGACTAAATACTGATCTAACAATTGTTAGATGACATGGCTAATTGAGTGAATGTCAGTGACAGACATAATAAGAGAAAAACGAATTATGCACACATTTTGAAATCGCACCTGGTGTATTCTACTATTCTTACTCCCAATAGTAAGTTGAGACCCCACTGAGTTCATAAAAAAATAAAATGTTTTTGGTCAGGGCCCCCTAGTGGCCCGGGGGCCCTAAGTGACCATTTATGTCGCTTATGCCTGGAATCGGCCCAGACCTCATCCAACACCAAGGCTTTAGCTCAGCAGATACCTTTGTGAACTGTAGTGAGTACAGTAGCTAGTTACATAAAATAATTCCAGAAAAAGCCTACAAATGATGGGTGAAATCTACTTTGCTAGGTCTGATGACTATTTGGAATGGAATCAACAGTGTGTGGTGTTGTAAGCGCTAGTCTTTGCCAACTGGCAGTTTACCCTCAAAGTGATTTCATTAAGCAAATCACATAGCTGCCGGCTGAGGCAGGCTAAATTCAAACCTTCCATTCTTTTTTTTTACCCATGAGCAATTTGCAAATGAAAAAGTGCTGTCATGCTGTTATTGTTGGATCAGGGTCCTGGCCAAGTGTGTCTATATATTTATCTTGACCAAATAGAGGTGCACCTTGTATCATGACAACATAATTGAATGGATGTGGTGAGAAACTGTTTGTCAGTAAAGTATAGTCAAGCTGCAGGCAGAAAGTGAGTTTGTAATTTTGGTGAGTAATCAGAATGCTGGAACCAAGTGAGACACTGAATTTGTAATCCACAGTTGGTCCATTTGAGAGTTTTGTCAGCAAGTCAGTATCAAGATGTCTATTTCAGTAGCGCCCTCTGCTGGCAATCAGAACACACTGCGTACAGTCTTCTTGACACCTGTGGATACGAAAAGTCATTACCACTTCCATCACTGGTGGTGTCAGCGATCATGCTCCCAAGACTCTGGTTTTGGGTCTGTGAAGTCTGCCCTGGTAGACACGCAGGCCGTCTGTAATCCCAATCTTGCGGTGGATTATAGGATTTCTCTGTCATTACGGATGTATAGGACGTGGAGGGACAGGGTGGTGTGTGTTCTACTTTAGATACCATGCAGGCTCATCAGTAGGGTTAATCTCTCCGGGGGTTGGACTAGAGATTTGACAGATTGGGAGGGGGATTAACTACCTGTGTACTATACGTGGACCTCCCTCCCAGAGGATCCTGTGTAGCGGTGGGTCTCTTCTATACTGAGCTGGATTATCTCTTCTATTTTCATGTATTCATCCCTGCCCTGGGGGCTCCAAATCTCCTCAAACAACTGACTCTGTGTATACTGTATGTGTCTGAAATATGATATACAACAACACATTCACCCATACCCCCCAGCCGTAACCTATTTCTCATTGCATTATTGTATTATACTACACGGCTCAGTGTATTTCTTGACCTATAGGACAGTCCCTCCAGGATTCTGCGATCTTATCATTATAAAAAAAGTTTTTGCAACAATTCCGCATATTATGTGAGGGCTTGCTAATTTGACCAATCACTGCACTATTTCTGCATAAAACAGTCAAATCATCGCAATATAATCGCATAAAACTAAACCATCACTGCAGTACAAAAAGAGGGCTCACAATTTCAACCAATCACCACACATTTACCCCATAATATGGTTCAATCAAGTCACACGTCAACAAACTTTTTCCCTTGTGTCACGCCCTGGCTCTGGGGACTCTTAAATGTTGAGCCAGGGTGTGGAGTTTCTATGTTGTATTTTCTATGTTGTGTTTTCTAGATCGTGTGGATCTATGTTGGCCAGGGTGGTTCCCAATCAGAGGCAGCTGTAACTCGTTGTCTCTGATTGGGGACCATACTTAGGCAGCCTGTTTGGCACTAGTCGGTGTGGGATCTTGTTCCGTAAAGGTTTGTTTTGTGTAACCTAGGACTTCACGTATCGTTTGTTTGTTGTTTTGTCGTGAGTTAAGTACTAAATAAAATGTACGCTTATCACGCTGCGCCTTGGTTCCACAAATCTTTAAACGATCGTGACAGAAGATCCCACCAAAAGAGGACCAAGCAGCGTGTCCAGGAACAGACAGCCTGGACCTGGGAGGAGATCCTGGACGGGAAGGGATCCTGGACTTGGGAGGAGATTCAGGCCGGAATGGATCGCCGTCCTTGGGAGGAGACTGTGGTGGCGCGCTATAGAGAGGAGCAGCGGCAACGCAGAGGGTACCGGCCGAGGAGGAAGCCCGAGAGACAGCCCTAAGAAATGTTTTTGGGGGGGCTAAAAGGGTGGTTGGCGGAGCCTAGGGTTAGAGCAGAGCCAACTCCCCGTACTCAGGCTAGGAAGCGTGTGACTGGGCAGGCTCCGTGTTATGCGGAGCCACGTACTGTGCCGCGAGTGTTCCAGCACAGCCCTGTACGTCCTGTGCTAGCACCACGCACGTGTCGTGCAAAGATGGGCATTCAGCCAGGACGGGGTGTGCCGGCTCAATGCTCGTGGTCTCCAGTACGCCTCCTCGGTCCCGTATATCCTGCACCAGTGCCACGTGCTGTAGCGCCAGTACGAGTGCACAGCCCCGTACGTCCTGTGCTGATGCCTCACACGTATTGTGTGGAAGTAGGCATTCAGCCAGGACGGGTTGTGTCAGCTCTCCGCTCCAGACCTCCAGTCCGCCTCCACAGTCCGGCACGGCCCGTTCCGGCTCCCCGCACCAAGCCAGTGGTGCGTGTTCCCAGTCCAGCCCGGCCTGTTCCTGCTCCCCGCACCAAGCCAGTGGTGCGTGTTCCCAGTCCGGTCCGGCCTGTTCTTGTCCCTCGCGCCAAGCCAGTGGTGCGCGTCGCCAGCCCGGTCCGGCCTGTTCCTGCACCTCGCACCAAGCCAGTGGTGCGCATCGCCAGCCCGGTCCGGCCCGTTCCTGCTCCCCGCACCAAGCCAGTGGTGCGCGTCGTCAGCCCGGTCCGGCCCGTTCCTACTCCCCGCACCAAGCCAGTGGTGCGCATCGTCAGCCCGGTGCGGCCCGTTCCTGCTCCCCGCACCAAGCTAGTGGTGCGCGTCGTCAGCCCGGTCCGGCCCGTTCCTGCTCCCCGCACCAAGCCAGTGGTGTGCGTCGTCAGCCCGGTCCGGCCCGTTCCTGCTCCCCGCACCAAGCCAGTGGTGCGCGTCGTCAGCCCGGTCCGGCCCGTTCCTGCTCCCCGCACCAAGCCAGTGGTGCGTGTGTCCAGTCCGGCACGGCCCGTGCCTGTTCCACCGGTGCCTGGTCCGGCACCGGTCAGCTGCTCCACTCCGGAGCCAGTGCAATCCGCTCCACCAGGGTCCAGTCCAACTCCAGTCAGCGGATCCACTCCGGAGCCAGAGCAATCCGCTCCACCGGTGCCCAGTCCAGCTCCAGTCCAGAGCCTGTACAGATCGATCCACCGTCGTCGGGTCCAACTCCAGTCAGCGGTGCCAGACCAGACCAGGGGCGCAACGGGGAGGTGGAGAGAAAGTGGTGGTCACGCCCGGAGTCGGATCCGCCTCCGAGGCGGAATGCCCACCCGGCCCCTACCCTGTTGTGTTTGTGTGGCGCGGTCGCAGTCCGCGCCTTTGGGGTGGGGTACTGTCACGCCCTGGCTCTGGGGACTCTTAAATGTTGAGCCAGGGTGTGGAGTTTCTATGTTGTGTTTTCTAGATCGTGTGGATCTATGTTGGCCAGGGTGGTTCCCAATCAGAGGCAGCTGTAACTCGTTGTCTCTGATTGGGGACCATACTTAGGCAGCCTGTTTGGCACTAGTCGGTGTGGGATCTTGTTCCGTAAAGGTTTGTTTTGTGTAACCTAGGACTTCACGTATCGTTGTTTTGTCGTGAGTTAAGTACTAAATAAAATGTACGCTTATCACGCTGCGCCTTGGTTCCACAAATCTTTAAACGATCGTGACACCTTGTCAGCGCATTCATGACAAATTGGACAAAATCATTGCATTTTGCCATGCAAAATGTCAGAACTGCCGCAACAAAATCAAGCACAAATAAACCCTGTGAAAACCTGGAGAACGACTCATTTTAGCCTGAGTGCCAGTGTGTTTGTGCTACAATGTCAACTCCTTGTCACTCATTGTCATGCCAAACATTGGCTTGACAATAACAGCAATGACGCTGGCAAAAGCACAAACAGATCTGGGACCAGGCAATACTCAGATGTCTGTGTTGTGTTCTCATGCAGGGTGACAGTGACATCAATGTGCAGCATGGACCTGAGTCGCTTCCCTCTGGACACACAGACCTGCTCCCTGGAGATTGAGAGCTGTGAGTCTGCTCAGATTATGTAACTTCCCTTTTTACTCCCTCTCTGCTGTCATATTCAAATCATAATATAATGTACCTGTTCATAGACTCTGTTTCAAGTGGTGAACACTGAACAGCATGCCCCTTTCTTTTCAGATGCGTACACGGATGACGACCTGATGCTCTACTGGAAGAAAGGGAACAATTCCCTGAGCACTGACGAAAATATCTCCCTCTCCCAGTTCCTCATCCAGGAGTTCCAAACCACCACAAAACTAGCCTTCTACAGCAGCACAGGTACAGCACTGAAGGATGACACAACACATGCTGTTCACTGTGATTTATCAAGGTTGGGTTTCTGTTATGCTAATGAAATGCATGCACTGCAATGGATATAACATATGTCATAATCTTATCCTCTTCCCTCCAGGCTGGTACAACCGTCTGTACATCACCTTCACCCTGCGACGCCACATCTTCTTCTTCCTGCTCCAGACCTACTTCCCTGCCACTCTGATGGTCATGTTGTCTTGGGTTTCCTTCTGGATCGACCGCCGGGCCGTACCGGCCAGGGTTCCTCTGGGTGAGTTAGCCCCTAGTAGTCCAAGATTTTAGTCAACGCTTGTTCGAAGCTTATTATGATTCTGTCTTCTACTGTATTCATGTTTCATTATTACAAAGCCTAAACACCGCTGATATTCTGCCTTCAGTAGCCTATCCTGCTGTGTCCCTAAGTTTTAATCTTTCTGATCAGACATTGTGTGTTGAACTGTGCTCCAGGTATCACCACAGTGCTCACCATGTCCACCATCATCACTGGAGTCAACGCCTCCATGCCCAGGGTTTCCTACATCAAAGCTGTGGATATTTACCTCTGGGTCAGTTTTGTGTTTGTTTTCCTATCGGTGATAGAGTACGCTGCAGTGAACTACTTGTCTACGGTGCAAGAACGGAAGGAAAAAAAGCTAAGAGAAAGGGTAAGTGCCATTATAATAATCCATAGATCCAAAGTGTCAGTTTCTCAGCCTGTAAAATATGCTCTGGGAAGAGTTTACCATTCAAATTCCTCTGGAAAAAGTGTAGGCTAGATCTATACATTATGTGCTTGTCAGATGGAAAATGTGAGTACTGTAGCTCTGTATCTAACCCAATCTCTGTGTCTGTCTACAGCTGCCCTGCACCTGTGGCATGACCCACCCGGGCATGATGGGTAGCTACAGCGAGGAGGACGTCAACAACACGGGGAACTACGGCTGTATGCTTGAGGAGAACGGCGCCATGAAGCAGCAGAGGATGATGGTCCATCTGGACATTGAGGAGAACGACCAAATCACAGGACACGTGGGCTCCAGTGCCTACAGCAGCATGTGGGTCGACACCCACGCCATAGACAAGTACTCCCGGGTCATCTTTCCTGGGTCTTATACTCTGTTTAATATAATCTACTGGTCCTGCTACCTCTAAAGATGCACAGAATGGAATGGAGGTCGTTTTCCAGATATAGAACTTTCAAAATACAGAATGGGTCACAGTATGTTGCAAAATGCATCATACTGTGACACTTTCTGTATTTTGAAAGTTCTATATCTTGAAAATGTGATTGCTGACATGCAAAACATTTTGGGACTGTATCAACAGTGGACTAATACAAATACCAAAATATAGTTTGAGTGGTATTTTCCTTTAAGTTAGGAAACAAAGCTATACCAAATAATTTCTGTAACAATAAGTACATTATTGTGCAGTTTAAATGAGAGTAGCATCCAGAATTGCATGTCTTGGCAACTTTGTAAAATGTAATGCAATGTCTATGAAAACAGTGTCCAAATGGTTATTTCAAACCGTGCTATACAATTTCAGGGTATCATTTTGGTTTCAACTGGACCATTACACCTATTTTAATTGTGTTCCCCCTTTTCTGGATATGCTTGAATATGTATTGAATACCAGTACTTGTATAGTGTTTTAGCATGAATCTGTTAACTGATTATTTTTTTATATATTCCATGCATTTCTTTCAGTTTCTGCTCACCCTTCTCATTGATTTTAGTGTTTGATTCAACATGTGGGACAGGTAAATGGGCTATTGAAATTATGATTTTGTCATTGATTAAAATGTTTTCTTCTAATGGCTGTTTGTGAATTCTGTACATTATTATTACATATACAGTTGAAGTCGGAAGTTTACATACACTTAGGTTGGATTCATTAAAACTCTATTTTCAACCACTCCACAAATTTCTTTTTAACAAACTATAGATTTGGCAAGTCGGTTAGGACATCTACTTTGTGCATGACACAAGTAATTTTCCCAACAATTGTTTACAGACAGATTATTTCACTTATAATTCACTGTATCACAATTCCAGTGGGTCAGAAGTTTACATACACTAAATTGACTGTGCCTTTTAACAGCTTGGAAAATTCCAGAAAATTATGTCATGGCTTTAGAAGCTTCTGATAGGCTAATTGACATCATTTGAGTCAATTGGAGGTGTACCTGTGGATGTATTTCAAGGCCTACCTTCAAACTCAGTGCCTCTTTACTTGACATCATGGGAAAATCAAATGCCTGAAGATACCACGTTAATCTGTACAAACAATAGTCCACAAGTATAAACACCATGGGACCACGCAGCCGTCATACCGCTCAGGAAGGAGACGCATTCTGTCTCCTAGAGATGAACGTACTTTGGTGCGAAAAGTGCAAATCAATCCCAGAACAACAGCAAAGGACCTTGTGAAGATGCTGGAGGAAACAGGTACAAAGGCATCTATATCCACAGTAAAACAAGTCCTATATCGACATAACCTGAAAGGCCACTCTGCACGGAAGAAGCCACTGCTCCAAAACCGCCATAAAAAAGACAGACTACGGTTTGCAACTGCACATGGGGACAAGATTGTACTTTTTGGAGAAATGTCCTCTGGTCTGATGAAACAAAAATAGAACTCTTTGGTCATAATGACCATCGTTATATTTGGAGGAAAAAGGGGGTTGCTTGCAAGCCGAAGAACACCATCCCAACCGTGAAGCACGGGGGTGGCAGCATCATGCTGTGGGGGTGCTTTGCTGCAGGAGGGACTGGTGCTCTTCACAAAATAGATGGCATCAAGAGGAAGGAAAATGATGTGGATATATTGAAGCAACATCTCAAGACATCAGTCAGGAAGTTAAAGCTTGGTCGCAAATGAGTCTTCCAAATGGACAATGACCCCAAGCATACTTCCAAAGTTGTGGCAAAATGGCTTAAGGACAACAAAGTCAAGGTATTGGAGTGGCCATCACAAAGCCCTGACCTCAATCCTATAGAACATTTGTGGGCAGAACAGAAAAAGCGTGTGTGAGCAAGGAGCAAGGAGGCCTACAAACCTCAGTTACATCAGCTCTGTCAGGAGGAATGGGCCAAAATTCACCCAACTTATTGTGGGAAGCTTGTGGAAGGCTACCCGAAACGTTTGACCCAAGTTAAACAATTTAAAGGCAATGCTACCAAATACTAATTGAGTGTATGTAAACTTCTGACCCACTGGGAATGTGTTGAAAGAAATAAAAGCTGAAATAAATAATTCTCTCAACTATTATTCTGACATTTCACATTCTTAAAATAAAGTGGTGATCCTAACTGACCTAAGACAGGGAATGTTTACTAGGATTACATGTCAGTAATTGTGAAAAACTGAGTTTAAATGTATTTGGCTAAGGTGTATTTAAACTTCCGACTTGAGCTGTAATTAATAGGCTACACTTTTCTTTAACCACCCAGATATGATGATGACAGCTTAATTCACGTGCAATGAAATCCACTGGACTAACAGATTGAAGAAAACCCCAAATATTATGAGCATCAGTAGACTTTTGTCAGATTTATTATTAAATTCCCTGAATCGAGATATAAAAAGTTAGGGTTACTTGCGTAACCCCGGTTCTATGATAATATGAGTGAGATGTTTTACACTGATTCACGGATCACTGGGCTCGAAGAACCAATCACGCAACATCTGATGGAGACAGACAGGTCAAGTGGCGAATGAGGTGAGCCCCTCTCCCCCTCAGGAAAATAAAAGATTTGGCATGGGCCCTCATATCCACAAAATGTTCTACAGCTGCACCATTGAGAGCATCTTGACTGGCTGCATCCCCACTTGATATGGCAACTGCACCGCCCTTGACAGCAAAGCGCTACAGAGGGTGGTACGGACGGCCCAGTACATCTCTGGGGCCGAGTTCCCGGCCATCCAGGACCTCTATATCAGGCGGTGTCAGAGGAAGGCCAGAAAAAAAGCCAAATACTTCAGCCCCCGGAGCCATAGACTGTTCACTCTGCTACCCTCCGTCAAACGGTACCAGAGCTTCGGCTCTTGGCCCAAAAGGCACCGAGACAGCTTCTACCCCCAAGCCATAAGACTGCTAAATAGTTAATTAAATGGTGTCACGGATTCGGCCGAGGCTGCCTCTCTTCCTTGCTCGGGCAGGCTTCGGCGGTCGTCGTCTCCGGAGTACTAGCTGCCACCGTTGTATGTTTCGATGTTCGTTTGGTTTTGTCTTGATGTTGTACACCTGTTTTCGTTTAGCGCTCATTAGTGTCCTATAAGTTCTCGTTGTGTTTGTCAGGTGTTGTGTGTGATTGTACTTGCTGTCGTGTTTGTGCGCTACTGTTGGTTGTCTGTGCTTCGTTGTTTTCCTCCTCTGTTTGGGAGGGTTCTCGCACATGTTAGTGCGCATTTTGTTTTATGCCTGTGTGCGTATTTTCTCGCCTAGTGAGTGTTCACTAAAGTCTTTTGGACTAAGTTTCTGCGTCCTGCGCCTGATTCCTGCACCACACCCACCTACAGCACCCACTGACAAATGGTTACCCAGAATATCTGCATTGACCCTATCTTGCACTGACTCTATGCACACTCACAAGACTATACACACCTCAGTGTTGAAGCCTCCTATTTAAAATACTAATTTCGCTGTCTCACATTAGAATATGGCCAACTCCCATATCGCAGAGAGGCTCTCCGAAGCCAGGGTAGTCCCAAGAACATCACCCCTCAGGGGCTTCAACAGTGAGGAAGTATGTTGCGTTTGACTGCCGCCACACAAGCTGGGACCTCTGGTAGAAGTTGTTTTCCCGAGAGGGGAGTGTCCTCCTGTCAAACTAATCCCTTTCGGCGCTGCCACCCCCCAGAGATGCGGGCCACTCGATCTTGAGTCTGGCCGCTGCCCGTCTGCAGACATCGATAAGCCCGAATCTGTTATTGGGTATCGAAGCTCCGCTGAGGGCCTCGAGCCTGGCACTTCCCCTTCCCCCTCTTCTTCTTCTGGGAAGATGCCAGTCATTTCCTCGCCATCGAACGTTTCTTCCTCCACTGCAAACTCATCAAACAGCGGTTGGAGGTCCTTGGGGTAACTCTCCGCTACCTCCGCCCATGTGGGTTGAGGTTGCGGGGTAGCCTCCTCGCCCTCAGGCTGTGAGGGTGATAGGGCCCACGAAGGGACTGCTCTACACAGCCTTCGCTTGAGGGCTGTCTTGGGAAAGTCCATACCGTGCACAGGGTGCTTGGGTAAGCGAGTGCTGCCTTAGCGTGCTCTGCCCCCAGGCAGACGGCACACAAAGAGTGTCCTTGCCTGATAGTGTAGCCCCACACGGACACAGGTGTGCCGGTAGTGGGGCAGGGGCAGGAGCCCTGCTTGGATCCCCCTGTAGGGGTAGCAGGCTCCATGGCTCAAATAAATAGTAATCCTCGAGCGAAATTAGAGCTAGTTAGCGTTCGCCTCATAGATAATAGTCTAGCTAGTTAGCACACTGCTAGCCAGAGAAAAGTGTGTGCTTCCCTTGTTTCTCCACGAACAAAGCGTGTCTCTCGATCGTCGAGCTGTGAAGCTAGGGCGGTCAGTCTAGTCAACATGGTACAGGTGAGCATTGGTTGAACTAAACGCGAGAGGAGAGCTAGCAATTCTACCCTTCCAGATGGAAAAGCTAGTTTGGTGTAGCTAGCATTGCGGCGAGTTACCCAGATTAGCTAAATCTTCCGGCGAGAGCTATTTCGTTGTAGTGTTCTTAGCTAGCTTTCCAGATAGCTAGACAAGAGACGGGAGCTAGCAATGTTACTGTTACAGGTAGTAATAATAATAATAATATGCCATTTAGCAGACGCTTTTATCCAAAGCGACTTACAGTCATGCGTGCATACATTTTTGTGTATGGGTGGTCCCGGGGCTCGAACCCACTACCTTGGCGTTTCAAGCGCCGTGCTCTAACAGTTGAGCTACAGAGGACCACAGTAATGCTGGTGTGTTTAGCTAACTTTCCAGCGAGCTAGCCAGGTTAGCTAAAGCCTTGCGTCTCGATAGCAAAAACTCTCAAAGCAAAACTTTCCTTTTGGCCAGTACTCAACACTATCGACGGGAGATGAGGTCCCACGTTCGGCAGTGTTAACCTCACTGTTCGGCAGCGTTAACATCACTGTTCGCCTGAGAACAGTTCAGTAGGAAGACAGTGATCTAGTCGTGCGGAGGAGAGCTTTAGTGAGCGTAGTCTCTTCCGCAAGGAAGAGAGGCGAGTGGGCGAACCAGTGGCGCCTTATAAGGAGACCTGTCTGTCTCCAACAGACGTTGTGTGATTGGTTCTTCGAGCCCAATGATCAGGCGAGCAAATCCCAATGTGAGACATGGAAACAAGTATTTGAAATTGAACCTGCCTTTCCAATGCATTTAGGCTTATCCAATGCCACATTGATATGACATCTGTTGGGAATTAAGCCTAATTTCAACCAAAGCCTGGAAAGGTATATCCTACCAAAAAAAAGGCTTTACAAAATGAAATAAGGGTGCGTTTATGATGTAATGATAATAACAATTCAAGTGCTCACACATAACAGAGGCACAGTGAACTGACATATCTTTGGTAGAAGCCACAATTAGTGCTTTAAGGGCCCTATGAATGGCTGAAAATTAAGTTTATTAAGACTTTCCTCCTATCGATAGCCCATCATCAGCTGTTGGAATATCAAAATTGACCAGTGGATCAGTAGCTTTTCACTCTAATATGGTTAAATTTGACCAGAAAGATAATTGAACACAAACATTGGTCAATAGAGAGCTAAAGATCACAGGGTTCTGTTCTAGCCCCGCACTAAGTTACCTAATTAATTTCTATGAGGTCTTGAAGTTGATTGGTTGAATCAGGTGGGCAGGAGGTGACATGGTATGAAGTGGGTCTCTGCTCCCCTATCTGCCAGAGCCTACTGTTAGTATACAGTATGTGGTTCAGTGCTGGGCTGCCCCTCCACAATGTTTGGCCTCTAAGGCCCCTCTCAGGGTCCACTCCTCCTTCAGGTTAGCCTCCTTTAACTCCTCTCTGGCCCTCTGCAGCAGCTCTGGGCACAGCAGCACATCCAGGGCTGTCATGGCCAGGGCCTTCGCCGCCCGCAGGGTGTCGAACTGAGCTTTATCATCACCTAGACGATGGATTCAGAGAAACACACAAGTACGCCTATGTGAAAAATTATTGAATGCTATATTACATATATATTACACATACACACACACATATATATATATATATATATATATATATATATACAGTTGAAGTCAGAAGTTTACATACACCTTAGCCAAATACATTTAAACTCAGTTTTTCACAATTCCTGACATTTAATCCACACTCCTTGCTCACACACGCTTTTTCTGTTCTGCCCACAAATGTTCTATAGGATTGAGGTCAGGGCTTTGTGATGGCCACTCCAATACCTTGACTTGTTGTCCTTAAGCCATTTTGCCACAACTTTGGAAGTATGCTTGGGGTCATTATCCATTTGGAAGACCCATTAGCGACCAAGCTTTAACTTCCTGACTGATGTCTTGAGATGTTGCTTCAACATATCCACATACTGTAATTTTCCTTCCTCATGATGCCATCTATTTTGTGAAGTGTACCAGTCCCTCCGGCAGCAAAGCACCCCCACAGCATGATGCTGCCACCCCTGTGCTTCACGGTTGGGATGGTGTTCTTCGGCTTGCAAGCGACCCCCTTTTTCCTCCAAACATAACGATGGTCATTATGGCCAAACAGTTCTATTTTTGTTTCATCAGACCAAAAAGTACGATCTTTGTCCCCACGTGCAGTTGCAAACCGTAGTCTGGCTTTTTTATGGCAGTTTTGGAGCAGTGGCTTCTTCCTTGCTGAGCGGCCTTTCAGGTGATGTCGATATAGGACTAGTTTTACTGTGGATATAGATACTTTTATACCTGTTTCCTCCAGCATCTTCACAAGGTCCTTTGCTGTTGTTCTGGGATTGATTTGCACTTTTCGCACCAAAGTACATGAATCTCTAGGAGACAGAACGCCTCTCCTTCCTGAGCGGTATGACGGCTGCGTGGTCCCATGGTGTTTATACTTGCGTACTATTGTTTGTACAGATGAACGTGGTACCTTCAGGCGTTTGGAAATTGCTCCCAAGGATGAACCAGACTTGTGGAGGTCTACAATTTATTTTCTGAGGTCTTGGCTGATTTCTTTAGATTTTCCCATGATGTCAAGCAAAGAGGCACTAAGTTTGAAGGTAGGCCTTGAAATACATCCACAGGTACACCTCCAATTGACTCAAATGATGTCAATTAGCCTATCAGAAGCTTCTAAAGCCATGACATCATTTTCTGGAATTTTCCAAGCTGTTTAAAGCCACAGTCAATTTAGTGTATGAAAACTTCTGACCCACTGGAATTGTGATACAGTGAATTATAAGTGAAATAATCTGTCTGTAAACAATTGTTGGAAAAATGACTTGTGTCATGCACAAAGAAGATGTCCTAACCGACTTGCCAAAAACTATAGTTTGTCAACAAGAAATGTGTGGAGTGGTTGAAAAAACGAGTTTTAATGACTCCAACCTAAGTGTATGTAAACTTCCGACTTCAACTGTACCTCCTCTACACTACTTTGATACGTATCAGTGGGTACACAGCGTATACCCTCCACTACACCACTGACCTCATGGTTATTACATAATAATAAACATCATGGCAAAATATTTTGACTCAATTCTAATATACACTCAGTGGACAGTTTATTAGATACATCCATTTATACTGAACAAATGCAACATGTAAAGTGTCCGTCCCATGTTTCATGAGCTGAAATAAAAGATCCCAGAAATTGTCCATATGCACAAAAAGCTCTCTCCAATTTTGTGCACAAATTTGTTTACATCCCTGTTAGTGAGCATTTCTCCTTTGCCAAGATAATCCATCCACTTGACAGGTGTGGCATATTAAGAAGCTGATTAAACAGCATGATCATTACACAGGTGCACCTTGTGCTGGGGACAATAAAAGGACACTAAAATGTGCAGTTTTGTCACATAACACAATGCCACAGTTGTCTCAAATTTTGAAGGAGCGTGCAATTGGCATGCTGACTGCAGGAATGTCCACCAGAGCTGTTGCCAGAGAATTGAATGTTCATTTCTCTACCATAAGCGGAGGCTTTTTTGAGAATTTGGCAGTACGTCCAACCGGCCTCTCAACCGCAAACCACGTGTAACCATACCAGCCCAGGACCTTCACATCCGTCTTCTTCACCTGAGGGATCGTCTGAGACCAGCCACCCGGACAGCTGATGAAACGGAGGAGTATTTCTGTCTGTAATAAAGCCCTTTTGTGGGGAAGAACTCATTCTGATTGTCTGGGCCTGGCTCCCCAGTGGGTGGGCCTATGCCTTCCCAGGCCCACCCATGGTTGCGCCCCTGCCCAGTCATGTATTTTTTTTATTGACTGATTTCCTTATATGAACTGTAACTCAGTAAAATCGTTGAAATTGTTGCATGTTGCGTTTATATTTTTGTTCAGTGGTACCGGGTCGGAACCCCCTGCAGCCACGAAGGGATGCACCTGGTCAGCAACAATGTTCAGATATACTGTGGCGTTCAAAAGTTGTTCAATTGGTATTAAGGGACCTAACGTGTGCCAGGAAAACATTCCATACACCATTACACCACCACCACCAGCCTGTACCGTTGACACCAGGCTGGATGGGGCCTTGGACTCATGCTGCTTATGCCAAATCCTGATTCTGCCATCAGCATGACGCAACAGGAACCGGCATTCGTCGGACCAGGCAATGTTTTTCCACTCCTTAATTGTCCAGTGTTGGTGATCGTGTGTCCACTGGAGCCACTTCTTCTTGTTTTTAGCTGATAGGAGTGGAACCCTGTGTGGTCGTCTGCTGCAATAGCCTATCCGTGACAAGGACCGACTACGAGTTGTGCGTTCCGAGATGCCATTCTGCACACCACTGTTATACCGTGCTGTTATTTGCCTGTTTGTGGCCCGCCTGTTAGCTTAGATTTCCATTCTCCTTCGACCTCTCTCATCAATGAGCTGCTTTCGCCCACAGGACTACTGCTGACTGGATGTTTTTTGTTTGCCGCACCATTCTCGGTAAACCCTAGACACTAGTGTGTGGTTGACAAACCCAGGAGGCCCGCCGTTTCTGAGATACTGGAACTAGCGCGCCTGGCACCGACGATCATACCATGCTCAAAGTCGCTTAGGCCACTTGTTTTGCCCATTCTAATGTTCAATCGAACAGTAACTGAATGCCTCGATGCCTGTCTGCCTGCTTTATATAGCAAGCCACGGCCACTTGACTCAATGACTGTAGGAGCGAACCATTTTCGTGAACGGGTGGTGTAGCTTATAAACTGGCCACTGAGTGTACAGTATACAACACACTCTGTCTATGACACCATTTCTTTACAATAAATGTGTTAAATTACTAACAGCATACTCCCAGGAGGAGAACATGCAACCTCAGGCAGAGGTGGCACCACAGGTCCCAGGGTGGAGGGGAGAGAAAAAAATCCCTGGGGCCCAGAGTTTTTCCTGATATGGTATACGTCCAGACCCTATTAGGTATAACAGTGATTAATCAGTTGTAAAAAAGGTTTTGTGTGGGCTATGATAGGACCAGAGTTTTTCTAATCAGGTCACATGGTTTTAAAAAACTCCTGACCCTAGGGAGGATGAAAACCCTGTCCAACTGCAACAACCTTGTACTTTATATGAATCTAGACTAACAGTGGGGTTTCCTTTACACAGACAACAACTGGACAATAGAACTCACATGGCTGAGCTTGCCTTATGCAGGTTTACATTGTGTAGGCCTATGCAACTACAACTTAAAAAGTAACTCACAGTCTATGCCATCACTGTTGTATTGTTTGATTACATTCAGGTAGGCTAATAATTGTGGATTGAAAAGGTCAATGTAGCCTAGCCAGCCCAAGTTTAAATATAAACCAAATTCGATCACATTTAATTTATAGAACCATGTGTTTGTGTTAGGATAAAATGATTTTCTCCTAACACAAATATGGGCTATAAATACATATCGTTACAACTTTCTTTACCATGGCCAGGGGGGACAGGGCGCCGCATTGGCTGCTGCATATGCAGCTGCAGTTGTAATCAGTAGCCTACAGTTGATCAGACTGAAAAATCATCTCGTTTTCATCAAATACAGCATGTCAAATCAATAATGTTTAGGTGTAGGCTGATGCAACATTTACGTGAAGAGTTTTTGCTTAGTGAGGTGTTATCACGTTTGCTTTATACACGGCCGGGGCATTTAGCTGAGAGCGTACAACTCGATACTAGTCATGGTTGCAGCGTTCCCGTCAGGGGAACATAACAGGGGTGAAATGTAGGTGAAACTCGATATGATATGTGGCTCTGTTCACGCCAGGGGAATTGAGCAGGAGTTAATGACTTCAGTGAAACTCCACATGATTATAGCGTTTCCATTTTCGCGTATTGCACTTGCATTCAGTAGCGTCTATGAGTCACATGATTATCAACCAAGGACACAGATGGTTCCTGATTTGTGAGATTATCTATGGTGTTTACAGAACAACTGGTGCTGTGATATTAGGATATCAGGATTCAAGGATGCTGTGAGATTAGGATATCAGGACCTGTTTAGACAAAGCAATTGTAACAGTAGAGCAAAGGATCGCAATATATGGGAAAATGGAATGGCTGCAGTGTTGCGGTTATGAGTGCATGGAATGCTAAGGCTTAAATGTACTAAAGTGTGTATTCTTATTTTAAATGTATGTAGTTCTGTTCTTGTGCTGTAGGCCTATTAATGTTATGTATTATCAATCAATCAATCAATCAGATTTATTTATAAAGCCCTTTTTACATCAGCAGATGTCACAAAGCGCTATACAGAAACCCAGCCTAAAACCCCAAACAGCAAGCAATGCAGATGTGGTCCCTGGAAGAGTCGCTGCTGCTTTAGCAGTAGCTAATGAGGATCCTAATAAAATACTAAATACTAAAATGAACACTGGAGGTAAGTGGAGAGCGTGCTTTGCACTTGGACGTGCCTTGTGGCGGGCTTGCATGAACTGTGATGTCCGTGAATCTGATTGCTCAAGACACACACAGAACCTGCATCCAATATGGACTGATAAATTGTGCAAGAGGCATAATTTGTCCCTCTTTTTAAAGCTTTTGCATCAATATTTTAATTAAACTGTGAGCATGCGCGCAAAATATAACTTCAAACATTTTACCTGTACAGGGACGGGAAAATAGGGTGTGCGGTCTCCCAAAGTTTTTAATCCGATCACTGCAGCAGCTCCTACTTCCGCAATGAGGTTATGACCACATGCATGTCCAATGCCCGGCAGTGCGTCGTATTCACTCTAGAAGCCAACATTTATGACATGATTGTTCCCCTTGCCACCGACAGGTCCCCAAATGGCACAGAATGCTGTCTTGAGTTTAAAATGACTATCCACAGTCCATCCTTTCTCCTCTGAGAAAAAAAGTTACTAACCTGTCGTGGGACTTTCTTTCTTCATATGCGAGTTCTGGGCAACTCCATATGTCTTTGCTAAAACGATTAAGCCTGTCTTTGGCTTCGTCGATACAACTGCCAACTTTTTGTTTTAGCTCCACGAGCATATCTGTAATGTGCTGAGCCATTTATAACGAGTCGACTGAGTCAGCACTAAACACTGCACTGCAGACAGTAAGAACGCTTCATTTGCTCAGATTGACTGGAGTGTTGTAGCCTAAATCTTGGTCAAAGGACCCATTTATGTTTTATAATGGTAATGTTACACCATGGCTGGACTACCGCATTTGGGGCCCGGGCAGTGACGGTTTTTTGGGGAAATCAGCCAATTTACTGCATTTCAACACATTTTGCCATGGTGCAGAGATTTTTTTGTCGCTGTTTTATAGCTCACCTCATGCTTTTGTTCACATTTTGCCATGTGGCTGAGAAAATGTGGCAGTTTTAAAGCTAATTTCCTGCAAATCTACACATTTTGCTATCATATGCTATCTGCTCCCCCCCACACCCCCCGAGTAAACATGTTGCATAATGATATATGGTCAGAGGGGGCACTCTCAACCATTTACTTCAGTCTACAACAACAATTCAGATAGAAGAGTTGGCTCTCCTTCCATAGTTGGCTGATATTCAGCCTGGTTGAATAAAACTAGGTTAGTTCAAAATCAAATCAAATTTAATTTGCCACATGCGCCGAATACAACATGTGTAGACCTTACAGTGAAATGCTTACTTACAAGCTTTTAACCAATAATGCAGTTTTAAGAAAGAAAGTGTTAAGTTAAAAATAAAACATAATTAAAGAGCAGCAGTAAAATTAAATAATAGTAGGGAGGCTATATACAGGGGGTACTGGTACAGAGTCAATGTGTGGGGGCACCGATTAGTAAAGGTAATTGAGGTAATATGTACATGTGGGTAGAGTTAAAGTGACTATGCATAGATAATAAACAGAGAAGCAGCAGCGTAAAAGAGGGGGTGGGGTGGTGGTGACAATGCAAATAGTCCGGGTAGCCATGATTAGCTGTTCAGGAGTCTTATATCTTGGGGGTAGAAGCTGTTAAGATGCCTTTTGGACCTAGACTTGGCGCTCCGGTACTGCTTGCCGTGCGGTAGCAAGGGAACAGTATATGACTAGGGTGGCTGGAGTCTTTGACAATTTTACACCGCCTGGTATAGAGATCCTGGATGGCAGGAAGCTTGGCCCCAGTGATGTACTAGGCTGTACGCACTACATTTACATTTACATTTTAGTCATTTAGCAGATGCTCTTATCCAGAGCGACTTAGTTAGTGAGTGCATAAATGTTTTCCTCTGTAGTGCCTTGCGGTCGGAGGCTGAGCAGTTGCCATACCAGGCAGTGATGCAACCAGTCAGGATGCTCTCGATGGTGCAGCTGTAGAACTTTTTGAGGATCTGAGGACCCATGCCAAATCTTTTCAGTCTCCTGAGGGGGAATAGGCTTTGTCGTGGCCTCTTCACAACTGTCCTGGTGTGTTTGAACCATGATAGTTTGTTGGTGATGTGGACACCAAGGAACTTGAAGCTCTCAACCTGTTCCACTACAGCCCCGTCGATGAGAATGGGGGCGTGCTCAGTCCTCTTTTTTTTCCTGTAGTCCACAATCATCTCCTTTGTCTTGATCACGTTGAGGGAGAGGTTGTTATCCTGGCACCACACGGCCAGGTCTCTGACCTCCTCCCTATAGGCTGTCTCATCGTTGTTGGTGATCAGGCCTACCACTGTTGTGTCGTTGGTAAACTTAATGATGGTGTTGGAGTCGTGCCTGGCCATGCTGTCATGGGTTAACAGGGAGTACAGGAGGGGACTGAGCACGCACCCCTGAGGGGCCCCCGTGTTGAGGATCAGCCTGGCAGACGTGTTGTTACCTACCCTTACCACCTGGGGGCGGCCTGTCAGGAAGTCCAGGATCCAGTTGCAGAGGGAGGTGTTTAGTCACAGGGTCCTTAGCTTAGTGATGAGCTTTGAGGGCACTATGGTGTTGAACGCTGAGCTGTAGTCAATGAATAGCATTCTCATTTAGGTGTTCCTCTTGTCCAGGTGGGAAAGGGCAGTGTGGAGTGCAATAGAGATTGCATCATTTATGGATCTGTTGGGGCGGTATGCAAATTGGAATGGGTCTAGGGTTTCTGGGATAATGGTGTTGATGTGAGCCATGACCAGCCTTTCAAAGCACTTCATGGCTACAGACGTGAGTGCTATGGGTCGGTAGTCATTTAGGCAGGTTATCTTAGTGTTCTTGGGCACAGGGACTATGGTGGTCTGCTTGAAGCATGTTGGTATTACAGACTCAGTCAGGAACATGTTGAAAGACACTTGCCAGTTGGTCAGCGCATGCTCAGAGTACACATCCTGGTAATCCGTCTGTAAATGTTGACCTGCTTAAAAGTCTTATTCACATCGGCTACGGAGAGCGTGATCACATAGTCATCCGGAACAGCTGATGCTCTCATGCATGCTTCAGTGTTGCTTGCCTCGAAGCGAGCATAGAAGTGATTTAGCTCGTCTGGTAGGCTCGTGTCACTGGGCAGCTCGCCTTTGTAGTCTGTAATAGTTTGCAAGCCCTGCCACATCCGACGAGCGCCGGAGCCGGTGTAGTACGATTCAATCTTAGTCCTGTATTGACTCTTTGCCTGTTTGATGGTTCGTCGGAGGGCATAGCGGGATTTTTTATAAGCGTCCGGGTTAGAGTCCTGCTCCTTGAAAGCGGCAGCTCTACCCTTTAGCTCAGTGCAGATGTTGCCTGTAATCCATGGCTTCTGGTTGGGGTATGTACGTACGGTCACTGTGGGGACGACGTCATCGATGCACTTATTGACGAAGCCAGTGACTGATGTGGTGTACTCCTCAATGCCATCGGAAGAATCCCAGAACATATTCCAGTCTGTGCTAGCAAAACAGTCCTGTAGCTTAGCATCTGCATCATCTGACCACTTCCTTATTAACCGAGTCACTGATGCTTCCTGGTTTAGTTTTTGCTTATAAACAGGAATCAGGAAGATAGAATTATGGTCAGATTTGCCAAATGGAGGGCGAGCTTTGTACGTGTCTCTGTGTGTGGAGTAAAGGTGGTCTACAGTTTTTGTTCCCTCTGGTTGCACATTTAACATGCTGGTAGAAATGAGGTAGAACGGATGCAAGTTTCCATGCATTAAAGTCCCCGGCCACTAGGAGTGCTGCCCTGTTTGCTTATGGCCTTATATAGTTCATTGAGTGCAATCTTAATGCCAGCATCGGTTTGTGGTGGTATATAGACAGCTATGAAAAATATAGAAGAAAACTCTCTTGGTAAATAGTGTGGTCTACTGCTTATCATGACATACTCTACCTCAGGCGAGCAAACCCTCGAGACTTCCTTAGTATTAGGTTTCGTGCACCAGCTGTTGTTTACAAATATACACCGCCACCCCTTGTCTTACCGGAGTCAGCCGTTCTATCCTGCCGATGTAGCGTATATCCCGCCAGCTGTACGTTATCCATGTCATCGTTCAGCCACGACTCGGTGAAACATAAGATATTACAGTTTTTAATGTCCCGTTGGTAGGATATCCTTGATTTTAGGTCGTCCATTTTGTTTTCCAATGATTGTACGTTGGCTAATAGGATTGATGGAAGAGGCAGATTACTCGCTCGCCGTCGGCTCCTTACAAGCCACCCCGACCTATGTATCCACTTTGCACAGTTCAAAGTGGGTACACCACATTACATAAATGTGTTGCTTACATATGTTTATTTTTCGCTGTTGTGTAACTTATCCTCAACCACTGCAATTAACACTGAAACTAGAGTAACACTAGTTCTCTGATGTTGTATACAGATGTAGGATCTTAATTTGTGCAGGTTTGCTACAGCAGGAAAAGAATCCTGCAGCAACAGGAAATGTGAATTATGTGGATTATAATTAATGGACATTTTTCTAGGGATTTATACATTTTTCGTAAGCGAAAATCAAGTCTGAAATGTAAAAGTGGAAATTAAACCTCAAATACACTACACATTTACTACTGCATTGCAGGAAGGTTCTCCTGCAACAGGGTGATCTGATTAAGATCCTACATCTGTAATATATTAGATTACATCTAATATTATATGTTAGATTATTAGAGTAATATACCCATACATTTATGGGAAGACTGACTGGCATTGTGAAGTTTGTACCATCTCAGCCTTTTCAACTGAGAAATGTTTCTGGTGAGGGCTGATGGGGAACAGACAGACAACATATTGGGGGCAGCCAATATTTTTGTTAATTTAGATATGAAATGCATCAAATATAAAAAATATTTTTCAAATTGCAGTGTGTTTTTTTTTTTTACATGTATACAAATTTAGTGACGGGACTAAAACAACTTTTTTGAACAATTGCAACATAATGAGTCGATCTTCAGTACAGTAATACAATTTCATCATTTGTGACATCACTAATGTGAGTCAAAGAACAAGAACTAGCAACTGCCTGGCTCTAGAGGGAAGGGATCAAATCACCTGTCTCGGTCAATGAGAGAAGATTTGAAATAGACAAGATGGCGGCATACACATTGTTTGATTACTTCATGGAGCAAAACATTGATGTAAATTTAACTGAGCATTTTCTAAATTCAAACAAACCCCCTGCAACTAGACATGGACGTTTAGAAGACATTGGTTGTTAGGAATTGAGGAAGTGTCGCCACGTTAAGGTTGGTCAAAACTTCTCTGCGTTATGCCAAACAGTACCTAACCTGTAACAGCTAATGGAGCATCACATTAGCCTGTTACAATCTGTTAGCGTCAAATGTTTGTTGTTACATAATAATAAAGATCACGTAATTCTAAATGATCATATACATCTTACTTCAGGTAAACATCATTCTCAGTGCTTTAGCGGGCAAATGAAAGACATTAAATAAAAATACAAAGTGGTTTTTAAAAAACAACAGAAATGAGCCAAGTGTTAGAGAGTCAAAAGAACAAGCACTCAGTGCTGAATGTCTGTTTTCAGCAAGGCAGTTGTCCTCCTCAAAGGGAATTCTTGATTCTGAGACTTTCACTGTCATTCCATCATCTTAATCTCGCCCACCCAGCCAGCTCCATCGGCCGTTGAGCCTGGAGCCAGGTTACCGTACAGTGGTTCCCCAACTCCATTCCTCGAAAACCTCCAACAGGACACATTTGTATTGTAGCCCCAGACAAGCACACCTGATTCAACTTGTCGACTAATCACCAAGCCGTTGATGAGTTGAATGAGGTGCGTTTGTCCGGGGCTACAACAAAAATGTCTACCGTAGGACTGGAGTAGGGAAACAATCTTCCTTCTAGAGAGTTCCCTTAAGATTGTGGGTCCTCTCTACAGTGCATTCATGGAAATAGCAGCCACAGCAGGTGGGGTGAGGTTCACAGAACCCCAAACCTTCACACAACTCTACGCTTGCCACTATGGGGACCCGTGTTGGTTTTCAGTCAGTCTTGTGCAAATTGGTAAGAAAATCATTCTTACGTTCAATGTGCCTCAATGGGCACTGCAGCCCATTATTTGCAGTAAAAAAAAAGTGCACCAGTTCATGGTGAACATCTTTAGGCTTCAGTAACAAAACTAGACTTTGTTGAAATAACATGAAAAATATACACTTATATTACACGTTTACAGAATACACATTTACAGAAGTTCATAAAAAATCCCAAAACACAAGCCTGTTTGCGCAAAACAATGTGAAATTGTATTACAGATCAAAAACTCATTACATTCGGTTGCTGTTAAGTTATAGTTCCAGTTCTTCAGTGCCGAATTTCTTGTCATTGATCAGGTATAGAAGGATCGTTCCTGATTTTCCATCCATTGTGATCATGGTTTATCTTGAACCTTCAGCAAAGACTTCAAATGAAAAGTCATTTTCTCTCGGCTGTGGTCGGAATGTTGGGGGGCAGTTTCACCAACCCAGTGACTGGGTGGTTTGGGCAGGACACTTGGAGACGGGGGCTCGCTGAATTTAGCTCCAGCATAGATCTTCTCTCCGTCTTTGAGCTCCTCCTCGGGTACAAGCTCAGCTGGGGATACATTCACGATCTTGGCACTGTCAGCTGAGTTGAAG
Source organism: Coregonus lavaretus (assembly GCF_964263955.1). Taxonomy (NCBI): domain Eukaryota; kingdom Metazoa; phylum Chordata; class Actinopteri; order Salmoniformes; family Salmonidae; genus Coregonus; species Coregonus lavaretus. The sequence continues at coordinate 28,696,727 of NC_140018.1, forward strand.
GGCTTCTTCTCCTCTCTATGGAGGAGCTGGAAGGGAGCAGAGGGTGGCTTCTGGTAGCAGCTGCTGTCGCTTTTCATTACTGAGAGAGTATTGCCAGGTGCATTAGCGTGCCTGCTCCTATGGCTCCGGGTGTTCAGATTCTGGGCAGCTTGATTGTGTCTATTGAGGTTGTGGACAGACTGGCCTGCTGGTGCTGTGGCTCTCTCCACTCTCCCACTTTTTGACTTCAGCAGCTGGGAGGAAAGAAAAACAAAATTACAATCTCACAAGGTCAGAACCATTCTAACATGGTTATGTAAATTGACTTTCTATTTTGATTGCTACGCAGAACACTTGAAGAAAGAAAGAATAATTGCCAGTTCCACCTCATTTGTTTTTGGTGTCAATGCCTTATGTAAACATCTCAGCAACTGGCACATCACCAGCATGTTGAAATCCTTCAAAACAAGTAACCTAAATACCTGTAGCATGTCTATTCTGGTCCATCTTTTTAATAAAGTGTACAATGTGAACCTTATTCCTATAGGTCCACGGATAAGCATACCAGTGTGGGGTCGTGGGTTGAATATACATTTGTAAATATGCAAATTGAGTTTTTAGCCGTCAAAATAAAGTACGGGGAGGGGGGACTCCATCCCACTGTTTCAAGCGAAATTGTGTCACGTTGCATAATAATGCGTGTTGTTTACACTATGAATGATGGCTAATGGATACAAAGCGGCGTAACTTTTCATTAAGAATAGACAAAAAAAGACATCCAAATGTACAAGCACAGAATAACGAAAAACATCTTGTTCTCAAATTAACTCAATTTTATACCTCTTTCTTTGTTCCCTGCTTAAGATGATGAAGGGTCATCGCAGTTGACTGGGTCCGGTTGGTCGCGAGCTCGGCACTCTGCACTGGGGATTTCGAAACTGCGACATAGTTGTTGTCTGCCAGGCGCATGGGGTTGTTTCTCATCGGTTTTTGCTGGTGTGTCCGCTGCAACCCCAACGTTGTCGAACGCAGTTTTCTTCCACCTTTCTTCAGCAGTGCTTGCCTTGGTTTGATTAGGTTGGCCCCGACATGGTGACAGGTCAAAATTGATGGCTTACTGTTTTCAATATGATGACTTAGTGATTCGCCCAACATGACTTCAAAGTCCCGTGAAGGTGGCGAGGGAGGATACATCGACGGAACTAGCTACGCTAACTTCTGAAAAATAGTCAGGCTTGGCTAACGTAACCAGCTACCGACGTTAAGTTATTTACCTCATTGGCTTAGTACTTCGCTATCAACAGCTAACGTTTGTCGCTGGCGGAACTGAAGTCTCCAAAAACCTCTATGCAGATCAATTGCAGTGGGTTTTCGATAGTACATTGAGGACGAGTTCAACGATGTTGATGGCGTAGCTAATCTTGTAACTCTAAACTAGGTCTTCGAAGACTCGAGATGGCGCTTCTTCTTCTTCGATGAGGTTTAACCGCGGATGCCATCCAATTTGTTGCATTACCGCCACCTACTAGACTGGAGTACAACTCCCTTATATTTTGCTTGTAAAATAAATAAATACCCTACCATCTAACACTACACTCACAAATTCAAAAATATTATTAATCATTAACACCCCCCTACTCCACTATTTAAATATATTCACTCCTACCTCATGCCCTCGACCTGAAATGGGACATCACCACTTAACACTCCCTGTAACTCTTCTGATGTCATGTCTCGCACACCCAATACCTCTCTGCAGCTGCCACCACAACCTCAATTTTCTTTGACTTACGTTCCATCCCTGCAGTACAATTAATAACCATTGCTATAAATGCTAAAAATCCAATCTTACTGAAACATATATCACTTGTTGGCCTATCCCTCTGTACTGGTGCAAACCTACTACTCTCACCACTCCTCACCCTTGACCCATCTTCCTCTACTTTCTTCACTGCCTCAGCATATGACAACTTCTTCACTACTCTTACCCTGGAAACCTCAACCTGCCTCTCTCGCACAGGTCATTTCTGATCCCCAGCCCCATGGGCACCCCTACAGTTATCACATACCACTACTTTCCCCAATGCTACACATTCCTTTGTCTCATGCCCTTGTGCACACCGTGTGTAGGAACCTCCCTCCTACACACTGCTGCCACATGCCCATAAGTTTGACAACTGTAACATCGTAATGTATTCGGCACATAAGCTCGTACAGGATAACTTATATATCCTAACTTCACTTTGTCAGGCAAAGACTCAACTTCAAAACTCAAAAGAACAGACAATTACTCTTCTGTTTCCCCACTCTCGCCACCCTGTTTGCGTCGCACCAAACGACGAGCATCACAAACACCGGAATCTTCCCCTTCAGTTGGTCAACTTTTATATTTACATTTACTGCTACCCCAGTAATCACTCCTTTCAATGGCACCCTTTTCCTGAGAGCGAAACAATTCACAATTATTTCCCCCATTTGTTTAACTCTGAGCGCCTTCTCCCTCTGACCAACAGAAACACAAACAATTATCACTAGACCACTTTGAGATGGCGCATGACAACTTCCTGACTATACACGCTATTCGCAAAACCCCGGATGTACATAGCCGCCACCATTTTAATTGGACAATGCAGGGGAAGCATGAAATTGCAGACCTCCCATGTTGGAAATTAAGTAATGTATGTTGTCATTCATTCTCATGATGGGTACTTTCCAAGCCTTCGAGTATCGGGGCCTGGGGGTATCTATCTGACTGGCCACCTGCCTCTCTGTCTGTCAGTGTAACACAGTAATATAATCATTTTCATTACACAGAGAGATGTTTTCCAGACACACATTATTGTTTTGTTTTCCTCATGTGTCTGTCCTCTGAGCCAGGCAGCCAGCACTGTTTTAGTATTCAGATCGCACTGAGGGAGGGCATTCAAGCTGTTGCTGAGCTCTTGTACATCTGCTTGCCTGGTTGGATCCGCAGCATCAAAATCGCTAGGCAACAGCTGCTGCCTGTGTTGCTGGGCCGGGGGAAAAGTCTCATCACATGAGCAGACCCTCTGTGATTGGACATCCTGATCAACATTTTCTCCATTTCATTTTCTTTTTCCACATACACACACAAAGATTACGTAATGATTGTTCAGATTTGGTGGTCTGATGTACACTCATAGTATCGTAGACAGCTGTCCTGGCCACATGTTCCCTAAACAAAGGGAAGGGAAATTAATCCTGTCATGTGCATATTTGTCCTCTGTCCCTCTGCTCCATGAGCACGTGCACTACCATACTATTGCACTCAGTTGAGCAACATTACATGATCAGACACAACAACATCTGTGCCTGTCATGGGCTGGGTAGTGAGGGATATGGGCAGGATATCTTATTTACATTATATAATTACGGGTTGAATGGATCAGATATTGTATTGGAATCCCCTTTGTATCTACAGTATATAAAAACATCAGACCAATAATATATAATTAATACTCACATTCATACATATGATATGAAGGGTGGCATGGAGAACTGCATGGATGAGGCATGTAGAGAACCTAAAACAGAGAAAAGTTCTCCCTTTGAGGGTAGTGCGTACGTCTATGGGGCCAAGCTTCCTGCCATCCAGGATCTCTATACCAGGCGGTGTAAAATTGTCAAAGACTCCAACTACCCTAGTCATAGACTGTTCTCTCTGCTATCGCACGGCAAGTGGTACCGGAGTGCCAAGTCTAGGTCCAAAAGACTTCTCAACAGCTTCTACCCCCAAGCCATAAGACTCCTGAACAGCTAATCATGGCTACCCGGACTATTCGCACTGCCCCCCCCCCCCCCCCCCCACCCCCCCACCCCACCACCACCCCCACTTCTGCTATTATTTTCTCAACACTTTTTTGTTGTTGTTTTATTTTACTTCTTTATAAAAAAAAAAATGCATTGTTGGTTGAGGGCTGTAAGTAAGCATTTCACTGTAATGTCTACAGTAAAGTAAAGTACAGATGAAACAAAACTACTTAAGGACTTTACCCCACTTTGTTTGTGTCATATTTTGTTGCGGTTGTACAATTTCATAATTTACGAAATAGTCTTCCACACATTAAGCAACGAGGAATTTTGGGGTTAGTCTACCACCTAATGGTTATTTTAAGTAACTGCCATCTAATGGCAAAACAGCGCGGTGCACACTGGGAGAAATTGAGGATTTGATTTGAGTTAATTCATGGACATTTATTTGGGTTCTTGAGAAAACGGAGGATTACCTCGACATTTGGACATTGAACAATCGTGAGTAAAAACCTATATTTGAATTGATTTTCTTATTCCTGTATTAGATCCTAAGGGCTGGGTTAGGCCCTACATCTAACAAAATGATCTTAATTTTCAAGGCCCCAAATCCGCAGAGCATTGGCGCACGAGAGCTCGCGGTGAAGGGTGATCTCTCAGGGAACGTAACACCGATGTTCAGCTAACGGACTTGCTGTGGCTAACGTTGGCTACTTCTTCAGTTTGTGAAATTACAGTAGCCACGCTTGGACAAAATGTCACACACTGGGCCTCCCCCTCGATGGCGGAATTGTCCTAGAAGAGGACAACCTGTAGCAGGTGAGTGGCGAAAGCTTGTTGTGTTGCTACAACATTGGCTACAGTACTGGTGTTGTGGCGCACGAGCTACCTAGCTAACTGTCTCGCACACGGCAACTTGTCTCACATTTTGTTAACACAAGTCAATGATTCAGACCTTTTTATGACCTTTCGTTTGATCAACTATGTATTCACTGGACGAGAACCGCGTGTCACCTTAGACTAGAGGCAAAACCCCAATGCAAACACTGTTAGCTAACGTTATGTTAGCCCTTGTAGAAGTCGAGTACATCACGTGTCACAACAAACCAGCATACATATCTATTCGTGTTAATATGACGTGCTCAACAAGAAAAACAGACTAAAAATAAAGCTAAAGTAAACACTAATGGTCGGTGTTTCTATAGCTACCCCAGCTAAGAAGGATGTGTGTTTTTGTAGTTAGGATTAGCTAGCCAGATTAGGATACATGAAACGTCGCATGCCATTCGCTTAGAACCATGGAAATGAATCATGCTTACTAAGGGCGCTCCTTTTACGTTTTATTTCATGTAAATGAGCTAATAACCATAGGACAGTGAGTGTAGATACATGAGTGGTACTGTTTTCATGGTGTCTGTATATGTTGTGGTGACCAGTCTGTGACCCCTCTTACTTTCACTGTCTCACCAGGTAAATTCCTGCCAATGAAAACTATGTTGGGCCCCAAGTATGATGACAAAGTGCCAGAAGAGAACAGGTTTCATCCAAGCATGCTATCCCAGTATTTAAAGAGTCTAAAGGTATGTATTTCCTGATGTTGAAATTTGTTTACTAGTAATTTGTCTCTGTTTGGGAAAATATACATCGTTTAATGTCAACGTATGTTTTGTGTCTTCTCTAGGTTAAAATGGGTTTGCTTGTTGATCTAACAAACACTACTCGCTTCTATGACCGCAACGAGATCGAAAAAGAGGGTGTTAAATATGTGAAGCTTCAGTGCAAAGGGTATGTATGAGTGACCTGTTTTTAAAACTCAATATTTATTGTCCATGTTTACATATAGAATTGCCACTAGTTCAAAATAATGATATCATTTCGTGATTGAATATGTTGTGATGAGTTCCTTCCTTGTTTAGCCATGGAGAGTGTCCTTCAGCAGAGACCACTGCGAAGTTCATCAGACTATGTGAGCACTTCATGGAGAAGACTCCAACTGAATTGATAGGTAAGGAATGTTTGTACTGGAGCTGTACATTTCTTCTTCATTGTCGGACAATGTCCCAGGGTCTGGCTTGTTGTTCACGTGGAAAAACATGTTATTTATGATTTTGATAAGAGTCAAGAGGTGTAATTCAGTTACATTTAAACCTATTGCAACAATATCCCAAAGAACATCAGTCTCCTCTTTGGGGTGTTGTATTATAGCATATGCCTTCATAGCACTCCAAAACAGATTTTAAAGTAAGAGTAGGTCCACGTTTGTACACTAGGGGGAGCCTGAATATAACTACCAACAAGTTCTCATCTTATCATAATAATAATAATAATAATAATAATAATAATAATAATAATCTTATCAGTCACCCTCCCTTCCTAATATTATTTCAGCTCTTTGTGATATGATGCATTTTGTGTTTGTAAATACTAAATATTTTATAAAAGCAATTGCATCTAGGGCCTCCTGAGTAGTGCAGCGGTCTAAGGCACTGCATCGCAATGCTTGAGGCTTCACTACAGACCCGGGTTCGATCCTAGGCTGTGTCACATCCGGCCATGAACCCGATAGGGCGGCGCACAATTCGCCCAGCGTCATCCGGGTTAGGGGAGGGTTTGGCCAGTGGGGCTTTACTTGGCTTATCGCGCTCTAGCGACGCCTGTTGGGGAGTTGCAGTGATGAGACAAGATCGTAATTTGATAGCACGAAATTGGGGAGAAAAAGGGGCAAAAAAAATATATACACATTTGTAATCGCATCTTCGCATGCTTTCTTATAGAATTATAACCGTGTATTGGTTTATGGTCCGCTCTGCTCATAGAGGTGGTGACACACAGTAATTGATACTGATCATAAGCCAGAATATTGATAAACAAATTAGGTGGAAGCCTGAAATGTGTAGCGGCTTTTGCAGGTGCAATGTTTAGTATAGATCACCATATGTGTATGCAATCACTTTGTTTTAGCTCAGTGTGTGGCCTGCCTGAGTATACCTTGGACCACCTTGCCCCTTAACATTAAGATCACTTTATTGGTCAATTGCACACAAGGTCCAACCTAAATGTGACTTCCGCTTTTAACCCAATCCCTCCGAAAGACACCCCTACATACACATAAACCCTTGCTGCTTAGTGAGGCTTGAAGGCAAATAAACCAATTCCAAAACATTGCAGTTATGAATAAGGAATGCATAATCTCCCGTTGTGCTTTTTGTATGGCCTTGAGCATGTAGTAGTCAGTGGGAGATGCTGAAGTGTGCAGTAAATTAATATACAGTATATTGTCTGCTTGAAATTCAACTTCCACAAACAGATGTTCCTACAGGATGCTTTAAATTATTCTCCTGATGTCTCAGTTGTGTTGCACTTCACTGTTCCCAATGACACTATGTCTGAAATCTGTCTTGCCTACTACTTACTTAAACTGCATAATGTGTACTAATCGTACTACATACTATTTAGAACATACTTTTTAGCGGTTAAGAGCATGGGCTAGTAACCCAAAGTTTGCTGGTTCGAATCCCCGTGGCGACTAGGTGAAAAATCTGTCAATGTGCCCTTTAGCAAGGCACTTAACCCTAATTGCCCCTGTAAGTCCCTCTAGATAAGACCGTCTGCTAAATGAGAAATCTAAATGTAATGTATAAAAAAACGAATGCAGTAAGCAACAAATATCAGCATGCTAGGCTCATTCTACTGAAAATGTGTAATTCGCAATTACGTTGATTCCTGCCACTCGTTCATTTTGGTACAGTGTGTCTCCTCAGCTGATTATGAGCTATTGTCAGACACACGTGGGTCTCTAAAGACTATTTTCTTCCTGAGAAGTGTGCAGCGAATTCTACTAGATGAAAAGCCGAAAGGAGTATGACATCCTGGCATTTAAAGCATACTACATTCTCAAAATTTCACATACTATAAATCTTTCTGTTTTCTGATACCCAAAATACATACTATTTAGAATGCAAGTACGGGTATTCAGACACGGCCACGGTGTCTTTTGCCAAAGCTCCATCCAAGGCTACTAGAGCACCGAGGTGTACTTCCATGCTGTGACCAGCAGGGGGCTCTGTGGCACTCTGTTGTGGCTTCTGGCAGTGCAGTTCCACAGCCACTGGAGCCTCAGGGTAGACTATATGAATGTCATTATAAAAATGTCCACTGTCGGCCACCCATTGATCTTCATCTGTTCTCTCTCTGGTATTAATGCAGCCTTTGAAATTAGACAGCGGGACTGGTGAATGTAACCCTATTTGGCGGGGGGGGGTAGATCAGCTATGAAATTACCAGACAAATTTGTCAATCAAATAACATTTATTTGCATCATCCCCCCCCCCCCCCCCAAATAAAAATTAAATCATCATCATTACCGGAGACTTCATCTCCATTTCTGTTGCCGGACAGACGGATAGACAACAGCTTGTCATGTCTGATTGCTGTGGGGGAGATATGAGAGGATGTTAAATGGTGTTAGAGCAGTCAAGCAGAGGTCAGTCAGTGGAAAAGTCTGTAAATGCAACCATTGGAGAATGCCATGCATTGACAATTCAGACTTTGTATCTGAGAGAGTGAGAGTGACTTTCTTTGATCGTATTTTCAGAGATTTCATCAGAGATCTGCTGTTGCCTTGTCTACCCAGTGAGTTCCCATTTTATACCGCTCTCCAATTCTTCCCTTTTTAAAGTTGATAGAAACCGCTGAATACCAATGACCGACTGCATCATAGCTGAGAGAGATGCTTCACAGACTGTCAATCAAACATGTTTTTTCACTCAAACCAGATCTCAATGTTGATAGATGCTCTGCCACTAACATACATTTAAAGAGGTGTGAAGATTTTGTTTGCCCCTATTATACTTCCCTGCTTTGAAAAATGTCAACGCAAACATAAACCGATTCCTTGTGTGCCCTGGCTGTTTCTTTGTCCCTCCTCCACCCCACCCCTCCCTAGCGTTAGATTGGGTCTGCTGTTTGTATTCATAAAGCGACTCAGTGTGAGAGTGCTGATCTAGGATCAGGTTCTCCCTGTCCGTTCATTATCTAAAAAAGCAAAACAGATCCTAGATCTGCACTCCTACTCTGAAATGCTTTATGAATACGGGCCTTTGTGTATGTAGCATAACCTCCAGACACAGTCAGATAGTGGCTGATGAACTGGTTTTAAAGTAACTGCCCAGTGTTTCCAGATTTCTATGAAATATGAGCTTTATTTACTTATAATATGAGTGAAGTTGTTTTCCTTCCCCCCAAAAAGGTAATTAAGTATGTTAAAAGGCTGCTTTTCTGTGTTGGAATGGTGTGGGTGTACCCCAACAACAGAATGGTGTGGGCATATAGTGGTCATTAAAAATATTTATGCAAGTAGACCGCTGATTGGCCAGCTCATCTTCCTCTAGAGCCCTGATTGGCCAGCTGGTCCTCCTCAAGGAGATGACATGTTCTCATGTTCTATGAGAAAATAGCAAGCATTTTTGAAACGGTCTGTTTAAGGTGGGATTTTTTATTTTTTTTGTCATTTTAGCAGACACTCTTATCCAGAGCGACTTACAGTTAGTGAGTGATTACATTTATTTATTTTTCACACTTTTTTAAAGTGTTTTTTCTGTAATTTATGCTTTGGCCACAAATACATGTATAGACTCCTTTCTGTGTTTGCAAACATTGCCGCACAATGGCGATGCGCGCAAGTTGGTGGCAGAACACGGAGGAGATCTTATAGAACGCCAGCAAAAAAAGCCTCTATTTACATGTTGCTAATCAGTGCATTTCACACTACTTTTGGATTATAATTGGATTTTAAGGCTCGTATGAATGTCCTGCTTAATATAATATTTGTGTCAACATCGCAAGTCAACTGCATTATACTTAAAACACTTCAACTTCAAACAGTAAAATGGCTCTTTGGCTAGCTTTTGTATAATTAACATAATAAAAAAAATCCCCATCAACATCCATCAGTTTAAGCTAGAGATATCCGCCAATGTCGCCCTTCCGCATCTGCGGTGAAAGGTGGCAGAGCTAGAGCGGTATTTGTCAGTCCATGAGACATCCCGAAAATCGATCTTCTCACGAAAACGTCTGTGGCATCCGACCGGTTTAAAAAAATCAATGAAAGTATGGAGGTAGTTTTGTGCCTACCCAAAAAAAAGGGGTTAAATATGTATTTGTTGAATACAATTGCGAGTGTACACACACACACACACGATTGTAGTAGTAGTGACAGATGAGCGCTTTGCTTTATTGACATGTGCGGTGTCTTTCTCTCTCTCTCTTCTCCCACAGGTGTCCACTGCACTCACGGCTTCAATCGGACAGGCTTTCTTATCTGTGCATACCTGGTAGAGAAGTTGGACTGGAGGTAAGGCCTACCAATCCCGATCAATCAACACCCCACGGAAATGTGTTTGTCACACATTACTTCTCTGTGTGTGCATCTCACTGCCAAATCACATGTTCATGTATTCTAACATTGACCACACAACCGACACAATTCCCATAGTGGTTTGGCTTGCATCACTTCTGTGTGTTCAGGTTGGACCCCTGTAGTCCCCTTAGGGGTGGAGCCATGTTGCCGTGGAAGCAGACTTAAGCCTTGTGGTTGACCGGGTTGGCTTCTATCAGAGACTTCTATTACAACTATTTCTGCCTGCACAAACCATATGATAAGCGCCAATACAAAACCGACCACCTCATTGACACACCTCTGCAATAAAAGTCTCTGGGTTCTATATATGTGATGTCACGAGGAGGGATGCAGTCAGTATCAGTAAAGTCACGCTTGGGGAAAGACGGAGGCTCTCAGGCTGGTGGTGAAGAGTCAACTCCACACCTGACTGCAGAGGTGCTGAATAATTTACCGCAGGGGATGAGTGTGTCTTTAGGCAGAAAGAGAATGTGGATCTGTAAATGGGTCTAGAAAAGGTTAGCAGAATCTGTTAATTCCCTTGGGGTCAGTGTTGGACGTATAGACAGGATGAGGATGAACAACCTCCTCATTCTCCCCCCTCCCATTTCCTCTGGTTAAATAATCCCACAGTACACACAGACAGAGAGAGTCTGAGATGTGCATCAGTTCTGGTTCTGGATGACAATATCACATGTGGTTCATATTTCCTTTCTCACACTGTCAGCCACAGAATCAGTCAGCAGACATACAATAACTACTCTGCTACTTAGCAGCGATCTGATCAGATACGTTTGTTGAATAATTTTTGGTCAAATAGGATTGATGAGCTGAGACATCTAGGACGCTGATAGCTTGTTGACATCCTGTCTCTAGAGAGGTCTGCTGTGAGGCTAGAGGGCCTGACTGATGTTTTTATTGGATAACATCAGGGTTATATGGTGGCAACCAGCGCTGAACAATACGGTTTTTGGCAGCAGCCAACCCAGCCAGCCAAACCTTGCACTGTTTCTCGTTCAGGTGCATACATCAGGGCTCTACAGTGCGACCATTTTACTCGCATATGCGCCTAAATATTTTGCAGTGCGACCTGACATTTTAGGAGCACCAGTGCGCCTAGAAAAATTAAGCATTCTAGCTTTAATACCTCAAATATTTGTTATTGTGCTCCTACATTTCTTTGTGCGCCTACATTTTTAAACTTAGGCGCACACATGCTCCTTGTAAAAAAAGGTCAGCGTAGAGCCCTGTACCTGAATCGTCATTAAGTGGAAAAGGAATTGGTTCAAGGGGCACAGTTTTCTCAATCGTGTCAGACAGAATAGATTACACTTTCCTCCAAAACTCATAAATGTCATGACAATCCAGGGCCTGACTGATGTTCTGTTGTGTTCCTCTGTGTGTCTCTTGATGTGGGTCAGTGTCGAGGCGGCGGTGGCTGCGTTCGCCCAGGCCCGCGCCCCTGGGATCTACAAAGGTGACTACCTCAAGGAGCTCTTCCGTCGCTATGGAGATGCGGAAGACGCGCCCGCCGCCCCCGTGATGCCAGAGTGGTGCTTCGACGACGATGGCGACCAGGACGACGACGGCAACGTGATTGGCCAAGAGTCTCAGTCAGGCCCCTCCTCCTCTGAGTCGGCGCCGGGGAAACGGAGGAAGGAGAGACTAAAATTTGTGAGACTCAGACTGACTGAGAAAAGGGAGGGCACTGGGGAAATGGGCTGTTGCCAAGTAGAGAGACTGTGTCCCTAATGGTACCCTATCCCCTATATAGGAAATGGGTTGCCATTTGGGATGCAGTCTGAGAGTGACTGAGACAGAGCACTGGGGAAATGGGCTGTAGCTTAGGAGCGAGAGAGGATATCCATTGGTTCTGCTCCATATGACACATAGCTCATGTGGTGTGACTGAGAGCCGTGTGGGACCCTCTGTGAAATTGTTGCTCTCCAAATATACATCATATGCCTCTTAAGTCGGTTCCGAGAGGAGACTCCTCTGAAGTGAAACGAACAGGGGCAAATTTGCTTAAATCACAAGAAAGGAAAGATCCTGGGCCCTCATCTATTTTTCAATCTGTATCCCAAATGGCACTTCTATTTAGTGAACTACTTTGGACCAGGGCACATAGGGCTCTGGTTGGAAGTAGTGCACTAGATAGGGAATAGGGTGCCATTTGGGATGTAGTCTCAGTCACAGACCCAATGAGTGCACCACACCATGGAATGATGGCATTAGATAACATCAAATCTTCCCCAAATGTTATTTCTGGGCTGTTTCCTGAGCTGTCAGGACAGTGTGTTTTGAATAGGACGTCAATGTTTAAAATTTAAAAAATAAATAAATAGTTATTCTCCCAAATATTCAAGTCCCAACCTGTTGTGTGTCATGTTCTCTCTTTCTCAGGGTGCTATATTCGTGGAGGGGGTCACAGTGAAAGGCGTCACACAGGTCACCGTACAGCCTAAACTGGCCGAGATCCAACGGAAGTGTCAGGAGTTTGCGGAATGGGAAAAGTGAGGATTCTTTCACTCTACCAATCTCTTTCTAAATCTCTCTCTCTTTGTCATATCTACCCGTCTGGTAGCACTGTGTGTGTGACTCACTCTTACTGGATCGTTCTATAGGCTTTGTACTGTTATAGGCGTCCGCATGCTTCCCATCTGAAACAGTTTGTGCATATATTATGACGACATTTTGTGACGTTTTGGTCTTCGGCGAGGGTTCTTTCGTGCGCATGCCATTTTTTTTTTTAGGCAAGTCGAAGGTTGGTAGCCAAAGTCTATGCCCCTTCGTCTGTGATTGGTTAACAGTAAGGATTCTTCAATGAAGTGTTTGTCATTCAACGAGAGACTCGTTTTTCATGCACATTTTTTAAATAGAGAAATACTGCACCAAACATCTGAGTTGGATGTAAAATTGTGTGGCTAAGACCTCGGAACAAAATAACTCAAGAAATCTAATATTTTTTAGATGAATTCTGACTATTTTGAGGAAGTGTATACTGGGTACGGCGTCTCAAGAGGGAGAGAGTACTATTGCCACTTTTGTCTCGTTTTTCGAGCGGTCTTTTAAGCAAGTATGCAAGGCACAGACATTCACTTCGCCTGTTCTGCTAGGAGCAACTCAAACCTAGTATGCAGACGCTTTGAGACACCAGGGTAGGAAATGACTGTTCTGCCGTAGATGTCTTTCTTTACTAGCGATATGGAGGAATTGTGTTGTTTCAGCTCTACAGCCTCATAATGTTTCATATAAGAGAGGAGTTTCATATAAGAGTTTATAAAGCCTTCTGAATTTCCAGTCCCTGATGTTCTCACCAGGACATTGTTGATTAAAAAAAGTTGTATTCTGTGTGTGTTCTAGGTCCGGGTTTCCAGGTGCTCAGCCCGTGTCCATGGACAGGCGGAACCTTCGCTTTCTGGAACAGAATCCCTACAAGGTCAGCTGGAAGGCAGACGGCACACGGTGAGTCCCTCGTCTCTCGGTGTCCTCCTCCCTCCTCCTATATGACCACAAAGGGCTCACAACAGGTTGGTTAACACACTTATAGAATTCCCATCCAGCTGTGCTTCACTGGAGGACTTGAATATGAATCAATATGTGCAGTGGATTTGGCTACTTAGCGGTTTTCTCTCTCTTCTCTCCCTGGTATTTAGCTTCCAGTCCTCACTGAGACTATGCAGGAATATTATGGTGAGCAGCACATGCCTTTATATGGCAGTATCTGACTGTGCACTCAGCACTGAGCCACTGGCTTCATTTCTCGTTAATTTTCCTGGCCTATTAGTCGGGACTGTGAGCTGAATACTAACATTGTTCCCGTACACTGCACCCATGGATTTTAATAAACTTTGATTAGCCCAGCGCACTTGAGTGGCTGCGCTACTCGGTTTGTGTGGAGATTTATTGGCTGCAATTGCGGAGTGGCTGGACCGAGGCAACCACAGGAGTAGCCAGGGGCTGTGGCTGTCTCCCACATCCTCCTTCCCATTGGAATAAGACTTCCAACAGACCAACACAGTCTTCCCAATCACTTGTCAGTGTGAATTGTTTTGCCTTCCCATACCCTGGAGGGGGGTGTACTTGTTTTTAGTATTCTGGCGGCCTGTGCTGAAACACTTTCTCTCTTGATACGCTGGTGAATATTTTGTCAGCTGGTGATTGTCAAGCAAATAACTGTCGGTCTCACGGTAATTGACCGTTCATTAACATAAATACATTTGCATCTCCTGGCTTCCACACATAGCCTACAAGCCATTTTTAAAAGTCTAATAAATCCATGTAATATAGCCTACACCTTGACAATAAATCCATTATTTATTTTAGACAGGTCTAAAGAAGCATGATATGAAGAAAATGTAGTCTATTTTAGAAGAAAAGAATAGCTCTAATACTCTGAGTTGTCCTTATGTTAGGTCCTGATGTGGCTATGCCAAATGGCTGTGGGCTACACTAGTTAATTTAGCAGACAAGATTTGCTTATAATTCCATGGCATTATTTTATATTATTTTATAGTATGAAGAATACAATTGAACAAAGCTGAATAAAATATAAATATTTTCTCCAAACGATTTGAGGGAGTGGGCACACGTGGCTATTCTGTGTTGAGCAGTTAACAAAGAAATAGGTACTCCTATATGCTTAATTTAGAGTTATTAATGTAACTTTAGTTGTTCTACAAACGTAGGGCTATATGTTTAGATTTTTAATACATTGTAAGGCTGCATGATGAGACTAATGATGATTAGAAAAAAGTCGCTTGAAAGGCATGAGCTCTGCTTTGTTTTTTGTGCAGGCTGGACACACTCCAATAGTCTCTCATTCACAATTTGACAAGCACTTGATAATGCCTTGAATTTCACGACCAGCATCCCCTTTGTGGCCGTAATCCATGCGTTGTGCCCTTCTCCCTGAGTGTGCTGCGCAATCCGAAGCGTCTCTCTCTCACATGGCTCTCCGTCACGTGATCAGGTCTTTCTCACAGGCTACAAGTTAAGACAGACACATCTGGGACGCAACTGCGCGCATCCTTATCCAATTCCGAGGTGCATATTGAAGATATTGGAAGAACTGTCCACATTTACTTTTCGTCAGCCAACAAGATGACTAGGCCTAACGAACAGCAAAAGCACTAGCCAATGTCAATCTACTATCCCCCATAGTACAAAAGTTGACCTATTCTGTGCGAGAAATAAATATTCCAAACATAGTCTGGGACAGTTGTGGGATGCGATAGATCGCTAATTAATACAACCACTAGCATCAAAAAACCTTTTTTATGCAATGTGGCTGACTCAACAGATCAGAACGTTTAGCATAAAATGTTGATAAACTATTAAGTTATTTCTTCACATAATAAGCACAGCAATGGGCACATGGTAGTAGGCTATAAGCGCGAATGTTCCATTAGCAGAAAACACCATTATCAAAAGTGACCGCAAATGCAATTATGCATGTAATGCTTTTATTGTAAAGGTGCATTTTTATGGTGAAAATGATCTTCCCCAAACTTGAAACTCACGTACTGCTTATATATGCCAGTTAGGCTCTACACCCCTTGTAAAGCGGATTACTGTGCTTAATTTTAAGAAGTTATTTGCCCACTTTAGTTGTGATACAAAACGTATTAAAACATATAGGCCTATGGGCTAGGCTACAGGAGGTGTGCGACTGATTCGATAGGCTAATATTGTCACCCATCAGACTATTCTTGATTTAATCTTTACATATACTAAATAATATATGTGTGAAATTTGTTTTGATTTAGAATGGACCACTATCATGCACCTGTATCGAAACGGGCAGCGGGAAAAAATACATGTCATCTATGCACTTAAATTGTGAATGGAGGACGCTTTTCCACGTGGTTTATTTTCATGCCAGCCAGATAGGCTATTCTCCTGTTGTAAGTATAAGCAATGTGCTTAATATTAGGAAAGTTGAGAAAAAAATATAGTAGGCCTAGCCTATAGAAAGCTGATGGGATCGTTTTTTTAAATTAGCGGACATCACTCTGTTTTCTCCCGCAATTGCATGGTCTATAGAAATATTGCGCAACATGAGCTCATGGGCTCTCATGAAGTGTTTGATTAGATTTTCAAATTAATTTGCATTGATGTCAGAGTGATTAGAGGGACAATAGTGCTGAGTACCAGGGAGTTAGCAAGTTTGGTAGGCTACAAATGACCAGCAGCAGCATCAGAGCTTGGAGAAGCCTAATTACCGTGACTAAACGGTCTTGTGGAATTTGACTGCCTTCATGACTCGTGAGTGCCGGTGTGGCGGTAATACGTTCACCGCAACAGCCCTAGAAGGAACTAACATGTCCAGCCGGCTCTCTTCAGCCACCAACCCTTGGTCAATGTCACTGATGGGGTCCTTGGTGCACTGGGTCTTTTCGAAGAACGGCCCCAGTTACTCCTCCTTTATATAAGTGAGAAGAACCAGGCCCACCTTGTTCATTTAGGGGCATTTCCCTTAGTCGGTACAGAGGCGGTGTCCCCATCTGTCTATACTGTACGTCTGTCCTTTTCATGACTGCAAGCCATAGGCTGATGGCAGGCCGTGCTTAGAGCAGATTTATGTTTTCCAGAGCTGAGATGGATTTCCCATCTAAAACTCCTTGGTTGCATCCCAAATGCCACCCTATTCCCTACATAGTGCCCTACTTTTGAACAGGGCCCATAGGGGTAGTGCACTATATAGGGAATAGGGTGCTCTTGTGTTGTTCAGATAAATGAGAGTAGCTTGTTTTCTCCTGAGAGACCAGCCAGGCCTTCTTATTCACTTTGTAACGGCTCGCCTGTGGTGGAACCACTGCCTCCCCGCCCGCCCGCCCACTGCCTGCCTGACTCTGCCTTTCTGCTTTCCTCCAACCACTTCTTAAAATGTTCCTTCATCTTATTGTCACTTTTTAATGCATCTCCAATCGCTAATTGTACAGGAGATGAAACAAGCTCACTCTATGGCTTTTTGCTTCCCCTGGCCTGCACTCCAAAGTACATTATGAATGAGCCCTTGTGGGTTGAAGCCATGGTAAATGTTCAAATTGTTGCTCTGTAGTTTTTTTTTTGGTAATATCAATCGGGAGTGAGTCGTGCCAGTGCATTCATGCACGACTGAGTAGCATCATCATGAGCAGGGCCCAGTCATAGTTTAAATGCCCAGTTGGAAGGGAAGCAAAAGAAAGAATGGAAGTGAAAGTAGTGGGAAGGAGGAGTCATTGAATAGGTGCAAGTCTGTCAGAAACTGACGCTGATCTATTCTTTGCTGGAGCAAATTGAGCCCTTCACACCAGATAAGACATCTTATCGCACAATGCACAGTACGGCTCCATCAGTACACCAATAACAGGGCTTAGAGATATCGATGCAATGATACTTCCTGAGATTTGCCATGGGGGATTGCTTTCTGGTTGATGCAGCTGTCCACCTTTTTGAGTTTACTTAACCTTGTACATGCTGTCTGGTATCTATCCTAAAGGTTACAGCTCAATGCTACAACCAGTCTAATGTGAGACTCCATTCTCCCCATCCCCATTCCTCAGAGTTTCTCATCACTCAGCCAGAGACCTCTTACTTTGGATGTATTCATTAGTTGGAATCTGTTGCAAAATGCTTCATCTGTTGTGAAAAGTTTTGCAATAGAAACAGTTTACTGTTTGCTCTAGGAACCAAATGGAAGCAAACGGAATGAAACTGGGAGGGACCTACCTGAATTCGTTGCAAAACATTTTCAGTTTGAAGTAAACGGACAGAATCAGACTAAAGAATACACCCCTTGACATCTCTTACAGAAAGGCTAGGCAACCCTCGCAGGCATCTCATATTTTTGATTTAACCGACCTGGAAGACCAGGTGTGTTTCAATTTAGGCAATCACTGAACTTATCAATTAGCTCAATTGACCAGGTGTGGTGCCCATGTTGGACCAAATTATTCAGTACCTGCGGCACTCCAGGACCAGGTTAGCCTACCCCTGTCTTACAGTAACTGTCCAGTGAAAAATATATATAAAAAAAAATAACATATACTACCGTTCAAAGGTTTGGGGTCACTTAGAAATGTCCTTGTTTTTTGAAAGAAAAGCAATTTTTTTTGTCCATTAAAATAAAATGTTGTTTGCTAATCCAAGTTTATCATTTTAAAAGGCTAATTGATCATTAGAAAACCCTTTTGCCATTATGTTAGCACAGTTGAAAACTGACAGAGTTGCAAATAAAAAGCCATATCTCAGACTGCCCATCTTAATCTTTAATTTTTATTGGCCAGTCTGAGATATGGCTTTTTCTTTGCAACTCTGTCTAGAAGGTCAGCCTCCCAGAGTCGCCTCTTCACTGTTGACGTTGAGACTGGTGTTTTGCGGGTACTATTTAATGAAGCTGCCAGTTGAGGACCTGTGAGGCACCTGTTTCTCAAACTAGACACTCAAATGTATTTTGTCCTCTTGCTCAGTTGTGCACCGGGGCCTCCCACTCTTTCTATTCTGGTTAGTGCCAGTTTGCGCTGTTCTGTGAAGGGAGTAGTACACAGCGTTGTACGAGATTTTCAGTTTCTTGGCAATTTCTCGCATGGAATAGCCTTCATTTCTCAGAACAAGAATAGACTGACGAGTTTCAGAAGAAAGTTATTTGTTTCTGGCCATTTTGAGCCTGTAATCGAACCTACAATTGCTGATGCTCCAGATACTCAACTAGTCTCAAGAAGGCCAGTTTTATTGCTTCTTTAATCAGAACAACAGTTTTGAGCTGTGCTAACAGAATTGCAAAAGTGTTTTCAAATGATCAATTAGCCTTTTAAAATGATAAACTTGGATTAGCAAACACAACGTGCCATTGGAACACCGGACTGATGGTTGCTGATAATGGGCCTCTGTACGCCTATGTAGATATTCCATAAAAAATCAGCAGTTTCCAGCTACAATAGCCATTTACAACATTAGCAATGTCTACACTGTATTTCTGATCAATTTGATGTTATTTTAATGGACAAAAAAATTGCTTTTCTTTCGAAAACAAGGACATTTTGAACGGTAGTTTATATATATTTTATTTATTTTTAAACCTCATATTCTGTTAGCTCATACCCAAATAATGTTGTTGACCCGTCCTTTACTTGTAGGTGTGGCGAAAGCATACATTAAAGAAAAAACACTTGTTTTGACAGCTTTTAGAGATGAGAATGGATCAGTTAGGTTATGCTCCTCTGCCTCAGCTAAGCTGACACTAATGGCTTACTGTGTTTTTCTCACTGTTTTTTCATATTATTTTCTTCCAGTGTGCTAAGCTGACAACAGTAATGCCTTACAGTCATTGTTCCTTTAGGCCTACATCTTATTCTTCGATTTCTATTCAGGTAGTGTGAAAGGTTCACACTGAGTTGAATGTCTGACATTGGTTTAAGATGCGTGCAGAGCATATAGGATTATTCAGAGCACGTTTTTTTTGTGTGGATATTTGCATTATTGTCTCTTCTTCGGCGGCGGTGGAGCTCAGGTAATGAGCGCCGCTGCTCTTGTCACTGGAGGATGGTTGACATTTAAGGTCTCATGATGATGAAATGAAATCGTGCCTATTTTGTCAATCAGGGACATTTTGTTCCGACAGATCGTGTCCGGATATCTTCTTCTATTGTTTGTGGGAGATGAAAAATAGGGCCCATTTGAAAGCCCACTAAGTGGTAATGGGCAATTTCACAACATTTTCAGGGCCATTCATGTAGCTAGAAGTTGTAAAACCTCCATTTGTAGCAAGGTCTTTTTTTTTTTTTTTTTATGTGAGAGGAGGTTTTCAGAGAAGGGGAATATTTATTTCAGAGACATGCTGTGCTGCTTTTCCTGTGTGTTTGGTTTGGTGGTGTTTTTCTTTTACCTTTACACAGTTTAATATATAATAATAATAATATATGCTATTTAGCAGACACTTTTATCCAAAACGACTTACGGTAGTGCTTACATTTTCGCATTGGTGACCAACATCTACCAACTGAGCCACACAGGACCACCAGTTTGATGTGTTTGCCTGTTTAGCCTATAGCCAAAGTTCAAAATGTGAATTGTGTGTCTGTCAGATGCAATAAACAGGCAGGTGCTGAATAAAGAGCATTGATGATAACAATACACCCGGTCCTCCCTGAGCCTGGTTAAACGTCCTCTCTGAATGATGGTGATGTTTAGCTACATAAAGCCTGAAAAGCAGCACCTCTCTGATCGCCTCTCTCAGGATACTTCCCAAATGACATCCTATTCCCTATATAGTGCACTTCTTTTGACCAGAGCCCTATGAGCCCTGGGTCAATTGGTGTTAGAGGTGTTCGCTGAGCTGCATATGCTCCTGTCCTATGATGATGAGATTAGTTCTGCTTTTAATCTCCACCACCGTCGACTGTAATTAATCACAGGAACTGTGTCGTAATGATTAATAAGTGTTCACATTTACTGAAATATGAGCCCTCAATGCGAGAAGCAGTTAGAGCTGTGAAATTATTGTTGGTGATGCGATTTATTGGAATTTCAAGGATGCTAACGCATATTTCTTCGGGAAGGAGATTTACTGATTGATTGCCAAGGTGTAGTTTGATCGTAATTTATCTTCCCCAGGTCCCTCACGGATTATGCAAAGAATTCCTGACTCTTATCTCAGTCGTTAAATATCACGCATGCTGCCTGGCAGATCACATTTTAACAGCTAAATTGGAAAGGTGGTCCTGCAAGATTGGTCAGCAGGAGTGACAGACCGCTGAGGGGGGTCTGAGTAGTTTGGGACGTAGGGGTCTTGGTGGAGGGGGGGCTCTCCTGGCTGTCAGCAATGGTTTGATCCTTGTCCTGATCCACGGGTTGGAGAGGAGGAGGAGGAGGAAAGAGGAAGAGTGACACTAATCAATGTGCTCCCTGGGCCTCTAGAAACTCCCTTATCTCAGACCAACAGTGGACAAGAGCTTAACTCCTCTTTTCTCCTTCCTCACCCCCTTGTGTAGCCTAGCAACAGTCATTTTCTCAAAATGAGTAATCAATAGGACTGATGGTGTTTAAGAAATAAATAAAAAATAAAGAACTGATGGTGTAAGAAGTGTTGGATTAGATTGTATCTCTAGGCTGGCTATTGAAGGAGACTTAAACACGGGTTGTTTTATCTAATATTGGCAGTTATGCTATGCCTCTCTGACTATCTTTTTATTGTGTTGATCTGTCAGATTTTCAATATTCAGATGTAGGATCTTAATTTGATCACTCTGTTGCAGGAGAACTTTCCTGCAATGCAGGAAATTTAAAGCTAGAATCCTTAATAGAAACAATAACAAAGCGGACACCCCACCTCAGTTTTGGTAAAAAGCTGAGGGATGGGCCTGGAGAAATGTAACCACTCTCAAATTCATAGACAGAGCTATGGATGCAAGGACTGACCATCCATGATATATCAAAATAATAGTTTAAACTATGGTTTGAGGTTTTACAGTGTGTTTACATTTACATTGTTTACAAACAGAGTAAAACAAGCTTATATTTGGGGTTCTTATGGGGTACGACAGTTGAACTAAGTTCATGAGGCATTCATAAGTTATATTCAAATCTATTTGGTATTAGGCCTGTCCCCAACTAAAAAAAATCTTGGTCGACCAAGAGTCGTCTGTTCTTTCGACCAATCGATTCGTCGAAATTTTAAAGTGTGTATTTTTCCATAAATAGACACATCCCATGTGTTTTGAATCAAATCAACTACCGGTATATTCACTGAGCTTGTCTGATGCTTTAAGTGAACTGTTTGATTAAATAATTAAGACACACAAATTACTAGAGGGAGTCCGTCCGCAATTGATTAGATTGTGCCGGACCTGGCTCAGACTTGCTGTGTTAAAAAAACAAACAGCGAGTGACTGTGTGACTAGCACCCGTTCACTCTCTCCTCCCTGCTGCAGCGACCACCACAGAACATCAACAGTGTTGCTGAAGCTGCAACATACTTACAGACAATTCTGACTGAAAAGTTACGTTACCGAAATCCTTCATTTGTTTAGGAAAAACATTCCCTATTCCCTCAACCCTTGCTCTCTTTATGTGACACATGTATGCATCGCATGCACGTGACCAATAGGGCCTGACCTATAGCATATCATAATCACATCAAAAAATTGGTTATAACAAACTCTGAACACCGTAACTCATGTGACAGCAAAATGGATGCAGAGGACGTGACAAACTCGAAATGGGGAAATGTTTACTGGTTGCACAGGAGGTAAAGGGGAAGTCTGATGTGTGGAATACATTTGACTAGTTAGAGAGCAAGAAAAAGAAGGTAAGGAGCAAGCGCTGCGAGCATATTATGGGTGCCAAACAGGTGCTGTTAGATTACAATTACATGTTTCTGACCATTTGGAACAATGTAAACAACACTAAATAAATTAAGCGTACCAGAGAATCTGTTGTAATGTTCTTTTGTGGGGGTGAAAGCCGTTTACAGAAAATACTAAAACAGTCGCATTAATTCGTGAATGCAATTTTCCGAATGGAACGGTTTAGGCCTATTTATTGTTTACGCAAATTATTAAATGGTTGCTTTATTTTATTGGAAAACTAAAATGCTTGATTGCATTTCAAATCATGAATGACTCGTATGCTGTGTGATGACATGAACAAATACATTATTGATGATACAGTAGCCTATATACTGTACAGTGTATTTGGAAAGTATTCCGACCCCTTGACTTTTTCGACATTTTGTTACGTTACAGCCTTATTCTAAAGTATTTAAATATTTTTTTTCTCTCAAGCTACACACAATGCCCCATAATGATGAGGGGAAAAAACAATTTAATCCATGTAACGTAATAAAATGTGGAAAATGGGGGTCTGAATACTTTCCAAATGCACTGTATAACTTCAAATTAAACCAAATTGTTTGCGCCCATGACTATTGGTTTCAATAACATTTTCAGCCAACTTGCAAGAAAATACTTTTATTAATATATTTTTACTAATCAGCTTTCAGTGCTTCATTTGAGCCGGATCCTGCTGGAACAGGATTCGGCACTTCTCAGTTTTGGACCCCCCCCCCCCCCCCCCCTCCATAATGTGAATACATAGATTTTTAGCCCAGGCCTGATATTCTAAGAGTTGGCCGGCCCGCGCTTATGCTTTGCGCAACATTGAAATCTATGTTTAAGACCAACGCCTGGCTGTGGCAGTGTAAGAAGAGCGCCTGTATCTCTCACAGAACTAGAATGTGATTCACTCTCTATGATATCTCTCTCTTCTCTCATAGACATGAGTCTGCAACTCTCATCTCAAGTGTTGCACGTCATAATTCATTTAGTTATAGAATTATAGCCGCTCGACGGGTTCTGAAGGAGCTGCAGCACCCCTGATAATTTGAAATAAATTTGCCAAAGTTTTATAGAATTACTGCTGTCCAGAAATAAGTGAAATAATTCCGAATATGAGAAGGCCCATAATTTAGCCACAGAGCTTCTTTAAATATAGCCTAGCTGTGGATTGTGTGTAGCCCAAGGCATAGCCTACAGTCGGGAACGCGCTGCCAATCTGACAATGAACAGCGTGCAGGCGTAAAAGGCCTTTTGCAATATTTCAAATACAATCGCGGGACAACACAGGTTGTAAAGCAAATGGCTCCTGCTGAAAAGAGAAGACTCTAATCTGTCTGCTGTAGCCTACCAAAATATTTGATCGACATTCAAATATTGTTTGAGCGATTGAGCTGTGCATCATTGGGTGAGTCAGTGAAACTGGAATGCTTTTTTAGGACTAATTTCCTCATGTCTCCTCACACCTAGGCTTAGGCTATTGATGGATTCAAGACGAGGTTATTTTTATTGATCTCAGTTTGTAAAATGATGCAGAATTGCATGAAATGCATTTATAAAAGGCCACATTTTTCCAGGACCCTAGGCTACTAAACAATTTCTCTGAACCTTCGCCCCATGTAAATGTGATATTTTCATTTATTATGTTTAATACATTTGCAAAGATGAGGGGGAAAAAACGATTTAATCCATTTTAGAATGCTGTCACGTAATAAAATGTGGAAAAAGTCAAGGGGTCTGAATACTTTCCGAATGCACTGTAAATTGGGTTGTTAATGGCAGCTCTGCCTTGTCTGCCAGTGGACTCTGCTGCGTGCTAATGATGTGAAAAGCTGCTGGATCTGAGGGTGACTAGGTGGGTGAAGCTGCTGTCACTCAGGCCTCAGCCAAAACAATGGCCGTCTGCGCATCATTAGGACCAAAGCATTGGGGAAATAGACAAGGGGGGCGGCAGGTGGAGAGGGATTTCTGCCAATATGGATAATAGGGAATTTTGAAAATGTAGGGCCTACATTTTCGGGATCCATGATAGTTTGGCAACGGGTATACAGTGTCATTATGATGGCTTGAAAGAGGGAGAGCAAGAGGCTTATCCTTGACTGATGAGGAAGGGCCCCTCAGAGTGACAGCAGAGACATGGCTAACTGGCCAATTAGATGACAGGGGGACCACTTTGGCCCTGCAATAACTGTTTTTTTCTCAGTGGGTGAGATCTGCCCACTTTTCTTCCAAAGTATAGCTACACTCAATCTTTTGTTGTTTTTACAAGAACATCGGCCCAATTCAGAGAAAATATAGGGGTGGTGTCGTTTGAAATTTGAAATTCTACTTGTGCAGGAGAGGAGACATTGTCTCGACTCCTCAAACTTCATGTTTGCTGAAGCCATTGTATGCAAGGCCAGGCATTGAAATCAAATGAGTCATTTTCAATTAATCTATCTCACATCACTGTCATTCTTTCAATCTCCTCCCATCTTCACTTTCCTGACAGTCCCTCTCTTTTCAATATCTCTCCATCCATCTAGCTTTCTCCTCCTCCATCCTCTCTTCTGATCAGTGGTAGGGGAGTGCAGCAGAGCTAGGCTGCAGCCCAAATGGCATCATTTTCCCCATGTAGTGCACTACTTTTAACTAAAAGTAGTGCACTTCTTAGGAAATAGGGTGCCTTTTGGGATACATCACTAGAGACCTGGGTCATTCTCACCGCCCAGTATTGATCCCCTCCAGTGGAGTGGAGGTGTGGAGGACTATTACAGCTCCACTTTCCAGGGTCCACCTGGAACCATTTGAATGTAATGATGAGAATGAGATTATACGTCTGGCCCTGGCCCCCACAGTGTTTTAAAAGCCCTCCATTTACCTAGAGACGGGTTGTTTGCATTTGTAAATTATGTGTGGATGAGAAGGGCTATAGCCTGCATCCCACCCAAGGCTGAGGGCCTTGTGGTAATCATGTGCACCAGGGCCTAAAATTAACTTTTTGGTCCACCAGCCACAGTGGCAGGTTAGTAGATTTAACAAAAAGTCGACCAGACACTCAGATTTTTTACCAGCCAAAACCACCCCAAAATAATGTATGACCATGCTTTGTAATGTTTCTAAAACAAGAAATGTATTATCTAATCAAACATTAGTAAGAAGTAATGTGGTTTATTGCTCAATTTCATTCAATTTTTTGTGACCTGAGTCAAAAGCTGCCCCTTTTTAAAGGTGGGAGTTTACCGTGGTAACAGGGCCAAGTGTGTGTGATTTTGGATCTGACTACTTGCTAGTGAACGGTCGTCACTAGTTACCACAGCCACAAAGTCATAAACCCAGCCTATTTCTAAAATGTATCTTCTTAAAATTGGATTTTAAACCTAACCTTAACCACACTGCTAACCTTATGCCTACCCCTAACCTTAAGACTAAAAAGCACCTTTTTGAATTCATGATCTTTTACGATATAGCCAATTTAGACTTTTTGGCTGTGCTATCTAGTGGAAACCCAGTAGACGCCGTCTCTTCGCTAGCAGTTGACGCAACAGACTCAAACTAACATTGAAAAACAACCAAGCTTGTGAACAAAACAATGTCAATAGCCAAAAAACAAGAGGACAATGTCTCACTTTGTTGACTTTTGAATAAATTAGACAAACTTCTATGCCTGTGTGCACCGCTTCCAAAAATTAATCTATAAGCACTTATCTCACAGTGCGCACAGCTCCCCAGCCAGGCAGTGCTGCTGTGTGAGGTGGGATATAGGATTCATATTTCTTTGTGCGATTAGCAGCTGTCGTGGAAATTCTACACAGGGACACTTGAAGTCAATCTTAAATGAATAATTGTTTATTATCAGCGCGCTGGAGAGGTTCCAACCAACTCAATGCACCAAGTACACATGTCGATCAGGAGCTCTACTCGGGGCAGTCACGTTAGTTCTCTTATTTACAGAAAAGTTATAGTTGCATGATTTAGCTTATTCATCATTCATAATTAATTCATCATTAACATTTGCTTCATTCATGTAACCAACCAATACTGGGTCATGCATGTGACAGACCAATACCTCACGAGGCTTCTTCTCTCTAAGCTGAGACCTGGACACTGAAATATCTGGGCGTACTGCCAAATTGCAGATACTGATAGTGAGGATTCGTTCAATCAGTCACTTGCATGAACACAGAAATTGGTTATTAGAAAAGCACAAACATAAAATTTTCCATCACACAGCTATGAAACAAAATGGCAGAAACGTTGAAAACAGCTACTGCAGCATTTGTCTGCTATAAATCACAACTCGCACGTACTTGACTTTTTGACTATTTTTATTTGCAAATGTGAATAATAGTCGCACTGTAGAGTCCTGCAAATTGACCACACGCTTACGTGGCTGGTGAAATATACATTTTTAACCTCCGCATTTGGCAGGTGGCAGGCATACAGTTTATGCCCTGATGTCAGTGGCGATTTTAGCATGTACATCTTGGTGCGGCAAACTCAAAAAATGTTTTACATGCATGCCAGCAAAGCCACAACACTAAACAATACACTAAACGTCTTTAAAGCGTCTATGTCTGACTGTTTGCGCGAGTGGATCTTATGGGACACCAGAGAGGCTGTTGTCCAGACTCCTGAGGCTTTGTCAGCAGAGCAGATTCAGGCAGTGATTCTTCCAGAACAGAGCCTATAGGAGCAGAGGACTGCAAGGCAGATGTGGCTCACCACTCCTCTGTCACAGGGATCAGGAACTCAACGAACATCCTCTCTATGGACTAGTACAGCTCCAGCAGACCTGCACTGTCACACTTTTTTTGTCTTATAATAATTATGTCCAAGAGTTTTTATGGCCCTACTTGCAGACCTGCACTGTGATTGTAGCTGGAAGATTAGATGCCTCCTACTATGACAGCACGCTGTTGGCCCTACTCGTAATCCTTTAACAGGTCAAGAGTGAAAGACCGAAACAAGGCTCTTTTAGGGGTCTTGATTTTCTATGAGAGTGCATGCTCGTCTCTCATTGGCTGAGAGGTTCTTTAACAGGAGTTCTCTCTCAGGGCCTGCCTCATATTGTCGGAGTCCCAAATGCACCCTTTTCTCTATCTAGTGCACTACTTTTGAACAGAGCCCAAGCCTCTAGTCAAAAGTAGTGCACTCTATAGAGAATGGGGTGCCATTTGGGACACAGCCATTGTACCCCACTCTTCTCAGGGACCTGGATGCCTTCCAGAGCTCTCTGAACAAGCTGGGATAGATGGCAAATTAATTAGGTCTAATCCATATATGATTGCGTTTTTTTCCCACCTGCAGTTCTTCTTACTGTTGCTCAAGCTGTGGAAAATGCAGAAAAGTTTGCAGTGGGGAACTATACAGTGATCTGCTGTCTATCTCTGTCACCACCACCAGTGTCCTCTCCCCTGGAGAGCTGTACGTCTCAGTCACTGCATTTTAAAATGGGTTCACATCGCCATCTAATAGGTCGGGCCCGCCTTTGTGTTAATTTAGTAGTTTGCAGAATAAGCCGGGTGCCATTAGCACTGCATGATTGCACTAATGTGATAAAGTGTTGTAATGGGGGGCGAGCTCATCCGCTCACTGTTTTAGGATGCGTTGATTAGGATACTTAACCTTTAGGAGTAAAACAGGAAATGAAGTGGAGTTGCTCATTTAAAACATCTTGCTTCACAATACTTGGCATTTGCAGATGGAGAGAGAGTGGCGGTCGGCCTCCTGGAAGCATGTAATTGGATTCATCAACTCTGCCATGTAATCATTGCCGAGCAGGTTTTTTGTGTGTTGATTGTAAGAGGAAATGTGTGTGATTGAGTGTGTGTGTGTGTTTGATCACATCCCCTCAGCTCTCCTGTGGAACCTACATACCCCTGGAATCAGATCAGTCATTCTGATGTTCTGTTTTTAAAAGTAAGAGTTTGACTGAGAGTATATGCTGATGTTCGCAGGTATGTCATTCAAGGAAAGCTCTGTATCCTCCACTTCATCCCTGGTTGGGGTGATGGAGGGATCAGGCAGTAATCAGACGGAGGAGGTGTGACAGGCTGCTAGCTACATAACAGTTGGGGTCTCTCTCTTCACCACCACGCTCCACAAATCTCTCTCCACTCCTCTACCATCACCCATGTAAATATGTAGACTAGAGCAGAGAGCCTGGGTCATATCATATTTGCTCAGCAGCTTCTTAAAAAACCCAGTTAGACTTGCGCAATATCCTGTGTTTCACGTCTCTCTATTTCTTGAGGATATTCTAATTAAACAATGTTCAAAGCAGTATGATTATATCTGGTGTGGCACTGGGGTGATTTGAATGAGGACAGCTGTGTGTGTGTGTGTCCTATTGTGGCATTGAAAAAGTACTGTTCAAGAATTTGCCAAGGAATACAGCAAGGCAAAACAGAGAGAGAGATAAGGCCACCACTCCTCCTGAATGGCTGGATCAGGGGTGTATGGCCTTGCCTCTAGTCCTTTACTGTAGATGCAGTCAAAGAGCTTTCTCAAAGTTTCTCAGAATAAAACGTTATAATGCATCCACAGTATCACGATAAAATTGTATTCTGTGGTCGTCCTGAGGCCAAGGAATGTGCAGTGTATTTCTTAATGCAAACTAAGTCTTGTATCTCACCTGCAAATGCCCGAGGAACTCATTCAGGATTAGTGCTAAAACTTCCTCAATCAGTGAAACAACTCGCAGCACATTGTGCTATTTGAAGATAGAGCCACCTCTAACTGGAGGCTGGCATATTTTCATTGAAGCAGAGCTGCTTTAGGACATAACCTCACAGTATATCAGAGCCTGTGACTTTTTTTGTCATTCAGTTTTGCCAATAGAGGAGAGAATTGGTTTGAAAGTGTCTACGTGCGCTATAATATAATGCGGTTGTTTCTGTAAGTAGGGGTTGAGGTGAGTTCCGCGTTTTGAAGTTTGGAGTTTGATTCTGTGTTGTTCCCCAGATACTCTATTAAAGGTGCAATGTGCAGAAATCGCTCCGTCATTTCCTGGTTGCAAAAATTCTAATAGTTTGCTTAATTTCATTTTATGTTACGAAACAAGCAGTCATTGTGTAGAGAGTCATTGTACCATCTAAACTGCTGTGAAATATATTTTCCATAACCAAAAATATTGTATTTTCAGCTGTTTGAAGCTGGTGTACAAAACCTAAAGTAAAAGATGCAAAAAATGAAACGTAAGAACTGGAAGCATGGAAATACGCACATAGAACAGATCTATCGCTTCTTAGACTTGCTTTCAATGAGAGTGACATTTATATGTGAATTTGGTGGGGTTGCGCATATTGCAGCTTTTAATTTTTTACCAATAGCTACCTGGACTGTCTGCATTGACCCTTTTTTGCGCTAACTTTTTTGACTCATCACGTACTCTGTATGTGATTTTGATCGGGTTTGCCAAAAAGTTGCATATTGCAGCTTTAACCCAACAAAGTTTTGATTTGAACTGTAAGAAATGCAGTTGAATCTGCCGCTCTGTGAGTAATCCTAATGCAGTTGTTTGTGTCTGATATTAAATGGCTTTCTGGCTTTAGAAACTTTGCCATCTATCTACAGCATTCAATATGTATACTGCCTCTGCTTTGTTCGTTGAATGTTTGCTACTTACTAGTAAATGGTTGTTAACTTAAAGAGGTTAAGTAAACTTGAACTTGTTAAAGATGGTTTCTTTGCTCTATTTTCCACAGGTATATGATGCTGATAAATGGGAAGAATGAGGTGCACATGATTGACAGAGACAACTCGGTGTTCCACATAGCCAACCTAGAATTCCCCTTTCGGAAAGACCTCCGCGTTCACTTATCCAACACACTACTTGACGGGGTAAGTAATTCACTCTCTCAGTGTCTCTCTCTCTCTCTCCGTGTCTCTCTCTCTCTCTGTGTCTCTCTCTCCGAGTCTCTCTCTCTCTCTCCTCTTTCTCGCTCTCGCTCTCGCTCTCTCTAATTAGCCAACACACTACTTGACGGGGTAAGTCCTTCACACACTATCTCTCTGTCTCTCTCTCTCTCTCTGTGTCTCTCTCGCTCTCTCTTTCTCTCCTACAGTTAATGTCTCAGAATGGTGATTCGTACTGTACTATGTGACGCTTAGCCTACGATATAATACCCATTGAGATATTAGTCATATATTCATACAAACTCTCTCTACTCTCTCTTTCGCTTTGTTTCTCTATCTCTTTCTCTCTGTTTCTTGCGCTCGCTCTCGCTCTCTTTCTTTCTCTTTCTCTTTGTTGCTCTCTCTCCCTCTCGCTCTCTCTCGTTTTTGAAAAGCCTCCTTTTTATGTCAACACTGTGACTTCTCTGGTCTCATTGAAAGACCTACAACATTCCTGTCTTTATTCTTTCCGCCCTTTATGTCCCCTGCCTGTCCCCGTAGCCCTACCCACATCGCCCTGCTGCTCCACCCACACATGACTGACAGCATAAAGTAGCTGTTGTCAGCCTCCATCCACACCAGGAGAACCCTGTGCTTCCTCTCAACACCTAGGCCTAGAGGAGAACAGTGAGAGCAGTGATCCTTTCACCCAGTCCTCCACCACAGCCTGTTTTACAAGACAGGAGAGGAAACACTGTTCATAAATCATACCAGAAAAACCATAGATTCATCCGCCTTTATCCTGCCCTGTATTGTAATGTACTGGATAGATACCTTCCTCCCAGGAGGCTGTTTGTTATTGGCTGTCATGTCTTCACCCTGTAATAACAGGCCAATCCAGGCTACTGGAGTTTTTGTACTAGAGAAGGTGTGCATCCCAAATGGCACCCTATTCCCAATATAATGATATTCCCTATGGGACCTGGTCAAAAGTAGTGCACTATATAGGGAATAGGGTGCCCTTTGGGACTCAGCCTAGGGCTCTGAGCAATATTATTCCAAGGAGATGCATCTTTATCTTTCCTCTCGGTAATTCAGTGACTGATTGAGATGGTGGGTTGTCTCTTTGTTCGGGCCTTTTGTGCAAGGAACACATTAGCAGGCTTTTGAAGCAGCTCTACACTGCAGATGTGACAGTCCGTCTAGCCTGTCGTCAAGGCTTCTTGGTATCCTTTTTGTTGTTGTGTTGTTTTTGATGACGACTGCTAACAGAGTCCCTGTCCAGATAGAACCTGTGGCTATGCTCAAGAGTTTCATCCATAGATTCTTCATAGAATCTTACTACTTACACAGAATCTGCCTCTGCCACAAGGCTTTTACATTTAAAAAAAAAATGTAGTCATTTTTAGCCGACGCTCTTATCCAGAGCGACTTACAGGAGCAATTAGGGTTAAGTGACTTGCTCAAGGGCACATCGACAGATTTTTCACCTTGTGTGTTTGGAATTCATGTCAGTGTTTTCAGTGAACTACCCAGAGACCTAAAATGTCTTTCATGTTTGCAGATATATTGCCAGTGGAACTGTTGCTGCATACATTCAATCTTCAGCTCTTCTGTGGCAGTGGCTCTGCTGCTAGTGACTAGCTTATTGATATATCACCACACACATAATACATAACTGTTACTGCCTCTGTGCTGCACTGCTGCATGTACAGAGGTCAACTCACAGATATACAACTATATTCATCCCCCAGAGCAATTCACTCAGTGTTGTCTTGTATTTGTCTGCATTTGTACACTCACATTGGAGTAAATATTTTATGAGTAAAATCCCTTCAAAGGACATAAGCTGGAGTGAATTCGTGCCATAATAGCTCTAAAGGAGTAGTTCCCTTGATGTTCCTACAGGTCATGTCAGAATGGTGATGTGTACTGTACTGTATGACGCTTAGCCTACGATATGATACCCATTGGGATATTATTCATATATTCATACAAACTCTCTCCTCTGCTCTCGCTCTCTCTCTCTGTTTCTCTCTCTCTCTCTCTCTCTCTCTCTCTCTCTCTCTCTCTCTCTCTCTCTCTCTCTCTCTCTCTCTCTCTCTCTCTCTCTCTCTCTCTCTCTCTCTCTCTCTCTCTCTCTCTCTCTCTCTCTCTCTCTCTCTTTCTGTGTTTCTCTCTTTCTCTCTGTTTCTCTCTCTCGTTCTCTCCATCTCTTTCTTGTTCTCTCTTTCTCTTTGTTTCTCTTTCTCTCCCTCTCCACCTAGTTGCATAATGTGGCTGTGAAACCCAGTCATGTCAGTTGGGCTTCTCACCAGCTCTGAAGTACCTGATTCTCAACTCCACAATGTTGAATAATGAATGTGTAAATCTATTTCTGCTAACGTTTGCCGTTTCTCTCCCTGGTACTCTTCTCTGGTGTGTGCCGCAGTCTGCCGTACATACCCCTCAGGAGACACAGCCAGCCCCTTTGAGAGAGCTATGTTTAACCCCCCCCCCCCCAGCTTGCTCAGCTCCTCTCGCTGTCTGATTGGACCACAAATGTAGAATTATTTATCTTAGAAGAATGTGTTGCCCCCCCCTCCCTCCCCCTAGTCTCTCTCTCGCTCCGTCTCTGGGTCTCTCTCTGTCTCTGCGTCTCTCTCTCTCGGTTTCCGTCTGTCCTCATCACCCCCCGTCTCTTGTTTCCACAGGAGATGATTATCGACAAGGTGAACGGCCAGCCCGTCCCGCGCTACCTGATCTATGACATCATCAAATTCAACGTGAGTAGTGCCCTGCCCACCATGCCCGTTCAGCCAAGAACATGTTGCCCCTGTAATTCCCCTACACCCCTGATGAGGTGCCAGACATACCAGGTAGTAGTCACTACGCCATAACCACCAGGCCCATTAGCAGCCACTCTATCCCCTGTGTTGACCTCGCTCTGGTCCCCTCTCTAGTCCACATTGTCACTGCCGAGTGAGTGAGTGAGTGAGTGAGTGAGTGAGTGAGTGAGTGAGTGAGTGAGTGAGTGAGTGAGTGAGTGAGAGACTAGTCTGTCAGACTGATTAATTCTTCAGGAGAGGATCTCAGACCGCCTGCCTCTCAGCTCGCTGGCTGCCTGGCTCAGTAAAGCCTGATCATAAAGATCCAGGACACTGTCTGAGACCTATCTATCGCAAGTGCTACGGTCTGAGGACTGAGCAGCCATTCTGAAATTGCTAAACATGTTTGCAAAACCATTTTCAATATATCTCTATCACAGCAGTTTCAGAGTAGCCTCCCTTGACCACAAGCCTGTTTAACATTTTGGCAGGCCTATGCCTTTGTGAATGCTTAACTGCATCCGCAATCTACATTTTTGTTTTTCTATCTCACAAGTTCCATTGTATGCACCTCCTACTGAAGACACTCAGCTAAGGATCATTGAGCTTGATGATTCTCTTCTAAACTGAAGCTAATTATCAATTTACCGCTAATTATTTGCGTGGGCGATAATTGCCACAGATCAATTTGCTGACAATATTTGGTATAGAAGTGTAAGACTGCATCCCAAATGGCATCCTGTTCCCTACAACGTGCACTACTTTTGACCAGTGCCGTATGGGCCTAGTAGTACAATATATAGGGAATAGGGTAACATTTGGGAAGCACCTTGATTATGTATTCACTGGCTTCTTTCACAAAACTCATTTTCACTGAGCTGTGAGATTGCTGCTCTTTTTTTCTCAGGGAAATGTCCTATATGCTATTTTTAAGAGCCTGAGTAAAACAAGGTGGTGCCAGATAGTGTTTCTACCACAGAAGGTTGGTGGCACCTTAATTGGGGAGGACGGGCTTGTGGTAATGGCTGGAGCGGAATTGTTGGAATGGTATCAAATACATCAATCACATGGTTTCCAAGTGTTTGATGCCATTCCATTAG
This sequence comes from Coregonus lavaretus, assembly GCF_964263955.1. NCBI lineage: Eukaryota > Metazoa > Chordata > Actinopteri > Salmoniformes > Salmonidae > Coregonus > Coregonus lavaretus. The sequence continues at coordinate 28,730,913 of NC_140018.1, forward strand.
CTCCGTTCCAGCCATTATTATGAGCCGTCCTCCCCTCAGCAGCCTCCACTGGTCACTACTTATGTCTAATGAACTCATAGCTGATGCTTAGGGCTGGGCGATATGGCCAATATACAGTTGAAGTCGGAAGTTTACATACACTGAGGTTGGAGTCATTAAAACTCGTTTTTCAACCACTCCACAAATGTCTTGTTAATAAACTATAGTTTTGGCAAGTCGGTTAGGACATCTACTTTGTGCATGACACAAGTAATTCTTCCAACAATTGTTTACAGACAGATTATTTCACTTATAATTCACTGTATCACAATTCCAGTGGGTCAGAAGTTTACATACACTAAGTTGACTGTGCCTTTAAACAGCTTGGAAAATTCCAGAAATTATGTCATGGCTTTAGAAGCTTCTGATAGGCTAATTGACATCATTTGAGTCAATTGCAGATGTACCTGTGGATGTATTTCAAGGCCTACCTTCAAACTCAGTGCCTCTTTTCGCTTGACATCATGGGAAAATCAAAAGAAATCAGCCAAGTCTGGTTCATCCTTGGGAGCAATTTCCAAACGCGTGAAGGAACCACGTTCATCTGTACAAACAATAGTACGCAAGTATAAACACCATGGGACCACGCAGCAGTCATACCGCTCAGGAAGGAGATGCGTTCTGTCTCCTAGAGATGATCGTACTTTGGGGCGAAAAGTGCAAATCAATCCCAGAACAACAGCAATGGACCTTGTGAAGATGCTGGAGGAAACAGGTACAAAAGTATCTATATCCACAGTAAAACGAGTCCTATATCGACATAACCTGAAAGGCCGCTCAGCAAGGAAGAAGCCACTGCTCCAAAACCACCATAAAAAAGCCAGACGACGGTTTGCAATTGCACATGGGGACAAAGATCATACTTTTTGGAGAAATGTCCTCTGGTCTGATGAAACAAAAATAGAACTGTTTGGCCATAATGACCATCGTTATGTTATGAAAAAGGGGAACGCTTGCAAGCCGAAGAACACCATCCCAACCGTGAAGCACGGGGGTGGCAGCATCATGCTGTGGGGGTGCTTCGCTACGGTAGGGACTGGTGCACTTCACAAAATAGATGGCATCATGAGGAATGAAAATTATGTGGATATATTGAAGCAACATCTCAAGACATCAGTCAGGAAGTTAAATCTTGGTCGCTAATGGGTCATCTAAATGGACAATGACTCCAAGCATACTTCCAAAGTTGTGGCAAAATGGCTTAAGGACAACAAAGTCAAGGTATTGGAGTGGCCGTCACAAAGCCCTGACCTCAATCCTATAGAAAATGTGTGGGCAGAACTGAAAAGTCGTGTGCGAGCAAGGAGGCCTACAAACCTGACTCAGTTACACCAGCTCTGTCAGGAGGAATGGGCCAAAATTCACCCAACTTATTGTGGGAAGCTTGTGGAAGGCTACCCGAAACGTTTCACCCAAGTTAAACAATTTAAAGGCAATGCTACCAAATACTAATTGAGTGTATGTAAACTTCTGACCCACTGGGAATGTGATGAAAGAAATAAAAGCTGAAATAAAAATAGTAGTAGAGAAATAAAGTGGTGATCCTAACTAATTTCTACTAGGATTAAATGTCAGGAATTGTGAAAACTGAGTTTAAATGTATTTGGCTAAGGTGTATGTAAACTTCCGACTTCAACTGTATATCACAATATTCTTCAAATTTCTGACGGTATGACAGTATTTGACGGTATTTTATGTTTTTGAATAATACAAGTTCTAAATTTGCTTTGAGTTGTGTATGACCCTAGGGTGGCAACACATACATTCTAAGTGTTTTCAGAGGGGCTTTCTTCATTCTGATTGTTTTATACTGTTCAATCACAATTCCACTAAAATATCATTTCCACACTGTCATGTTAGGACTGCACGATATGAGCAAAAAGTCTAGGCCTTATTTTTAACCAAATATTGCAATTGCAATTTGACTTGAGATTTAGATCAAAACACTTGGGTTAACTGCTGGAATCATGGAAATATGATGATAATTTTAATTCTATAGTTAGAATGTAAAGTTGGACCCTTTTGAATACGGTGTTTGACATGGCAACGAATGAAAAAGCCAAGGAGGTGTTCATGGAATTAGGAATTAGAATACTAATAGGATCTCTATGGAGGCGTTATTGTGACAGGGTAGGAACCAAAGTGTTGGTCAGTGTTTCCCAGGGGAATGGGACCCTATAATCTTTGGCTACAAAGATTGACTATCTTTGGCTATGTTTTATCTTACTTCATGTAGCTAACCTATTCATGCTTCGCCTGTCCTCTCTGATTTAGAAGATACTGTTGCAGAAACAGCATGCTGATTTAGGCCTACACCAGCACTGGTATCAGGCTGTATTAGCTAGCTATGTTTTCTCTGACTCAGTACATTTTATTATAGCCAGCTTACTTGCGATTAGCATTAGCAGCTAACATGATTTATTTTAGCCACAACTTACTAAGAAAATATATTAGCTCTTTGCAGGCAGTTCTATACACAAACTAATAGTGTAATTATAGAACGCTTGTGGATTTATATTAAGAAGCAAAGTGGAAAGCAGCATTGTTGTCATCAACATATTGTTGCATCTGCTGCATTGACCATGCAGACTGAAGCGTGAACGGTCGGCAAATGATCTCGTGGTCGAGCAACAACAACAACTGCGCTCCTTGAGTGACGGGGCGGGTTTGGTGTGCGAGAAGGAGACAATTTAACTATCGGAGTAAACTATAAAAAGTGGTGTATCACATTTAACAAACCAAACATTGAAGTACTGTTTTATAGAAGGTAGAGTAAAAACCCAAACCGGTCCGTGCATCAATACCGTTATATAGTTAAATACGGTATAACGCCAAGCCCTACTGATACCTATCGCCTATCTTCATGCTAGGCCTTTACCAGGCGAGCTTAGAGATGAACGATCTTGCATGAATCAGGCAGTGGAGGTGGCGGCACAGAGGTTAGCAGCGCTGCGTGGCTCCCCGAGCCATCACTAAGTGCTGCATTATTGATCCCCATTACCCAGGCCATTATTGGCCTCCTCCATTATCCTAGTCAGGCTGCCCAGCCCTGGCACCAAGCACCAGGCTCCACACTGAGAGGACCACCTATTGTCCTGCCTGCCTGCTGCCCTGAGGTGGGGGGAGGGCACAGTCACAACTTATTTTGTCAAGACAAGTTACAATCAATCACTAGTCGCTATTCACTTGTCTGCTTTACAGCCAGAATCAATGCTCCTTGTTGGTCAGGTCTTTATTGTAAAAGAGAATGTGTTCTCAATGACTTATCTAACCTGATTGAAATAAAGGAAAAATAAAGGAAAAAAACACAAGTGGATAATAATGATGTATCCATAGAAATATTATATTCATTCTATTTCTATGGATGTTTCCATTTGACCCTATGTGTGGTGGCTATAGTTCAAGGAATCGAGGATACACAGCTTTGGTTGAAGGTTTGTGCAGTAGAGATGAGTCGATTGGGTACAATTACAGTTTTTTTTTTTATAGCTCATGCTGCATTACTCCGTTACGGTTCATAACATCAATAGTCATTCTACACAATGCCACAATGCTGATCCATTGTCTATGACTGGTTGCCGCTCGTAAAATGTAATTTCCTGACCCCAACCACCACCCGGAGACGAGGAAAGAATGTGTCTATTTTATGCTGTTGCCAGGAGTTTTTAAATACTAATAATAATAAAAAAAAATGTTTTCCTGCAAAGGACCTGTCGGTGTCAACTGCAGAGTTAAACCCTGCCACTCACTGTCAGCCACCAACTGGTGAGGAATCCAAGAGCTGTGTCATGATAAAGACAAAATGTCACAGTAGATTCATCTCCATATTTAATATATTTCATTTCCTGACAGCACATCACCGTTTATGCTTAATTGATTTTCTAATGGAAGACATTAACTTGAAGTTAAACAGCCAATGGCCAAGTGACTTCTGCAATTAACATTATGCACAGATGTACCCCTAATATCCCTATTGAGGTCAGGTGTGCCATTCGGCGTGATAGAAAAAAATTATGTTCTCATTGTACTGTGTGCGTGTGTGTGAACGCTTAGAGTGATACCGTTGCTAACAGCCCGGTAGTCCTCATTACTGTGTCGTGCTGTTCTGCAGGCGTGTGAAGCCTTGCCTTACCTCCTGTCCAATCCACCTCACCAGTCACCCAGAGGCTTCTGTGCGTGTGTCTGGGTCTGTGTGTCTGTGTGTTTGTGGGTTTGTGTGCTCCCCTGCAGTCACCTTGGAGCGTGAGAGCCTTACTTCCAGACTGGCTCTGCTCTGCTGCACACCAGCACAGGGCCACACTGCTATGGTCTGAGGTTTGACCATGGGGATTTCCAATGCAGGGAGCCTGGTCTTTGTTGTGATGTCACTGATCACTGCAGTCTCCACATAGAGTTTATTTGAATACCAGGGCTGACCTCATTTAGTCGACTGGTCGATTGTTTGGTTGATAGGCTGTTGGTCGACCGAGATTTCTTTAGACGAGCAGTAGCAAAAAATAAAATAAAAATCATGGTCTACAAGACACCTGTCTTGATTCGTTCCTGTCTGAATGGACTGATCCATTGTGGAGGCAGTGGGGATGGCACAGTCCATCAGTCTAAGACATTTGCTACTGAAATTGTATATGGTTATATTATGTAAGAACAATTGTGCAACACAAATAAAAACAATATTATTTTATAACAAAGACTCTTTCTCCCACGTTTGATCGTGGTTGCTGTCCGCGGTTCTGAAACATATCAGTGCACTGTTGAATTGGTGCTTTTTCCTAGATAATAGCAAAGTTAACCAGCATATTGGTGTTGAGAACAATGCGGCGGAGTCAGCAGCGGAGTTAGGAGACGAGAAAACAGCCGTTGCCTTAATTGTCTAAGAAAAGTGAGGAGAGGGGAAACACCAACTGAATTAGGTCTATAATCAATAGCCTAACAGTTAAATGTGCTTGGTTTGATAAATTATAATTTATACAGAAATAAGACAGATCCTGCTTCTGTTGCCTGTTTAAGTGTTTGTTTAATAGCCTATGGATTCCGTGAGCACCAAGCCTCAGGCAACCACAACGTTGGATAAACAATTTCACAAATTCAGCTGTGTTTCATCTTTGCTATGCTGTAATAAAGGCTTTAGACTTTTTTTTCATTAGACCAGCCTGTCTGGTATTAGTTATAATTTATTTAGTGTTTACACTGTTCCAAATTGTCTGAAATTATAGTTATAATAATAATAATAGCCCTCCTTTTTCCTTGATCTCCTTAATGTTATTATTACTATTATTATTCTGATCATCATTATAATAAGTAATGTCATTTATCATTAGTAGGCTTAGTATAGCAGCCTTGTATAACCACCATCGAGCTGTAGGCCTAAGAGCGCATCCTGTTTAGTCTTAATACTGTAACTTACTTAGGCCTATATTTCAATACTTATAGGCTACTGTATCAATCAATAATGTATTAGTTCATGTCATTACACAGCATAGGAGTCAGTCATGATTTGAAATGCAATCAAGCATTTTAGTTTTAAAATAATATGACAAAGGGACCATTGAATAATTTGCGTAAACAATAAATAGGCCTAAACCGTTCCATTTTGGAAATTGCTTTCACGAATGAATGCGACTATTTTTAGTCTTTGCTGTAATAAAGGCTTTACAAATAAACGTTACAACAGACTCTTTGGTACGCTTATAATTTATTTAGTGTTGTTTACATTGTTCCAAATGGTCAGAAAACGTATATTCTAATTTAATAACACCTGTTTGGCACACATAATATGCACGCATAGCTTGCTCCTTTTTCTTGATCTCCAGTATTTTTCACAACTAGTCAAATATATTCCACGCATCTGACTTCCCCTTTACCTCATGTGCAACCAGTAAATATTCCCCCGTTTCGAGTTTATTTGTCACAGCCTCTGCATCCATTTTGCTATCACGTGTTACAGTGTTCAGAGTTTGTTATAACAAATGTATTGATGTGATTATGATGTGTTATAGGTCCTATTGGTCACGTGCATGCGATGCATACATGTGTCACATAAAGAGCGGGTTGAGGGAATAGGGAATGTTTTTCGATTGGTCGAAAAAAACTGAACTTTTCTTAGTGGGGGACAGCCCTAGTGAATATACAGCTGTACCTGTCACTACTCCCCAGCGTTACTACATCATTGGAAATCTACAGTGCTTTTACGGCATAGTTGCCTTTCTCTGACTGTTTTATAATTCTTCCAGTGCCGCTCCTGCCTTTAAAAAAAAAAAGTGCTTCAGAGCCCCCTACAACTGTAAAACACTGTGGTGAGGTCCCAAAGGAAATCTATGTATTACGCTGCTGGCGACAACGGGTACAGACTCTCACACCATTTTAATGTGTTTTATCCCAGATTAGCCGAGAGTAGCAAAGTTCACACCAAGTCTCTGTTTGTTGTTGTTGCTGCTTCTCTGAATTTTCCAAAAATGACCGTATTCCCGTTTCTCCCTTTTTGTTTTGAAGACATCTTAATTTTGTGGTAGTGCACTTCCCTAGTGCATATTATAGATTTTATGCCAGTGTGTGTATATATAGATTCCTTCCTACTCCCTCGGTTGAATTGCTCCCTTAGAGCTCGTATATAATACACTTGATTGTGGCTTGTCTGATATTACTTTTTTCTCAACAAGCTTTCCCTTTTCCCAACACAAAGCATGCATAGAACTCTATTTCCTTATTGATGAACCCATTCATGAGATTATCTGCATATTTCCTTTCTTCATTGTATCCATTCCTATCCAATTCATTCAGTGTGCTGAGGCTATATGATAATTATTTTGTGGGATTAATTAATTTGTTTTTATTTATTTTATTTTTATGGGACAAACATTAACATTTACTGTAGTGTTGAATAGAATCACACATTTGGAAGCCCAAACAAAACTTAACTCACATATACAAAAAAAAAAAAATATATATATATATATATATACTAAACAAAAATATAAATGCAACAATTTCTAAGATTTTACTGAGTTACTGTTCATATAAGGAAATCAGTCAATTGAAATAAATTCATTAGGCCCTAATCTATGGACTTCACATGACTGGGAATACAGATATGCTGTAAAAAAATAAAAATAAAAGTAGGGGCGTGGATCAGAAAACCAGTCAGTATCTGGTGTGACCACCATTTGCCTCATGCAGCGTGACACATCTCCTTTGCATAGAGTTGATCAGGCTGTTGATTGTGTGCCTGTGGAATGTTGTCCCACTCCTCTTCAATGGCTGGATTTTGGCGGGAACTGGAACACGCTATCGTACACGTCGATCCAGAACATGCCAAACATGCTCAATGGGTGACATGTCTGGTGAGTATGCAGGCCATGGAAGAACTGAGGTGATGGCGGTTGATGAATGGCACGACAATGGGCCTCAGGATCTCATCACGGTATCTCTGTGCATTGACATCGATAACATGCCATCAATAAAATGCAATTGTGTTCATTGTCCATTATGCCTGCCCATACCATAACCCCACTGCCACCATGGGGCACTCTCTTCACAACATTGACATCAGCAAACCGCTCACCTACAAGACGCTATACACATGGTCTGCGGTTGTGAGGCCGTTTGGACGTACTGACAAATTCTCTAAAACGACGTTAGAGGAGGCTTATGGTAGAGAAATGAACATTTAAATTATCTGGCAACAGCTCTGGTGGACATTCCTGCATTCAGCATTCCAATTTCACACTCCTTCAACACTTGAGACATCTGTGGCACTGTGTTGTGTGACAAAACTACACATTTTAGAGTAGTCTTTTATTGCAACCAGCACAAGGTGCACCTGTGTAAGGATCATGCTGTAATCAGCTTCTTGATATACCACACCTGTCAGGTGGATGGATTGTCTTGGCAAAGGAGAAATGCTCACTAACAGGGATGTAAACACATTTGTGCACAAAAGTTAAGAGAATTAAGCTTTTTGTGTGTATGGAAAAATGCTGGGATCTTTTATTTCAGCTCATGAAGCATGGGACCAAGACTTTACATTTTGCTTTTATATATTTTTTCAGTGGTATGAAAAACATATGCATAACCATGGTAGCAATTGAACGGGAATCGTTTGGAGATTATGGGGAAATTATTAGATCAAATGTGAGTACACAAGACTGAATCCAAACATTACACTTAATTTTATGTGTATTTTACATATACTGTACTTTTTGTCGGATTTGTTAATGATGAAATCTGAAAATATTCTGGATACATTCAGTAACATGATAAAAATATTCCTGGAAAATGTGGGGTAGGTGCAACATAAGAGGACTTTACTGGTGTCTCCAAGTGGCCACAAAAGTGTCCAAAGTGTGCACAGTTCCTAAGTAATTTCAATGCAGCTATAAGGTGCTTTTTTGATCTTTCATAGCTGTGCCTTTGAGGAACTAGAGCAAACATACTTGTAGTTGTTTTGTTTGGACCACAACCCTGAAAAACAATTACTGTTGTTGTTTACGCAATCCAAAAACGATTCATTATAAATTGCAATCTGGGTCAGGTGGGCATAATTTGAAAGCCTGCTCTATTGCCAACGTGACTAGCTAAGTTATAACATACGATATTAAAGTGTTAGGCTTTCACAATGTATTTCAGGGACATTTTGGTGCGCATAGAAAGGAGTCATGAGGGCGTTCAGGTGCGTGTGCCGCTGTTCAGAACAACTCAGGGTATGACACCATGTCATCTTGTAACTACACATCAAACATAGTTATCATAAACATTAACACTGTATATGACATGAGTTTTATAATATGGAAATGTGAAGTGCACATTTGGACTCACGGGTGTTTGGCTTGCTTGTATGACATCAAAGCAGTATTTGTTATAATCCTCAACGTCTCATCTTTCAAAATACAGAGTCCTCTTAATTTAAAGCGTTGCCCCTCACTCAGACAACAAAACATTTGCCAAAGTTGTCCAATTAGCGGGAGGGATGAGGGGTTAGGGATGGAGGGAGGGAGAGAGCGAGCGAGTTGCTCAAATTCAGAATGGCTGTCAGTTAACCTATACAGCGCTGTGAAGCTCAGAGCCAGAGCTTTAATGTCATGTATAGCATGTTATTGTACAGCCACTGTGTTCCAATTTAGCAGTTTATCAGTGTCCAAATCTGTAATTTATAACCTGTATACAGGTATGACTGTGAAGGGCTACGTTAGGGAGCAATGGAAGTTTTAGGCTTGGATAAAAACAAAAGAACGTTGTCTGCATAAAGGGGCATTTTGTGCTGCGTGTCTTTGATCTTAACGGGAGCTATATCATCATGTGCACAAATGTGAATAGCGAGGGGTTCTATAGCTACAGTGCCTTCATAGTATTCGCACCCCTTTACTCTTTCCACATTTTGTTGTGTTACAGCCTGAATTTTAAATTGATTAAATGTTTATTTTGTGTCACTGATCTACACACAAAACCTCATAATCTCCAAAGTGGAATTATGTTTGTAGAATTTTGTTTTTATTAATAGAAAATACAACTGAAATGTCTTGAGTCAATAAGTACTTGTTATGACAAGCCTAAATAAGTTCAGGAGTAAAGGTGTGCTTAACAAATCGCATAATAAGTTGCATGGACTCATTCTGTGTTCAATAATAGTGGTTAACATGATTTGTGAATGACTACCCCATCTCTGTACTCCACACATACAGTAATCTGTAAGATCCCTAAATCGAGTAGTGAATGAAGGGCAATGAATGGTAGATGTGTAAAAAAAAAAAAGCAGATGCTGAATATCCCTTTGAGCATGGTGAAGTTATTATTTAGGCTTTGGATGGTGTATCAATACAACCAGCCACTACAAAGATACAGGCGTCCTTCCTCACTGTTGCCAGAGAGGAAGGAAACTGCTCAGGGATTTCACCATGAGGCCAATGGTTACCACTTTGAACTCAAAATATTCCAAAACATGCATCCTGTTTGCAACTAGGCACTTAAGTAATACTGCCAAAAATGTGGCAAAGAAATGCATGTTTTGTCCTGAATACAAAGCATTATGTTTTGGGCATGTCCAACACATCACTGAGTACCACTCTTCATATTTTCAAGTATGGTGGTGGCTGCATCATGTTATGGGTATGCTTGTCATCAGCAAGGACTACAGTGTTTTTTAGGATAAAAAGAAACAGAATACAGATATAAGCACATGCAAAATCCTAGCGGAAAACCTGGTTCAGTCTGATTTCCAACTGACACTGGGAGACGAATTCACCTTTCAGTAGGACAATAACCTCAAACACAAGGCAAAATCTACACTGGAGTTGCTTACCAAGACAACATTGAATGTTCCTGAGTGGCCAAGTTACAGTTTTGACTTAAGTCGGCTTGAGAATCTATGGCAAGACTTGAAAATGGCTGTGTATCAATGATCAACAATCAACTTGACAGAGCTTGAAGCATTTTTTAAAGAATAATGTGCAAATATTGTACAATCCAGGTGTGGAAAGCTCTTAGAGACTTACCCATAAAGACTCACAGCTGTAATCGCTGCCAAAGGTGATTCTACAAAGTATTACCTCAGGTGTGAATACTTATGTAAATATGAGATTTCTGTATTTCATTTACAATAAATGTGCAAAAATTTATACAAACATGTTTTCACTTAGTCATTATGGGTTATTGTGTGTAGATGGGTGAGAAAACAAATATATTTAATCAATTTTGAATTCAGGCTGTAACACAACATAATGTGGAATAAGTCAAGGGGTATGAATACTTTCTGAAGGCACTGTATAGAGAAGAGTGCCGGTGTAATAGGGCAACCCAGTCAGCAGCCTTAGAACAGGCAGAATGACGGCGACATCCCCTGATTTGGTTACCACGGTTGCTATTGGGTGTCCGTAAATAATGATTATCCAATTAATAAATTCCTTTCCAAACCCAGAATGCTCCAGAACCGACATCATATACTTCAACTATCTGATCAAATGCCTTAACTCTGCATTGAGCAATAAGCATAGCTTCATCTTTATGATCATGATGCATTACGTTGGAAAGGCATCTCAAATTGTAGTATATACAGTGGGGTCTGGAATTATTGGATCCCTTGATAAAGGTGACCAAAAAAGACTGTATAAACGGAGCTATATTGTATGCAAAAAAATGTTTATTTGCTAATACAATTGCTCAGAGAAATACATTTTGTTTAACAAGTAATTTTTTACAAAATCTCAAAGATGGGGGTCAAAATGATTTTGATCCCCTGTTTTCAATACTCCTGCACCCTCCCCTTGCCAGGATAAGAACACTGAGCCTTTTTGGAGAACACATTGGGAGGGATCTTAGACCATCCTTTAATATAGAATCTTTCCAGATCCATTTGCGGACAAGTTTCAGCCTTCTGACAGCGGCAACCAGGTTTTTGGCAAAAATATTGTGGTACTTGATAAAGTTCATGATCCTGTTGAGGTATTTGGCCAGGAACGCTTTGGCTTTCGAAAGAACAATGCATATGCAGAAAATATCTCCTCCATACTGTAAAATATGGTGGTGGATATTTTTTGTTATGGGGCTATTTTGCTTCCACTGGTCCAGGGGCCCTTGTTAAGGTCAATGGCATCATGAACTTTACCAAGTACCAGGACATTTTAGCCAAAAACCTGGTTGCCTCTGCCAGGAGGCTGAAACTTGGCCGCAAGTGAATCTTCCAGCAAAACAATAACCCCAAGCACACATCAAAATACACAAAGAAATGGTTAATTGACCACAAATTCTACATTTTGCAAATGCCATCTCAGTCTCCGGACTTGAACCCCATTGAAAACCTGTGTTTTTTTTATTTTTATTTTATTTCACCTTTATTTAACCAGGTTAACCAGTTGAGAACAAGTTCTCATTTACAACTGCGACCTGGCCAAGATAAAGCAAAGCAGTGCGATAAAAACAACAACACAGAGTTACATATGGGGTAAAACAAAACAAAGTAAAAAAAATACAACAAAAATACATATATATATACAGTGTGTGCAAATTTAGCAAGTTATGGAGGTAAGGCAATAAAATAGGCTATAGTGCAAAATAATTACAATTAGTATTAACACTGGAATGATAGATGTGCAAGAGATGATGTGCAAATAGAGATACTGGGGTACAAATGAGCAAAATAAATAACAATATAGGGATGAGGTAGTTGGGCGGGCTAATTTCAGATGGGCTGTGTACAGGTGCAGTAATCGGTAAGGTGCTCTGACAACTGATGCTTAAAGTTAGTGAGGGAGATAAGTGTCTCCAGCTTCAGAGATTTTTGCAATTTGTTCCAGTCATTGCCAGCAGAGAACTGGAAGGAATTGCGGCCAAAGGAGGTGTTGGCTTTGGGGATGACCAGTGAGATATACCCGCTGGAGCGCAGACTACGGGTGGGTGTTGCTATGGTGACCAATGAGCTAAGATAAGACGGGGATTTGCCTAGCAGTGATTTATAGATGGCCTGGAGCCAGTGGGTTTGGCGACAAATATGTAGTGAGGACCAGCCAACAAGAGCGTACAGGTCACAGTGGTGGGTATTATATGGGGCTTTGGAGACAAAACGGATGGCACTGTGATAGACTACATCCAATTTGCTGAGTAGAGTGTTGGAGGCTATTTTGTAAATGACATCGCCGAAGTCAAGGATCGGTAGGATAGTCAGTTTTACGAGGGCATGTTTGGCAGCATGAGTGAAGGAGGCTTTGTTGCGAAATAGGAAACCGATTCTAGATTTAACTTTGGATTGGAGATTCTTAATGTGAGTCTGGAAGGAGAGTTTACAGTCTAACCAGACACCTAGATATTTGTAGTTGTCCACATACTCTAGGTCAGACCCGTCGAGTGTAGTGATTCTAGTCGGGTGGGCGGGTGCAAGCAGCGTTCGGTTGAAGAGCATGCATTTAGTTTTACTAGTGTTTAAGAGCAGTTGGAGGCTACTGAAGGAGTGTTGTATGGAATTGAAGCTCGTTTGAAGGTTTGTTAACACAGTGTCCAATGAAGGGCCAGATGTATACAAAATGGTGTCGTCTGCGTAGAGGTGGATCTGAGAGTCACCAGCAGCAAGAGCGACGTCATTGATATACACAGAGAAAAGAGTCGGCCCAAGAATTGAACCCTGTGGCACCCCCATAGAGACTGCCATAGGTCCAGACAACAGGCCCTCCGATTTGACACATTGAACTCTATCTGAGAAGTAGTTGGTGAACCAGGCGAGGCAGTCATTTGAGAAACCAAGGCTATTTAGTCTACCAATAAGAATGCGGTGGTTGACAGAGTCGAAAGCCTTGGCCAGGTCAATGAAAACGGCTGCACAGTACTGTCTATTATCGATCGCGGTTATAATATCGTTTAGGACCTTGAGCGTGGCTGAAGTGCACCCATGATCAGCTCGGAAACCGGATTGCATAGCGGAGAAGGTACGGTGGGATTCGAAATGGTCTGTGATCTGTTTGTTGACTTGGCTTTCAAAAACTTTTGAAAGGCAGGGCAGGATGGATATGGGTCTGTAACAGTTTGGATCTAGAGTGTCACCCCCTTTGAAGAGGGGGATGACCGCGGCAGCTTTCCAATCTCTGGGGATCTCAGACGTTACGAAAGAGAGGTTGAACAGGCTAGTAATAGGGGTTGCGACAATTTCGGCGGCTAGTTTTAGAAAGAAAGGGTCCAGATTGTCTAGCCCAGATGATTTGTAGGGGTCCAGATTTTGCAGCTCTTTTAGAACATCAGCTGTCTGGATTTGTGTGAAGGAGAAGCGGGGGGGGCATGGGCAAGTTGCAGCGGAGGGTGCAGAGCTGGTGGCCGGGGTAGTGGTAGCCAGGTGGAAAGCATGGCCAGCCGTAGCAAAATGCTTGTTGAAATTCTCGATTATTGTAGATTTATCGGTGGTGATAGTGTTTCCTAGCCTCAGTGCAGTGGGCAGCTGGGAGGAAGTGCTCTTATTTTCCATGGACTTTACAGTGTCCCAAAACTTTTTGGAGTTAGTGCTACAGGATGCAAATTTCTGTTTGAAAAAAGTTAGCCTTTGCTTTCCTAACTGCTTGTGTATATTGGTTCCTAACTTCCCTGAAAAGTTGCATATCGCGGGGGCTATTTGATGCTAATGCAGTATGCCACAGGATGTTTTTGTGCTGGTCAAGGGCAGTCAAGTCTGAGGAGAACCAGGGGCTATATCTGTTCTTAGTTCTGTATTTTTTGAATGGGGCATGTCTATTTAAGATTGAGAGGAAATTACTTTTAAAGAACAACCAGGCATCCTCTACTGACGGAATGAGATCTATATCCTTCCAGGATACCTGGGCCAGGTCAATTAGGAAGGCCTGCTCGCTGAAGTGTTTTTGGGAGCGTTTGACAGTGATGAGGGGTGGTCGTTTGACCGCGGACCCGTTACGGACGCAGGCAATAAGGCAGTGATCGCTGAGATCCTGGTTGAAGACAGCGGAGGTGTATTTAGAGGGTAAGTTAGTCAGGATGATATCTATGAGGGTACCCATGTTTACGGATTTAGGGTTGTACCTGGTAGGTTCGTTGATAATTTGTGTGAGATTGAGGGCATCTAGTTTAGATTGTAGGATGGCCGGGGTGTTAAGCATATCCCAATTTAGGTCACCAAGCAGTAAGAACTCTGAGGATAGATGGGGGGGCAATCAATTCACATATGGTGTCCAGGGCACAGCTGGGGGCTGAGGCGGGTCTGTAGCAAGCGGCAACAGTGAGAGATTTATTTCTGGAAAGGTGGATTTTTAGAAGTAGAAGCTCAAACTGTTTGGGCACAGACCTGGATAGTATGATATAGCTCTGCAGGCTATCTCTACAGTAGATTGCAACTCCACCCCCTTTGGCAGTTCTATCTAGACGGAAAATGTTATAGTTGGGGATGGAAATTTCAGAATTTTTGGTGGCCTTCCTAAGCCAGGATTCAGACACTGCTAGAACATCAGGGTTGGCGGAGTGTGCTAACGCAGTGAATAACTCAAACTTAGGAAGGAGGCTTCTGATATTTATGTGCAGAAAACCAAGACTTTTACGGTTACAGAAGTCAACAAATGATAGCTCCTGGGGAGTAGGAGTGATACTGGGGGCTGCAGGGCCTGGGTTAGCCTCTACATCACCAGAGGAACAGAGGAGGACTAGAATAAGGATACGACTAAAGGCTTTAAGAACTGGTCTTCTAGTGCGTTGGGTACATAGAATAAAGGGGGCAGTTCTCCGGGCGTTGTAGAAAAGATTCAGGGCATTATGTACAGAAAAGGATATGGAAGGATATGAGTACAGTTCAGGTAACCCTAAGCGTTGGGTAACAATGAAAGAGAGAGCGTCATTGGAGGCACCGATTGAGCCGGTCTCGGCGTGTATGGGGGGTGGAACAAAGGAACTATATGAGGCAGTTTGAGAGGGACTAGGGGTTCTACAGTGAAATTGTATAATAAGAACTAACCCAAACAGCAATAGGCAAGGCATAATTGACATGGGAGAGAGGCATAAAGCAGTCACAGGTGTTATTAGAGAGAGCTAAGACAACAACTGGAAATAGCGATAACGTTTGGGCTAAGACTAAACAGAATAAACAGGACAGGGTACCGTGTAAAGGAACAGTCCAGCAGGCATCAGCTGTGCAGCTGAGTGATCATAAGGTCCAGTGAACAGCAATATGTGAGTCCGAGAGCAGTTCAAATTGGTGCTTCAGCACAGCTAGCAGGGAGCACAGTTGTAGTTTGCGTGTGCTAGCGGGCCGGGGCTGGCAGATGGATCTTCGTGGTCGTCGCAACTGGAAGCCTGATGAAACCACATCAGACTATTTCGTCGGCAAACCAGTCGTGTTGGATCGGCGGGGCTCAGTGTCAACACTAGGAGGTCCTGTCCGGTTGACAGAGAGGTAGATAGCCGGGAGATGGGCCTGAGGCTAGCTCAAGGCTAACTGGTGCTTGCTATAGGGCAATGGTAAATCAGCCAACAACAGGTTGCAGCTAGCTAGCTGGTTGTGATGATCCGGCGCTAGGGTCCAGTGATTCCGGCAGAAAGTCCAATAAGCTCTGGGTCGATAGCACGCTGGGTCGATAGCACGCTGTGCAGACTGGCCGACGAATTGTCCAGGCTAGAGCTAGAGCTGGCTGGTGGATAGTGTAGGCCACGGACAGTGGGGAAGACGCTAACGGTGACTAATAGCAGGTAGCCATTTAGTTGCGGCTACACTAGTATCAGCTTACGGTTCTTGATGAAAGTTATAAAGAAATAATAGAATCCTTTCCACGTTGGGTGAGGCGGGTTGCAGGAAAGTATATTTAGTGAAGAGGGCAGTCCATAAGCGTAGACAAAGGATATCATGGATCTAGAAAGATGCTGTATGGAGGAATGGTCTAAGACAGCGGTTGTCAACTGGTTTTGCCTCTAACCAAATTTGACAATGATAATTCAGTTGCAACCCAATATTGTGTGTTATGGATTGTGTTGTATATTTTGTTGTTTTGATTGCTGTTGGCTTCTTGGCCAGTTGTCCCTTGCAAAAGACACTCTGTGTCTCAATGGGCTTTTCCTGGTTAAAGGGATAATCCACCCCAAACCACTAATTCCTATGATTAACAGTGTTAAATAACACTAATATGTGAAAAAAATTATGTGAACAAATGTTTCATTTTATCGTTATAACAAGGTTGGTAGAAACCTGAAAATAGTTTTTGGAAATCTGTTGTAGCTCAAGTCTACTACAAAACCTGCAATGCAATGCTCTCTCTCTGGGCTGGCTGGATAGCTAGCAAGGTGGCTAGCTAAAAAACATAGTTACACACAATAATACCAAAGTCAATATCAGCATGTGAAGTAGCTAGCTAGCTTCAAAATCGGCTAAACAAACTGCACTATCAATTTAGGAGTCCATCTCACCAAGTTCAACTTGCAGTTCGTCTCTGCTCAGAGCGAGAGCAGAGTATGTTTCTTTCCCACAGAGATACTTTTGAGGAGATGGGGAAACTCCATTAGAATTGTATTAACACCAATTGTGTATGTTGCCCATGCATTGGCAATAGGCCGCGCGGTACATTCTGCACGATTCTGGGACAATGAGAGCTCTCCTTCAAGGAGTGAATGGGAGTCAATTGGGCGCTACCTCAAAAAGCAAACATTAGCAAGACTTTCGTGAACAAGAAATACAACATTGCAAATCTTTTCCAAGATGTGAGATAATTAACTTGTTCTCTGTAATATCGTATAGCTTTTCAATCGTGACATTACGTACTTTCGAGGAAAATTGGGAGGTTTCTAGACTCATACCCTGACTTTGAGAAGGGATTGCTTGACGATTATCTTAGCAACCGCGTGACGCAGCATGACAACGTGAATGCGATGGGTCAACAGTCATTTGGTGGGGCGTTTCTCCATTCATTGTCCAATGCGATTCCTATCTCCTCCTTTCTGTAATATCTCTGTTTCCCACAGACACACAGGGCGCATTGCGACATGGTACTTGAAGGAGAAACGGAGTTGAATAATTTGGTACACTGTTTAGATTGAGCACATCTAAGCTATATATATACTTTGTCATGACGATATAAATGGATGGATGTGTTCTAGACAAGTATGCCCATATAGGGCTGTGGCGGTGATGAAATCTTGTCAGCCGGTGATTGTCAATCAAATCACATTTTATTTGCCACATGCGCCGAATACAAAAGGTATAGACCTTACAGTGAAATGCTTACTTACAAGCCCTTAACCAACAATGCAGTTTTAAGAAAATAAATAAAAATAGATAAGTAGAAAATAAAAATAGCAAATAATTAAAGAGCAGCAGTAAAGTAAAATAACAGTAGGGAGGCTATATACAGGGGGTACCGGTACAGAGTCAATGTGCGGGGGCACCGGTTAGTCGAGGTAGTTGAGGTAATATGTACATGTGGGTAGAGTTAAAGTGACTATGCATAGATAATAAACAAAGTAGCAGCAGTGCAAAAGAGGGGGGCAATGCAAATAGTCCGGGTAGCCATGATAAGCTGTTCAGGATTCTTATGGCTTGGGGGTAGAAGCTGTTAAGAAGCCTTTTGGACCTAGACTTGGCGCTCCGGTACCGCTTGCCGTGCAGTAGCAGAGAGAACAGTCTATGACTAGGGTGACTGGAGTCTTTGACCATTTGTAGGGCTTTCCTCTGACACCGCCTGGTATAGAGGTCCTGGATGGCAGGAAGCTTGGCCCCAGTGATGTACTGGGCCGTACGCACTACCCTCTGTAGTGCCTTGCGGTTGGAGGCCGAGCAGTTGCCATACCAGGCGGTGATGCAACCAGTCAGGATGCCCTCGATGGTGCAGCAGTATAACTTTTTGAGGATCTGAGGACCCATGCTAAATCTTTTCAGGCTTCTGAGGGGGAAAAGGCTTTGTCGTGCCCTCTTCACAATTGTCTTGGTGTGTTTGGACCATGATAGTTTGTTGGTGATGTGGACACCAAGGAACTTGAGGCTCTCAACCTGTTCCACTATAGCCCTGTCGATGAGAATGGGGGCATGCTCAGTCCTCTTTTTTTCCCTGTAGTCCACAACCATCTTCTTTGTCTTGATCACTTTAAGGGAGAGGTTGTTATCCTGGCACCACACGGCCAGGTCTCTGACCTCCTCCCTATAGGCTGTCTCATCGTTGTCGGTGATCAGGCCTACCACTGATGTGTCGTCGGCAAACTTAATAATGGTGTTGGAGTCGTGCCTGGCTATGCAGTCATGGGTGAACAGGGAGTACAGGAGGGGACTGAGCATGCACCCGAGGGGCCCCCGTGTTGAGGATCAGCGTGGCGGATGTGTTGTTACCTACCCTTACTACCTGGGGGCGGCCCGTCAGGAAGTCCAGGATCCAGTTGCAGAGGGAGGTGTTTAGTCCCAGGGTCCTTAACTTAGTGATGAGCTTTGAGGGCACTATGGTGTTGAACGCTGAACTGTAGTCAATGAATAGCATGTTCTTCTTGTCCAGGTGGGAAAGGGCAGTGTGGAGTGCAATAGAGATTGCATCATCTGTGGATCTGTTGGGGTGGTATGCAAATTCGAGTGGGCCTAGGGTTTCTGGGATAATGGTGTTGATGTGAGCCATGACCAGCCTTTCAAAGCACTTCATGGCTACAGACGTGAGTGCTACGGGTCGGTAGTCATTTATGCAGGTTATCTTAGTGTTCTTGGGCACAGGGACTATGGTGGTCTGCTTGAAACATGTTGATATTACAGACTCAGTCAGGGACATGTTGAAAATGTCAGTGAAGACACTTGCCAGTTGGTCAGCGCATGTTCGGAGGACACATCCTGGAAATCCGTCTGGCTCTGCGGCCTTGTGAATGTTGACCTGCTTAAAATAATAATATAATAATAATAAAAGTCTTACTCACATCGGCTACGGTTAGTGTGATCACATAGTCATCTGGAACAGCTGATGCTCTCATGCATGCTTCAGTGTTGCTTGCCTCGAAGCGAGCATAGAAGTGATTTAGCTCTTCTGGTAGGCTTGTGTCACTGGGCAGCTCGCGGCTGTGCTTCCCTTTGTAGTCTGTAATAGTTTTCAAGCCCTGCCACATCCGACGAGCGTCGGCGCCGGTGTAGCACGATTCAATCTTAGTCATGTATTGACTGATTGCCTGTTTGATGGTTCGTCGGAGGGCATAGCGGGATTTCTTATAAGTGTCCGGGTTAGAGTCGTACGGTCACTGTGGGGACGAGTCGTACGGTCACGTACGGTCACTGTGGGGACGAAGTCATTGATGCACTTATTGATGAAGCCAGTGACTGATGTGGTGTACTCCTCAATGCTATCGGAAGAATCCTGGTCCTCTGTAGCTCAATTGGTATAGCATGGCGCTTGTAACGCCAGGGTAGTGGGTTCGATCCCCGGGACCACCCATACGTAAAAATGTATGCGCATATGACTGTAAGTCGCTTTGGATAAAAGCGTCTGCTAAATGGCATATTATATTATATATATTATTATTATACATATTCCAGTCTGTGCTAGCAAAACAGTCCTGTAGCTTAGCATCTGCGTCATCTGACCACTTCCTAATTAACCGAGTAACTGGTGCTTCCTGCTTTAGTTTTTGCTTGTAAGCAGGAATCAGGAGGATAGAGTTATGGTCAGATTTGCCAAATGGAGGGCGAGGGAGAGCTTTGTACGCGTCTCTGTGTGGGGAGTAAAGGTGGTCTAGAGTTTTTTTTCCCTCTGGTTGCACATTTAATATGCTGGTAGAAATGAGGTAGAACGGATTTAAGTTTCCCTGCATTAAAGTCCCCAGCCACTAGGAGCACTGCCTCTGGATGAGCATTTTCCTGTTTACTTATGGCCTTATACAGCTCATTGAGTGCAATCTTACTGCCAGCATTGGTTTGGGGTGGTAAATAGACAGCTACGAAAAATATAGATGAAAACTCTCTTGGTAAGTTGTCTGGTCTACAGCTTATCATGAGATACTCTACCTCAGGCGAGCAAAACCTTGAGACTTCCTTAGTATTAGATTTTATGCACCAGCTGTTGTTTACAAATATACACAGACCGCCACCCCTTGTTTTACCGGAGTCAGCCGTTCTATCCTGCCGATGTAGCGTATATCCCGCCACCTGTATGTTATCCATGTCGTCGTTCAGCCACGACTCGGTGAAACATAAGACATTACAGTTTTTTATGTCCTGTTGGTAGGATAACCTTAATCTTAGGTCGTCCAATTTATTTTCAAATGATTGAACATTGGCTAATAGGATTGATGGTAGAGGCAGTTTACTCACTCACTGTTGGATCCATACAAGGCACCCCGACCTACGTCCATGATATCTCCGTCTCTTTCTCATGCGATTGACAGGGATTTGGGCCTTGTCGGGTGTCTGTAGAATATCCTTTGCAACCGACTCGTTGAAGAAAAAATCTTTGTCCAATACGAGGTGAGTAATCGCTGTCCTGATATCCAGAAGCTCTTTTTGGTCATAAGAGACGGTGGCGAAAACATGTACAGGATAAATTACAAATAATGCGAAAACACACATAATAGTACAATTGGTTAGAGGGCTGTATAACGGCAGCCATCTTCTCCGGCGCCGGTTTCACGGTAATTGACCGTTAATTAACATAAACACATTTAGCATCTCCTGGCTTCCACGCATAGCCTACAAGCCACTGATGCAGACCTTTGGAACATCTACATTTTAAATAGTCTAATAAATCCATGTAATATAGCCTACACCATCACAATAAATCCATTATTTATTTTAGACTGCTCTAAAGAAACATGATGTGAAGAAAATGTAGTCTATTTCAGAAGAACAGAATAGCATACTCTGAGTTGTCCTTATGTTAGGCCCTGATCTGGCTGTGGCCTACACTAGTTCATTTAGCAGACAAGATTTGCTTAGGATTCTGTGGCATTATTTTATGGTATGATTAATATAATTGAACATACAGTGGGGAAAAAAGTATTTAGTCAGCCACCAATTGTGTAAGTTCTCCCACTTAAAAAGATGAGAGAGGCCTGTAATTTTCATCATAGGTACACGTCAACTATGACAGACAAATTGAGAGAAAAAAAATCCAGAAAATCACATTGTAGGATTTTTAATGAATTTATTTGCAAATTATGGTGGAAAATAAGTATTTGGTCAATAACAAAAGTTTCTCAATACTTTGTTATATACCCTTTGTTGGCAATGACACAGGTCAAATGTTTTCTGTAAGTCTTCACAAGGTTTTCACACACTGTTGCTGGTAATTTGGCCCATTCCTCCATGCAGATCTCCTCTAGAGCAGTGATGTTTTGGGGCTGTCGCTGGGCAACACAGACTTTCAACTCCCCCCAAAGATTTTCTATGGGGTTGAGATCTGGAGACTGGCTAGGCCACTCCAGGACCTTGAAATGCTTCTTACGAAGCCACTCCTTCGTTGCCCGGGATCATTGTCGTGCTGAAAGACCCAGCCACGTTTCATCTTCAATGCCCTTGCTGATGGAAGGAGGTTTTCACTCAAAATCTCACGATACATGGCCCCATTCATTCTTTCCTTTACACGGATCAGTCATTCTGGTCCCTTTGCAGAAAAACAGCCCCAAAGCATGGTGTTTCCACCCCCATGCTTCACAGTAGGTATGGTGTTCTTTGGATGCAACTCAGCATTCTTTGTCCTCCAAACACGACTAGTTGAGTTTTTACCAAAAAAGTTCTATTTTGGTTTCATCTGACCATATGACATTCTCCCAATCCTCTTCTGGATCATCCAAATGCACTCTAGCAAACTTCAGACGGGCCTGGACATGTACTGGCTTAAGCAGGGGGACACGTCTGGCACTGCAGGATTTGAGTCCCTGGCGGCGTAGTGTGTTACTGATGGTAGGCTTTGTTACTTTGGTCCCAGCTCTCTGCAGGTCATTCACTAGGTCCCCCCGTGTGGTTCTGGGATTTTTGCTCACCGTTCTTGTGATCATTTTGACCCCACGGGGTGAGATCTTGCGTGGAGCCCCAGATCGAGGGAGATTATCAGTGGTCTTGTATGTCTTCCATTTCCTAATAATTGCTCCCACAGTGGATTTCTTCAAACCAAGCTGCTTACCTATTGCAGATTCAGTCTTCCCAGCCTGGTGCAGGTCTACAATTTTGTTTCTGGTGTGCTTTGACAGCTCTTTGGTCTTGGCCATAGTGGAGTTTGGAGTGTGACTGTTTGAGGTTGTGGACAGGTGTCTTTTATACTGATAACAAGTTCAAACAGGTGCCATTAATACAGGTAACGAGTGGAGGACAGAGGAGCCTCTTAAAGAAGAAGTTACAGGTCTGTGAGAACCAGAAATCTTGCTTGTTTGTAGGTGACCAAATACTTATTTTCCACCATAATTTGCAAATATATTCATAAAAAATCCTACAATGTGATTTTCTGGATTTTTTCTCCTCAATTTGTCTGTCATAGTTGACGTGTACCTATGATGAAAATTACAGGCCTCTCTCATCTTTTTAAGTGGGAGAACTTGCACAATTGGTGGCTGACTAAATACTTTTTCCCCCCACTGTAGCTGAATAAAATAGAAAGGATATTTCCTCCAAACGATTTGAGGGAGTGCGGACATGCAGCTATTCTATTTTGAGCGGTTAACAAAGAAACAGATACTCCTATATGCTTAATTTAGAGTTATTTATGTAACTTTAGTTGTGATACAAATGTTGGGCTATATGTTTTGATTTTTAATACATTCTAAGGCTGCATGATGCAACTTTAAGTTCACCCTTCATCAGTCTCATTCACAATTTGACAAGAACTTGATAATGCCTCGAATTTCCCGGCTGCATCCCCTTTGTGGCCCTTATCCGGGACAGTTGTGGGATGCGTTAGATCCCAAATTAATACAACCACTAGCATTAAAAAAACGGTTTTAAGCAATGAGCTTGACGCAACAATGTTGATAAACTATTAGGCTATTTCTTCACATTATAAGCGCAGCAATACACACACGGCAGTAGGCTATAAGCGCAAATGTTCAATTAGCAGGAAAAAGGCATTCTCAAAAGTTACCACAAATATGATTTATGCATGTAATGCTTTTAATATAAAGGTGCATTTTTATGGTGAAAATTATCTTCCCCAAACTTGAAACTCATGCGCTGCGTATGTATGCCAGTTAGGCTCTACACCCGTTGTGAAGTGGATTAATGTGCTTCATTTTAAGTTATTTGGCCACTTTAGTTGTGATACAAACCTTATCAAAACATATAGGCCTATTGGCTAGGCAAAAAAAACATGCACTGTTTCTTGCCTTAAACTGGGCATCATTCACAAGTGATAGGCTAATATTGTCACCCATCACACTATTCTTGATTTTAATCTTGTTTTTACATATATACTAAATAATATGTGTGATATTTGTTTTGATTTAGAATGGACCATTATCTTGCACCTGTCTCGAAACAGGGGCAGCGGAAAAAAACATATTTAATCTATGCTCATAAATAGCAAATGGAGGATGCTTTTCCAGTGGTTAATTTTCATGCCAGCCAGGTAAGCTATACTCCTGTTTTAAAGAGAAGCAATGTGCTTAATATTAGGAAGGTTTAGAAATAAATATAGTAGGCCTAGCCTATAGAAAGCTGAAGGGATCCTCTTTTTAATAGAGGCCATCACTCTGTTTTGTCACACAATTGCATGGCCTATAGAAATGTTGCGCAACATGGGCTCTCATGAAGTGTTTGATTAGAATTTCAATTACGTTTGCATTGATGTCAGAGTGATTAGAGGGACAATAGAGTACAGAGTACCAGGCAGTTAGCAAGTTTGGTAGGCTACTAATGACCATCAGCAGCATCAGAGCTTGGAGAAGCCTAATTACCGTGACTAAACGGTCACATGGAATTTGACTGCCATCATGACTCGTGACCGCTAGTGTGGTGGTAATACGGTCACCGTAACAGCCCTATGCCCATACCATCTATTGACTGATTTGGCGATCTGGAGTGCAGGTAATTGTTTTAAAAGCGTTATAAAATGTAATAGTGTGTTATCCCCTATATCCAGTGACGAGAATTATGTAGTGATGACGTTTTCCTACATGATTTCATGATTTTTCACAGACGGACAACTTAAAAGTTAAATCAAGTGGACTTTTTCTATTTTACCCACTGATAGAACATAGGCTTTCACCTAATTGACAGGAGTTTAATTATTTGTATTTCTGGGGGTGGATTATCCCTTTTAAGTAAAGGTTAAATAAAAATGTAATAAACATGTTCCTTTTTCATGACAGCCATTCACCAAAATGTTAACTGAGAACATTTATTATCAATTCAAGAGGAGGATGTAATAACAGACTTTGATCTTATTCAAAACCAGTGCAGTAATGTTAGTAAACAGTATTTCAGTGCAAATAAAAAAATCATTAGGCCACTCAATCATCAATTAACTTGTGAACAGCATAAAAACACTGAATAGTGTTTTTGTTTTTAAAACCATACAAGTTTGAACCAATGCAATAAAAAGGTCATAACCATTAACAGAATTAACCGTTGCCTATTACTATTTATTGAATCAGTGTGTATGTGTGGCGAGAACGCTCTTATTTTAGTGGATCAGTATGTGTGGGTGTGTGACGAGAACGCTCTCAGAGTCCGAATGTAACCACCTACCGACCTGTAAAGCCTGCTACAAGGCAGTGCAAATAAAAAAATTAATCACAATTAATCGGAAAGCTGGGGGTGTTTGTTAAGTTTATCAAGGTCTGGGGTGATGGTGGACAGGGCAACTTGGAGGTCATGCTGGGTGTCCAGTTTGTTTCTGCTTTTTGTTTTCAGCAGAGCCGTAGCAGAGAAGC
Source organism: Coregonus lavaretus (assembly GCF_964263955.1). Lineage (NCBI taxonomy): Eukaryota > Metazoa > Chordata > Actinopteri > Salmoniformes > Salmonidae > Coregonus > Coregonus lavaretus. The sequence goes on from NC_140018.1 coordinate 28,756,221, forward strand.
CACTCTCGCATAGATAGGTAGTGCTGAACGGTAGTGTGACTCTGATTGCATGACAGGTGAGAGCAGGATACTTCCCTGCTATGCTGCACCAGAACTGTGGGAATGTCATTTGTGGGAATCGCTTGCTCAGTCCACGATCTAATGACCGCTGCACCAGCTGGCTTTCCTCGTTGCTTGACAACGTGACACTGCCCATCTCCACTCCAAAGAGATCCCTTATTCAGTCGTGGTCCTGCCTGGTCTCCTCTGGGAAGTAGTCACAGAACCTGCCGTGCAGTTTAAGAAGGTACTGCGTCACTGTCTGTCGCCATGGTCTGCGTTGCCGAGGTGTTGCACCTCGTAGTTGGCATTGGGAAACATGTCTAGCCTCCCGGTGGAAACGTGGTTTGCTTACACAGTCAGTTCCTTTTTTGGAAGCGTCAACTTTGTCCCTCTGTTCGAACCAATTGTGTCTCCTCCCATGCATACACACGTTCAATGAGTTCAGCTGGTAAAAAAATATCAGCAAGGTAAGCAATCTGAGCGAGCCACACTTCGCTCTCAAATAGTTCTGCCAGGGAGGACTTTTTTTCAGAGAGAAATTATGCGATCTCGGTTCTCAGCTCATAAACCCGGGACAGCACTTTACCCCTGGAAAACCAGCGGGCCTCTGCATGATACAACACCCGGACATGCTCGCTGCCCATATCCTGGCAGAACGACTGGAAACACCTGCTATTCTAAGCACTCTTTTTAATGCTGTTGACCACTTTTATTACGTCTTGCAGAGTCTCGTGGAGCTCAGGCACCATATCTTTGGCTGCCAATGCCTCTCTGTGCAAAAAGCAGCGGTTCCATGTCGCACCGGGTGCCCTGTCCAGGATTATTTTTACAACCCCAGAGTGTTTCCCTGTCATTGAGGCTGCCCCATCCGTTGTCACACCAACGCGCTTATCCCAGCCCAGTCCCACCGATCCCAGATATAGGTCCAGTGTATTGAAGATCTCAGTTGCGGTGCTGGTGGTGGGCAAATCTGTAACTAATCAGAAATGAATCCTGGAAGTCCTATTCCCACACACGTCTCACGTACACAATGAGAATGGCATGGTTTGCCACATCTGTGGATTCATCCAGCTGCAGGGCATAGTAGTCATTCGCTATGCGCTCCGTGGTCTGGCACGTAATGTCCCCAAGAACGCTCTCATTTTGTTGGATCAGTGTGTGTGGCGAGAACGCTGTCATTGTATTGGTCAGTGTGTGCGACACACTGTGTGTGTGTGGGGCGAAAGCTCTCGGAGTCCGAATGTAGCTATCTCGGAGGCACTGTGTATGTGTAAAGCCAGCAACAATAAGCGATGCACTGCACGCCTGTGTGTAGCAGTAGTGTTTCAAAACAAAAGTAAAACAAAAATATATAATAATAATCTTCACAAATGTCCTTTTGAAAACCTCATCCGGAGAAGAATTCGTGACATATCCGAAGACCCAAATTTGGGTCGCAACCCACCAGTTGAGAATCGCTGGTCTAAGATAAAATAAAAATAAAAATAATATGCCATTTAGCAGACCCAATGTGTTCTTCAATCTCATAAAACATTTTAGAAAAAGTTTGTGTCGTTATCCTCGCAAGGGGAATGTGCTGGACTATTGAAAACAGTGGATCCAATAATTTGTAGATTTTTTATTATTATTTACTTGTTAAACAAAATATATTTATTTTAGCAATTGTATTAGTATAAAATAATATCATTTTTTAATGTTTTGAGTATACAATATAGCTCAGTATTTGTATTATTTAATTTATACAGTCTTTTTTGCTGATCTTTGTCAAGGGATCCAATAATTCCAGACCCCACTGTATGTCGGTTCAAGATAAAACCTGTCTGGTCGGGGTGTATAATATCAGAAATATATTATTTCAATCGGTTTGCCAATATTTTTGTCAACACCTTATATAGCGGCCACAGAGATGAGATGACATCGGGCGGCAGGTAGCTTAGTGGGTAAGAGCGTTGTGCCAGTAACCGAAAGGTCGCTGGTTCTAATCCCCGAGCTGACTAGGTGAAAAATCTGTCTGTGCCCTTGAGCAAGGCACTTAACCCTAATTGCTCCTGTAAGTCGCTCTGGATAAGAGCGTCTGCTAAATGACAAAAAAAATAAAAATAATAATAATCTTTTTTCACTAATCTCCTCTGTAGTTATCGTGGCATCGAGCGCAACTGCTGCCCCCCTGTCTAATTTAGGAAGTTCAAATTCGGTGAGAATTTGTGGATCAGCAGGATCACATTTTGATTGTTATAGCTCTGAGTAAAACTGTGCAAAGCATTTATTGATATCCCACGGATCTGTTACAATTGTACTATTATTGTATTTTATTTGATGAATAGCTTGTGTATGCCTTAGCTGCCTTGCTAATAATTTATGCGGTTTGTCACCCAGTTCAAAATACCGTTGTTTAATTCTATCAAGTAAATAGCCTACCTGTTTCTAAAGGATGTTATTGTACTCATATTTCGACTGATCTTCTCAAGGACTTCATTCGAGGAATTGTAGCTCCCCTAACTCTTGTTCGATTTCTTTCAGCCTGGTGTGTTACTTACTCTCTGATGTATATTAAATAATGTGACCTCTAATCACAGCTTTGAGAGATTCTCAAAGGATAGTCATCAACATCCCCGTGTCGTTAGCGCCAAGGAAAAAAGTGATCCTTCAAATACTGACAGAAAGCCTCATCATTCAACAGGTAAGCGTCTAAGCGCCACGGTCACTGACCTGCAGACATATTGTCCAGTTTCAGCACCATGGAGAGCGGAGAATGGTCTGTGATTAGAATCCGGTGATATGTAACAACCGCAGCAAAGAAGTTGGCAATTCTGGAATATGATTAATGAACAGACAAAAAGAAAGAATAATCCCTATCTGTTGGATGCGTCAGTCTCCAAATATCGACAACGTTAAGGTTTGTCATTGTATTTAGACAAACACTGGCATTTGATTGTTGACCTTGATAGCTGTTTATCTAAAAGAGGAACTAACATACAGTTGAAGTTGCCACCCACAATAACATTTGTATCCAATATATTTGTTACGGCCTTAAATACCTTTTGGAAAAATAATGGATCATCGAAGTTGTGCCCATATAAATGAACCAAGGTTATTGGTATCCAATTCAGTGTACCAACCACAATAATATACCGACCATTAGGATCTGAAATCAAGGATGAGTAAATAAAAGGAATGTTTTTCCTTATCATGATTGCTACCCCTCTCGCTTTTGCATTAAAAGTAGACTGGTATATCTGACCAATCCAGCCAACTCGTAGTTTGGCCTGAGCCGTGTGTTTTTAATGAGTTTCCTGAAGAAACACCATGTCAGCGGCCAGTGATTTAAGATGGGGAGAAAACCTTAGCTCTATTCACGACCTGACCTAAGCCATTACAGTTGCAACTTACTATCTTTATTCCACTAGGTCATATAAAACCCAAACCAAAGCTGTCCCGCCATACAGGAACTTATCATACCACCTGTACTGAAACTGAATATACAGTGAGGGAAAAAAGAATTTGATCCCCTCCTGATTTTGTACGTTTGCCCACTGACAAAGACATGATCAGTTCATAATTTTAATGGTAGGTTTATTTGAACAGTGAGAGACAGAATAACAACAAAGAAATCCAGAAAAACGCATGTCAAAAATGTTATACATTTATTTGCATTTTAATGAGGGAAATAAGTATTTGACCCCTCTGCAAAACATGACTTAGTACTTGGTGGCAAAACCCTTGTTGGCAATCACAGAGGTCAGACGTTTCTTGTAGTTGGCCACCAGGTTTGCACACATCTCAGGAGGGATTTTGTCCCACTCCTCTTTGCAGATCTTCTCCAAGTCATTAAGGTTTCGAGCCTGACGTTTGGCAACTCGAACCTTCAGCTCCCTCCACAGATTTTCTATGGGATTAAGGTCTGGAGACTGGCTAGGCCACTCCAGGACCTTAATGTGCTTCTTCTTGAGCCACTCCTTTGTTGCCTTGGCCGTGTGTTTTGCGTCATTGTTATGCTGGAATACCCATCCACGACCCATTTTCAATGCCCTGGCTGAGGGAAGGAGGTTCTTACCCAATATTTGATGGTACATGGCCCCGTCCATCGTCCCTTTGATGCGGTAAAGTTGTCCTGTCCCCTTAGCAGAAAAACACCCCCAAAGCATAATGTTTCCACCTCCATGTTTGACGGTGGGGATGGTGTTCTTGTGGTCATAGGCAGCATTCCTCCTCCTCCAAACACGGCGAGTTGAGTTGATGCCAAAGAGCTCAATTTTGGTCTCTTCTGACCACAACACTTTCACCCAGTTCTCCTCTGAATCATTCAGATGTTCATTGGCAAACTTCAGACGGGCCTGTATATGTGCTTTCTTGAGCAGGGGGACCTTGCGGGCGCTGCAGGATTTCAGTCCTTCACGGCGTAGTTTGTTACCAATTGTTTTCTTGGTGACTATGGTCCCAGCTGCCTTGAGATCATTTACAAGATCCCCCCGTGTAGTTCTGGGCTGATTCCTCACCGTTCTCATGATCATTGCAACTCCACGAGGTGAGATCTTGCATGGAGCCCCAGGCCGAGGGAGATTGACAGTTATTTTGTGTTTCTTCCATTTGCGAATAATCGCACCAACTGTTGTCACCTTCTCACCAAGCTGCTTGGAGATGGTCTTGTAGCCCATTCCAACCTTGTGTAGGTCTACAATCTTGTCCCTGAGATCCTTGGAGAGCTCTTTGGTCTTGGCCATGGTGGAGAGTTTGGAATCTGATTGATTGATTGCTTCTGTGGACAGATGTCTTTTATACAGGTAACAAGCTGAGATTAAGAGCACTCCCTTTAAGAGTGTGCTCCTAATCTCAGCTCGTTACTTGTATAAAAGACACCTGGGAGCCAGAAATCTTTCTGATTGAGAGGGGGTCAAATACTTATTTCCCTCATGAAAATGCAAATCAATTTATAACATTTTTGACATGCGTTTTCTGGATTTTTTTGTTGTTATTCTGTCTCTCACTGTTCAAATAAACCTACCATTAAAATTATAGACTGATCATTTCTTTGTCAGTGGGCAAACGTACAAAATCAGCAGGGGATCAAATACTTTTTTCCCTCACTGTAAAACACTGACCCCATCCCATTACTGAGTGACTTCCCCCAGCAAAGCACCCCTTAACTAACACACAAACCTTATGGTGCCTAGACATAAAACCTAAGTTAACTCTGCATCTATAGATGCTCTGCATAAAACAAAAATGAAATGACTATTTTAGCTCTCACGTAGGTGATGAGTGGGACTAAAACATGATAGGCTAAGCAATGTTATAAACAATAACATCTCACCCATAAGTTCCAATGTTCATTGTAATGAGCATCGGCAGGAAATTCAAACATAGTACTGGCCTGTATTTGGCCATTTAGCCGGTTGACACAACAGTTTTGGTTCCTCAGCCAGGGAGCTTGCTTGCCAATAACAGTTTGGCTTCTTTTGGAGTGTCAAACAAGCATGTTGATCCCTCGACTGTCACCTTGAACCGGGCTGGGAAGAGGAATCCATATCAGATGTTGGCTGCCCTGCCTTTTTTGCGCAGCTCATCATACTATTTCCGTTTGTTCCTCACCTCCAAAGTAAGATCTGGGTAGAAAGACACCTTGGCTCCATTGTAGTTGAGGGGGATCTGCAGCCGTGCGATGAATGGCATTGGTGGCGCGCCCCTAGCCGGCTTCGGTGCGGATGATCTGTGTGTGCGGTCGATTAGGATGGGCGTTTTGAAGTGTTCACTCCCCAGCAGGGCCGGTATCAGCTCCGATACAAATTCAGTGGGCCTCCCTTTCTCTGTGTCTACCTGTACCCCAAAGGTTCAGATGTTCTGCCATCTCGAATGCGATTTAAGCATTTCCGGTTTCAGGTTATTTTTTAAATTATTTTTTTATGTCCTGTAGCCAGGCATCATGATCGACTGTTGTCTGCTCGACCTCATGCACCTTTCATTCACAGTTCCTGTCAAGGTCCCAATATTCTTTGAGATAAAAGCCAACTTTGCGTCCACCTTCTCGCTTAGTTAGTTTATAGCGACCAGTAGGTCACTCGGAGTGGGTTCTGAGGGGAGCTCTTGGGAGCTAGCATCTTCAGCTAACTCCTTGTGGGTTGAAGATGTTAGCATCGGTTCATAGGCTGTCTCGTCCAAAATACCTTGTTTAGCGCCCCCCTTTTTGGTGCCTTTTCCTCTTGTCATCTTGTCAGACAATGTTTGAATTTATAGGTTGTGAGAGATTAAGATAAGTATGAATTTGTTTCAAAATTGAGCAGAGCTCTAAAAATCCAAGTTTATTCCATAGCACGCTTTCTAATGTCCCCCGGGATTAATTAAATTGGGTTATTTAGCTTCTTGCATATATTTGTCATGCTTTGTTTAATCTGTCCCTTGCATAATTTATGGCTTTTCTGGCTGTATGAACAAAATGCCATGGCATTAATTATGCTTATTGACTCTTATTGATGTTTGTACTTTGCCCGGGTCAAGTGAATTTGAATGCACTTTTCAAAAGGTCTCTCTTTGCATTTCGATTTTAAGAGAGCAAATCAAAACATAAAAGTAAGAACAAGGTTGGAGAAAGGTGGTATTTCTGACTCTAGACTACCTCTGGCAGCAGGCATACTGCACTCAGTGAACTGTACCTCAACAGTCTGGAGGACTGCACATGCCCAGAATAACTGTTTTTAATCACTTGTAGCTGTGTCTTACACTTCCACCTTGTTCTTCCCCCAATGACACACATGACAGATACTGTAAAATTGGTTGGCTTTGATACCAGTTGTTCCAGGAACATGAAGCTCTGCTTTGAGTTGCTGTGAATTGGATTGAATTCTCCGTCTGTCCATCCAGTGACGCGGTGTGCTGTGTTGTGAAACATGCATAAACGGCTTCAACGAGCCAAAGTCTAGCCCAGGGATGGGCAACTGTGATGGGGGTGGAGGCCACAAAAAATCTGAACTCCCCATGAGGTGCCGCAGTGGCTCGCGAGTCTGCGTACCTACATCCATACCCACACATGCAGTCAGAGCCCCCCCCCCAACAAAATAGATGGCTAGACTGAGTTGCCAATCTAAAAACAATTATCTGACATGGGTTAATTGACTGTCAGTGACTGACATAACAATATAAAAACTGCTGATGCGCAACCACATTTCAAAATTGGACCTTGTGTGTTCTACAGTAAGTTGAGACCCCGAGTGAATTCCCCCCCCCAAAAAATCATTACGAAAGCTGCTGTAGTTTAAACACGTTCTTAATTTTAATGTAATCGGAAAGTTTTCTCTCTCTGCACATTGAGTCTGACCATAATACATTTGAAATGTACATACAAAATGGAATAAATCTTCTTAAAAGAAAATAACTAAACTCTTGCTCATGGGGTGTTTACATAATCCCCTCTGCCCACCATCCATTAATAATAGCAGTAATTATATTTGTCTTCACAAAGCCCAACCAAAGTTACTGAAGCCTAGCAGGCAGGCGCGGGAGTGTCTTCATCCCAAATGGCACCATATTTCCTATGTAGTGCACTACTTTTGACTAGAGCCATATGAGCCCTGGTCAAAAGTAGTACACTACATATCGAATAGGGAGCCATTTGGGACACATACATTGTCTTTAGAGGTTGTGTGTGAGGATTTCAGAGTTGGAGGCGAGCCATGTCACCAAGGCGGCTGCTGCTGTGGTATTATACGGCTGCTGAAGTGCCTCATTCTCAAAATTTTAATCAAACAGCACTGTAATAAGCCCTCACAGCAGCACATTTGAGAAGTGGGGTATTATTCCCTGAGCTGTTTGTTATAGAAGTTTCAGTTGGTCCCTACACAGTGATGTTCTCCTCAGCAATGATTCCTACTAGCACCCGAGAGGCATGGCCTTTACTTAACGGTGCAGAATACAAATATACACTGAGTGTACAAAACATTAGGAACACCTTCCTAATATTGAGTTGCATCCCCTATGTCAGAACAGCCTTAATTCATTGGGGTATGGACTCTACGAAGTGTTGAAAGCGTTGCACAGGGATGCTGGCCCATGTTGACTCCAATACTTCCCACAGTTGTGTGAAGTTGGCTGGATGTTCTTTGGGTGGTGGACCATTCTTGATACACACGGGAAACTGTTGAGCACTCAGCAGCGTTTCAGTTCTTGACACACTCAAACCGGTGCGCCTGGCACCTACTACCATACCCCATTCAAAGGCACTTAAATATTTTGTCTTGCCCATTCACCCTTTGAATGGCACACATACACCATCCATGTCTCAATTTTCTCAAGGCTTAAAAATCCTTCTTTACCTGTCTTCTCCCCTTCATCTACACTGATTTGAAGTGGATATAACAGGTGACATCAATAAGGGATCATTCAGTAGCTTTCACCTGGTCAGTCTATGTCATAGAAAGAGCATGTGTTTTGTACACTGAGGTAACAGCCTTTCTTTTACCACCTGATGGTTCCCCATAGATTAGCAATGTATTGATTCAGAGTCCCCCGGTGTTGTGTGGTCACTTTATAGATGATGCCGTCACATGCTCGAGCGTCACATACGGTCGATTGGCTTGCAGAGAGAGTGTTTTCTTCTTGACAGGGTATGAGAAGCTTTAAATGTCAACCAGTTGTTACCCGCATGCATTTAGCTCTTGTGATATTTTTCAAACATGAAGTGTTAAAGGAAAAATCCACCCAAAACCACTCATTCCTATAATTTACATTTGTGAACAAATGTTTCATTTCGTCGTTATAATAAGGTTGGTAGCAACTTGTGGAATTCTGTTGCAGCTCAAGTCGACTACAAAACCCGCAATGCTCTCTCTATGGGCTGGCTAGCAAGCTAGTTAGCAAACGTACACTACTGTTCAAAAGTTTGGGGTCACTTAGAAATGTCCTTGTTTTTGAAAGAAAAGCAATTTCTTTGTCCATTAAAATAACATCAAATTGATCGGAAATACAGTGTAGACATTGTTAATGTTGTAAAGGGCTATTGTAGCTGGAAACGGCTGATTTTTAAAAATGGAATATCTACATAGGCGTACAGAGGCCCATTATCAGCAACCATCAGTCCTGTGTTCCAATGGCACGTTGTGTTTGCTAATCCAAGTGTATCATTTTAAAAGGCTAATTGATCATTAGAAAACCCTTTTGCAATTATGTTTGCACAGCTGAAAACTGTTGTGCTGATTAAAGAAGCAATAAAAAGCCATATCTCAGACTGGCCAATAAAAATAAAAGATTAAGATGGGCAGTCTGAGATATGGGTTTTTCTTTGCAACTCTGCCTAGAAGGTCAGCATCCTGGAGTCGCCTCTTCACTGTTGACGTTGAGACTGGTGTTTTGCGGGTACTATTTAATGAAGCTCCCAGTTGAGGACCTGTGAGGCACCTGTTTCTCAAACTAGACACTCTAATGTATTTGTCCTCTTGCTCAGTTGTGCACCGGGGCCTCCCACTCCTCTTTCTATTCTGGTTAGAGCCAGTTTGCGCTGTTCTGTGAAGGGAGTAGTACACAGCGTTGTACGAGATCTTCAGTTTCTTGGCAATTTCTCGCATGGAATAGCCTTCATTTCTCAGAACAAGAATAGACTGACGAGTTTCAGAAGAAAGTTATTTGTTTCTGGCCATTTTGAGCCTGTAATCGAACCCACAATTGCTGATGCTCCAGATACTCAACTAGTCTCAAGAAGGCCAGTTTTATTGCTTCTTTAATCAGAACAACAGTTTTGAGCTGTGCTAACATAATTGCAAAAGGGTTTTCTAATTATCAATTAGCCTTTTAAAATGATAAACTTGGATTAGCAAACACAACGTGCCATTGGAACACCGGACTGATGGTTGCTGATAATGGGCCTATGTAGATATTCCATTAAAAATCAGCCGTTTCCAGCTACAATAGCCATTTACAACATTAACAATGTCTACACTGAATTTCTGATCAATTTGATGTTATTTTAATGGACAAAAAATGTGCTTTTCTTTTGAAAACAAGGACATTTCTAAGTGACCCCAAACTTTTGAACGGTGGTGTACAGTGGGGGAAAAAAGTATTTAGTCAGCCACCAATTGTGCAAGTTCTCCCACTTAAAAAGATGAGAGAGGCCTGTAATTTTCATCATAGGTACACGTCAACTTTGACAGACAAATTGAGAATTATTTTCCCAGAAAATCACATTGTAGGATTTTTTATGAATTTATTTGCAAATTATGGTGGAAAATAAGTATTTGGTCACCTAAAAACAAGCAAGATTTCTGGCTCTCACAGACCTGTAACTTCTTCTTTAAGAGGCTCCTCTGTCCTCCACTCGTTACCTGTATTAATGGCACCTGTTTGAACTTGTTATCAGTATAAAAGACACCTGTCCACAACCTCAAACAGTCACACTCCAAACTCCACTATGGCCAAGACCAAAGAGCTGTCAAAGGACACCAGAAACAAAATTGTAGACCTGCACCAGGCTGGGAAGACTGAATCTGCAATGGGTAAGCAGCTTGGTTTGAAGAAATCAACTGTGGGAGCAATTATTAGGAAATGGAAGACATACAAGACCACTGATAATCTCCCTCGATCTGGGGCTCCACGCAAGATCTCACCCCGTGGGGTCAAAATGATCACAAGAACGGTGAGCAAAAATCCCAGAACCACACGGGGGGACCTAGTGAATGACCTGCAGAGAGCTGGGACCAAAGTAACAAAGCCTACCATCAGTAACACACTACGCCGCCAGGGACTCAAATCCTGCAGTGCCAGACGTGTCCCCCTGCTTAAGCCAGTACATGTCCAGGCCCGTCTGAAGTTTGCTAGAGTGCATTTGGATGATCCAGAAGAGGATTGGGAGAATGTCATATGGTCAGATGAAACCAAAATAGAACTTTTTGGTAAAAACTCAACTCGTCGTGTTTGGAGGACAAAGAATGCTGAGTTGCATCCAAAGAACACCATACCTAATGTGAAGCATGGGGGTGGAAACATCATGCTTTGGGGCTGTTTTTCTGCAAAGGGACCAGGACGACTGATCCGTGTAAAGGAAAGAATGAATGGGGCCATGTATCGTGAGATTTTGAGTGAAAACCTCCTTCCATCAGCAAGGGCATTGAAGATGAAACGTGGCTGGGTCTTTCAGCATGACAATGATCCCAAACACACCGCCCGGGCAACGAAGGAGTGGCTTCGTAAGAAGCATTTCAAGGTCCTGGAGTGGCCTAGCCAGTCTCCAGATCTCAACCCCATAGAAAATCTGGAGGGAATTGAAAGTCTGTGTTGCCCAGCGACAGCCCCAAAACATCACTGCTCTAGAGGAGATCTGCATGGAGGAATGGGCCAAAATACCAGCAACAGTGTGTGAAAACCTTGTGAAGACTTACAGAAAACGTTTGACCTGTGTCATTGCCAACAAAGGGTATATAACAAAGTATTGAGAAACTTTTGTTATTGACCAAATACTTATTTTCTACCATAAATTGCAAATAAATTCATTAAAAATCCTACAATGTGATTTCCTGGATTTTTTTTTCTCATTTTGTCTGTCATAGTTGACGTGTACCTATGATGAAAATTACAGGCCTCTCTCATCTTTTTAAGTGGGAGAACTTGCACAATTGGTGGCTGACTAAATACTTTTTTCCCCACTGTATGTCTGGGCCTGCAAATGGCACCCTATTCCCTATTTAGTGCACTACTTTCGGCCATGGCATAGGGCTCTGGTCAAAAGTAGTGCACTCTGTTGGGCTTTATCTCCAACCTTACAGGCTGGCTTCAGGTTTGCATTTCAGTATTTCTCAGTTCTGCTGAGAATGGTACGTCACAACAATCTTTCTCTGCAAGCCTCTTTCTCTCTTTCTCTCTCTCTGTGTCTCTGTTTTCTTTCTCTTTTATCTCTCTCTCTCTCTCTCTCTCTCTCTCTCTCTCACTTTCATTTGGCTTCTTGGAGTGTTATTGCAGCAAGATCTGAAAATCCACAATCCGTGTCAATGCTGTTTGAATGTAGGCTAGACTACGTCAAAGCCCTATGAGAAGTCCAAAGAAAGTAGAATACTGTATGGCTTTAGTCAATGATCATGATGATTAAGAGGATAAAGATGATGATGAGGAGGATGATCATAGTGAATGATGAAGATGATGCATATGCTGTGCTGCAGTTAACACTCATCAGCCTGCCTGTCAGCTCCTCCAGTGGTCCGTTCCTGCTAATGAGTGAATGTAGTTGGTGTTTTTAATTAAGCACATCCAAGCAGACAAGACTGTCACGGGATTGCAAGGGAAGGCTGCGATTGTCTCTCTGCAGCTCTCTAATCTTGTTAGTACTTCATTATTTATTTATTTTCCTTCTATTTCATTCACTTTAGGGAAAATAATTCTCTGTGCACTTTTCTTGTTGCAGAGTTTTGTCGGCGTTTGTATTCCCTTTGCTGTATGAATAACTAAGGGCTTTGAAATTTGAAGTTGGACTTGACTTGGATTTGACTTCCCAGAACAAGTACTGAGATCAGTGCCTTTCTTGCTTTATGAAGTAATGATTGAAGACCCTAACATGCTGTGTTCATTTTACTTACTGTCAGTCTCAGCTCCCTCCACCCTTCCAGACTGTGAAGTGGCTGGGCTGACTAGGCTGACCTGTATGGAGGTAAATCATTGACATAATGATTTGAGCGTGTAGAATATATTTGTAGTTGTAATAGCATTTGCAAACTTGTAACTTAATATTTGCGAGCAATAATTGCATCTGTACACCTGCACATGTCAATTTCACACGCTCAGACTGGCATTGCTTTAGAGCCCTACCGTGACAAAAGCTTTGTAGATGTGCAAACAGCGATTTGCAAGGGGAGAGAACGAGAGCAGGAGCTATTGGAGGTGGGACCTGTTTCTTCTAACCAATCAGATGATGTTTTCATAGACCACCAGGGCTCGACATTAAGGTTTTTCCGCTTGCAAGTCAAAAACATTGTCAGGCAACCAGAATATAGATTTCAGTTGTCCGAATGGACAAGTAACAAATCACAATACCAAACAATTACTTCAATCAGAATTGGATCAGGCAGCACATAGCAGGGTAGTGCATGGTTGACATTCTGAGTAAATTGCCTATATTCCTATTTGCTATAGCCTATTTCAATAAATATGTTATATTTACACAAAGCAAGAGAACAATGTAGACGGAGCTAAGTCTCCCCAATCCAGTGCAAAATATCCGGTCAGATTTTTCATTAAAAAATTTTATGATCTGGGCCAATAGCCAAAGTTTATTTTTATAGCGGACACTCCGGAGTCTTATTGTTATAGAAGCACACATTTTTTATTGTCTCTCCATTTCATATGAATATGACTTGGTCTATTAAGCCACTATTTCAGTTTAGTGCATGCTAGATTTCTATTGGCCCAGCGTCATTCAGAGACTTGTCCCGAAGCCACTCCTGCGTTGTCTTGGCTGTGTGCTGAGGGTCGTTGTCCTGTTGAAAGGTGAACCTTCGACCCAGTCTGAGGTCCTGAGCGCTCTGGAGCAGGATCCAAGGATCTCTCTGTACTTTGCTCTGTTCATCTTTTGCTCAATCCGGACTAGTCTCCCAGTCCCTGTTGCTGAAAAACATCCCCACAGCATGATGCTGCCACCACCATGCTTCACCGTAGGGATGGTGCCAGGTTTCCTCCAGACGTGACGCTTGGCATTCAGGCCAAAGAGTTCAATCTTGGTTTCATCAGACCAGAGAATCTTGTTTCTCATGGTCAGAGTCCTTTAGGTGCCTTTTGGCAAACTCCAAGCGGGCTGTCATGTGCCTTTTACTGAGGAGTGACTTTCTTCTGGCCACTACCATTAAGGCCTGATTGGTAGAGTGCTGCAGAGATGGTTGTCCTTCTGGAAGGTTCTCCCATCTCCACAGAGGAACTCTGGAGCTCTGTCAGAGTGAGCATCAGGTTCTTGGTCACCTCCCTGACCAAGGCCCTTCTCCCCCGATTGCTCAGTTTGGCCGGGTAGCCAGCTCTAGGAAAAGTCTTGGTGGTTCCAAACTTCTTCCATTTAAGAATGATGGAGGCCACTGTGTTCTTGGGGACTTTCAATGCTGCATATATTTTTTGGTACCCTTTCCCAGATCTGTGCCTTGACACAATCCTGTCTCTGAGCTCTACGGACAATTCCTTCAACCTCATGGCTTGGTTTTTGCTCTGACATGTGCTGTCAACTGTGTGATATTATATAGACAGGTGTGTGCCTTTCCAAATCATGTCCAATCAATTGAATTTTCCACAGGTGGACTCCAATGAAGTTGTAGAAACATCTCAAGGATGATCAATGGAAACAGGATGCACCTGAGCTCAATTTCGAGTCTCATAAGAAAGGGTTTGAATACTTATGTCAATTTTTCTAAAACCTGTTTTCACTTTGTCATTATTGGGTATTGTGTGTAGATTGATGAGGATTTTTTTTATTGAATCCATTTTAGAATATGCCTGTAACGTAACAACATTTGGAAAAAGAGAAGGGGTGTGAATACTTTCTGAATGCACTCAGCGAAGTGACGTTGCACGAGCAGCACCACAGATATTGCGACGAGCAAGATGCATGAGTTCGCTTCACGCATTTACAACGTGATAGATAAGGGACCAAAACAGCTGAGAAGTTGAGCCTCGCGCTTCAAGCTCTTGGTAGTTGCTGAAATTGACCCACTCAGCTGTTTACTTTCTGCATCTACGTCATAGCACTGAGTCTACCTTTAAACCTTCTTCATAAAACTGTCCCCCTTTTTATGTCAGATGGTCCAGCACCATCCTCATACAATTTCTTTCATTTTCGGTCTAATTCTCATTTCTGGAAAACGCTTAAAATAAAGGTTAAATTCCAGGTCATGTGACATGATTAACCAAAACACTGGGTCCTATACAGAGAGGGCAGTACAGACTTACTTTTGTAAGTATTAATTGATGACCGAGGTGAGGAGGGACACAATCTTGTTTGCCATCAGGTCATTTATCATCTGTGATATCTGGGCACCAATCCAAATTGTGTTATTACACAACTAGTTCAAACTATTTTCAAATGCTATACGTTATGATTTAAACCTTAAATGGAGTAGAGTAACTGTGTTATATCAAACTAGAACAACAAGGAACTACTACTGAATAGTAGCATGGGAGACTTCTAAAACAAATTGTGGCTGGCCACCACTAATGTTTACAACTCGGAAAGCATTAAGATAGTTTTGCTAAACGATTGCCCTCAAATAACTTGTTTGAAGTTGAAATCACAGTAGGAGATAACCTTACTTTTGAGTTACAGCAGCACACTGACAATATGCAGCGTAAAAGCAAGGGGTCGAATGGGCCTAAATGAAGAATAAAATAATACATTTGTTCTCGTGTTTTATTAGAGGGGGTAGGGGCTGTTTGTGACCAACTTTGTAGCCTTGTGCTTAGCGTCTGAGATTGGAAGGTTGGAAGTTCGATCCCCGTCTGAGTTAACCAAAGACTGTAGAAATGGGCCCCAATGTGTCTCTGCATGGCACTCAGCATTAAGGAGATGCTGTTCGGGCTCGCACAAGCCAATGCTCTTGAGATGCCGCTTACGTAATTTACTGAGGGGCTGTCTGGCTCTCCTAGGCCCCCAGGTCCTGCCATTATTGGGTCAGTTTGTACTGAGTTGTTTGGTACCCAAGGTCCCCCAGGACAGGATGGTGCTCCTGGTCAACTGGTAGGTCCACAGGAGATGTTGCAATCCCAGCCAACTGACACTCTGGCGCATGCTGCTGAAAAGTCCAATAGTAGATATCACACATCTTTTGGGATCAGCTTGCATTGAGACTAATGTATTGATACTGTTTTTACCCCTATTTAAGATTTTTTTGGGTTGACTGTCCTTAGTACAAATGTCTTACCCCATCATATAACTCCAAATTAAATGTTTTAACCCATTATTTTTGTTGTCATAAGTCTTTGTATTGCTTGTACCAACTGAGCCATATGTTTAAAACATTATGTCCTTGCATCCATAGTTCAGATAGCATAGTAGCCCACACATGCATAGTAATTTTTCTCCTAATTGTATGGTCACGGTCTTAAAGTCTCAATACTTAAAGGGCTTTGAAAACAATGAACACAATATTGGGATGCAAACCAGGTGCTTGAAGGATCTTCTGGGCCTTTCCCAGTCATGGTGGGCAAAACTTGCAGCCGTGCACCTCACTGAAGACCACTACTGAATTGGGGTAGGATATGGTGGTAGTACTTCATGGGAGTTGGTGGTGCAGAAGGCCTAGTAGAACAGAATGCAGCCCTTCTCACTCAGTAGCCGGAAGCAGGAACAAAGCAAGGTCCCTCTTGGTTCTCACTGGCAAAGACTATGTCATGCACCCTGATGGTAGGAAGGTGCACTGGTCAAACATTACGGTACTAAAACCCATAGACAAATGTCTTGAAACAGAGTAATTACACAGAACTCGGGTTAGTGTTGAGATTTCATGTTAGACTCACCAATACCAATCTTCCCCAAAGATTGTAAATTAACCCCTTTTAAGCTTATACCTATATTATAATGACAGCACACCTAACATCTTAGGTGAATGGGTCAAAATGGCCTAATCAAATCAAATGTTATTGATCACATACACGTGTTTAGCAGATGTTATTGCGGGTGTAGCGAAATGCTTGTGTTTCTAGCTCCGACAGTGCAGTAATATCTAACAAGTAATATCTAACAATTTCACAACATATACCCAATACACACAAATCTAAGTAAAGTAATGGAATTAAGAATATATAAATAAATATGGACGAGCAATGTCAGAGCGGCATAGACTAAGATACAGTAGAATAGTATAGAATATAGTATATACATATGAGATGAGTAATGCAAGGTATGTAAACATTATTAAAGTGACTAGTGTTCCATTTATTAAAGTGGCCAGTGATTTCTAATCTATGTATATAGGCAGCAGCCTCTAATGTGCTAGTGAAGGCTATTTACAGTGGGGGAAAGAGTATTTAGTCAGCCACCAATTGTGCAAGTTCTCCCACTTAAAAAGATGAGAGGCCTGTAATTTTCATCATAGGTACACGTCAACTATGACAGACAAATTGAGGAGAAAAAATCCAGAAAATCACATTGTAGGATTTTTAATGAATTTATTTGCAAATTATGGTGGAAAATAAGTATTTGGTCAATAACAAAAGTTCTCCATGCAGATCTCCTCTAGAGCAGTGATGTTTTGGGGCTGTCGCTGGGCAACACGGACTTTCAACTCCCTCCAAAGATTTTCTATGGGGTTGAGATCTGGAGACTGGCTAGGCCACTCCAGGACCTTGAAATGCTTCTTACGAAGCCACTCCTTGGTTGCCCGGGCGGTGTGTTTGGGGTCATTGTCATGCTGAAAGACCCAGCCACGTTTCATCTTCAATGCCCTTGCTGATGGAAGGAGGTTTTCACTCAAAATCTCACGATACATGGCCCCATTCATTCTTTCCTTTACACGGATCAGTCGTCCTGGTCCCTTTGCAGAAAAACAGCCCCAAAGCATGATGTTTCCACCCCCATGCTTCACAGTAGTTATGGGGTTCTTTGGATGCAACTCAGCATTCTTTGTCCTCCAAACACAACGAGTTGAGTTTTTACCAAAAAGTTCTATTTTGGTTTCATCTGACCATATGACATTCTCCCAATCCTCTTCTGGATCATCCAAATGCACTCTAGCAAACTTCAGACGGGCCTGGACATGTACTGGCTTAAGCAGGGGGAAACGTCTGGCACAGCAGGATTTGAGTCCCTGGCGGCGTAGTGTGTTACTGATGGTAGGCTTTGTTACTTTGGTCCCAGCTCTCTGCAGGTCATTCACTAGGTCTCCCCGTGTGTTTCTGGGATTTTTGCTCACCGTTCTTGTGATCATTTTGACACCACGGGGTGAGATCTTGCGTGGAGCCCCAGATCGAGGGAGATTATCAGTGGTCTTGTATGTCTTCCATTTCCTAATAATTGCTCCCACAGTTGATTTCTTCAAACCAAGCTGCTTACCTATTGCAGATTCAGTCTTCCCAGCCTGGTGCAGGTCTACAATTTTGTTTCTGGTGTCCTTTGACAGCTCTTTGGTCTTGGCCATAGTGGAGTTTGGAGTGTGACTGTTTGAGGTTGTGGACGGGTGTCTTTTATACTGATAACAAGTTCAAACAGGTGCCATTAATACAGGGAACGAGTGGAGGACAGAGGAGCCTCTTAAAGAAGAAGTTACAGGTCTGTGAGAGCCAGAAATCTTGCTTGTTTGTAGGTGACCAAATACTTATTTTCAACCATAATTTGCAAATAAATTCATAAAAAATCCTACAATGTGAATTTCTGGATTTTTTTTCTCTCAATTTGTCTGTCATAGTTGACCGTGATGAAAATTACAGGCCTCTCTCATCTTTTTAAGTGGGAGAACTTGCACAATTGGTGGCTGACTAAATACTTTTTTCCCCCACTGTAACAGTCTGATGGCCTTGAAATAGAAGCTGTTTTTCAGTCTCTCTGTCCCTGCTTTGATACACCTGTACTGACCTCGCCTTCTGGATGATAGCAGGGTGAACAGGCAGTGGCTCTGGTGGTTGTTGTCCTTGATTATCTTTTTGGCGTTCCTGTGACATCGGGTGCTGTAGGTGTCCTGGAGGGCTGGTAGTTTGCCCCCGGTGATACGTTGGGCAGACTGCACCACCCTCTGGAGAGCCCTGCGTTTACGGGCGGTGATACAGCCCGACAGGATGCGGTCCTGCCGATGTGGATAGGGGGGTGTTCCCTCTGCTGTTTCCTGAAGTCCACGATCATCTCCTTTGTTTTATTGACGTTGAGTGAGAGGTTATTTTCCTGGCACCACACTCCCAGAGCCCTCACCTCCTCCCTGTAGGCGGTCTCGTCATTGTTGGTAATCAAGCCTACTACTGTTGTGTCGTCTGCAAACTTGATGATTGAGTTGGAGGCGTGCTTGGCCACGCAGTCATGGGTGAACAGGGAGTACAGGAGGGGGCTGAGCCCACACCCTTGTGGGGCCCCAGTGTTGAGGATCAGCGAAGTGGAGGTGTTGTTTCCTACCTTCAACACCTGGGGGCGGCCCGTTACGAAGTCCAGGACCCAGTTGCACAGGGCGGTTTTCAGACCCAGGGCCTCAAGCTTAATGATGAGCTTGAAGGGTACTATGGTGTTGAATGCTGAGCTATAGTCAATGAACAGCTTTCTTACATAGGTATCCCTCTTGTCCAGATGGGATAGGGAAGTGTGATGGTGATTGCATCGTCTGTGGATCTATTGGGGAGGTAAACAAATTGAAGTTGGTCTAGGGTGGTAGGTAAGGTATACAGCAGGTGCAATGATGATTAGTTAACAAGTGAGGATTCAATTCTGTGTCAGGCTCTCCAAACTGCTTTATTTGATCAATTTACAGATTAACTGCACTGAACCCTGTTTGTGCTGATATTAGTAGGATTATAATGACAGTGCACCTTAAATCTTAGGTGATAGGGTCAAAATAGCCCAATTCTCATTGTATACAGCAGGCTGACCACTTCATCAAAACACTTTTGGAAAGAAGTTTATTGTGATCATATATTTTAAAATATTTGTTTAATATTTGAATATCAACTGATGGCTAACTGAAAAAGGATAACTTCTCACTATCTGAATGCCTAACTCACACTAAATTAGAGATTTTTGGCAGGAGGGATACAGGACACACGGGTGAGAAGGAGGAATGCAACTAGAAACACTGAAGGCATGTTAGTTTGAACTCGGCTACATTTGTTACCTGCAGTCTTGAGAGAAATATAGATTTGACAGTGATGAACAATAAATTGGTGGTTCTAAAAAAAAAAACCTACATGAAAGACTGATTCATCCATTTTCTTTTAGGATAAAATCTTTATTTCACAATAACAGTAAGGAATTCATAGCAGAATACTAATGTTTCAAGCATCATAAAATACTTTGTCTAATTACACATTAAAAGTATAGTTCTACTACTAAAACCCTACATTAGTGATTACAAATGACAAAAGCAATAAGTTTGCGTTTATTAGCTGAAATTGACTGAATAGTTAGCTCAAGACGTGTGTATTTTCTGATGAAGATCTCCTTGGAGGGGAGAAACACTTACAGTGCCTATATAAAGTCTACACCCCCTTGAACTATTTTCACATTTTGTTGCGTTAGAAAGTGGGATTGAAATAGATTGAATATAATTTTGTTGTCATTGAACTGCACAAAATAATCAATGTCAATGCAATTCTCAAATTAAATAACTAAAATATAGTTGTTGCATAAGTATTCACCCCCTTTGTGTTGTCAAGCCTAAATTAGTTCCAAAGTCAAATGACCGGGAGACCCATGGGGCGGCGCACAATTGGCTCAGCGTCGTCCAGGGTAGGGGAGGGAATGGCCGGCAGGGATGTAGCTCAGTTGGTAGAGCATGGCGTTTGCAATGCAAGGGTTGTGGGTTTGATTCCCACGGGGGGCCAGTATGAAAAATACAAAAAATAATGTATGCACTCATTAACTGTAAGTCGCTCTGGATAAGAGCGTCTGCTAAATGACTAAAAAATAAAAATAATAAAGAAATAAATCACATAATAAGTTACAGTGAGTGAAAAAAGTATTTGATCCCCTGCTGATTTTGTAGGTTTGCCCACTGACAAAGAAATGATCAGTCTATAATTTTAATGGTAGGTTTATTTGAACAGTGAGAGACAGAATAACAACAAAAGGAATCCAGAAAAACGCATGTCAAAAATGTTATAAATTAATTTGCATTTTAATGAGGGAAATAAGTATTTGACCCCCTCTCAATCAGAAAGATTTCTGGCTCCCAGGTGTCTTTTATACAGGTAACGAGCTGAGAAAGGGAGTGCTCCTAATCTCAGTTTGTTAACTGTATAAAAGACACCTGTCCACAGAAGCAATCAATCAATCAGATTCCAAACTCTCCACCATGGCCAAGACCAAAGAGCTCTCCAAGGATGTCAGGGACAAGATTGTAGACCCAAACAAGGTTGGAATGGGCTACAAGACCATCGCCAAGCAGCTTGGTGAGAAGGTGACAACAGTTGGTGCGATTATTCGCAAATGGAAGAAACACAAAATAACTGTCAATCTCCCTCGGCCTGGGGCTCCATGCAAGAAATCCCCTCGTGGAGTTGAGAACGGTGAGGAATCAGCCCAGAACTACACGGGAGGATCTTGTCAATGATCTCAAGGTAGCTGGGACCATAGTTACCAAGAAAACAATTGGTAACACACTAAGCCATGAAGGACTGAAATCCTGCAGCGCCCGCAAGGTCCCCCTGCTCAAGAAAGCACATATACAGGCCCGTCTGAAGTTTGCCAATGAACATCTGAATGATTCAGAGGAGTACTGGGTGAAAGTGTTGTGGTCAGATGAGACCAAAATGGAGCTCTTTGGCATCAACTCAACTCGCCGTGTTTGGAGGAGGAGGAATGCTGCCTATGACCCCAAGAACACCATCCCCACCGTCAAACATGGAGGTGGAAACATTATGCTTTGGGGGTGTTTTTCTGCTAAGGGGACAGGACAACTTCACCGCATCAAAGGAACGATGGACGGGGCCATGTACCGTCAAATCTTGGGTGAGAACCTCCTTCCCTCAGCCAGGGCATTGAAAATGGGTCGTGGATGGGTATTCCAGCATGACAATGACCCAAAACACACGGCCAAGGCAACAAAGGAGTGGCTCAAGAAGAAGCACATTAAGGTCCTGGAGTGGCCTAGCCAGTCTCCAGACCTTAATCCCATAGAAAATCTGTGGAGGGAGCTGAAGGTTCGAGTTGCCAAACGTCAGCCTCGAAATCTTAATGACTTGGAGAAGATCTGCAAAGAGGAGTGGAACAAAATCCCTCCTGAGATGTGTGCAAACCTGGTGGCCAACTACAAGAAACATCTGACCTCTGTGATTGCCAACAAGGGTTTTGCCATCAAGTACTAAGTCATGTTTTGCAGAGGGGTCAAATACTTATTTCCCTCATTAAAATGCAAATCAATTTATAACATTTTTGACATGCGTTTTTTTGTTGTTGTTATTCTGTCTCTCACTGTTCAAATAAACCTACCATTAAAATTATAGACTGATCATGTCTTTTTCAGTGGGCAAATGTACAAAATCAGGAGGGGATCAAATACTTTTTTCCCTCACTGTACAGTGGGGGAAAAAAGTATTTAGTCAGCCACCAATTGTGCAAGTTCTCCCACTTAAAAAGATGAGAGAGGCCTGTAATTTTCATGATAGGTACACGTCAACTATGACAGACAAAATGAGATTTTTTTTCTCCAGAAAATCACATTGTAGGATTTTTTATGAATTTATTTGCAAATTATGGTGGAAAATAAGTATTTGGTCAATAACAAAAGTTTCTCAATACTTTGTTATATACCCTTTGTTGGCAATGACACAGGTCAAACGTTTTCTGTAAGTCTGTAAGACACCCGTCCTGTAAGGTTTTCACACACTGTTGCTGGAATTTTGGCCCATTCCTCCATGCAGATCTCCTCTAGAGCAGTGATGTTTTGGGGCTGTCGCTTGGCAACACGGACTTTCAACTCCCTCCAAAGATTTTCTATGATGTTGAGATCTGGAGACTGGCTAGGCCACTCCAGGACCTTGAAATGCTTCTTACGAAGCCACTCCTTCGTTGCCCGGGCAGTGTGTTTGGGATCATTGTCATGCTGAAAGACCCAGCCACGTTTCATCTTCAATGCCCTTGCTGATGGAAGGAGGTTTTCACTCAAAATCTCACGATACATGGCCCCATTCATTCTTTCCTTTACACGGATCAGTCGTCCTGGTCACTTTGCAGAAAAACAGCCCCAAAGCATGATGTTTCCACCCCCATGCTTCACAGTAGGTATGGTGTTCTTTGGATGCAACTCAGCATTCTTTGTCCTCCAAACACGACGAGTTGAGTTTTTACCAAAACATTCTATTTTGGTTTCATCTGACCATATGACATTCTCCCAATCCTCTTCTGGATCATCCAAATGCACTCTAGCAAACTTCAGACGGGCCTGGACATGTACTGGCTTAAGCAGGGGGACACGTCTGGCACTGCAGGATTTGAGTCCCTGGCGGCGTAGTGTGTTACTGATGGTAGGCTTTGTTACTTTGGTCCCAGCTCTCTGCAGGTCATTCACTAGGTCCCCCCGTGTGGTTCTGGGATTTTTTCTCACCGTTCTTGTGATCATTTTGACCCCACGGGGTGAGATCTTGCGTGGAGCCCCAGATCGAGGGAGATTATCAGTGGTCTTGTATGTCTTCCATTTCCTAATAATTGCTCCCACAGTTGATTTCTTCAAACCAAGCTGCTTACCTATTGCAGATTCAGTCTTCCCAGCCTGGTGCAGGTCTACAATTTTGTTTCTGGTGTCCTTTGACAGCTCTTTGGTCTTGGCCATAGTGGAGTTTGGAGTGTGACTGTTTGAGGTTGTGGACAGGTGTCTTTTATACTGATAACAAGTTCAAACAGGTGTCATTAATACAGGTAACGAGTGGAGGACAGAGGAGCCTCTTAAAGTAGAAGTTACAGGTCTGTGAGAGCCAGAAATCTTGCTTGTTTGTAGGTGACCAAATACTTATTTTCCACCATAATTTGCAAATAAATTCATTAAAATCCTAGAATGTGATTTTCTTGAAAAAAAAATCTCAATTTGTCTGTCATAGTTGACGTGTACCTATGATGAAAATTACAGGCCTCTCTCATCTTTTTAAGTGGGAGAACTTGCACAATTGGTGGCTGACTAAATACTTTTTTCCCCACTGTATATGGACTAATAATAGGGGTTGATACTTGACTTTTAAATTACTACCCCTTCCTCTGTCCCCCATACATATAACATCTGTAAGGTCCCTCAGTCAAGTATTACATTTCAAGCACAGATTCAACTACAAAGACCAGCGAGCTTTTCAAAAGCCTCATAAAGAAGGGCAGTGATTGGTAGATGGGTAATAATAACAGATCAGACATTGAATATATCTTAAAGCATGGTCAAGTTAATAATTATGCTCTGGATGATGTATTAAACCACCCAGACATCAAAGATGCAGTCGTCCTTCTGAACTGAGCTGACAGGGAGGAAACTGCTTAGGGATGTGACCATGAGGCCATTGGGGATTTTAATACAGCTACAGAGTTCAGTGGCTGTGATGGGAGAAGACTGAGGATGGGTATGGGTATGCTTGACATTGGCAAAGACTGGGAAGTTTTTCAGGATGAAAAGAAATGGGATGGAGCAAACACATGCAAAATCCTGGAGGAAAACCTGCTTCAGTCTGCTTTACACCAGATACTGGGAGAGGAATTAACCTTTCAGCAGGACAATAACCTACAACACAAAGCCAAATCTACACTGGAGTTGCTTACCAAGAAGTCAGTGGTGAATGTTCCTGAGTGGCCAAGTTACAGTTTTGACTTAAATCTGCTTGAAAATCTATGGCAAGACATGAAAGAAGACAAAAAGACTCTCAGCTGTATTCGCTGCCAAATGTATTTCTAACATGTATTGACTCGGGGGTGAATACTTACAGTATCTAAAACAGGTATAGTAGTGTTTTATTTTTCATTAATCTTTAAAAAATGTTTATTTTTCTTCCACTTTGACATTGACATTGAGTATTTTGTGTAGATCGTTGACAAAAAATGACAAATCCATTTTAATCCCACTTTGTAACACAATGCAAAGAAATCCAAGGGGGGGTGTAGACTTTCTAGTGCATTTGGAAAATATTTAGACCCCTTCACTTTTTCCACATTTTGTTACGTTACAGCGTTCTTCTAAAAATTGATTAAATAGTTTTTTCCTCGTCATTAAAATGGATTTGTCATTTTTTGTCAATGATCTACACAAAATACTCTGCAAAGTCAAAGTGGAAGAAAAACACACAATACCACATAATGACAAAGCAAAAACTAATTTTTTTGTAAGAAAAAAAAAGAAAAAAAGATCAGTATTCAGACCCTTTACTCAGTACTTTGTTGAAGCACCTTTGGCAGCGATTACAGACTTGAGTCTTGGGTATGATGCTACAAGCTTGGCACACATGTATTTAGGGAGTTTCTCCCATTCTTCTCTGCAGATCCTCTTAAGCTCTGTCAGGTGGGATTGGGAGAGTCGCTGCACAGCTATTTTCAGGTCTCTCCAGAGATGTTTGATCAGGTTCAAGTCCGGGCTCTGGCTGGGCCACTCAAGGACATTCAGAGTCTTGTCCCGAAGCTACTACTGCCTTGTCTTGGCTGTGTGCTTAGGGTCATTGTCCTGTTGGAAGGTGAACCTTCGCCCCAGTCTGAGGTCCTTAGCACTCTGGAGCAGGTTTTCATCAAGGATCTCTCTGTACTTTGCTCCGTTCATCTTTCCCTCGATCCTGACTAGTCTCCCAGTCCCTGCCGCTGAAAAACATCCCCACAGCATGATGCTGCCACCACCATGCTTCACCATAGGGATGGTGTCAGGTTTCCTCCAGATGTGACACTTGGCATTCAGGCCAAAGAGTTCAATCTTGGTTTCATCAGACCAGATAATCTTGTTTCTCATGATCTGAGAGTCCTTTAGGTGCCTTTTGGCAAATTCCAAGAGGGCTGTCAAGCGTTTTACCGAGGAGTGGCTTCCGTCTGGCCACTCTACCATAAAGGCCTTATTGGTGGAGTGCTGGTTGTCCTTCTGGAAGGTTCTCCCATCTCCACAGAGGAACTCTGTAGCTCTGTCAGAGTGACCATCGGGTTCTTGGTCACCTCCCTGACCAAGGCCCTTCTCCCCCGATTACTCAGTTTGGCAGGCGGCCAGCTCTAGGAAGAGTCTTGGTGGTAATAAACTTCTTCCATTTAAGAATGATGGAGGCCACTGTGTTCTTGGGGACCTTCAATGCTGCCGAAAGTTTTGTATAGTACGAACTAGAGCCCTTGCCGTGGTACTTATTCAGACAAGAATACATTCTAAGGTCTGGTCAAATACACAGTAAAGTAACTAGGGATTGGAATTAAGGTAGCCCGCTAGCCAGAGGCTAGTACTTTGTGCCCAAAAAGCTGGCCAGTGCCCAAAATCCATCCTGAAGTTCCATCACTTAAAGTAACCTTACTGTACCATCTCTAGACCACTAATTTTCCCCCAGTTGTTGGTTTATGAAATTCAGGCTGATGCGACCAATCGGGATACGGTTGACCTATATGATACCTGGAAGACTATGGCTGGGACGGTGGTCTGATGGTACCCATCTTAATCAGCCTCTGGCTCCGTATCTTTCTGCCTTTCAGTCTCTTGTCTGTCTCTAGAGCCTTGTGCAGCCATTCTGTGATGTTGGATTGTGGAAGGGTGAGAGATTGTAAACTGGTCTTTCTGCACAACTCAACCTTGTTCATCTTTAATAACAATAATAGCTATGGGTGACCCATCATCTCCACACTGGAACACATAATCACAGTCCGATATATAAATGAGAGAACCATGTATGTGCTGTACTGTACTGTGGACATTCACACATACAGCAATGCACGGACGCACGCACCACAATGCCTGAATCTACATTTTACACACAAATACATTTGCAAACAGTCACGAGCACAGACACATGCGTTCAATGAGTGACGTCACCCTATCTGAAACCTAAAAGTAGTAGTTTCCCTTGCTCTGAGCGATAGGTAACAATGCTTTGTGGTTGACAGTTGTCTATGTGTTTAGAGGGACACTGGTTAGAGCCCAAGCAACACTGTTACAGTACATACAGAAGCACACACCCATTCATAGAAAATCTGAGAAAATATAAATAATTTATCAGTGGTTCCCATGTAATGCAGGCAGGCTAAACAAACTGGCTGGCATTTACGACAGCAGCAGCGACCATATTTCGTTTACAACCTAAGATGATAGAAAGTTATGATTGGACTGGTGCCCAGATATCACTGTTGCTACATGAGTCACAGAGAGGGCAGTACATACTTACTTACTTTTGCAGTTATTAATTGAGGACCCAATTAATGTGAGGGACAACATTTTGTTGGCCGTCATGTCCTCTGCAGCCAGTTCCTGCACCCTCATGGACAAAGTGTTGTAGTAAAGCTTGAAGAACCTGCCAAGTTGTGTTGTAATGTGTTGGGAAGCACTACAGCAGCGTCACTGCTCACTGTGGCCTACAGCCTTGCCCATGTCGCGCTGCAGCACTATCCACAGTTGCTTGACCAGGTCGTCTGACAGGCCCTGCACCTTGCCAAAGTAGTTTCGAATGAGGTTCATGTTGTGCATGTTCTTGCTGCCTTTGCGGTACTGATTGTACATGAGGTCATTCCATGAGCACTCCAGGTTCATCAGCTTGTGGTGGCCCTCCAGCACCTCGGCTTGCTCTATCATTAACGGAGTGTCTGCCACCCTCTCAGGCACTGCACAGGAAGGGAGGAGAAATGTTAATACATAAATACATTAACTGTACAGTGTCGCATCAAATGCAATGCAAGCCATCAATAATAGTTCCCAATCAAGTGGCATTTAATGGTGCAGCTGACTGTGTTGCATCCCAGCATATGTGAGGTCCTTCAGGTTCTTAATGGTGTTGATGCTTTGCCTCCTGTCATTGCTGACTTCTGCCAGGGAGTTCTGGATGTCCTTCCCATCCCCCAGGGCATTGTGGAGCTGACCCCATCTAACTGGGAGTGGATTGCAGCCTGGAGTGTGGGGACAGACAATTGTAAATGGTTTAGATAGGGATTCACATTAATCAAAGGGCAGTAGCTACAGATTCACAGAATGCTGCCAATGTCAAAGCAAAACAAATTACGTTATACCTTCAGTCGTGCTTCTACTAAAACCTCAGATCTAACTGGGTGATCAATAAATCATGGGATTTATGTCAGTTTCTCGGTTTTAGCAGATTAATGATTACTTTTCTAATGATTGTGCTAGCTAGCTAGCTATGGCTCCATACAGAATCAAGCTAGCTAGTTAGCTTAAAAATAGTTTGCAAAATAACTTTACCTAATTGATTTCGGTAGCTTGCATCAGACTACAACGTTAGAGTTACAAACTCTTAATAACAGTGACTTGGACAATAGCTTCCAAAAATGATATTACAGAAGAAAAAAGCTTGCTAACTGGCCATAAAAGAAAGACATTTAAACTTACCTGCAATGACAGCTAACAGCTGGGCTTCTTTGGTGGACATTGCCAAGTGGTAACCTGGCAATGCATGTCTTGATTGACAGGTGGTTGCGCCAGACAACACGGCTGTATGCTGGTCTATGTAAATCTCATCTGATTGGTTAGAAGAAAGACGTCCCACCTCCAAGAGCTCCTGCTCTCACTCACTCGCTCTCCTTGCTTGCAAATCTCTGTTTGCACATCTACAAATCTTTTTGTCACGTAGGGCGCTAAAGCCCTGCCAAAAGTCTAAGCGCGCAAAATTGACATGCACAGGTGTACAGATGCAATTATTGCTCGCAAATATTAAGTTACCTGTTTGAGAATGTGTTTACAACTACAGATTATTCTTTCATCTTCACAAGTCATCAGTTACACACTTGCAAATTGTGTTTACAACTACAAATATATTATACACGTTCAAATCACTATGTCAATGATTTACCTCCATATTCATTAGGGCGTAAAGGAAAACAGAAAACAAGCGTTTCTTATTTGGCAAGTTTAGGTAGTGTAGTCCATCCCTGTTTCTGTCCGTGTTCAGGGTCGTATTCATTAGGCACCAAACGGAAGAGAACCGTCTGACCGTTTAGTACCTAATGGAAGAAAATGGACTGACCGTTTGGTGCCACATGAATACAACCTTGGAGTGTGGCCCCTGAGGTTTGGGAGACATACTGCGGTCAGTCTGAAGTGAACCTATCCTTTTCTCAGAAGCTCTGTGTGAAAAGCAGGAGTGGAGGACATTAGACAAGACCCGTTGGCATGGCGACCTCACTAAAACGTTGATTGAATATATAGACATTCAATACCTGTGGCTTCTAGCTGCCTTAGCGATGCTCTTTATTTGATGGCCCTGGCTCTAGCTATCCCAAGAGAACTCAACAATTTCAATCTCTCTTTCTCTCTCTCTTGCTCTCCCTTTCTCTCTATTCAGTTCAGCTCATGATTATTCAGACCTGTACACTGTTGCCATGGCACTGGATTGGCAGTTCGTAACCTTGTCATATCTAGACCAATCTATCAAGAGGATTTCATTTGAAAATATCAACCAAGTAAAAACATCCAAATGCATTCGTTTTCACTGTACCATTGAGCTGTGGGGGAGATATTATCCCTACTTTGATTGACATTGCATTAGTAAGTCAGGTTTTGCATTAGTTCCTTCTCGAATGAATTATGGAAATGCAAAGCCACACAATGTGTTCGAAGATGATTAATTTGTTTGTCTGTTTATCTTTCAGGGTCAGCCGGTCGGTCAGTGTGATTTCAATATTCGGCTGTTGTGCATAGAGAAAGAGATCATCTCCCCTCGGATGGAGAAGATGAAGACGGGACAGATCGACAAGACCAAGGAGCCCTTCAGTGTCAGGAACAAGCCATTCTTTGACATCCACGCAGCACGAAAGGTAATATATGCATGCATGTGCACACACACACACTGTGCCAGGGCCAGATCATCACAAGTCTGTGGTGGTCTGACATTCTAGCCGTACGTGTTACTAATGCATTATTTAACTTTCATCAGTTCAGGGACTCATCTAAGGTCTAATCAAAACAACAGGATAGATAAACTTTGTAGATGCCTCTATCACCATTAAAAGAGAAATGATCAAAGCTTTTATTATCAGTGGGAATATTAATGAAAACTCTAAATAATCAACAGAAATAATAATTAGCTCTGAAAATGGCCTATGTGGCTCCACTATTTACAATCTATAATTGATTATTCACAGATCATGGAGATATTCTAATGAGCCTTTTTTTAAATTCGATAACCCGGCCTACCTCTGTACAGAGTTATTTGTGTTTGCAGATCATGTGCTGCTGCTGACAAGGACAAGAGTGTTTTTATTCTCCAATAGCTATTAAACCTCCCCAGCAAGGCCCTCCCCCCTTGGTCTCATAATGGCTCCACCGAAGGGCATTGCACAATTAGCTAGATCAGTGGATCAGCGCCGGTTCAGTGGGAAACTGTAGCTCTGTACGTTCACATTAAATGCCTGATAACAGAGTAGAGGGAGCAAGGGTTTCTGGTAGTCTTCACATTTTTCCCACCACTGTTCATATGGCTGGTCTGGTCATGGCGGGAGCAGGGAACAGCTCCAGTCCCAGCTACTATCACTGATCTCTTTGTGCTGGAGCCTTTGTCATGTATGAAATGTTAGCCATGAATGACTGGGTTACCACCCTGGTTAACCCGGTTCCAACTTCCAATCCCTCCTGTCTGAGGCCTTTATGACAGATTGCCCACTCTTGTTAGCGGGATGTAGTTGAAGATATTCAAGTCATTTGAATTATGCCTGCCTCATTCGCTATGTCTTTGTTCTGATGCTGAGGCCATCTGCTCTGCATACAGCCATATCTCTGTTAGAGACATCATGAAATGGGGGAATAGGAATCTGGTTTATTCATTCGCGGTGGCGCAGCTTTCCACTTCATGGCATGTTTGCCGGAAATTATTTTTATGATATTTC
Source organism: Coregonus lavaretus (assembly GCF_964263955.1). Taxonomy (NCBI): domain Eukaryota; kingdom Metazoa; phylum Chordata; class Actinopteri; order Salmoniformes; family Salmonidae; genus Coregonus; species Coregonus lavaretus. The sequence goes on from NC_140018.1 coordinate 28,786,864, forward strand.
AATGAGGCCGAGGCTGTGTGATGGCTTTTCTTCAAGTTTCCAGCTCTCCTGAATTAACACTAGGACCGCCATAGGCCAACGGCCACTGAGGTTTGATTTTGTAAATAAAAGAAATCAGCAATAAAAAGCAACATCCTGCTCCTTCCCTGACCTTTCCTAAATGTTTGTATTTTACATTGCTCATTTGTCTGAATTTAGAAATCACAAACAGAGAAGTATTTAGAGCCTTTTTACCCATTGTTTTCACACCTATTCCCAACTTAACCCGCCACGACAATGCGCGCTGTAAGATGTTGGAACCCAACCAGGTGCTAATGCATCTCTCGCTCCTCACTGAATGAATGACAAAAGGATGAATAGGTCATAATTGTTCACGTTGCTTCACAGTTGAATTTAAATTAGGCCCAACAGAATGGTGAGAGTGAAGAGGTTGATTTAATTTAGAAAGAAAATAGTATAATGATATGTTTGTGTTATGCCTATTTATCAGCGTTGGCACTCATGTTTATAGCAAATAATTTGACCGTTTGCCTTGCGGGTTGATACATTGTGAAAATAAGCTCTTACGGGACTGTTTTATTTACTATAATCTAATTTATTGCTAGGGAAACTAAAACATGCTACATGTTGCAGTAGGCCTTTAGAATAATGCAAAACATATCCTTGACTCTATCCAAGTTGATGAGCGAGGAGAAACAAACCATGCCAGTTAGCCTGCGCAGCCGGCCCATCGAATCTATACCGAAACTAATTTCACACAAGACATAGCCTATAGACAATATTAAATGGACAATAGTCAGAGTGACAATATTATCAGTTATTATCAGTTGTATGAAAAATTTACGCACTCACTAACTGTAAGTCGCTCTGGATAAGAGCGTCTGCTAAATGACTAAAATGTAAAAATGTTGTCAAATTGAACATGAAGAGATGGGCGCATCTTGTATTTGACAGTTGCAGGGAAAGGAGCATCACTTTATCAAATCCTTCTTCAGAGTCACATGCAGGTCAAATGTTTTGATTTCTATATAGTATCAGAAAGATAATATTTTGCAGTTTCTATGACACTTACCTTTGTCAAATAACTCTACAAAATTCAAGAGGTAGAGCTCTATTTCCAAATTTCACTTTTTGCAAGAATATCTGTGCTGTCCATGCATTCAGCACATGACCACTCGAGTGGCAGCGTTGTTCTTTGAAATAATTCTGTTTTAGTATTCTAATGTTACCTAAGACCTTTATAAACACAACCAAATAATTATTCTTCAGATAGCATATATGAAATGTATTTATTAGAATGGTGATGGGTCATTGGCTTAAAGTGTCGAAAATTGGCTTTAGGCCTACATTTTTCACTAGGACTTTGTAGAATTATACAAAACATATCCTTGAATCTATCTAAACAAATATCTATTGTTATATTTTTACATGGATATATTTCCACGAATATTTCTTTATGCACTATTTCTCAATCATTGGTGCTTATGTTTGTGCACCTTGCGGGTTGATATGCATCTTAATGTGCAATTTTATTTTCATATTGGACTATATAGGCCTGTCTTCTGTCTGCACTTCACAAAATAGATGGCATCATGAGGAAGGAAAATTATGTGGATATATTAAAGAAACATCTCAAGACATCAGTCAGGAAGTTAAAGCTTGGTCGCAAATGGGTATTCCAAATGGACAATGACCCGAAGCATACTTCCAAAGTTGTGGCAAAATGGATTAAGGACAGCAAAGTCAAGGTATTGGGGTGGCCATCACAAAGCCCTGACCTCAATCCTATAGTGTGGGCAGAACTGAAAAAGTGTGTGTGAGCAAGGAGGCCTACAAACCTGACTCAGTTACACCAGCTCTGTCAGGAGGAATGGGCCAAAATTCACCCAACTTATTGTGGAAGGCTACCCGAAACGTTTCACCCAAGTTAAACAATTTAAAGGCAATGCTACCAAATACTAATTGAGTTTATGTAAACTTCTGCCCCACTGGAAATGTGATGAAATGAATAAAAGCTGAAATAAATAATTCTCTCTACTATTATTCTGACATTTCACATTCTTAAAATAAAGTGGTGATCCTAACTGACCTAAGACAGGGAATTTTTACTAGGATTAAATGTCAGGAATTGTGAAAAACTGAGTTTAAATGTATTTGGCTAAGGTGTATGTAAACTCCCGACTTCAACTGGGCTCCCGAGTGGCGCAGTAGTCTAAGGCACTGCATCTCAGTGCTTTAGGCGTCACTACAGACCCCCTGGTTTGATTCCAGGCTGTATCACAAACGGCCGTGATTGGGAGTCCCATAGGACGGTGCACAATTGGCCCAGTGTCGTCCGGGTTTGGCCGGTGTAGGCCGTCATTGTAAATAAGAATTTGTTCTTAACTGACTTGCCTAGTAAAATAAAGGTAAAATAAAATAAATGTAACCCCCTGAGTCAATACATGTTAGAATCACCTTTGGCAGTGATTACAGCTGTGAGGATTTCTGGGTAAGTCTTTAAGAGCTTTCCACACCTGGATTGTGCAACATTTGCCCATTTATTATTTTCAACATTTTTCAAGCTCAGTCAAATTGGTTGTTGATCATTTTCAGGTCTTGCCATATAATTTCAAGCAGATTTAAGAACATTCACTGTCTTCTTGGTAAGCAACTCCAGTGTTAGCCTTGTGTTTTAGGTTATTGTCCTACTGAAAGGTGAAAGCAGAATGAACCAGGTTTTCCTCTAGCATTTTGCCTGTGCTTAGCTCTATTCCATATTTTTTTTTATCCTGAAAAACTCCCCAGTCCTTAACGATTACAAGCATACCCATAACGTGATGCAGCCACCACTATGCTTGAAAATATAAAGTACTCAGTTATGTGTTGTATAGGATGCATGTTTTGGAATATTTGTATTCTGTACAAATTTCACTCTGTCAATTAAGTTAGTATTGTGGAGTAACTACAATGTTTTTGATCCATCCTCGTTTTCTCCTATCACAGCCATTAAACTCTGTAACTGTTTTAACACTAGAACCGCTGGGTCTCGAGGGACCCCCCCTTCAAGCTCATTTATACAGTAGGTGTAATTAATACATTTCATATACAGTACCAGTCAAAAGTTTTGACACACCTACTCATTCCAGGGTTTTTCTTTATTTTTACTATTTTCTACATTGTAAAATAATAGACACCAAAACGATGATGAAATAACACATATGGAATCATGTAGTAACCAAAAAAGTGTTAAACAAATCAAAATATATTTTGTATTTGAGATTCTTCAAAGTAGCCACCCTTTGCCTTGACGACAGCTTTGCACACTCTTGGCATTCTCTCAACCAGCTTCATGAGTTAGTCACCTGGAATGCATTTCAATTAACAGGTGTGCCTTGTTAAAAGTTAATTTGTGGAATTTCTTTCCTTCTTAATGCGTTTGAGTCAATCAGTTGTGTTGTGACAAAGTAGGGTTGGTATACAGAAGATAGCCCTATTTGGTAAAAGACCAAGTCCCAATTTGTAAGTCGCTCTGGATAAGAGCATCTGCTAAATGACTTAAATGTAAATGAAATATTATTGCAAGAACAGCTCAAATAAGCAAAGAGAAACGACAGTCCATCATTACTTTAAGACATGAAGGTCAGTCAATCCGGAAAATGTCAAGAACTTTGCAAGTTTCTTCAAGTGCAGTTGCAAAAACCATCAAGCGCTATGATGGAACTGCCTCTCATGAGGACCGCCACAGGAATGGAAGACCCAGAGTTACCTCTGCTGCAGAGGATAAGTTCATTAGAGTTAACTGTACCTCAGATTGCAGCCCAAATAAATGCTTCACAGAATACTTTGACATACAGTACCTTTTGTTTGGTTGTAGTGCGTAATAATCTCAGGCTTTTCTCTTTATTTTGTCCCGTTGTCTTGTCATTCTTCAGCACCGTTGTTGACTACAACGGCTGTGCAGGTGCCTTATTTTGCGCAGAGAGAGGTAGCTCCTATCTCACTTTGTTCATGGTGCCAGCCAGGCTTGTTTTCTTTACAAGCAACTTGTTCGCCAATGACAATGAAGTGAAGAAATTGTCCATGGTGACATTTGTCCCCTTGTCAACGTAAGGTTCTACAAGCCTCATCACCACATTCTCCGACACTTGCTAACCTGCTGCCAGATATTGAAAGCCTTTCATCATGTACAATTACGCACGCTCTCACTGTGTAGCCTACTCCAAGTAGGCCAGAGTAGACTGATAAGACTGCTTGGATTTGGTGGACTGATATAGGGTGCATACCATTTTGAGATTATAATTAGAATAGATCAATAGAATGGCCCGCCCTGTTCTTCATTCACAATTGGTGATTACATAACTATGCATAATTCGCTTCCCCTCGCTCATCAACTGAACCATTCCCCCCCTCATACTTTACTTAATGTATTTAATCTGTGTGAAATTAGTTTCGGTGTAGTTTAAGTTCAGTTTCGAGACAATTGTCGGGGTGATTATCAGCTGGGCACTGCACTTTCAACTGTCAGGAGAAGGAGCAGCGCAGGCCCTACTGTCGGGAGAAGGAGGAGCAATGGGGAAAACCATTCATGCCCTCCAAAAACGGGTTATAACTCCATTTCTGTTTGTGATATTAAGATTCTAACAATGACAGTGTGTTATTACATTTACATTTACGTCATTTAGCAGACGCTCTTATCCAGAGCGACTTACAGGAGCAATTAGGGTTAAGTGCCTTGCTCAAGGGCACATCGACAGATTTTTCACCTAGTTGGCTTTTTTCTGGCCACTCTTCCGTAAAGCCCAGTTCTGTGGTCCTAGGGACACATACTCCAATCTCCGCTGTGGAGCTTTGCAGCTCCTTCAGGGTTATCTTTGGTCTCTTTGTTGCCTCTCTGATTAATGCCCTCCTTGCCTGGTCTGTGAGTTTTGGTGGGCGGCCCTCTCTTGGTTTGTTGTGGTGCCATATTCTTTCAATTTTTTTTATAATGGATTTAATGGTGGATGTTCAAAGTTTTGGATGTTTTTTTTTATAACCCAACCCTGATCAGTACTTCTCCATAACTTTGTCCCTGACCTGTTTGGAGAGCTCCTTGGTCTTCATGGTGCCGCTTGCTTAGTGGTGTTGCAAACTCTGGGGCCTTTCAGAACAGGTGTGTATATATACTGAGATCATATGACAAATCATGTGACACTTGGATTGCACACAGGTGGACTTTATTTAACTAATTATGTGACTTCTGAAGGTAATTGGTTGCACCAGATCCTATTTAGGGGCTTCATAGCAAAGGGGGTGAATACGTTTGCACACACCACTTTTCCGTTATACATTTCTTGAAACAAGTTCTTTTTTTCATTCCACTTCACCAATTTTGACTATTTTGTGTATGTCCATTACATGAAATCAAAATAAAACTCAATTTAAATTAATTACAGGTTGTAATGCAACAAAATAGGAAAAACGCCAAGGGGGATGAATACTTTTGCAAGGCACTGTAATTCCACTTTGACATTATTGGGTATTTTGTTTAGGCCAGTGACCAAAACATCTCAATTCAGGCTGTAACACAGCAAAATGTCAAGTGGTGTGAATACTTTTGAAGGCACTGTATGTGTTAAGTACGTATTTGTTTCGTGAGTAATCTCTCCCTGCCTTCCCCACCAGTCTAATATCCACAACTCATTTATAAAACACGGCAAACCGTTAGTTCAATAAACAGTGCTTAATTGGATCATTAAAGCAGTGTGATCAGTATCAGCAAGCCTTTACCTTGTGGGTCTGAGACCTCTAACCCCTCCAATAACACCAGCTTAATGCTCCCTAATTAGAATGTTTCTTCAGCACTGCAGTGTGTTCAGGGCAGTTGTAAGCGGAAGCAAGGGAGCAAATACGATTTTATACTGCGAGAGCCATTTTCATCTTCAAATGAAAACTGTTTATCTGCAATTGAATTTTCTCAGGGACCTGAAATTTGGGCCTAGTTCATTTTCATACTTCATGAGATTAGTTTATTTTCGCTGAACACAGACTGATGGCGTAGTCGGTGGGGGACTAGAATATGGCTTAGCTGATATATTGACTGCATTATAGCTGGGAGAATTGGACTTTAAAAGGGAGTTAAAGTTTTAGGTGAAATGGACTGGGGGAAGACTGAAGCATGCAATTTCCATCTCTGGGGCATACTTCAAAGCACTCAGTTGTTTTTCTGTGAGGAGCTATTAGTCAGAAACAGCAGTCCTTTATCTGTGTTGCACCATGAGAGAGCCACTTTGAGGTTTCTAATGCAGCGCTATGGAATTACCTCAGCTCTATTGTATTCTGGTTTGGGCCTGGCACCTGTTTCTCTTACCTCTGGCTGTATTGGCCCAGTGTTGTTGTTGTTGTACCTCAGGACTCATCCAGCCAGTCACAGGTTAATGGATGAAGATGACCGCATGACTGCCTCTCTGTATCCCATCATGGTTGCATCACAAGTAGTGCACTATATAGGGAATAGAGTGCTATTTCAGACCAGGGAATCCATTAGGAAAATGTGGCGCCGTACATTTTGACAGGCAGCATTTTAGTTTACCGGACAATTTAAGAAATGTACCGGACCCATATGCATTGGTTGCATAACCTGATTCGGGCGTCAACCCACAGTTCTCAGAATTACAGCAATCACATTCAGTTTATAGTAATTAATCTTAACAGAACATGCAACTCGGATGCAACGGCGTGCGCCATTCTTACCGAATTCCGATGTCCATAAGGCTAGGGGAAGCTAAGCTTTCCCTAAAGTAAATTGAATTCAATTGCCAAAATTATATAGCCTAATTAGCTTACTCCTGTCTATACATAAATAAATAAAACCATTCAAAATAAGCTACTACACCAGAAAGCATGATTTGACCACAGAGGATAATTAGCTTCTTAAAAAAAACAACATGTGGATTGTTTTAAATTGCTTAGCCTACAGAGCGAAAGGCCCGCAATTTGTGCAGAGCACGCGGCAAATACCAAATAGATGATTGTTAAGTTGTGACTGTCAGTGAAATGCAGAGAGACCGAGCCAAGCATATCACAATATTTAAAAATAGAATCGTTGAAAAACAGTTTGGAAAACAAATGGCTATTGCTGTAAAGAGAAGACAATGAAAATAATCCAGTGTGTCTTTTAGTGATACAAATTCTCCGTGAAAAGTAGCCTTATTATCTTATTGGCACCAGCGGAGAACATTGTCCATATACCCAGTGACTGTGCATATTCACTGTCCTTATTATTGGGTCAGTGCTACTTTTGTTTGTTTTTGGACAATAATGTCCTCCTCCAGGTTTGATGGACGTAATATTGTATTTGTCTCCTCTTTTCGTAGGCCTAATATATGGATCAGACAATGTTTGTCAGTGTCAGCAGAGTAGGCTACCTTGTAATTTTTGTCGTTTAAAAAAAAGATTCTGCTAATGTCTCCAGTCATATAAAGTTTAGTAGAATTGCATGAAGTGTATTTATCAAGGGCCGACATTTTCCTGTGCAAAGTAAGGAGAAGAAATGTAGGCTGTCTGATATAGCCTAGGCCTACTCCAAGCCACTACTGCATTGAACAGTCTTTTTTGCGAAGAGTGATTGAGTTTTTATTATTAGCCTAAATTATGACTATCCAATCTAATCATCACATTAGGAATAGTAGGCTATCTTACATAAGAATGCTTTATTATAAAGGTGCATTTTTATGGTGAAAATGTGCTTCCCCGAACTTGAAACCGACACGCCACCTATGTTAGAATAACTGCCCACATTTACTTTTCTTCAGGCAACAAGACAAGTAATGAACAGCAAAATCACTAGCCTATGTCAATCTACTGTCCCATATAGTAGAATATTTGTTTTTGTGTGTGTACTTTTTACCCCTTTTTCTCTCCTATTTCGTGATATCTAATTGGTAGTTACAGTCTTGTCCCATCGCTGCAACTCACCTACGGACTCGAGACAGACGAAGGTCGAGAGCCATGCGTCCTCCGAAACACGACCCTGCCAAGCCGCGCTGCTTCTTGACACACTGCTCACTTAACCCGGAAGCCAGCCGCACAAATGTGTCGGAGGAAACACCGTCCAGCTGGCGACCGAAGTCAGTTTGCAGGCGCCCGGCCCACCACAAGGAGTCACTAGAGCGCGATGGGACAAGGAAATCCCGGCTGGCCAATCCCTCCCCTAACCCGGACAACGCTGGGCCAATTGTGCGCTGCCTCATGGGTCTCCCGGTCATGGCCAGCTGTGACACAGCCTGGGATCGAACCCGGGTTTGTAGTGACACCTCAAGCACTGTGATGCAGTTTACCTATGCTTGTCGGTCTGTGCGAGAAATAAATAGCGTATTCCAAACAGACTCTTGGACAGTTGTGGGACGATATATCCCAAATTCATACAACCAGTAGGCCTAGGCTACATCTAAAAAATATATAAGAAAGCAATGAGGCTCATGCAACAGATCAGAACTTTTAGCATACAATTTAGATAAACTATTATTTCTTCACATTATAAGTGCAGCAATGCGCACAAGGCAGTAGTCTACGTGCGAATGTTCGTTCCATAATGCAATTAGTGGGAAAACACCATTGTGAGCGGTTTCATGTGACAGAGATGAAAATATCCGTTAGAAATTTAGAAAGATGGGAGGTCTAAATATGCAACAACTAACATGGGTTGCTAATATGACTAGGATTGTGCTTTTGGCTACTGGACAATCAAATACATTTGATTTGAAAACCAATAGAACATGAGAGAAAAAGGCTACTGGTTTCAATGGCATATGGTCTTCATAAAATAATTGCCTTCACGTTTGGTTGGATTTTGGCTAGGCTTCTTTGAAGCAAGGTAAGACATGCCTCATAATATGTAGTAAACGTTCAGGTTTCAAACAATTAAGTATATGTTTTCAGAATGCATACTGCCTCCAGCTCATTGCAAAGTGGTGTGCGCTGAAGCCTGCCTAGTTGCCTACACACTTCAATGGCGAATGGGAAGCGCGCTTTAATTACCAGTTGAGAATATTTTTTTATCATGGCCATTGTTTTTTACACGCGATTGCCTTTAGAATTGTTGTGCAATTATTGGGCTTATTAAAGCACGTTTCACTACAGCAGCAACAAACAGCTGTCTGAGCTGTATCGGCAGCTCTCGCGCTACATCCACTGGTATTTACATGGGATTTTTCCCCCCCCCAGACAATTGGCCCGGCGGCAATTCTATTTATCGGCTTGTCAATTTTTTTATCTGCCAAAAGTCTGCTATTACCGGCTAACGGAAACCCTGTTTGACGCAGCACATCTCCCTCCTGGCCCAGCCCGGCCCTTAATAAACAGGGCTAATTGTGTTGAGACGCCATACCCATGCTTTTTGTGCCCTTAAATTGTCTATGGGGTTCAGATCGTCGTGCCGGGGCCCGGGCTGGTGTTGCTGACTGTCGGAGAGAATTACATTTGTCAGGCTGAAGGAGAGTAAATCCCCCTTAACAGCGTGTCTCATTAGTGAAGCCAATGCTGGCTGTCTGCAGGCTGGAGGCTGCCTTCTCTCCTCACTCACTGACCTGCTCCCACCCACCTAGCACCCTCCAGCAGCTCAAGGTGAACGTGGTGGGGACTGGGGAGGGAGACGCAGTCCGGGGATGGGGGTGAAGGAGTGAGTCATGGGGATGGTGGGAGTTTTGTGTGTGTGCGCATGAATGCATCATGCATGTGAATGCGTGTTATTGAAAGGTGTTCTATCCTACCCTTATCTAGGTAGGCTTATGTTAAACATTTCCAAGGTCTTGTCCAGATTGCCATTTTTCATCAGAAGTTTTAGACCATGTTCATTGTTTTTGTTTGTGTTTTTGTGTCTTTGCATGTCATTGGAAGGTGTTCGGTCTTTCCCTTATCTAAGTGTATTTAAGAAATTCCAAGGTCTTGTCCAGATTGCCTTATTTGAATCAGAAGTTTTAGACTATGTTTTGTGTTTTTGTGTGCAGTACCAAGGCCTTGTCCAGATTGCCATCTTTTAAGTTTTTGACAATGTTCAGTGTGCCATTTCGTTAACGCAATAATTACAGAAGTAACATGCGTTGCGATTTACATTTTATTTAGCCTAATAAAAAATGTTGATGTCGATAAAATCCCTGCTTCCCCTTATCGGTATTCAATTCATAGCAAACTGTAGAAGCGTGTAATCATTAATTCGCTTGCAGCAAACCTAAAGCAAATCGTTTTTCAGATGTGTTTTTCTCCAGCAAATGTTTGTCTTCTCGGAAAGGTCCTGCACAAACTTCTCCTGTATTAAAACTTTGAGACTGATAAATAGGCCATACCCAACCAAGAGAAAACACAAAGAATGTAGTGTTGACACTGCCTTAGAACATTCCACCAATACCACCCCCTCCGCACTATACCGCAATTGCACTCAAACACACACCTTCCACAATGCCCTCCAACAGTGGCCTTGGTAACATCGCAGCAATTACCATGGTTGGATTCAAGGACCACATCCACCATTATCACCTGCATTCTCTCTTCCCTTCAACAGTGCCTTACAAAGAGAAACATGTAGTTTACCTTCTTTTATAAGGGCTATTATGATTAAAGAGGTTTGTTTACCTCAGTTCTTCTGGGAATTAGAATCTTTCTTCAAGTCCTCGTCAGAAAAAAACTTAAGCAATATGTAATGACGCAGATAAATTAATGTAGTCAATGGTGTATTCTATGGAGTGATGAGTGTGTGTGATTGCCATACCAATATATTAAAACAGTGCATTTTCTGTCTTTAGTTTGGCACTCCATTACATGCCCTCCAGGCTTAGCGAGAGAGCCTGTACACTACAGTTGGAGAGAGCCTTGAGCTCTCTGAGTGAAGTCAGCAGGTGTCAGTCAATCTTCAGATGTGCTCAGGAAGCCTGGCTCTCGATGGGGTTCTGAGCTCTTTTCAATGTGTCAGTCAGACACTACCTCGTCAGCCAGGCCTCTGCTCTGCCACCCTCAGTGGATGACGCATAACGCCCTCCCCTCCTCTTGGTTGCATCCCAAATGGCACCCTATTCCCTTTATAGTGCACTACTTTTGACCAGGGCCCCTAGGGCTCTTGTCAAAAGAAGTACACTATATAGGAAATATAGGGTGCCATTTGGGACGCAGCCCCTGCGTTCACATCCAGACCCAGGATCCCCCAGTCAATCTGCCAACTGTCCCTACCCAGCGCTCAGAACACAGCTAAGCCACCTCTGTCTAAAACAATACGGGGATATATATTCTTCTCTCTTCCATGCTTTTGGACAGTTATGCCTTGTGGGACTCTTATATTGGCATTAAACCTCTTTGAAAAGGACAGTGTCCAAAATCTATCTTGCCTACTACTTACTGAAACTACGTACTGTGTACTAATTGTACTACCTACTATTTAGAACATACATTTTTGTAAAAACTAATGCAGTAAGCAAATTATATAAACATACTAGGCTCACCCATCCTGAGAATGCGTCATCTAATGCGCAATTGCATTGATGTCCAACATTCATTAATTTGGGTACAGCGCGTCCCCTTATCTCATTATCAGCTATTGTCAAACACACGTGAATCTGGAAAGACGATTCTCTTCCTCTAACGTGTGCAGCAAATTATACTAGATGAAAAGACAATGAATATAACATCCTGGCATTTAAAACTTACATGATTTATGAAATTTCACTTACTATAAAAACAGCTTATTTTCGCATACCTAAAATGCCTAGTATTTAGAAGCCAACTATGGGTATTTCAAACATGACCACGGTCTTCTCTGTCTGTTGCTGTAAGCTCTGTCAGACAGTCGTGTGAGGACTTCAGTGTCGGGGGAGCTTTCTGGGAAATGATGCAACAAGCGTCATTATCCCCATCATTACCTTTATCATATGGAAGTTGAACATGATAAACCTCAGCGCCAGAGTCGCCACAAGCTCAGCATTACAGAACTTGAGTGTTAATTTACTACTGAATTACACCAGACAGAATGAAGTCCTTATTGACACCTCAGGCTCCCGTCGCATCCCAGATCGCTTTGCAGTTGTGTGAAATTCAGTGTAGTGTTTTCATTAATCATTAAGCTTCTAAGCCAGCAACCATCCTGCCTATATGTAGGCTACATATCTACCTCAAATACCTCGTACCCCTGCACATTGATCTGGTACTGTTACTCCCTGTAAATACTGTAGCTTCATTCTTGTGTATTTTTATTCCTCGTTATTTTTCGTATTTTTTTTACTCTGCATTGTTGGGAAAGGGCTCGTAAGTAAGCGTTTCATGGTAAAGTCTACACATGTTGTATGTGGTGCATGTGACAAATTGTTAGTTTTTTTCATTTTGATTTTAGGGGGTTCAGGCATCACTGGGGGATATGTTCACAGAGGCATGATGGAAATGAGCTCTTTGCTCTTATGTTGGAGGGAGAGATCGGCTCCCTGCCTACACACATCATGTCTGCAGTAAGTGGATGTGCTACTGCCACCACCTTCAATTGGATTTGCAATAGAAAATAATCACGCTCATCTTGAAGACTGAACTGTTTGGTTTAAAACTCATCCTGAGTCAGCGAGTCTTGAACAGTCACTTGCCTGAGATCAGTGAGTTAGGGATACACAGTGGCATATCATCACTTTCAGTGATCGCTACACTGACCTGACCGAATCAAATATGGCGGTGTCTGGACATCTTCATCTTGCTCATGAATTTTAAAAAATTTGATTATGGTTTTATTGAATCCATCCATCAACGCCAAACCCCCAAAAGTCCTCCGCCGCAGCTTCATACTCTAACCTTGTTTGACTCGAGGCCAGCAGGCAGTAGCCTTGTTACTCAGTTGTCCCATGCTCTCTCTCTGATGTCGGCTTGTGTATTTAACAGGGAGGCTCAACCAACTGAGGCTATATTCTTATATAGGGAATGGACTGCCATACTCTAACTGAGCCACATGGGACCCCATCTTAGGTTGCGTCCCAAATGACAGTCCATTCCATTTATAGCGCACTTCTTTTGACCAGGGCCCTGGTCAAAAGAAGTGTGCAATATAGGGAGTGGAGTGAAAATTGCAGGTATGGAAGAAAATTACAGGCATGGAAAATTGCAGGTATGGATGAAATAATGAGGCAAACAGTGTCACAGTGTTATGAATTCTCACCCTGTGTACTCAGGCTGTATGTGTCGTGATTCTGTGGAAGCCTTGGTGGTTTGCTCACAGCTGTCAGATGGCTTTTAACGCTGAATGTGATTTACTGTGCTTTTACTGATACAGTAAATGTGTTTTTTTTGTCTTCGTGCATGTCTGGATACGTAGTATGTCTCCATATACACTTACAACACTAGAGAAAACAGTTGGCTCTGTATTAGCGGTTTTCTGAGAAACTGTATTGTACATAACTTGAATGGAAAAATATTTTCTGTTTATACAGTACATGGTGTTGCTGAGAATTTATTCTGCAAGACTTATGTCTCGCCTTAGATGCCTGATTTAAAATCAAATCAAATTTGTCAAGTGTAGACTAACAGGGAAATGCTTACTTATGGGCCCAACATTGCAGAGAGAACAAAATTGAAATAATAGATAATAAACAGTAGCAGCAGAGAATGTGCAGATAGTCTGGGTGCAGACTAGTCTGGGTAGCTATTGGTTTACAATTTAAAGCTGCAATATGTAACTTTTTGGGCGAGCCGACCATAAAAATGTGAGTTATAGATCTGTCATTCTCATTGAAAGCAAGTCTAAGAAGTGGTAGACATGTTCTATGTGCGCTATTTCTATGCTTCCTGTTCTTAAGTTTTGTTTTTGCTTCTTTTATGTTCGGTTTTGTACACCAGCTTCCAACAGCTGAAAATACAATATTTGTGGTTATTGAAAATATATTTCACAGCAGTTTAGATGGTACAATGATTCTCTACACTATACATCGCTTGTTTTGTCACATAAACTGAAATTAGGCGAACTATTAGAATTTTTGAAACCAGGAAATGGCAGAGCGCTTTCTGCATATTGCACCTTTAACTATTTAGCATTCTTGCAGCTTGGGGGTAGAAGCTGTTCAGGGTCCTGTTGGTTCCAGACTTGGCGCATCGGTACCGCTTGCCGTGCGGTAGCAGACAGAACAGTCTATGACTGGAGCTGAAGTCTTTGAAAATGTTTAGGGCCATCCTCTGACACCGCCCCGTATAGAGGTCCTGAATTGCAGCGCCGTACGCACTACCCTCTGTAGATTAGAGTGAATCTCAGTTTTGCAGGGGGCCTGTGCCACTGAACTGTGACCACTATTCTATAGAGAGCTTATCTTGTGTCTCTCTTCGTTTGTCTCTCTCTCTATAAGACTGTCCCCTAATCTGACATAGCCAGTACAGTGCTCCGGGAGCAGCCGTTGGAGCTGCTTTTATACGCTTCAGAAGAGTTGGAGTCTTTTGAAAGAGAATAAGGTGTCACTATTCTGTGGGAGATGTGAGCAGCTTGTTTCCATTCCTAAGCTACTGATTAGTGCTCAGTGCTGATATCTCATAAACACCCCAATTTAACATACTTTTTTCTTTTTCCTAGGTGTGATTTCATCATCACTTCAAATGTGAGATTCTCTGACTAGAAATTCCGTTTTCTATCAGATTGTAAAACAATGAACATTTTGGGCTGATTCTACAGTTGTATCTGAGAATGATCCATGTCAGGATTCTCTTCTGGATTTTTTAAGAAGGTGGTGCTGCTGAGTACGGCAGGGGCGAGGTCCAGAAGTGGGCAGTGCCCCCCTTTAGAATCAGAGATTTTTGCATTTTTTAACACCTGTAACTGCAATTTCCTGAAATCTAGGGCAAACAATGGCCTTGTATAATAACAAATAACATAAAACAATAAATATTCATAGTGGCGCAGTCAGTCCACAAGGTGGCACAGTGCCTCTCTTACATTATTTTGGGGAGAACCCTGCATAATGATATTCATATTTTGAGGGAAAGGTTCTCAGATGATAACAGACAATTGCGGCGACAATTTACATGCAACTGCATTTTTTATCAGATCGACAGTCACACCAGCTGTGGCTGTGAAATTAATTCAGAGCCTTTTGTTAATTGTACATTATTTATTGAATGTGTTAAATGTCAAAGTCCTCCAACACTCTCACTACTTAGTTCAGAGACTGGCTGTCTCCTGAACTACTGTCGTCTCAGCCTCAGAGCAGCTTCCTCTGAGAGAAGACGGGGAGGGGCGGGGCAGCTAGGAGCAGGGATGTGGTCTTTTGTGTCCTAAATGGTACTTTAGGAATAGGGTGCCATTTGGTTTGCAGCCCTTGTTTGATCTCTAGAATGGTTGTAGGATTGGTTGGAGTATATATGAGTTCAGTGTTGAGAACCAAGCACTCAGGGACAGACCTTTCAATAAAGCATGGAGGTTGCAGTGGTAGTGATAAAAAAAAAAAAAAGGGAAATGGGTGTGAAGAACAATGGTAAGCTGGGCATTGTAAAACCCACAAACAGCAAGCGCCTTCCATGACGTTATCACCTACCATTGTATTCGATCAAGGCGTAATTGGGACATTTGTTAAAATGTGCACTCTGTTTGGTGCCTATCAATATTAAACAGCCCAGCAGGACGGTTGATGGTAAGTTCTTCAGATGTGATTTGTAGTGAAGGTGTGCACTGCTATCATGTGATTTGTAGTGAAGGTGTGCGCTGCTAACAGAATGATCCATGTCAGGATTCTCCTCAGGATTTTTTAAGAAGGTGGTGCTGCTGAGTACGGCAGGGGGGAGGCCCAGAGGTGGGCAGTGCCCCCCTTTAGAATCAGAGATTTGCAGGGAGGGATAGAGAGAGGGAAGAGAAAGAATGCAGGGAGGATGGCATGCTCGTTGTTGTTTTAATGTTAATCAGCCCTTCTCCGACCGAACTATGATTCATCACTGTGCCACTATGTGAAATTAACCTGGACGTTCAGCCGTAGGGGAGAAATTGCACTGACTTCCATTCCATCACCTTGGCATGAAGATAGGTACGCCATTTTACCTTTTGTCTCTGCGTCGAGTGCAACGCTAGTCGTCAGGTACAGTAGTTATTCCCTCCTTCCGCTTGACGTCTCCTGTGGAAGCCTGAAAGATCTCCTAATAGGACTGTGTGGTTTCATCTCCTCCGCAGGCCTTCCAGGCGAAGGCTTCGTGAATCCTGTCTTAACAGGTTTAGCATGAAAGCCGGGGCTGCTGGGCTGCGGCCCTCTCTCTGTAGCTTCCAAGCAACCATAGCTCCAGGGAACTTCCTCTATGGAGGTGGGTGCGTCGGTGGATGTCTTCGTCGGCTCATCTCTCCACCTCAGGTTCACCTCTCTCTGTCTCCCTCTTTCAATCTCTCTCTTTCTCTCTGATGGCTAGGAGATGCAGTGGGGGTGGTGGGTGTACTATGGTGTCAAAGAACTGAAAGGGAACTCCAGATAGACCGCTGTGCCGCCTACATACAGTTGCATCATAAAGACAACAGCAGTTATTTTTTGTCTGGCTGGAAGCAGAATTATTTTATTCTTTATATGGAAGTTGAAATTCAGTACGGAACCGTAATGACTCACTCCTATTCCATTCCAGGTTGTCCTGATGCTTCTCTTTAGTGGTAATATTCACTGTCAGGTACTGTCTTGGGTTGTTATCTACTGCCAGCTGAAGGAACCATTATCACTACTTTATCTAATTTTCCACCTGTGGCAACTGGCAGGTCTTCTCAACTTAGCCACCGAGCAGCCATTCTGATAGGGGCTTATTTCATTATTTCCCCCTATTGCATTCTGTGCATCTTAGCAGTGTTTGACATTAGAGAATTTGGCTCCAAAATCAATTGCGCCTCACAATAACGAAATCTGGCTACTGCAGGTCTGTTGTGTGTTTAGCTCCATTATAATGAAGCGTTGTTTCTAAGTAATCAGCGGGCAGATGATACCTCACATTTCCTGCGTGTTGACTGTACCTCGGCTCAGGCAGCTTGTTGACAGGCTCCTAATCTCCCCTCTCCTTTCCTCTCCTCTGTGTCATTCTATGTCATTTCAGCAAGCCGTGACACCCATCCTCTCAGATTGTTCTGAAATTGTTTCTGTAGTTAGAAACAGATAAGATGAGCATTCCTGCAACATTATTATTTTGTAGAAATATAATTTGATTTGAGAAATTAAGCTAATTGATTGCACCCATAATTGCCATTTAAAATGATAGGATTCATATAATATTCAATAAATATAGTACATAACATCTGATTTGGACATGCATTTTTTCTAACAAGGAGTAAGACATGAGGATTCCAAAGAAATAGTCAAAAGCCACCCACGGACTCCCCCACGCCAATTCCAACCCAACAATGAGTATACAATATCAGTTCTCTATGTTTGACAAGTAATATGGAGCTGCGGCTTGGCGTATTGTTTCTTCATCCTATGTAATGCATTCTCAGTTAATTTTGTGACCTGTAAGCAGTCTATGGAAAAGGTACGACAGCAAACCATCCTTTGGTTTTGTTTACCTGGCCACTGCATTTGTCGCACAAATCCAATGCAAGTCAATGGTACCTTTGAAACAGTGGCCAGGTAAACAAACTCAAAGCATGGGTTGCTGTCGTACCTTGTCCATAGACTGCTTACAGGCTTAGGAAACCAATATGTCATTTTGTAATTTGGGTGATCTATCCCTTTAACATTGAGGGGGTGGGGGGATTCTTAAAAAATAATCAACTAATAGCAGGAACAGCACCATCTAGTGGTCAGAAATTGGTAATGTAGGATGAGACATAAACCTAACAACTTCAATTACTAATTTCTCTGAACAGGGGAAAAAAATATCACCAAATTCACTGAGAATGCTTTACATAGGATGAAGAAACAATACTCAGATCCGCAGCGCCATACTACTCGTCAAACAGAGAACTGATACTGTATACTTGTTGATGGGTTAGGATTGGCGTGGGGGGTCCGTTGGTGGCTTTTGACCATTTCTTTGGAATCCTCATGTCTTACTTATTGTTAGAATTTTTTGGGATCCAAATCAGATGTACTATATTTATTGAATATTATATGAATCCTATAATTTAAAATGGCCAATTTGGGTGCAATCAATTCGCTTAATATCTCAGAAATACAATTATATTTAAACAAAATAATGTTGCAGGAATGCTAATCGTATCTGTTTCTAACTACAGAAACGATTTCAGAACGATCTGAGATGGTGGGTGTCTCAATCCTCTTTTTTGTGCTTTTTGAGGTGGAACGACTCCTCTCCTTTCTTCTCCTCCCCCCTCCTGACTTCAGAGTGCAGAAGCGCCGTCTGTTTCCTAGCTACAGGCTCTTGTACCAGGCACACAGCCTAATCCTCAAAGTTAAATGTCAGATTCTGACAATGCAGAGAGAAAGACTCTTCATTCTTCATGATTAGTTATGTCTATTGTTACAAGTGTCACTGACTCCAGTCACTCAGCAAGTATGATACAATAACTGGTGATGACAGTTCTATATGAATATGATGATTGTTGTTATGTTCCTGTCTTGTTGTATGTTGCTGTTTGTATTTCAGCTCTGTCTCCTCTCTCCTAGTGGATATGATACCTTAACCTGCCTTCTGGCTAATGCAGAACTGTACTTATAGAGGAGCAATGCCATTTCTTGTCAGTTATCCTATTTACCACTCATGTTATAGCACTTATGGCACATGTAGAAAAATCACTCCTGGCTAATTGTTTGTAAACCATTGAAGAGATTGTAAAACTATGGATAAGAAAGAGGGGCAAGAAGGACTCCATGATATTAATTTGTTGTTCATCTCTTGGTCGTTTTCATGATTTATGTTGGCATTGACTCAAATCCAATCAAATTTTATTTGTCACATGCGCCGATTTACAACAGGTGTAGACCTTACCGTGAAATGCTTACTTCAAGCCCTTAACCAACAATGCAGTTCAAGAAATAGAGTTAAGAAAATATTTGCTAAATAAACTAAAATAAAAAGTAACACAATAAAAGAACAATAACTGAGTGACCCATACACAAAAGAGAAGTTCCCATCTCTTTTATGGACCTGCTGTGAGTATGCAGCCTAAACAGAGAAATAAATGCGGTCAGAGACCTACTTGAGCAGCACCGCCCCCTCAAGATTCTGAGCCTGCCTGGCAGGGTTGGTCCTACAAAGCCAGAGCCCCCTGATGGGAGAGCATTATATACAAGGAAATTCTCAAAGCTGCTAATGAGAACCTTGACAACCTTTTACCTAGCCGGTGGGGATTCCAGTGGGGTACCCCCACCCAGGTTGTGGCAGTGCTGGCAACACTGGCTGCAGTAACCCATGGGGAGGGGGTCACACTCGGACAATCAGAGAGGGGGTTTATCATTGTGGCCCAGGTGGCACAAAATAATCAAAGGTCTAACTGCATGGAGATGCTTGGGAAAAATGGTTACAACGGGGGACCAGAGTATTTGTGTCTCAGGTGAAGAGGGTGGATCTGATCTCCATCACCTAGGACTTGACATAGATTAAGTAGATTAATCAAATCTGACATTGTTGTCAATTTCTGCTCAATCTTGCATGCTTTCTCAATCAGCTGTAACTGTATGTGCACTCGTAAATCAGGTCCTTTCTTGAGTTGGGCTCTGGGATATAACAACCGTTGAGTATCTGATTTTATGGTGGATTGTGGAGGAGGGGGGATGAGTGTGTTGGAGTATGTGCTTGTGTGTTTGTCCGGCATCTGTTGTGGGGGGGTGGGGATGTTGGGGGGTGTATGGGATGGACCACTGTAATTATTTGCTAGGATAATAATTGCTTGTCAATAAATTAATTATAATACAATGGCAATCCGGGTTATATGTTAAAATCCTACGTATGAACTGCCAACATTATTACGCATATTAATTGATAATGATGGAAAATAAGATATGCAAGATATTTGAATAGATATATATTTTTAAATAGTTATATACAGTGGGGGAAAAAAAGTATTTAGTCAGCCACCAATTGTGCAAGTTCTCCCACTTAAAAAGATGAGAGGCCTGTAATTTTCATCATAGGTACACATCAACTATGACAGACAAAATGAGAAGAAAAAAAAAATCCAGAAAATCACATTGTAGGATTTTTAATGAATTTATTTGCAAATTATGGTGGAAAATATGTATTTGGTCACCTACAAACAAGCAAGATTTCTGGCTCTCACAGACCTGTAACTTCTTCTTTAAGAGGCTCCTCTGTCCTCCACTCGTTACCTGTATTAATGGCACCTGTTTGAACTTGTTATCAGTATAAAAGACACCTGTCCACAACCCCAAACAGTCACACTCCAAACTCCACTATGGCCAAGATCAAAGAGCTGTCAAAGGACACCAGAAACAAAATTGTAAACCTGCACCAGGCTGGGAAGACTGAATCTGCAATAGGTACAGTGGGGGGAAAAAAGTATTTAGTCAGCCACCAATTGTGCAACTTCTCCCACTTAAAAAGATGAGAGAGGCCTGTAATTTTCATCATAGGTACACGTCAACTATGACAGACAAAATGAGAGAGAAAAATCCAGAAAATCACATTGTAGGATTTTTAAGGAATTTATTTGCAAATTATGGTGGAAAATAAGTATTTGGTCAATAACAAAAGTTTCTCAATACTTTGTTATATACCCTTTGTTGGCAATGACACAGGTCAAACGTTTTCTGTAAGTCTTCACAAGGTTTTCACACACTGTTGCTGGTATTTTGGCCCATTCCTCCATGCAGATCTCCTCTAGAGCAGTGATGTTTGGGGGCTGTCGCTGGGCAACACGGACTTTCAACTCCCTCCAAAGATTTTCTATGGGGTTGAGATCTGGAGACTGGCTAGGCCACTCCAGGACCTTGAAATGCTTCTTACGAAGCCACTCCTTCGTTGCCCGGGCGGTGTGTTTGGGATCATTGTCATGCTGAAAGACCCAGCCACGTTTCATATTCAATGCCCTTGCTGATGGAAGTAGGTTTTCACGCAAAATCTCACGATACATGGCCCCATTCATTCTTTCCTTTACACGGATCAGTCGTCCTGGTCCCTTTGCAGAAAAACAGCCCCAAAGCATGATGTTTCCACCCCCATGCTTCACAGTAGGTATGGTGTTCTTTGGATGCAACTCAGCATTCTTTGTCCTCCAAACACGACGAGTTTAGTTTTTACCAAAAAGTTCTATTTTGGTTTCATCTGCCATATGACATTCTCCCAATCCTCTTCTGGATCATCCAAATGCACTCTAGCAAACTTCAGACGGGCCTGGACATGTATTGGCTTAAGCAGGGGGACACGTCTGGCACAGCAGGATTTGAGTCCCTGGCGGCGTAGTGTGTTACTGATGGTAGGCTTTGTTACTTTGGTCCCAGGTCTCTGCAGGTCATTCACTAGGTCCCCCCGTGTGGTTCTGGGATTTTTGCTCACCGTTCTTGTGATCATTTTGACCCCACGGGTGAGATCTTGCGTGGAGCCCCAGATCGAGGGAGATTATCAGTGGTCTTGTATGTCTTCCATTTCCTAATAATTGCTCCCACAGTTGATTTCTTCAAACCAAGCTGCTTACCTATTGCAGATTCAGTCTTCCCAGCCTGGTGCAGGTCTATAATTTTGTTTCTGGTGTCCTTTGACAGCTCTTTGGTCTTGGCCATAGCGGAGTTTGGAGTGTGACTGTTTGAGGTTGTGGACAGGTGTCTTTTATACTGATAACAAGTTCAAACAGGTGCCATTAATACAGGTAACGAGTGGAGGACAGAGGAGCCTCTGTCTTGCTTGTTTGTAGGTGACCAAATACTTATTTTCCACCATATAATTTGCAAATAAATTCCTTAAAAATCCTACAATGTGATTTTCTGGATTTTTTTTTCTCATTTTGTCTGTCATAGTTGACGTGTACCTATGATGAAAATTACAGGCCTCTCTCATCTTTTTAAGTGGGAGAACTTGCACAATTGGTGGCTGACTAAATACTTTTTTTCCCCACTGTATAGAGGTGACAGCATTGGAAATGCTTTTGGCGGTTAATCTGCTTCTGTTTTGTGCGTGGCACTGTGTGCTGTTTTCGATGGATGGGTCCTAGCCTCTCGGGGCCCTAGGGATCCGGAGGGATGTGGGTGGGATGCCGATCACTGGGATGACGGCTCAACTTGGGATGGGGAGAGGCTTTAGCGGGGGAATTAGTGGAGAACAATTGAAGGGATACTTAGTAGCAATGCAAATATCATGGTACAGCTATATGGACACTCAATCGTTACGTTATTCTTTTATGGTAAATTTACAAACATATATAATGATAAATAGACTTGAAACTTGTATCTCATTATGGTGTATGTTGAAATAAGTATAGCCAGTTATAATTGTAATGGCTTAGCTGATAATAACAAAAGAAGAACAATATTTACATGGCTCAAAGAGAATGAATATAATATCTATTGTTTACAGGAAACTCATTCAACAATTCTAGTTGAAGTTGCGTGGAAAAAGGAATGGGGGGGTGAAATATACTTCTCCCATGGGCAAAGAAATTCAAAAGGGGTGATGATATTAATTAATAATTTCGATCCGAATGTGCAAATTGTCAAAATAGATACGCAAGGTAGATGGATTATTTTAAATATGTTATTGGACAATAAACAGATATGGCTCATTAACATTTACGGACCAAATAATGATGATCCACACTTCTTTGACAATATATATAATAAATGATCAACCCTGCAAGCAATTCAAGACAATATTATTATGGTGGGGGATTATAATACTGTTTTAAATAGCTCAATGGACCGTAAAGGAAATCACACCACAAACAATCACCCACATACTCTTAAGGAAATCGTGAATGTCATGGATACATTAGAACTAGTAGATATATGGAGGCTTAAATTTCCTGATCTAGTGAGATATACATGGCGGACACTCAATCAAGCTAGTCGTCTTGTCTTCTTTCTTATCTCATTCTCGTTGGCACCAAAAGTTAAAAAAGTGTTGATAGGGGACAGAATGCGGTCGGACCATCATATAATTGGCATATACATTACTCTTACTGAATTTCCACGTGGGCGAGGATATTGGAAATTTAATCAAAGCCTATTGGATGATAATTTATTTTTAACTAGGACAAAGGAATTTATAACTGACTTTTTCCGACATAACATAGGTACAGCAAATCCCCTTATTGTATGGGACACCTTTAAATGTGCCTTTAGAGGCCATGCAATTCAGTACTCATCTCGAAAACAAAAGCAATTTAGGTCAAAAGAGTTTATACTAACAAAGGAAATAGAAAGTCTAACAGAACAGATAGATGGCAATAAAAACTGTAACATAGAGGCTCAGAATAAATTAGAGGAAAAACAAAAAGAAATTGAGAAACTTATTCAAGAAAGATCAAGTGTAATATATTATAAAAAATAAAGCAAACTGGATGGAATATGGGGAAAAATGCACCAAATTCTTTTTTAATCTTCAACATAGGAATGCTACCAAAAATAATTTAATGAAATTGGTTACAATTGACGGAGTAACCCATGATTCACCAAATGATATTTTGAAGGAGGAAACAAGGTACTTTAAGCATATGTTTTCGTTTCAGTCGCCTCCATCTCCTCTAACTGAAGCTAATTGTAGAGCTTTTTTTTCTATTGATAATGTAAAATTAACAGCCAAACAGAAAGACTCATGTGAAGGTGAAATTACAGAGGAGGAACTTCTGGATGCAATTAAAGACTTTAAGTCCGGGAAAACTCCAGGGTTGGATGGCATACCAGTCGAAGTATACCAAACCTTTTTTGATATACTAAGAGGACCGCTATTAGCATGTTTTAACCACTCCTATGTATAAGGTAGATTATCTGACACTCAAGAAGAAGGTCTGATCTCATTATTACTGAAACAGGATACAAGTGGAAAATATAAAGATCCAGTCCATAAAAAAAAATTGGAGGCCCCTTACACTTCAGTGTTGTAATGCAAAAATTCTAGCAAAATGTATAGCGCATAGAATTAAAAAGGTATTGTCGGATATTATTCATTCTAATCAGACAGGTTTTTTACAAGGAAGATACATTGGAGATAATATAAGGCAAGTATTGGAAACAATATAACATTATGGAAAATCTGAGAAACCAGGCCTGCTATTCATAACATACTTCGAAAAGGCATTTGATAAAGTACGACTGGGATTTATACATAAATGCCTGGCGCATTTCAATTTTGGTGAAACTCTTATGAAATTGGTCAAAATCATGTATATTAACCCTAGGTGTAAAATAGTAAATAATGGCTATTTCTCAGAAAGTTTTAAACTGTCAAGAGGAGTAAAACAAGGTTGTCCACTATCGGCATATCTATTTATTGTGGCCATCGAGATGTTAGCTATTAAAATCAGATCCAACAATAATATCAGGGGATTAGAAATCCAGGGCTTAAAAACAAAGGTGTCATTGTACGCTGATGATTCATGTTTTCTTTTAAATCCACAACTAGAATCACTCCACAGCATCATAGAGGATCTAGATACATTTTCCAACCTCTCTGGATTACAACCAAATTATGACAAATGTACTATATTACGTATTGGATCAACAAAATATACAATTTTTACATTGCCATGTAGTTTACCAATAAAATGGTCTGATGGTGATGTGGATATACTCGGAATACATATCCCAAAGGAAATAAATGATCTCACTTCAATAAATTATAATAGAAAGTTAGCAAAAATAGATAAGATCTTGCTACCATGGAAAGGTGGGTGCCTGTCAATTTGTGGAAAAATCACCCTGATTAACTCTTTAGTATTATCCCAGTTTACGTATTTGCTTATGGTCTTGCCTACGCCTAGCGAACAGTTTTTTAAATTATATGAGAAAAAAATATTCCATCTTATTTGGAACGGCAAGCCAGACATAATTAAACAGGCCTATTTATATAATGAATATGAATTCGGAGGACAGAAATTATTAAATATTAAAGCATTAGACCTATCACTAAAAGCTTCAGTCATAAAAAGGTTATACTTAAATCCGAACTGGTTCTCTAGCAAATTAGTAAAATTGTCTCACCCAATGTTCAAGAATGGCCTTTTTCCCTTTATTCAGATTACAACCACTCACTGTGTTATTTGAAAAGGAAATCATCTCCCAGATATCACTATTTCTAAAACAAGCCATAGAAAGTTGGTTGCAATTTCAATTTAATCCTCCAGAAACGACAGAACAAATAATGCAGCAAATATTGTGGTTAAACTCAAATATACTAATTGACAAAAAAAAGGTATAATCTTTGTAAATGATATCATCGGTAGGACTGGTGGAGTTATGTCGCACATGCAGCTAACAAAAACATATGGAAATGTCTGCTCTACCCAAAATTACAACCAAATAATTGCAGCCTTACCGCAAAAATGGAAGAGGAAAGTGGAAGCGGGAGAAAGTAAGGAACTTGTCTGTCGGCCTTGCATTAGAGAACATAATTGGTTAAGGAAAACTGTGATAAATAAAAAGGTATCAGTTTCATTTAAGGACCAAAGGATTGACAGCCATCCCATATAGATTGCAAAATAGTTGGGAAGAGATTTTTGACGTACCGATCCCATGGCATAGTGTTTATGAACTGATACGCAAAACGACACCGGATTCAAAACTTAGAATCTTTCAATTTAAATTATTAAATAAAATTATTGCTACCAATAGAATGTTATTTATATGGGGGATACAATCTTCCCAGCTCTGCAGATTTTGCTGCGAAGAGACAGAATCATTAGATTATTTGTTTTGGTACTGTCCATTTGTAGCTTGTTTTTGGACACAGATCCAGGAATGGCTAATGGATTGCAATATTTACCTGAAGATAACCCTGCAGAGCACTACTGGGTGATCTGAAAAGTCATAGTCATTCGATCAATAACATAATAATACTATTTGCAAAAGGTTTATTTTCAATTCACAATCTGTAGAAACAATGAGAATAGAAAGGTTCAGAATTTTTGAAGACATCACAGTACAGTTGAAATATATATGGCAAATATAAATCCTATATGGATGGTGTTAAAAGATAGATGGGAGGTGTTGAATGGAATTGAAGGATGGGACTAATAACAACAAACAATAACAAGATGACTAATAATGTAGGCACGCTGTGTCCATAATAAGTGTATGGGTTGTAGGTTGGGAGCTTTTGTGAAGGAGCACAGTTAGAAAGATATGGCATATAGAAGCAAACCGGATGGACATCATGAAAATGATCGGAGAGGTTGAGAGTAGAAGAAGTTCAGGAGAAAGAACAAACAAAATGTAATTACTGTAAAATTGACCGTGTCCATAAAATGTAGATAGTGGGTATGCCTGTAAGTAGAGGCCTAGGCGTTGTTGTTCACTAGTTTACTCCAAGTGGGGAAAGGGTGGCGGGGTTGGAAAGTAATAAAGGGGAATATATATATATTTTTAAAGGATATGCATGTATATATATATATATATATATATACACACACATGGGGGATTGGAAGTGATGCAGACAATTACATTGATGGAAATTACAATCTATCTGCAATATTAAGCTGATCTACCACCGAAAATAATAAAATAATAATAATAACGAGGCTATATACAGGGGGTACCGGTACCGGGTCAGTGTGTGGGCGTACAGGTATGTCGAGGTAATTTGTACATGTAGGTAGGGGTAAATTGACTGCATAGATAATAAACAGCGAGTAGAAGCAGTGTAAAAACAAAGGGGGGGGGGGGGTCATTTGATTAATTGTTCAGCAGTCTTATGGCTTGGGGGTAGAAGCTGTTAAGGAGCCTTTTGGACCTAGACTTGGCGCTCCGGTACCGCTTGCCGTGCTGTAGCAGAGAGAACAGTCTTTGACATGGGTGACTGGAGTCTTTGACAATTTTTTGGGGCCTTCCTCTGACAACACTCTGGTTCTTGTAAAGAGACTCTGCAATGTGACATTTGGAGATATTTTAGCAGCCACATTGCATTGCTACCACCACCTGTGGTGACGTTTGAAATGTGTGACGCATTGTCAACTGTTTTCAGCGTTTGTTTTGTGTTTGAGTAAAATGCTATTTACAGAGATAATGAGTAAATGATGGCTATGAAATTGAACTCTACTTTAATTTCTATTTCACTGTTATTTATGAACATGTAAATTGAGTTGTTTGTTTAACACAAATGTAGTGTTTGCATGCAAGGTACTTTGTTTGTCTGTCTTGTCTGAAAGAATGACAAAATCAGTGGTGGAAAAAGTACCCAAATGTCATACTTCAGTAAAAGTAAAGATAACTTTAAAGAAAATGGCTCACCCAGTAAAATACTACTTGAGTAAAAGTCTAAGAGTATTTGGTTTTAAATATACTTAAGTATCAAAAGTAAATGTAATTGCTAAAATATACTTAAGTGTCAAAATTAAAAGTATAAATAATTTTAAATTCCTTATATTAAGCAAACCAGACGGCACAATTTTATTTTTATATACAGTGGGGGGAAAAAAGTATTTAGTCAGCCACCAATTGTGCAAGTTCTCCCACTTAAAAAGATGAGAGAGGCCTGTAATTTTCATCATAGGTACACGTCAACTATGACAGACAAAATGAGAGAGAAAAATCCAGAAAATCACATTGTAGGATTTTTAAGGAATTGATTTGCAAATTATGGTGGAAAATAAGTATTTGGTCAATAACAAAAGTTTTTCAATACTTTGTTATATACCCTTTGTTGGCAATGACACAGGTCAAACGTTTTCTGTAAGTCTTCACAAGGTTTTCACACACTGTTGCTGGTATTTTGGCCCATTCCTCCATGCAGATCTCCTCTAGAGCAGTGATGTTTGGGGGCTGTCGCTGGGACCTTGAAATGCTTCTTACGAAGCCACTCCTTCGTTGCCCGGGATCATTGTCATGCTGAAAGACCCAGCCACGTTTCATCTTCAATGCCCTTGCTGATGGAAGGAGGTTTTCACTCAAAATCTCACGATACATGGACGCATTCATTCTTTCCTTTACACGGATCAGTCGTCCTGGTCCCTTTGCAGAAAAACAGCCCCAAAGCATGATGTTTCCACCCCATGCTTCACAGTAGGTATGGTGTTCTTTGGATGCAACTCAGTATTCTTTGTCCTCCAAACACGACGAGTTGAGTTTTTACCAAAAAGTTATATTTTGGTTTCATCTGACCATATGACATTCTCCCAATCCTCTTCTGGATCATCCAAATGCACTCTAGCAAACTTCAGACGGGCCTGGACATGTACTGGCTTAAGCAGGGGGACACGTCTGGCACTGCAGGATTTGAGTCCCTGGCGGCGTAGTGTGTTACTGATGGTAGGCTTTGTTACTTTGGTCCCAGCTCTCTGCAGGTCATTCACTAGGTCCCCCCGTCTGGTTCTGGGA
Organism: Coregonus lavaretus; assembly: GCF_964263955.1. Lineage (NCBI taxonomy): Eukaryota > Metazoa > Chordata > Actinopteri > Salmoniformes > Salmonidae > Coregonus > Coregonus lavaretus. The sequence continues at coordinate 28,815,216 of NC_140018.1, forward strand.
TTTTTGCTCACCGTTCTTGTGATCATTTTGACCCCACGGGGTGAGATCTTGCGTGGAGCCCCAGATCGGGGGAGATTATCAGTGGTCTTGTACAGTGGGGAAAAAAAGTATTTAGTCAGCCACCAATTGTGCAAGTTCTCCCACTTAAAAATATGAGAGAGGCCTGTAATTTTCATCATAGGTACACGTCAACTATGACAGAGAAAATGAGAAAAAAAAATCCAGAAAATCACATTGTAGGATTTTTAATGAATTTATTTGCAAATTATGGTGGAAAATAAGTATTTGGTCAATAACAAAAGTTTCTCAATACTTTGTTATATACCCTTTGTTGGCAATGACACAGGTCAAACGTTTTCTGTAAGTCTTCACAAGGTTTACACACACTGTTGCTGGTATTTTGGCCCATTCCTCCATGCAGATCTCCTCTAGAGCAGTGATGTTTTGGGGCTGTCGATGGGCAATACGGACTTTCAACTCCCGCCAAAGATTTTCTATGGGGTTGAGATCTGGAGACTGGCTAGGCCACTCCAGGACCTTGAAATGCTTCTTACGAAGCCACTCCTTCGTTGCCCGGGCGGTGTGTTTGGGATCATTGTCATGCTGAAAGACCCAGCCACGTTTCATCTTCAATGCCCTTGCTGATGGAAGGAGGTTTTCACTCAAAATCTCATGATACATGGCCCCATTCATTCTTTCCTTTACACGGATCAGTCGTCCTGGTCCCTTTGCAGAAAAACAGCCCCAAAGCATGATGTTTCCACCCCCATGCTTCACAGTAGGTATGGTGTTCTTTGGATGCAACTCAGCATTCTTTGTCCTCCAAACACGACGAGTTGAGTTTTTACCAAAAAGTTATATTTTGGTTTCATCTGACATTCTCCCAATCCTCTTCTGGATCATCCAAATGCACTCTAGCAAACTTCAGACGGGCCTGGACATGTACTGGCTTAAGCAGGGGGACACGTCTGGCACTGCATGATTTGAGTCCCTGGCAGCGTAGTGTGTTACTGATGGTAGGCTTTGTTACTTTGGTCCCAGCTCTCTGCAGGTCATTCACTAGGTCCCCCCGTGTGGTTCTGGGATTTTTGCTCACCGTTCTTGTGATCATTTTGACCCCACAGGGTGAGATCTTGCGTAGAGCCCCAGATCGAGGGAGATTATCAGTGGTCTTTTATGTCTTCCATTTCCTAATAATTGCTCCCACAGTTGATTTCTTCAAACCAAGCTGCTTACCTATTGCAGATTTAGTCTTCCCAGCCTGGTGCAGGTCTACAATTTTGTTTCTGGTGTCCTTTGACAGCTCTTTGGTCTTGGCCATAGTGGAGTTTGGAGTGTGACTGTTTGAGGTTGTGGACAGGTGTCTTTTATACTGATAACAACTTCAAACAGGTGCCATTAATACAGGTAACGAGTGGAGGACAGAGGAGCCTCTTAAAGAAGAAGTTACAGGTCTGTGAGAGCCAGAAATCTTGCTTGTTTGTAGGTGACCAAATACTTATTTTCCACCATCATTTGCAAATAAATTCATTAAAAATCCTACAATGTGATTTTCTGGAATTTTTTTTCTCATTTTGTCTGTCATAGTTGACGTGTACCTATGATGAAAATTACAGGCCTCTCTCATCTTTTTAAGTGGGAGAACTTGCACAATTGGTGGCTGACTAAATACTTTTTTCCCCACTGTATGTCTTCCATTTCCTAATAATTGCTCCCACTGTTGATTTCTTCAAACCAAGCTGCTTACCTATTGCAGATTCAGTCTTCCCAGCCTGGTGCAGGTCTACAATTTTGTTTCTGGTGTCCTTTGACAGCTCTTTGGTCTTGGCCATAGTGGAGTTTGGAGTGTGACTGTTTGAGGTTGTGGACAGGTGTCTTTTATACTGATAACAAGTTCAAACAGGTGCCATTAATACAGGTAACGAGTGGAGGACAGAGGAGCCTCTGTCTTGCTTGTTTGTTGGTGACCAAATACTTATTTTCAACCATAATTTGCAAATAAATTCATTAAAAATCCTACAATGTGATTTTCAGGATTTTTTCCCCCTCAATTTGTCTGTCATAGTTGACGTGTACCTATGATGAAAATTACAGGCCTCTCTCATCTTTTTAAGTGGGAGAACTTGCACAATTGGTGGCTGACTAAATACTTTTTTGCCCCACTGTATATATATTTTTTTTAAACAGATAGCCAGGGGCTGTCTCCAACACTCAGACATCATTTACAAATGAAGCATGTGTGTTTAGTAAATCCGCCAGATTAGAGGCAGTAGGGCTGACCAGGGATGTTCTCTTGATAAGTGTGTGAATTTGAAAAAATATCTGTCCTTCTACTTAAGTGCTTTACACCACTGGAAAGATGAATGAATGAATGAATGAATGAATGAACTGAACTGTGAGTTGAGTTTATTCCTACTATGAGGCTGCTGTACAGTGCCCATATTTTACCAAAAATAGAACTGTTGGGCCATAATGACCATCGTTATGTTTTGAGGAAAAAGGGGGTTGCTTGCAAGCCGAAGAACACCATCCCATCCGTGAAGCACGGGGGTGGCAGCATCATGCTGTGGGGGTGCTTTGCTGCAGGAGGGACTGGTGCACTTCACAAAATAGATGGCATCATGAGGAAGGAAAATTATGTGGATATATTGAAGCAACATCTCAAGACATCAGTCAGGAAGTTAAAGCTTGGTCGCAAATGGGTCTTCCAAATGGACAATGACCCCAAACATACTTCCAAAGTTGTGGCAAAATGGCTTAAGGACAACAAAGTCACAGTATTGGAGTGGCCATCACAAAGCCCTGACCTCAATCCTATAGAAAATGTGTGGGCAGAACTGAAAAGGCGTGTGCGAGCAAGGAGGCCTACAAACCTGACTCAGTTACACTAGCTCTGTCAGGAGGAATGGGCCAAAATTCACCCAACTTATTGTGGGAAGCTTCTGGAAGGCTACCCGAAACGTTACAGGTTGTGATGCAACAAAATAGGAAAAACGTCAAGGGGGATGAATACATTTGCAAGGCACTGTATTAATTACATGTTAGATGGTGTATCAATACACCCAGTCACTACAAAGATACAGGCGTCCTTCTTAACTCAGTTGCCAGAGAGGAAGGAAACCGCTCAGGGATTTCACCGTAAGGCCAATGGTGACTTTAAAGCAGGTACAGAGTTTAATGGCTGTGGTAGGAGAAAACTGAGGATGGATCAACATTGTATTTATTCCACAATACTAACCTAATTAACAGAGTGAAAAGAAGGAAGCCTGCACAGAATACAAATATTCCAAAACATGCATCCTGTTTGCAACAAGGCATTAAAGTAATACTGCAAAACATTTTGGCAATGCAAATAACTTTTTGTCCGGAATACAAACTGTTATGTTTGGTGCAAATCCAATACAATGCATTACTGAGTACTACTACTCTCCATATTTTCAAGAATAGTAGTGGCTGCATCATGTTATGGGAATGCTTGTAATAGTTAAGTACTGGGGAGTTTTTTTTGTTTTTTCCAGGATAAAAAAGAAACAGAATGGAGCTAAGCACAGGCAAAATCCTAGAGAAAAACCTGGTTCAGTCCGCTTCCCACCAGGCCTGGTTGGTAGAGTGCTGCAGAGATGGTTGTCCTTCTGGAAGATTCTCCCATCTACAAAGATGAACTCTGGAGCTCTGTCAGAGTGACCATCAGGTTCTCAGTCACCTCCCTGACCAATGCCCTTCTCCCCCGATTGCTCAGTTTGGCCGGGCGGCCAGCTCTAGGATGAGTCTTGGTGGTTTCAAACTTCACCCATTTAAGAATGATGGAAGCCACTGTGTTCTTGTGGACCTTCAATGCTGCAGAAATGTTTTGGTACCCTTCTCCAGATCTGTGCCTCGACACAATCCTGTCTCGGAGCTCTACGGACAATTCCTTTGACCTCATGGCTTGGTTTTTGCTCTGACATGCACTGTCAACTGTGGGACCTTATATAGACAGGTGTGGGCCTTTCCAAATCATGACCAATCGATTGAATTCACCACAGGTGGACAATCAAGTTGTAGAAACATCTCAAGAATGATCAACAGGGGCACCTGAGCTCAATTTTGAGTCTCATAGCAAAGGGTCTGAATGCTTATGTAAATAATAATACATTTGCGAACATTTCTAAAAACCTGTTTGCTTTGTCATTATGGGGTGTTGTGTGTAGATTGGTGAGGAAAAATAATGTAATCCATTGAAGAATAAGGCTGTAACTCAACAAAATGTGGAATAAGTCAAGGAGTAGGAATACTTTCTGAAGGCACTATCAACTATGGATTGTGATTTCTTGTTTTTATTTTCTATTTGTTGCTAGCCATTCTACTGCACTGTTGGAGCTAGTAACAAAAGCATTTAGCTTCACCTGCAAATCTGTGTCGAGACCAATAAATGTTGATTTAATTTTATTTTAAATGTTCTACAATTGTGATCACAGTTTTCAGCATGAGACTTAGCAGTATTGTGCAGGCTCAGGCTTTGTTGTCAGCCAGTGTCACTAATGTTTTTAGATTCATCCCCACAGTGGTTGATTCAACAAGGACTGGGTGCTTCTCAATCTCGGGATACAAAGCCTTAGACTATTAGGGACTCTTCCCCACCGCACGATTCCTTTGAGTTTAGGCTATGTGCTTACTCTATAATGCAGATCATGGTCATATTAGTACTTCAAGGTATGAACGTGCTTTGCAAATTCTTAGTTTCTTACTTAGTCCTCTTTGTTCCCGGAGGAACATAGGGCCTGTACTAAAGATTTCCAATGCTGTCGAACAAATTCTGCAGTGACCATAATCTTAATCTCTCTGGCCCTGAGCTTTAACGTTAGCCTAATTTACGCCACTCTAAATGATCTGCTCATGGCTGCTCTTCATTTGAAGACCATTTTCATTCAGACCAGCTAGTTGACAATGTAGTACAACTTCATCTCAGAATAATGTAGATTGTCTTTCGCTGAACGTCTGTCCTACAGTCATCCTTAATCGAGGAGCTGAACAAGCATCTCTTTTCCTGCCATCATGAGCCTAATTATTCCTGTAGTCTATTTCGGTCATTAACCTAGGCCTTAACTGTCAAATGGTGTGCAACTGTGCATTGATGTTTCCAACTTGATTGATGCGTGTTTGATACAGTAACAAGAAAGACAATACATTATGTGTGTTACAGTATATTGATTGGTTGGTTGCAAAGATGTCCTCCTGCATAGTTCTACAGGGATTGCTTTGCTGCATTCTAATAGAAACCATGGTTTCGTCCCAAATGGCACCGTATTCCTTACATAGTGTGCTACTTTTGACCAGATGGCCTGTAGGGCTCTGGTCAGAAGTAGTGCACTATAAAGGTAATAGCGTGCCATTTGGGATGCAGTCCATGGTTATTATGTGTGCGCTTATAGGAGGATATAGATGTCATTCTATTCCCCACTCCAGTTTATTATTTCCATTCCTTGCTGTACAGAAACTGTCCTTCTGTCCTGTTGCTGATGATATCTCCTGTTATGTTTTTCCAGCTCCTGGAAGGCAGCTTCACGTCCCAGGTCAGCCATGAAGTCGACGGCCTTATCTTCCAGCCGTGCGGGGTGAGTCTTAACCTCTTATAGATCTGACCCTTTTCTTCTATTTTTGCCTAGAATGACACACCCAAATCTAACTGCCTGTAACTCAGGACCTGAAGCAATGATGCCATTTGATACCATTTGAAAGGAAACACTTTGAAGTTTGTGGAAATGTGAAATTAATGTAGGAGAATATAACACATTAGATCTGGTAAAAAATAATACAAACAACAAAACGTGTTTTCTATTTTTTTTTTTGTTCCATCATCTTTGAAATGCAAGAGAAAGGCCACAATATAATATTGCAGTTTAGGCGCAATTTAGATGTTGGCCACTAGATGGCAGCAGTGTGTGCAAAGTTTTAGATTGATCCAGTGAAGCGTTGCAATACTGGACTATTTTGTATCAAGTCTGCCAAAATGTGCCGAATTGGTCAATTGGTACATTTTCAAGTACATAACTATAGAGAACATACAACAATGATATGGTAATACAAAATGTAAGTTTACACACTCCCAGGAATGTCATACATGATGGATTATTAGCTTATCCACTAACTTTCACACATCTAGATGGCCAGTCGGGGTGGGTGTGGCGCCAGAGACAGCAAAGGTTCAAACTGTAGAACCCAGTTCCTACATTTGCATATAAAAATGGATTTTATCAAACATAATTATGCTACATTTTATGTCTGGGACCCTCAGGATGACAAATCAGAGCAAGATTACTGAATGTAAGTACATTATTTACCTTCAGAGGTGAATGTATCAAACCAGTTGCCGTCGTAAGTTTTTTGTTATTGTGCACTCTCCTCGAACAATAGCATGGTATTTTTTTTCACTGTAATAGCTACTGTAAATTGGACAGTGCAGTTAGATTAACAATAATTTAAGCTTTCTGCCCATATAAGACATGTCTATGTCCTGGAAAGTTTGCTGTTACTTACAACAGTCATGCTAATCACATTAGCACACTTTAGCTCAACCGTCCCGTATACGGGACACAGATCCCGTAGAGGTTAAACACTGTTATTTGTGTCAGAGCAGTGGCCTATCTCTACAGGCTAATTGCACAACAGCACCAAGTTTTCATCAACCTCTCTCTAAATAAGGCAGCAGGGTAGGACTCAGCCTCAGGTTTCTGGAGAAGGTTATTTCAAATTAAATCACATTTTATTTGTCACATATCCCGAATACAACAGGTGTAGACCTTACAGTGAAATGCTTACTTACAAGCCCTTAACCAACAATGCAGTTTTAAGAAAAATAAGTGTTATGTAAAGAAAATCCACGGGGGGCCGGGGGGGCCAGTATGAAAATGCACTCACTAACTGTAAGTCGCTCTGGATAAGAGTGTCTGCTAAATGACAATTACATTTATTTTTATTTTTTATGAATAAGTAAAAAAAAAAAAAAAGAAAGAAATATATATATATATATATAATGATAATTAAAGAGCTGCAGTAAAATAACAGTAGCGAGGCTATATACAGGGGGTACCTGTACAGATTCAATGTGCGGGGGCACAGGTTAGTCGAGGTAATATGTACATGTAGGGTAGAGGTAAAGTGACTGCATAGATAATAAACAGAGAGTAGCAACAGCATTAAAAAGAGGGGGTGGGGGACAATGCAAATAGTCCGGGTAGCCATTTGATTAGCTGTTCAGAAGTCTTATGGCTTGGGGGTAGAAGCTGTTAAGAAGCCTTTTGGACCTAGACTTTTCGCTCCGGTACCGCTTGCCCTGCGGTAGCAGAGAGAACAGTCAATGACTTGGGTGGCTGGAGTCTGGCAAATTTTAGGGCCTTCTTCTGACAACGCCTGGTATAGAGGTCCTGGATGGCAGGAAGCTTGGCCCCAGTGATGTACTGGGCCGTACGCACTACCCTCTGTAGTGCCTTGCGTTCGGAGGCCGAGCAGTTGCCATACCAGGCAGTGATGCAACCAGTCAGGATGCTCTCGATGGTGCAGCTGTAGAATGTTTTGAGGATCTGAGGACCCATGCCAAATCTTTTCAGTCTCCTGAGGGGGAATAGGCTTTGTCTTAAGACTCCTGAACAGCTAATCATGGCTACCCGGACTATTTGCACTGCCCCCCCCACCCCATCTTTTTACGATGCTGCTACTCTGTTAATTATTTATGCATAGTCACTTTAACTCTACCCACATGTACATATTACTTCAACTACCTCAACTAGCCGGTGCCCCCGCACATTGACTCTGCACCGGTACACCCCTGTATATATAGCCTCCCTACTGTTATTTTATTTTACTTCTGCTCTTTTTTCTCAACACTTTTTTGCTGTTGTTCTATTTTACATTTTTATAAAAAAATTAATGCACTGTTGGTTAAGCGCTGTAAGTAAGCATTTCACTGTAATGTCTACACCTGTTGTATTCGGCGCATGTGGCCAATAAAATTTGATTTGATTTGATGCTCGGAGTACACGTCCTGGTAATCCGTCTGGCCCTGCGGCCTTGTGAATATTGACCTGTTTAAAGGTCTTACTCACATCGGCTACGGAGAGCGTGATCACACAGTCTTCCGGAACAGCTGATGCTCTCATGCGTGCTTCAGTGTTGCTTGCCTCGAAGCGAGCATAGAAGTAATTTAGCTTGTCTGGTAGGCTCGTGTCACTGGGCAGCTCGCGGCTGTGCTTCTCTTTATAATCCGTAATAGTTTGCAAGCCCTGCCACATCCCACGAGCGTCGGAGCCGGTGTAGTACGATTCAATCTTAGTCCTGTATTGACTCAAATCAAATCAAATCAAATTTTATTGGTCACATGCGCCGAATACAACAGGTGCAGACATTACAGTGAAATGCTTACTTACAGCCCTTAACCAACAGTGCATTTATTTTAAACAAAAAAAGTAAGAATAAAACAACAACAAAAAAAAGTGTTGAGAAAAAAAGAGCAGAAGTAAAATAAAGTGACAGGGTTCGTCGGAGGGCATAGCAGGTTTATTATAAGCGTCCGGGTTGGAGTCCTGCTCCTTGAATGCGGCAGCTCTACCCTTTAGCTCAGTGCGGATGTTGCCTGTAATCCATGGCTTCTGGTTGGGGTATGTACGTACGGTCACTGTAGGGACGACGTCATCAATGTACTTATTAATGAAGCCATTACCTGATGTGGTGTACTCCTCAATGCCATCGGAAGAATCCCGGAACATATTCCAGTCTGTGCTAGCAAAACAGTCCTGTAGCTTAGCATCTGCGTCATCTGACCACTTCTTTATTGAGCGAGTCACTGGTACTTCCTGCTTTAGTTTTTGCTTGTAAGCAGGAATCGGGAGGATAGAATAATGGTCAGATTTGCCAAATGGAGGGCGAGGGAGTAAAGGTGGTCTAGAGTTTTTTTGCCTCTTGTTGCACATTTAACATGCTGCTAAAAATGAGGTCAAACGGATTTAAGTTTCCCCAGCCACTAGGTGCGCCGCCTCTGGATGAGCATGTTCTTGTGTGCTTATGGCTTATACATCTCGTTGAGTGTGATCTTAGTGCCAGCATCAGTTTGTGGTGGTAAATAGTCAGCTACGAAAAATATTGGTAAATACTGTGGTCTACAGCTTATCATGAGATACTCTGCCTCAGGCGAGCAAAACGACTTCCTTAATTTTAGATTTTGTGAACCAGCTGTTATTTACAAATATACACAGACTGCCCCCCCTTGTCTTACCGGAGGCAGCTGTTCTATCTTGCCGATGCACCGAAAACCCTGCCAGCTGTATGTTATCCATGTCGTTGTTCAGCCACGACTTGGTGAAACATAAGATATTCGTTTTTAATGTCCTGTTGGTAGTATATTCTTGATCGGCGCTCATCCATTTTATTATCTAATGATTGTATGTTGGCTAATAGGACTGATGGTAGAGGCAGATTAGCCACTCGCCTTACAAGGCACCCCGACTTACGTCCCCGATATCTCCGTCTCTTCTTCGTGCAAATTAGGGGATTTGGCCTTGTCGCATCCGAGTCGTTAAAGAAAAAATCTTTGTCCAGTACGAGGTGAGTAATCATTGTCGTGATATCCAGAAGCTATTTTCGGTCATAAGAGACAGTGGAAGAAACATTATGTACAAAATAAGTTACAAATAACGTGAAAAAACACACACAATAGCACAATTGGTAAGGAGCCCGTAAAACGGCAGCCATCTCCTCCTGGTCAGTCACCTCTACCTGCCCTCCTGTCATTGTGAAACCTGCACTTACACAGTCCACAGGCCAGATATCTGTGTGGAACAGCCACTTTCAGCACTATAAAAGGGACAAGGTAGGTAGGCCACCTCTGCTTTGTGTTGGAGGGAAATATCAGTTTCTACCAACACCGCTGTTAAGATGTTATGATGATGATGATATTATTACAGTAGCGGTCCCGGGGAAGATTACCCTTGTCTGGGGCATGAATCATGGTCTTTCATCATCTGCCTCCCTCAAGGAGGCACAGTGTCCCCTATTTGGATAGTTTGCAGAGACTTGTTTTTCTCTGGAGCGATACAACATGGCTCTGTACATAGTCAATTAATTACCACAACATCACCTCAGGCAGATGACCGATAGTGTCTTCACAGCGTAACGGAAGGGATGGCATTTAGAGAGAGGGAGACGTGATGGAGGTAAGTAGAACCAGAAGTGGCGTGCAGCTGTGCACACCTGCAGGCATTCAGATTGATTGGGCGCAGGGAGGCAGAGTGTTTTACATACAAATTACTATTAGAGTCTGACTCAGTGTCTTATCTCTGATGATGCACATTGTGCGACGTGCATCAACCCTGTTTCTTCCAAATACTGGTGGAGTACTACCTTCAAGAATTCTCTAGTTTGGTGCCACAGGTGTTAGACATTATTTTCATAAAAAATATACTTTCCTCAGTCTGTGCTTTAGTCAGTTGCTACTGTAGGTCAAACAAACTATCACACTATGTATTTAACTACTCCTTCCTTTCTTGTGTTGAGGGCTGTTTTGCCCTGACCTTCTGAGTTCTCATTTATTTGCCATCAGGAGCCTTGTCTTCTTCCTTATGTCTGTGTGTTACAGTATTGATTTCATATCCCGGTCCAGCTGCAAATCATTGAGTAGCAACAGCAAAGTGATTGATCATCACTGAAATAGCCAAACCAGGAGATGGGACTGTTTGACAAAGACAACGGCTCAATAGAAGGGAAGTAAAATGACATAGAGCCTTTCCCCTAACTAGGAAATGAGGGTAGATTTGGACTCAAGCTATCCAACCTGTTTGCCTATATCCCTTGAGCTGAATGTTCCTTCGATCAGTCGTTAGTTCACAGGTGAAATGTGGTGAATTGATAATAGAGAAATATTTATATTCCTTCTTTGGGCCGGAGGGAAAGCTAGTCCAGCCATGCACCTGCTAGAAGAAAACAGCTTTTCAAATCATGTTGTCATATCCCTATGGGCAAAACAATGGCCATGGCTTTTTTTCTTATTATCCAAATTGTCAGATTGGATTCCCACTCAAGTGACTGTGCATCAAGGAATCAAGTTTCGCCTCGAATAACAGCACTAGCCATTTAAGTCAGTCCATTTTGTCTGAAAGTAGCAACAGCCTGAGATCACTCACCTCTACAACTCGTTCTGTCGGTCTGCATCCCCCCCTCCTCGCCGTAAACAAACAGTTATGGTTATACCTGTAATTTCAGAAATAATAATTTGAGAATATGAAAAGCTCAGTAGCTATCAGGTAGCAGGAGCCAGTCTCCTGGGTGTGCTGGGCTGGGAATTTAGGCTGCAGACTGCAGGTTTGAAGCGGCTGCAGCAGCCCCGCACTCCACCGGAACACATAGAGAGTGGCTGGCTCTCCAAAGTGAATAGGCGTCTCTTTCAGGGGAACTAATTGATGTGTCGTTTTATGTTATTAATATCACAGTGCTGATTTCCTGTTCCCCCATTATAGCCGCGTACTTTGGGTGCTCCCATATGGCACCCTATGTCCATTAAAGTGCAGTACCTTTGACCAGGGCGCATAGGGCTCTGGTCAAAAGTAGTCCACTATATAAGGAATATGGTGCCTAAGCCTCTGTCTGCATACCCAATGTTTGTATTGCTTGTATTGATGTAGCCTAGCTGAGGGTCAGAGTGCCTTCTGTGACTGATGGGTGCACCAGATAAGTTCTCAGCTCTGACTAAGAGGAGGATTGGATGCACACTGGCCTTTTCCGAGGTTTGGATGCTTATGTGGTGGTCTGATGTGGGACCGACCTGGCCGAGCTATCTATAGGCTTGCAACATAGTACCCTCCAAGCTCATCACTAAGCTCAGGGCCCTGTGTCTGAATCCCTCCCTGTGCAACTGAGTCCTAGACGGGCCGACCCCAAGTGGTGAAGGTAGGCAACAACACCTCCGCCACGATGATCCTGAACACGGAGGCCCCACAGGGGTGCGTGCTCAGCCCCCTCCTGTACTCCCTGTTCACCCATGACTACGTGGCGTGCACATCACTGACAACTTGAAATGGTACCTTCATACAGAGAGCATGGTGAAGAAGGCACAACAACGCCTCTTCAACTTCAGGAGGCTGAAGAAATTCAGCTTCGCCCCTAAGACCGTCACAAACGTCTACAGATGCACCATTGAGAGCACCCTGTCGGGCTGTATCACCGCCTGGTACGGCAATTTCACCGTCCGCAACCGCAGGGCTCTCCAGAGGGCACACTGCCTGCCCTCCTGGATATCTACAGCACCCTGTGTCACAGGAAGGCCAAGAAGATCATCAAGGACCTCAGCCACTCGAGCCACAGCCTGTTCACCACGCTACCATTTAGAAGGCGGAGACAGTACAGGTCATAGTATGTGAGCTGAGTTGAGCGGTTGGAAATCTCACTCCTGGTGCTCCACGTACTTTCCAACCGCGCCACTAAAAACCACTTCGCTCTCACAGGGGGAAAAAAACTGCAGCTCCAAATTCGCTCCATTCATTAAAATCACAATTTAACCAACACCCATCTATTTTTGTGACTACCTGGACCTACCATTTGGTTTTGAAATATTGAAACCAAACCATATGGATTTGAATGAAAAATATTTGAATAAACATGAAAAGGTGCATGTAAGAAGCGAACATCATTTCAAACAGGCTACATGTCATATTAAACAGCATATAAACACGCTAAATAGGTCAGGAGCCAGACAGGGAGCCTAAGAAGGAATTACAAATAATTATTTAGGCTATATTATTTCAATTATTTCCAGGCTATAGCCTACACAGGAATACATTGTGAAGCATTTGCGAATGCGACACAATATACAGGTAGGGACATAAAGTGCTCAGCATTTAAACAACATTTCGTTGTATTAAATCATTATAGTCTATAAATTGCACATATAGGCTGACTTAGAATTAAATAAAAAAATTAACGAAAAATGACTTAGTGCCTTTGAATAAATTTTTTGAATAAATTTTTAGAAACACGAGTTTGGCCAGTCTGTGGCTTCAGGCTCATTCGATGGTGGCTGGAGCGCAGGCCAGCAGCGGAGAATACCCTCTCCGCACTTGCAGAGCCACTGGGGACGCTGAACACCCTTTTGGCCACTCTTGCCAGGCTGGGCAGAGATGCAGAGTTTTTTAAAATATATATATACAGTGGGGAGAACAAGTATTTGATACACTGCCGATTTTGCAGGTTTTCCTACTTACAAAGCATGTAGAGGTCTGTAATTTTTATCATAGGTACACTTCAACTGTGAGAGACGGAATCTAAAACAAAAATCCAGAAAATCACATTGTATGATTTTTAAGTAATTAATTTGCATTTTATTGCATGACATAAGTATTTGATACATCAGAAAAGCAGAACTTAATATTTGGTACAGAAACCTTTGTTTGCAATTACAGAGATCATACGTTTCCTGTAGGTCTTGACCAGGTTTGCACACAGTGCAGCAGGGATTTTGGCCCACTCCTCCATACAGACCTTCTCCAGATCCTTCAGGTTTCGGGGCTGTCGCTGGGCAATATGGACTTTCAGCTCCCTCCAAAGATTTTCTATTGGGTTCAGGTCTGGAGACTGGCTAGGCCACTCCAGGACCTTGAGATGCTTCTTACGGAGCCACTCCTTAGTTGCCCTGGCTGTGTGTTTCGGGTCGTTGTCATGCTGGAAGACCCAGCCACGACCTATCTTCAATGCTCTTACTGAGGGAAGGAGGTTGTTGGCCAAGATCTCGCGATACATGGCCCCATCCATCCTCCCCTCAATACGGTGCAGTCGTCCTGTCCCCTTTGCAGAAAAACATCCCCAAAGAATGATGTTTCCACCTCCATGCTTCACGGTTGGGATGGTGTTCTTGGGGTTGTACTCATCCTTCTTCCTCCAAACACGGCGAGTGGAGTTTAGACCAAAAAACTATATTTTTGTCTCATCAGACCACATGACCTTCTCCCATTCCTCCTCTGGATCATCCAGATGGTCATTGGCTAACTTCAGACGGGCCTGGACATGCGCTGGCTTGAGCAGGGGGACCTTGCGTGCGCTGCAGGATTTTAATCCATGACGGCGTAGTGTGTTACTAATGGTTTTCTTTGAGACTGTGGTCCCAGCTCTCTTCAGGTCATTGACCAGGTCCTGCCGTGTAGTTCTGGGCTGATCCCTCACCTTCCTCATGATCATTGATGCCCCAAGAGATGAAATCTTGCATGGAGCCCCAGACCGAGGGTGATTGACCGTCATCTTGAACTTCTTCCATTTCCTAATAATTGCGCCAACAGTTGTTGCCTTCTCACCAAGCTGCTTGCCTATTGTCCTGTAGCCCATCCCAGCCTTGTGCAGGTCTACAATTTTATCCCTGATGTCCTTACACAGCTCTCTGGTCTTGGCCATTGTGGAGAGGTTGGAGTCTGTTTGATTGAGTGTGTGGTCAGGTGTCTTTTATACAGGTAACGAGTTCAAACAGGTGCAGTTAATACAGGTAATGTGTGGAGAACAGGAGGGCTTCTTAAAGAAAAACGAAAAGGTCTGTGAGAGCTGGAATTCTTACTGGTTGGTAGGTGATCAAATACTTATGTCATGCAATAAAATGCAAATGAATTACTTAAAAATCATACAATGTGATTTTCTGGATTTTTGTTTTAGATTCCGTCTCTCACAGTTGAAGTGTACCTATGATAAAAATTACAGACCTCTACATGCTTTGTAGGTAGAAAAACCTGCAAAATCGGCAGTGTATCAAATACTTGTTCTCCCCACTGTATATATATATTAGGCCTAAAGGTTTTTTGACAAAATAAGCCAATCAAAATGGAAAGTCCTTGAACGTGGGAATATGCAAGGCCTATTGGGCCAAAATCAATTAGGGCCTATTGTATAGAAAATAGAACAAAAATGAACTAAACCTTTAAGAGCTCAGATATTTTGCTACAATGACACACTTAGTTATCTACCCACCTCGTTCCTTTCTTTTAGAATGTGCACGTAGTGAGTACACCATCATGCTTTCGGGATACGTGTCTTTTCGGATTCCACAATGATTCTTTAGCTGTTGACACTACATCACCACACTCCCTCTCTTGCTTTTGGTCCTCATCTTTGTAAGTTACCTTGATTTTGCACCTGTGTGTGTTTATCAGTTTCTTTATTAAAATATGTAGCGAACTCCTTGACAGTAGCTAAAGCAAGGGGCTATAGCAGCACACAAGTAGACTACAAATGCATGCTGGGCCGGGCATGCCCTGAGCTCCTGAAGTGAGTGCTATTGGAGCGAAATTGGAACGGGCGAGAAAGCCGACGCACCAGCCTTTGCGAATCTCGCTCCGCGCTCCAGTCAAATTGGGCTCCAGCTGCGCTCCGCTCACATACTCTGGTGCAGGCGCAACAAAGCTGGGACGGAGAGACTGAGAAACAGCTTCTATCTCAAGGCCATCAGACTGTTAAACAGTTACCCTGCCCTGAACCTCAGTCTCTGTTCTAGCCGGCTACCCCCCGATACTCTACCCTGCACCTTAGAGACTGCTGCCCAATAAACTCTGGTTACTTTAATAATGTTTACATACTGTTTCACCCACTTGTATATGTATATACTGTATTCTAGTCTTGGCTCATCCTACAGTATATAACTTGTTTATTTTTCTGGATTATGTATTTTTATTTTATTTTATTGCTAGGTATTATTGCACTGTTGGAGCTAGAAACACAAGCATATCGCTGCTCCTGCGATAACATCTGCAAATCTGTGTACGCGACCAATAAACTTTGATTTGATTCAATTCACATTCATATCATGATGAACATTCAGTTGAAGAAGAACTCTTGATAGTTTGTCTTGATGAGCTATTTTGGAGCATTTGTACTGCCTTCGGTGAACAGCCTGCCCTGATTGCTTTTCATCATGTGTGAATTAAACCTGTCAGTGTGTTTTGAAGCTGTGGGCTGTGTGAAAATGTTCAAGACAAGTACAGGAAACAGGGAGACGGCTGTCCATACCATCCATCTTGTCAACAGGTCTCTTTACGTACTTAATAAAATTGTATTAGATATTTAATTGTAAGCCTACTGTAACTTAAACATCCGTTAATACAAGTCTTACAAAAATATAAATGTGTGCAGAATATTGTATGAAATATTCGGATGGTTAAAGGCCAACATTTGGTCATTTGAATTAAATCTGGTTGTTTCAATTTAAATTTGACTCGTTCCATTCTCCATTCTCTTGTTGATCTTATATCCTGGTCTTTATTAACAATTATTTTCGTTTTAAAGAATGTATTTTCTTCCTGAAGAACACCAACCGTTAACACCAACATCTCATTCAATTTAGTTTCGCTCACCAATTAGCTATTATGAGAGTTTTGGCTGGCTATTGTCCAATTTAATGGCTCATCAAGGCGTGAACTGTGACCAATGTCCATCACTACTGTAAGCCCAGTACTTTTATTCTAAAAATAAAAACACAGCGTCTACAGTAGTAAAAAAATATATTATTGAATTAGATACAAATAAAAAAGACTGCATCAGCCGTCGCCCGTATCTCTGCCCTCAGAGAATGTTTATCTTTCTGCTCATCTGCCTTCAATGACTCGAATAACTCTACATCACAGCTTCCGTTAGCCGGTAATAGCCGGCTTTTGTCCGATTTCAAAAAATTGAAAAGCCGATTAAATAAAATTGCCGCCGACCAATTGCCCCAGAGAAGAAGAAAAAAATCCCATTGCGAAAATAATGCTTTTAGCCTATTCATTGGCGGAAATACATTTGACTGATGCTGGTTTCTTATGCTTATTGGTCTATAGGTCAATTTGCATAATTTAGTGGAATTAAATTGGCACGTGTGTACAGTATATTAGTTATGTATCTTATTTATCACACGTGTACAGCATACAGATACAGAGCCTTGGAGTATAAAATCAGTCAACTTGCTGCTGCTGCAGAACCTTGTGGTGCTGCAGCAGCAGACATCAGTGATCTTCAGGTCGGAAAGTCAGCGCTCTAGAAAGAGGCCCGAATTCCGAGTTGGATGACTGTTAAAAAATATTTTTCCCAGTCGGAGCTCATTTTTTTCCCACTTCCCTGTTGTCTTGAATGCACTGAAGTTGGATATTTACGAGTTCCCAGTTCTCAGTTGTTTTGAACGCTGCATCAAACCGCAATGGAAGGCAGGCTTCATCAGCACATCACACACCACTTTGCGATGTGCTGGTGGCAGTATGCATTTTGAAAGCATATACACTATATACAGTTGAAGTCAGAAGTTTACATACACCTTAGCCAAATACATTTAAACTCAGTTTTTCACAATTTCTGACATTTAATCCTAGTAAATATTCCCTGTCTTAGGTCAGTTAGGATCACCACTTTATTTTAAGAATGTGAAATGTCAGAATAATAGTAGAGAGAATTATTTATTTCAGCTTTTATTTATTTCATCACATTCCCAGTGGATCAGAAGTTTACATACACTCAATTAGTATTTGGTAGCATTGCCTTTAAATTGTTTAACTTGGGTCAAACGTTTTGGGTAGCCTTCCACAAGCTTCCCACAATAAGTTGGGTGAATTTTGGCCCATTCCTCCTGACAGAGCTTTTGTAACAGAGTCAGGTTTGTAGGCCTCCTTGCTCGCACACGCTTTTTCAGTTCTGCCCACAAATGTTCTATAGGATTGAGGTCAGGGCTTTGTGATGGCCACTCCAATACCTTGACTTGTTGTCCTTAAGCCATTTTGCCACAACTTTGGATGTGTGCTTGGGGTCATTGTCCATTTGGAAGACCCATTTGCAACCAAGCTTTAACTTCCTGACTGGCTTGTTTATGGCGGTTTTGGAGCTGTGGCTTCTTCCTTGCTGAGCGGCTTTTCAGGTTATGTCGATATAGGACTTGTTTTACTGTGGATATAGATACTTTTGTACCTGTTTCCTCCAGCGTCTTCACAAGGCTGAGTATAGCCCATGAAGATCTCTTCCACCGCACAAGCCCAAGGGGGCGCAAAACCGGACAGGAAAATCACGTCAGTGACTAAACCCACTCAAGTCGAGTATAGCGAAAAAAGCCTGAAAAAAAGCCCTGCCTCCAGCTGTTTCCTTAGAAATTCTAGGGACAATAAGGAGGTCTGCGTCTTGTGACCGTAGAGTACGTGCAGGTATGTAAGACAGGACCAAATCGGAGAGATAGGTAGGCGCAAGTTCATGTAATGCTTTGTAGGTTAGCAGTAAAACCTTGAAATCAGCCCTAGCCTTAACAGGAAGCCAGTGTAGAGAGACTAGCACTGCAGTAAGATGATCACATTTTTGGGTTCTGGTCAAGATTCTTGCAGCTATATTTAGCACTAATTTAAGTTTATTTTGTGCTTTTTCCGGGTAGCCGGAGATTAGAGCATTGCAGTAGTCTAATCTAGAAGTGACAAAAGCATGAATTAGCATTTTTGGACAAAAAGTTTCTGGTTTTTGCAATGTTACGAAGATGGAAAAATGCAGCCCTTGAAATATTCTTGACATGTTCGTCAAAAAAAGAGGGCAAGATCCAGAGTAACGCAGAGGTTCTTCACAGTTTTATTTGAGACGACTGCACAACCTTCAAGATTAATTATCAGATCAAACAGCAGATCTCTTTGATTCTTGGGACCTAGAACTAGCATCTCTGTTTTGTCCGAGTTTAAAAGTAAAACATTTGCCACCATCCACTTCCTTATGTCTGAAACACAGGCTTTCAGGGTAGGCAATTTTGGGGTTTCACCATGTGTCATCAAAATGTACACCTGTGTGTCGTCCGCATAGCAGTGCAAGTTTATGTTTCCGAATGACATCACCAAGAGGTAGAATATAGAAAAGCAACATAAAATGTAGTTATGCCTAATATGGCAATTCTAAAATGAATTATTGTTAACTTACATCTCAAAGCCATGCATGCTAGAAGCCTTGACCTGGTGCAGACTTATTTCTCTGTTCTCAGTTTGATTGAAGGCCTCAATTTGTATTTTTGCCTTGTAACTGGTTGCTTCTAGAGAGAGAGAAGGAACAACACATGATCAAGATGCGCTAGCTACTAGTTTAAAGCAATGAAATATCTAATTGTTACAAAGAATGAATGTATGGGCTACATTTATGAGAATAATACATGCATTTGCTTACCTTATCAAGCTTAAAGATGATAGTCATTTTTCACTCAAAAAAAGTGATAGTGTTCATGCATCCTCCTCCCAATAATACCCATAAAACCTAGTGGTCAAACAAGGAAATGGTTCCAATCGTTTTTCCACCATTCATTTGATCCCATAGGAGATTTTAGAAACACTTAAAATATGGTCTGTGTTTCATGTAGGCTTACCCTGGCGTGACGTTTTGATAACCGTGTAAATCTCTCTAGGACAACCTGACTTTTATCATTATATTCGCCTGTATTTTGCCCCCCAAAAATGAAATGCTAACTTGCTGCTAATGTGGCTATCATAAAGAGCTACAAATGCCATGATGATCTGGACAAAACTGCCAAATCAAGGCAAAGATAAGAATCTCTGGATTAACTATCTAATGTTAGCTAAATTTAGTAATTAATACATTGGCTAAATGTCTTTAAATTGACAATTCTGTGAACTGTCTTGTGCAAGTTTTAAATTGACACAGTACCTGTTAGCAAAGGTGTCAGCTAGAGATGACGTGCAAGAGCTTGCAGGGATTTGTAGTCTTGCATGATGTCTACTTTGATGCTAATTAGCACTTTCGAATCTGTCAGTAAATAGAGACGAAAATATTGATCAAAGTCACCTTGTCCGAGAGAGATTTACATGGTAATCAAAACGTCACGCCAGGGTAAGCCTACACGAAACACAGCCCTTATTTTAAGTGTTTCTAAAATTCCCTATGGGAAAAATGAATGGTGGAAAAAGATTGGAACCATTTCCCTGTTTGACCGCTAGGTTTTATGGGTATTATGACACCTCCACTGTGGGGCTCTATACAGCCTCTTCCAACACCACGGGTAGGGGAAGAGTATCCCGTCTGCAAAAGTGAAGTCTTGCTTTGACGTCAAGTCAGCTCATATTGTTGCTACCTTAGCTGTTGTGCTAGCTAACATGCTACTGAACAGTGACACTAGCATATTGACATGCAAATGGAACCAAGCTATCTAGCTAGCGACCTACCAAAGTTGTCCTGTGAGTGTCTAACTTATTAATTAAACTTGAAACTGATTGAAACTGGAATCAACAAAATCTGTTTCACTCTATCCCATAAAACATGACATTGCTACCTAGGCATCAATTAGCTAACACAATTTTAATGTTTATTAGGAAGTTTAATTCATAAGTTAGACACTCACCGGACAACTTTGGTAGGTAGCTAGCTAGATAGCTTGGTTTCCATTTTCCAACAGATTTTCTAATCCCCCTGATTGGTCATCAACCTTTACTGGTCTTAGAACTGATATGTTCACCAGAAATGGCTTCTGGTAAACTGTTTGCCACTAGTGGCAATAAATATTGTTGCCACAGATTCAAATAGAATCTTGAGAGAATTGTTTGCCAGAAAAAAAACTCTGGCGACCTGTTTGCCAATAGTGGCAATAAATATTATTGTTGCCAAAGGTTTGCCTCAGATTCACCACTAGTGGCAACATTTTGTGGCACACTATTTAGTTTGCAGTAAATTTGCCACAAACTTGCGGGAAGTTTACCGCAACAAATTCATTTTTGTAAGGGTATCCACAATGTGCATAAATGAGGCCCATACTGATTACTTGCCTGTTGTTTTTTCCTCGCTGTAGCCTACGCTCTTTCATTTCGTTTCTTAATCACATCAGCAAAGAATGACTCCATGTTTCAGAAACTCACTTTATATAAACTAGGGGCTATTACTCTTTTCACACTTTAATTCAGAATTCATTCTTACTGTTTTTTTCGAGGGAGAGAAACCAAAAGCATAATCAGCGTTCTTACTCCCCCTTGCGATAATCTGGCGCAATGATGGAAAGTCGCTGTGTCATAAGCTCTAAACTTTTATTTGCAGAACCACTGTACTGAGTCTACGGTCACCTGCCTCCCCTGTTTATCCTATCACCACTGTTTGCCCTCTGTCTGAAACATCAGCTCCATCAGTGTGTGCATCAATGGTCTCCTTTCTCTACTGGTGGCACGGAGAGCCAGGCCCCCTCTTATCCCCCCCCCCCCCCCCCCTCTTATCTGTGTCACCAGGAAGGATGTGTCCGTCTGTCCGATGTTCACTGGCTCCCCTGCGGTAATGCTTCCCAGTGTGACTCTGTTATCTGCATCCGCTCAGCCAGATCATAGCACAGCCACTGCCTCAGACACCACACTGGACCACATATCTATCTCACACTGGGTCTAATGACCGGAATAAAATAAACAGCAGCCCCTACACAACACCACTGACTGACACCAAGTGTGTGTCCCAAATGGCACCATGTTCCTTCAAACGTAGTGCACTATAGGGAATAGGTTGCTATTTGGGACGTATCAGATGCCTTGTGTAAATAGGGGATTTTGTCCCTTCTATTCTTAGACCAGTCCCTGTCTCTGATATTAATTAAATCATGTTTTGTAATGATTGTTGGATGGGGCTTTCCAAGAAGCACAATCATGACTGACCTCATTACTGATTATACAGTATGCCATATCAGAGATGGGTATTTTCTGACAAATACTTTTCTCTCCCATAACTTAGCTTCTTGAGGTGTAGATTGACATTAAGCAGACGGTCTATTATCTGAACAATTTATCTGATCTACTGCCAACCATTTGGAGTAATGTTATTGAGTGATTAAGGCCGTAGCATTGATGTACTGTAGGAAGGATGTGTGTTTTGTTATGTGTGATGTCTTGATCAGAATAACCTTTATTAATTTACACATACTCAGAATGTGGTGGTCCATGTGAAAGCACATTCTCCTCTTGGGCATGACAAGCAGCCTGTCAAACCTGCTGTTCTCTGGGGGTGCTACTGCAACAACAATCTGTGCTTCCACTGAAAAGGTCACTGCAAAGTACTTGTTTTTGTTTAATTGCTTTAATTTGCTTCAAGCCAACGGTGTAGAACCTTAAAGGGATAGTGCGAGACTCTGGCAATTAAGCCCTTTTTCTACTTACCCAGAGTTCGATGAACTCGTGGATACCATTTGTATGTCTCTTTGTGCAGAAGTTGAAGATAATTTTGCGAACCAGAACAGCTTAATTGCCAGTGTCTCACACTATCCCTTTAAGAAGAACAGCAAATGTACTTTTAAAAGCTTAACCCCAGGTGTGGGAGTTTTTTCATTAGCTTGTACTAAAGCGAGCAGAAGGCAGGGAAGGGTAGTAATTATTACCAAGGTGTTATTTACTCAGCGTAGAGGGACACAACCTCTGACTGTGTTAGCCAATTAAGAGACATCCATCAGAACGATAAGCTTAATAATAATAATATATGCCATTAGCAGACACTTTTACAAAATCGACTTACAGTCATGCGTGCATATGTTTTTGTGTATTTGGGTGGGCCCGGGAATCGAACCCACAATCCTGGCGTTGCAAGCGCCATGCTCAACCAATTGAGCCATACCCCTCCAAACAAACAAATGTCAGGTAGTAGTACCTCTGCCCAGCAGAACAGAGCCACTTACACACATCTCTCTCCTGGCGCCGAACATCGATACTACTCCCAATAAACGCAGACCTGCCATGGTGGCACGGAGGAATAGCCTAGCTATCACAGACTAAACATTTATTTTGATCTTCAGCGCCATGGGGGGTTCATACCTCCGGGCTCTCTCTGGCTTTGTGGATTCTGCAGGAAGACGGAATGTGAAAGGATGAGGAAATATTGGACCAGGACTCAGGATTTATGACATGCAGAAATCTTTTATTTCCGAAGAATGTAATGCTTATTTTTCCTTTTCTGTTAGTCACACAGTATATTCTCCTAGTTTGAAAGTGAACTGGGTGTAGACAGGGCTGTGTCCCAAATAGCACCCTATTCCTTATGTAGTGCACTACTTTTGACCAGGGCCCATAGGACTCTGGTCAAAAGTAGTGCACTACATAGGGAATAGGGTGCCATTTGGGATGCTTTCAATGTGGAGATTAACAGGGTATTAATGCCAGTGAGTGCTTGGATCTGACTGCTAGATGTCCAGGCAGTAATATAATCTGGATACCCATCACAGCAGTGGTTCTTACTCACTGCTCTTTGGTTGTTATCTTGCACAACACATTGTGTTCTTGGGAAATGTTTCTTTGTGTGGGGGGCATTAATAATAACAGAACAGTGTCATTGCCACAGATGGCTAAATAGCAAATGGGCCAACGCTCCAGATGGTGATCTTTGTACAGAGTGTACGAAAACCCATAAGAACTCCCCCCATGAACTGTGTTCATCTTAAATAATACTTAATTTCCAATGGAGAAGAAGAAAAAAAATGGCGCAAAAAATATCATGTAGCAGACTGTCTGGTCCCGATGTGGGAGGGCTGTGGTAGATTGGAGTGATTATAATGAAATATTGTTACTTTGATATGATCGTAGCTAATTTTTCACTCAGTGGATAACAGATTAATTTGGTTTTATACATGAGCCTGTGCATCCCTTTAAACATCACTTCTTCCTAATACACACATTCTGCTCATTTTGGGGAAATTGTCCCCGAGATAATTGATATCATCAATTTAGATGGAAGGTTTTCATGTTACCTTTCGGCTCTGGGCTTTATAAATGTAAACTTCGGTATCTTTGGATGGTGGGTGTGGACACGTCTCTGCAGGGTGTTTGTCGCATGATTTATGCTAAACTTAGGTTCTGTGTGCGTATTTGCGTCCGTGCTTGCGTGCATATCTGAGCAATGACAGAGGCGGCTCCTCTCAGGATGGGATTTAGTGGAGGGGTCCCTCCTTTGTCTTTATTCCTCAGCAACACTCTAACAAAGAGCCTGCCTTGGAGCAAACAAAAAGCTGTTATTCAAAGGAGACAACTCTCTGTGAATATTACTGTGATGGGAGGGGAGTGATCTCGAAGCAATAGATCATAATTTGACTTATTATTAAGCATACATTTCAAATATAGCATACATTTCAAATATAGCGTATCATTCACAATTCAGCCTTGCCATTTCTGCACTTGTCTCAGATGATGGATTATATTATAATAGCAGAATACAGCTCTATGTCTTTACTGTGTAGGTGTCTCAAACACCACTGGGCACCGTGTGTTCTCTATGGGCACCAGGAACACCTCATTCCAGAGTGACACGTCATCAGAGTCCTGACTGTTCCGTCATCCTGGCAGTGTGGAGAGTGATCTTTATGTCCCAGCAGGCTCACCGCAGTATAGTGGGCATCACTCCTCCACACTAGGTCCAGATGGCATGGAGAACCGGCCAGAAACAGGCTGGAGTATACCCAGCCTTCGGTGCCTTTTCACTGGGCAACTCCCTCAAGTTGTCAGCCCTACAATGGTAAACACACTGATTTCATCGGCAGTGACAGTTGCCAGTTTATATGCAATGTGCGATCCATCACATACAAATGAATTTGCTAGATGGAGTACTATGTGTTCGAATTCAAGTTGAGTGTCTGTTTTGCACTTTAATAATGTAGACACTCAGACATTGTTTTGTCTGTCCTTGTTTTTTGACATGCAAAACAACAGTAATAAAAAAATAGTACTTTTCCATCAGAGAATCAACTCGGTCACCCAGGAGTCTAGAGTCTTGAGGGGTATGTTAGTTGCCATGGTTGCATTGAGGACAGCATCATTCCTTACCTGTATTAATCTAACCATTTACACATCCAATGTGTGTGAAGTAAATGTAGGTTATCTTATTAGGCATATCTGTGTCCAGTGTTCCTGCTGTTATCATTTGTGTCTTTGTAATTACAGGACACAGCTCAAGTATGTCCGATATTGCGTCTGCTGTCCTAAATCATGTTTGGCATGACAATTAGTGACAGAAGGAGTTGGCATGATGGCACAAACCGACTGGCACTCAGACTAGTGATAAGGAAATGTATTTGATTGGTAGTAGATAGTAGATATGTAGGGTGTCCAATCAAAAACACATATTTTGACCAATGGATAATTGTGTGGATTTACCGAGGGGAAAAAACAATGGTCCAAACGTCAACGTCTATCATAATCCGTTCAAAAGTTATGGGAGTTTTTACCCTTGTAGGATGGCTAGAATTAGGGTGACTAAATCAATGGAGGCCAAAGAGAAGAAAAGTGGTCAAAAATCAGTACGATTGGATCATGTCAGCTAGGCTGAATTCTGTGCAAGAATTAAGGCAACTGGCCAACTGACAGGCTCACTTTCCCGTTGAACTCGGTCCTGCCGTACATACCAATACGTACGCTACGGTCACAAGACGCAGGCCTCCTAATTGTCCCTAGAATTTCTAAGCAAACAGCGGGAGGCAGGGCTTTCTCCTATAGATCTCCATTTTTATGGAACAGTCTGCCTACCCATGTGAGAGACGCAGACTCGGTCTCAACCTTTAAGTCTTTACTGAAGACTTATCTCTTCAGTAGGTCATATGATTGAGTGTAGTCTGGCCCAGGAGTGTGAAGGTGAACGGAAAGGCTGGAGCAACGAACAGCCCTTGCTGTCTCTGCCAGGCCGGTTCCCCTCTCCACTGGGGTTCTCTGCCTCTAACCCTGTTGCAGGGGCTGAGTCACTGGCTTGCTGGTGCTCTTTCATGCCGTCCCTGGGAGGGGTGCGTCACTTGAGTGGGTTGAGTTACTGACGTGATCTTCCTGTCTGGGTTGGCGCCCCCCCCCTGGTTTGTGCTGTGGTGGAGACCTCTGTGGGCTATACTCGGCCTTGTCTCAGGATTGTAAGTTGGTGGTTGGGGATATCCCTCTAGTGGTGCGGGGGCTGTGCTTTGGCGGAGTGGGTGGGGTTATATCCTTCCTGTTTGGCCCTGTCCGGGGGTTTCTTCGGATGGGGCCACAGTGTCTCCGGACCGCTCCTGTCTCAGCCTCCAGTATTTATGCTGCAGTAGTTTATGTGTCGGGGGGCTGGGGTTAGTTGGTTATACCTGGAGTACTTCTCCTGTCTTATCCAGTGTCCTGTGTGAATTTAAGTATGCTCTCTCTAATTCTCTCGTTCTCTCTTTCTCTCTGAGAACCTGAGCCCTAGGACCATACGTCAGGACTACCGGGCATGATGACACCTTGCTGTCCCCAGTCCGCCTGGCCTTGCTGCTATTCCAGTTTCAACTGTTCTGCCTGCGGCTACGAAACCCCTACCTGTCCCAGACCTGCTGTTTTCAACTCTTAATGATCGGCTATGAAAAGCCAACTGAGAGACCTGAGCCCTAGGACCATACGTCGGGACTACCGGCCGTGGTGACTCCTTGCTGTCCCCAGTCCGCCTGGCCTTGCTGCTATTCCAGTTTCAACTGTTCTGCCTGCGGTTATGGAACCCCTACCTGTCCCAGACCTGCTGTTTTCAACTCTTAATGATCGGCTATGAAAAGCCAACTGAGATTTATTCCTGATTATTATTTGACCATGCTTGTCACTTATGAACATTTTTGAACATCTTGGCATGGTTCTGTTATAATCTCCACCCGGCACAGCCAGAAGAGGACTGGCCACCCCTCATAGCCTGGTTCCTCTCTAGGTTTCTTCCTAGGTTTTGCCTTTCTAGGGAGTTTTTCCTAGCCACCGTGCTTCTACACCTGCATTACTAGCTGTTTGGGGTTTTAGGCTGGGTTTCTGTACAGCACTTCGAGATATTAGCTGATGTAAGAAGGGCTATATAAAATAAAATTGATTGATTGAATCTCAACTTAGCATTGAGTGTATTCCAAGCTTTTTATTTTCAAAGTCTTTTACATTTAATTCAGCTCGTGTCGTGCTAATTCAGCTTTTTGCGACCTGTAGAAACAACTTTGAACATGACCACCACAAAATGTAAAATCCTCAAAAGTTGTTACGAGAAACCAGCACCGCTATGTCAACAGAGCTCTGTGCTTATTATCGGATGTATTAGGTTAAGAAATCCGACTTTTTGGATATAATGTTAATGATATGTTGGAGAAAAGACCCCACTGAACGATTCAGAACATGAATAGTCATATTTGTCTTGGTAAAATGTATTGTAGAACATAAGGAAGTGAAATTTCATCACCAAAGCGTGTTTTCACCCACTCTGGGCAGAGTGGGTGGACACCCTAAGCCAGGGATCATCAACTAGATTCAGCCGCGGGCCAATTTTTTATTGAGTGGATGGTTGGGGGGCTGGAACATAATAAAACAAATGTTTTTGATTGCAAATTGACCACAAGAAGCCTAAACAGATGTAATATTTGACTAAAACATAATCATTTCTAACCTTGATTATATTTGGGGACATTGCCGTCTTTCAGATGGGACGTTAAAACGGGTGTCCTGACTCTGTGGTCATAAAAAATCCCATGGCACTTATTTTAAGAGTAGGGAAGTTCCAGTAGTGCCTGGAGAAGTGGGTATACTCTAATTTTGCACCCCAAAAAATCAAAACGGCCCGCCCGGCGAAGGAAAGGCTCCCTGTGTGAAATATTCTATGAGAAACAGTGACATACACTCTGAATTACCCAAAATGATAAATCCCATATTGGTCATTCAGTTAGGTCAACCCAAGCTGTACTGTGCAGTAGGCTAATAGTAGGCCTACTATTGAAACAGATAAACTGAGTCAGAAATGTACGTTTCAGATGTTCCCAAATGTTCATGTTTTCGTTCTCAAAGTCAAAAAATTTAAACAGAAAAACAACAAAATTGTATGTTCTAAGCCCATAACAATGCTTAAACCACATCAGGAGACTACTTTTGAGGTCTGGGAAAAATCGAATATATATATATATATATATATATATATTAGTAGTTATGCTTTAATTCAAGTGTGCAGGCACTTAGCACTATTGTTTGATTAGCGGTGTTTCTGTAGCGCATGAAATGGATTTGCAAAAGAAATGGCCACTGGATTGATGCATATAATCATCATGATATCATTCTGACAGGTAAGCATGGGCTACCATCTAGCAGAAGACGGTTAGGCCTATCGCATCGCTATATTTTTCCTGTTCCTTAATTGTTTGAAACCAGGACGTTTTACTTCATATTATGAGGCATGTCTTACCTTGCTTCAAAGTAGCCTATAGCCAAAATCCCACCATAGAAATGTGGAGGCAGTTATTTTTATAAAGACTTACTCATATTCGTTCTCCTGTTCTATTGGTTTTCTTTCAACTTTCTTTCATTTTCTAGCAGCCAGCGGCATTATCCTAGTCATATTAGCAACCCATGATAGTTGTTGCATCTTTAGATCTCCCCTCTTTCTAAAAGATATTTCCATCTCTGTCCATGAAACCGCTTGCATGTGCGGTGCGCATTTTAGAACGGTGTTTTCCCGCAAATTGCATTTTGGAAAACTCACGCATAGGCTTACTGCATTGTGTACATTGCTGTGCCTAAAATGTGAAGAAATAGTTTATCAACATTTAAAGCTAAACATTCCGATCTGTTCTATCAGTCCTATTAATTGATACAGCATATACCTACTCTACACTACTTTGATACGTATCAGTGGGGATTAAGAAGTGAGTATACACAATGCCCACTGAAAAATAAGGGGGTACAGAGCATATACCCTCAACTACACCACTCGGGTGTCATGACTAAATTCCCAACCTGGCCACATTCCATCATGGCCACCTAATCATCCCCCTCATTCCTAATTGGCATACAGTGGTGGAAAAAAGTATTTAGTCAGCCACCAATTGTGCAAGTTCTCCCACTTAAAAAGATGAGAGAGGCCTGTAATTTTCATCATAGGTACACGTCAACTATGACAGACAAAATGAGAAAAAAAAATCCAGAAAATCACATTGGAGGATTCTTAATTAATTAATTTGCAAATTATGGTGGAAAATAAGTATTTGGTCAATAACAAAAGTTTCTCAATACTTTGTTATATACCCTTTGTTGGCAATGACACAGGTCAAATGTTTTCTGTAAGTCTTCACAAGGTTTTCACACACTGTTGCTGGTATTTTGGCCCATTCCTCCATGCAGATCTCCTCTAGAGCAGTGATGTTTTGGGGCTGTCACTGGGCAACACGGACTTTCAACTCCCTCCAAAGATTTTCTATGGGGTTGAGATCTGGAGACTGGCTAGGCCACTCCAGGACCTTGAAATGCTTCTTACGAAGCCACTCCTTCGTTGCCCGGGCGGTGTGTTTGGGATCATTGTCATGCTGAAAGACCCAGCCACATTTCATCTTCAATGCCCTTGCTGATGGAAGGAGGTTTTCACTCAAAATCTCACAATACATGGCCCCATTCATTCTTTCCTTTACACGGATCAGTCGTCCTGGTCCCTTTGCAGAAAAACAGCCCCAAAGCATGATGTTTCCACCCCCATGCTTCACAGTAGGTATGGTATTCTTTGGATGCAACTCAGCATTCTTTGTCCTCCAAACACGACGAGTTGAGTTTTTACCAAAAAGTTCTATTTTGGTTTCATCTGACCATATGACATTCTCCCAATCCTCTTCTGGATCATCCAAATGCACTCTAGCAAACTTCAGACGGGCCTGGACATGTACTGGCTTAAGCAGGGTGACACGTCTGGCACTGCAGGATTTGAGTCCCTGGCGGCGTAGTGTGTTACTGATGGTAGGCTTTGTTACTTTGGTCCCAGCTCTCTGCAGGTCATTCACTAGGTCCCCCCGTGTGGTTCTGGGATTTTTGCTCACTGTTCTTGTGATCATTTTGACCCCACGGGGTGAGATCTTGCGTGGAGCCCCAGATCGAGGGAGATTATCAGTGGTCTTGTATGTCTTCCATTTCCTAATAATTGCTCCCACAGTTGATTTCTTCAAACCAAGCTGCTTACCTATTGCAGATTCAGTCTTCCCAGCCTGGTGCAGGTCTACAATTTTGTTTCTGGTGTCCTTTGACAGCTCTTTGGTCTTGGCCATAGTGGAGTTTGGAGTGTGACTGTTTGAGGTTGTGGACAGGTGTCTTTTATACTGATAACAAGTTCAAACAGGTGCCATTAATACAGGTAACGAGTGGAGGACAGAGGAGCCTCTGTTGGTGACCAAATACTTATTTTCCACCATAATTTGCAAATAAATTCATTAAAAATTCTACAATGTGATTTTCTGGAAAAACAATTCTCAATTTGTCTGTCATAGTTGACGTGTACCTAACTTGCACAATTGGTGGCTGACTAAATACTTTTTTTCCCCACTGTACATCACTCCTCACCTCTTCACCTGATAGCTGATGTGTGGTGAGTGTTCTGGCACAAGAATGGTCGCCATGCATCACTGAGGTGGTGGATGAGGTGAGGTTTCCACCTACTATGTAAAGCGCTTTGAGTACCTCAGTTGGTAGAAAAGCGCTATATAAATCAAATCAATTATTATTATTATTTGTATACAATCACGTCTCTCTATAATGCCTGGGAATATTTGGGAACAGATTTCCTAAATTAAAATCACTTGGAGCTGAATTCCTGGTGTTTTTACAGTATTTTATGTCCAATAATGAAAATTAAACAAAAATAAAAGATATATATATGGAGGGCCAAATAAAACCACTTTGTCCCGCGGGCCGCCAGTTGGGGAACCATGCCCTAAACTAAGATATGGTTACAATTCTGCATTGCTGTAGCAAGGCTATATTACAGATCTCTACAGAGCATTTTAGAGCTATATGTGTCACGTATGTATTATGCATGTGGTTGTGACTTGATGTGCAGTCAGACAGAACCTTACAGCCTAGCTGTTGCCACTTCATTCATATTGATGTAGGCAAATAATTTTGTAGAGTTGCAACTGCATAGTGTTAAAGTGCTGAAGTCTGGGGACGAAAACACATTAAAGTTTGACTCAAGTTTTCTCTACATACACTACATTACCAAAAGTATGTGGACATCTGCTCGTCGAACATCTCATTCCAAAATCATGGCCATTAATATGGAGTTGGTCCCCCCTGCTATGACAGCCTCCACTCTTCTGGGAGGCTTTCCACTAGATGTTGGGACATTGCTGCGGGGACTTGCTTCCATTCAGCCACATGAGCATTAGTGAGGTCTGCACTGATGTTGGGCGATTAGGCATGGCTCGCAGTCGGTGTTCGATGGGGTTGAGGTCAGGGCTCTGTGCAGGCCAGTCAAGTTCTTCCACACTGATCTCGACAAACCATTTATGTATGGACCTCGCTTTATGCACGGGGGCATTGTCATGCTGAAACAGGAAAGGTCCTTCCCCAAACTGTTGCCACAAAGTTGGAAGTACAGAATCGTCTAGAATGTCATTGTATGCTGTAGCATTAAGATTTCCCTTCACTGGAACTAAGGAGCCTAGCCTGAACCATGAAAAACAGCCCCAGACCATTATTCCTCCTCCACCAACCTTTACAGTTGGCACTATGCATTGGGGCAGGTAGCGTTCTCCTGGCATCCGCCAAATCCAGATTTGTCCGTCTGACTGCCAGATGGTCAAGCTTGATTCATCACTCCAGAGAACGCATTTCCAGAGTCCAATGGCAAAGAGCTTTACACCTCTCCAGCCGACGCTTGGCATTGTGCATGGTGATCTTAGGCTTGTGTGTGGCTTCTCGGCCATGGAAACCCATTTCATGAAGCTCCCAACGAACAGTTATTGTGCTGACGTTGCTTCCTGAGGCAGTTTAGAACTCAGTAGTGAGTGTTTCAACTGAGGACAGATGATTTTTACGAGCTTCAGCACTTGGTGGTCCCGTTCTGTGAGCTTGTGTGGCCTACCACTTCGCAACTGAGCCATTGTTGCTCCTAGACATTTCCACTTCACAATAGAAGCACAGTTGATCAGGGCAGCTCTAGCAGGGCAGAAATTTGACGAACTGACTTGTTGGAAAGGTGGCATCCTATGACAGTGCCACATAAAAGTCACTGAGCTCTTCAGTAAGGCCATTCTACTGCCAATGTTTGTCTATTGAGATTGCATGGCTGTGTGCTCAAATTTTATACACCTGTCAGCGACAGGTGTGACTGAAATAGCCAAATCCACTCATTTGAAGGGGTGTCAATATACTTTTGTATATATAGTGTATTTCCTAGTTTTTGTTGTGCAGTTTGGTGAACTACAGTGGGGAGAACAAGTATTTGATACACTGCCGATTTTGCAGGTTTTCCTACTTACAAAGCATGTAGAGGTCTGTAATTTTTATCATAGGTACACCTCAACTGTGAGAGATGGAATCTAAAACAAAAATCCAGAAAATCACATTGGATGATTTTTAAGTAATTAATTTGCATTTTATTGCATGACATAAGTATTTGATCACCTACCAACCAGTAAGAATTCCGGCTCTCACAGACCTGTTAGTTTTTCTTTAAGAAGCCCTCCTGTTCTCCACTCATTACCTGTATTAACTGCACCTGTTTGAACTCGTTACCTGTATAAAAGACACCTGTCCACACACTCAATCAAACAGACTCCAACCTCTCCACAATGGCCAAGGCCAGAGAGCTGTGTAAGGACATCAGGGATAAAATTGTAGACCTGCACAAGGCTGGGATGGGCTACAGGACAATAGGCAAGCAGCTTGGTGAGAAGGCAACAACTGTTGGCGCAATTATTAGAAAATGGAAGAAGTTCAAGATGACGGTCAATCACCCTCGGTCTGGGGCTCCATGCAAGATCTCACCTCGTGGGGCATCAATGATCATGAGGAAGGTGAGGGATCAGCCCAGAACTACACGGCAGGACCTGGTCAATGACCTGAAGAGAGCTGGGACCACAGTCTCAAAGAAAACCATTAGTAACACACTACGCCGTCATGGATTAAAATCCTGCAGCGCATTCAAGGTCCCCCTGCTCAATCCAGCGCATGTCCAGGCCCATCTGAAGTTTGCCAATGACCATCTGGATGATCCAGAGGAGGAATGGGAGAAGGTCATGTGGTCTGATGTGACAAAAATATAGCTTTTTGGTCTAAACTCCACTCGCCGTGTTTGGAGGAAGAAGAAGGATGAGTACAACCCCAAGAACACCATCCCAACCGTGAAGCATGGAGATGGAAACATCATTCTTTGGGGATGCTTTTCTGCAAAGGGGACAGGACAACTGCACCGTATTGAGGGGAGGATGGATGGGGCCATGTATTGCGAGATCTTGGCCAACAACCACCTTCCCTCAGTAAGAGCATTGAAGATGGGTCGTGGCTGGGTCTTCCAGCATGACAACGACCCGAAACACACAGCCAGGGCAACTAAGGAGTGGCTCCGTAAGAAGCATCTCAAGGTCCTGGAGTGGCCTAGCCAGTCTCCAGACCTGAACCCAATAGAAAATCTTTGGAGGGAGCTGAAAGTCCGTATTGCCCAGCGACAGCCCCGAAACCTGAAGGATCTGGAGAAGGTCTGTATGGAGGAGTGGGACAAAATCCCTGCTGCAGTGTGTGCAAACCTGGTCAAGACCTACAGGAAACGTATGATCTCTGTAATTGCAAACAAAGGTTTCTGTACCAAATATTAAGTTCTGCTTTTCTGATGTATCAAATACTTTTGTCATGCAATAAAATGCAAATTAATTACTTAAATCATACAATGTGATTTTCTGGATTTTTGTTTTAGATTCCGTCTCTCACAGTTGAAGTGTACCTATGATAAAAATGACAGACCTCTACATGCTTCGTAAGTAGGAAAACCTGCAAAATCGGCAGTGTATCAAATACTTGTTCTCCCCACTGTATGTGCCTTTTATACTAGTTATCGGCTCTCATTTTGCTCCACTGACCACATAACCGAGTTTTCAGACTGAATAACTCACCTTGCTGAGACTTGTTTTGCATTTGTACCGTAATCCTGTTTATCCACCGTACCGCATAACTGCCTTTATTGAAGAATGTTCCCTATCTACACCCACCGTTTTCAGAAGAAGATATGTTGGTGGCGTGGAAGTCCTTGTTTGCCCTGTTTTTCATGCCCTCTGGCAGCCTCTGCTGAATAGCCATTGTGAAGGAGAGCGCTGGTTTCAAAGGCTGGTGAAGGCCTCCACCTACATGCATCAGGGACACAGGAGAAGTACTCACTGTTCTCTGCTCTCTACTTTACTTCTCTTTGGACTGAATGAGACAGGCTTTCAGTTAAGTGAACCAAAAATTGCAAAAAAGTTAACCTCACTGAGCTCCACTATCAATAAGCTTATTTAATTAAGGTGATGCCTGAATAGCTCAGCACACATATTGGTGGGGGCTCGGCATTGGAGTGTGTGGGCTGGATCATATACAGTGCCTTGCAAAAGTACACTTCTCAAAAAAATAAAGGGAACACTTAAACAACACAATGTAACTCCAAGTCAATCACACTTCTGTGAAATCAAACTGTCCACTTAGGAAGCAACACTGATTGACAATACATTTCACATGCTGTAGTACAAATGGAATAGACAACAGGTGGAAATTATAGGCAATTAGCAAGACACCCCCAATAAAGAAGTGGTTCTGCAGGTGGTGACCACAGACCACTTCTCAGTTCCTATGCTTCCTGGCTGATGTTTTGGTCACTTTTGAATGCTGACGGTGCTTTCACTCTAGTGGTAGCATGAGACGGAGTCTACAACCCACACAAGTGGCTCAGGTAGTGCAGCTCATCCAGGATGGCACATCAATGCGAGCTGTGGCAAGAAGGTTTGCTGTGTCTGTCAGCGTAGTGTCCAGAGCATGGAGGCGCTACCAGGAGACAGGCCAGTACATCAGGAGACGTGGAGGAGGCCGTAGGAGGGCAACAACCCAGCAGCAGGACCGCTACCTCCGCCTTTGTGCAAGGAGGAGCAGGAGGAGCACTGCCAGAGCCCTGCAAAATGACCTCCAGCAGGCCACAAATGTGCATGTGTCTGCTCAAACGGTCAGAAACAGACTCCATGAGGGTGGTATGAGGGCCCGACGTCCACAGGTGGGGGTTGTGCTTACAGCCCAACACCGTGCAGGACGTTTGGCATTTGCCAGAGAACACCAAGATTGGCAAATTCGCCACTGGCGCCCTGTGCTCTTCACAGATGAAAGCAGGTTCACACTGAGCACATGTGACAGAGTCTGGAGACGCCGTGGAGAACGTTCTGCTGCCTGCAACATCCTCCAGCATGACCGGTTTGGCGGTGGGTCAGTCATGGTGTGGGGTGGCATTTCTTTGGGGGGCCGCACAGCCCTCCATGTGCTCGCCAGAGGTAGCCTGACTGCCATTAGGTACCGAGACGAGATCCTCAGACCCCTTGTGAGACCATATGCTGGTGCGGTTGGCCCTGGGTTCCTCCTAATGCAAGACAATGCTAGACCTCATGTGGCTGGAGTGTGTCAGCAGTTCCTGCAAGAGGAAGGCATTGATGCTATGGACTGGCCCGCCCGTTCCCCAGACCTGAATCCAATTGAGCACATCTGGGACATCATGTCTCGCTCCATCCACCAACGCCACGTTGCACCACAGACTGTCCAGGAGTTGGCGGATGCTTTAGTCCAGGTCTGGGAGGAGATCCCTCAGGAGACCATCCGCCACCTCATCAGGAGCATGCCCAGGCGTTGTAGGGAGGTCATACAGGCATGTGGAGGCCACACACACTACTGAGCCTCATTTTGACTTGTTTTAAGGACATTACATCAAAGTTGGATCAGCCTGTAGTGTGGTTTTCCACTTTAAGGTTGAGGGTGACTCCAAATCCAGACCTCCATGGGTTGATAAATTTGATTTCCATTGATAATTTTTGTGTGATTTTGTTGTCAGCACATTCAACTATGTAAAGAACAAAGTATTTAACAAGATTATTTCATTCATTCAGATCTAGGATGTGTTGTTTAAGTGTTCCCTTTATTTTTTTGAGCAGTGTATTTTGTTAAATTACAACCTGTAATTTCAATTGATTTTTATTTGGATTTCATGTAATGGACATACACAAAATAGTATTTTTTAAAAAAAGTGAATTGAAAAAAATAACTTGTTTAAAAAAATTCTAAAAAAATACATAACGGAAAAGTGGTGCGTGCATATGTATTCACCCCCTTTGCTATGAAGCCCTTAAATAAGATCTGGTGTAACCAATTACCTTCAGAAGTCACATAATTATTTAAATAAAGTCCACCTGTGTGCAATCTAAGTGTCACATGATCTCAGTATATATACACCTGTTCTGAAAGGCCCCAGAGTCTGCAACACCACTAAGCAAGGGGCACCACCAGGCAAGCGGCACCATGAAGACCAAGGAGCTCTCCAAACAGGTCAGGGACAAAGTTGTGGAGAAGTACAGATCAGGGTTGGGTTATATAAAAATATTCAAAACTTTGAATATCCCACGGAGCACCATTATATCCATTATTAAAAAATGGAATGAATAAGGCACCACAACGAACCTGCCAAGAGAGGGCCGCCCACCAAAACTCACGGACCAGGCAAGGAGGGCATTAATCAGAGAGGAAATAAAGAGACCAAAGATAACCCTGAAGGAGCTGCAAAGTATCTGTCCATAGGACCACTTTAAGCCGTACACTCCACAGAGCTGGGCTTTACGGAAGAGTGGCCAGAAAAAGCCATTGCTTAAAGAAAAAAATATGCAAACAGGTTTGGTGTTCGCCAAAAGGCATGTGGGAGACTCCCCAAACATATGGAAGAAGGTACTCTGCTCATATTAGACTAAAATTGAGTTTTTTGGCCATCAAGGAAAACGCTATGTCTGGTGCAAACCCAAAACCTCTCATCACCCCGAGAACACCATCCCCACAGTGAAGCATGGTGGTGGCAGCATCATGCTGTGGGGATGTTTTTATTTAGCAGGGACTGGGAAACTGGTCAGAATTGAAGGAATGATGGATGGCGCTAAATACAGGGAAATTCTTGAGGGAAACCTTCAGTCTTCCAGAGATTTGAGACTGGTACGGAGGTTCACCTTCCAGCAGGACAATGACCCTAAGCATACTGCTAAAGCAACACTTGAGTGGTTTAAGGGGAAACATTTAAATGTATTGGAATGGCCTAGCCAAACCCCAGACCTCAATCCAATTGAGAATCTGTGGTATGACTTAAAGATTGCTGTACACCAGCGGAACCCATCCAACTTGAAGGAGCTGGAGCAGTTTTGCCTTGAAGAATGGGCAAAAATCCCAGTGGCTAGATGTGCCAAGCTTATAGAGACATTCCCCAAGAGACTTGCAGCTGTAATTGCTGTAAAAGGTGGCTCTACAAAGTCTTGACTTTGGGGGGGTGAATAGTTTTGCACACTCAAGTTTTCTGTTTTTTTTGTCTTATTTCTTGTTTGTTTCACAATAAAAAAATAAAAAATTCATATTCAAAGTTGTAGGCATGTTGTGTAAATCAAATGATACAAACCCCCTAAAAATCCATTTTAATTCCAGGTTGTAAGGCAACAAAATAGGAAAAATGCCAAGGGGAGTGAATACTTTCGCAAGCCACTGTAGATCAATTGTCGTTTTAGTTCCAACCAAGAATATTTGCTGATCTGTTGTGTGTAATGAGGAGCAACCAGACGGCACACTTGACGCAATTCAGAAATTGCGTCTTCCAGTTACTGATTAGCATGCACCCATTAAAACACTGACTTTTAAAACTACTAAACCCTGTGGATCGATGAGAAATTGAAAAACTGTATGGTTGAGCGGGACGAGGCAAAGGGAATTGCAAAGAAATCTGTCTGCACAGCCGATTGGCAAACTTACTGTAAATTGTGAAATCATGTGACTAAGCTAAACAAAGATAAGAAGAAACTGTTGTACGAAACAAAGTTTAATTATATAATGGATGATAGTCAAATGCTTTGGAGTACCTTAAATTAGATTTTGGGCAAAAAAGTGAGCTCAGATCCATCCTGCATTGAATCAGATGGTTCATTTATCACAAAACCCTCTGATATTGACAACTACTTTAATGACTTTTTCATTGGCAAGATTAGCAAACTTACGCATTACATGCCAACACCAAACTCTGAACCTTTATATCCATGCAATTGATCAAATAAAGATAGACACGCATTGTAATTTTGAATTCTACAAAGTGAGTGTGGAAGAGGTGAAAAAATTAGTGTCCATCAATATTGACAAAGCAACTGGTACTGACAACTTGGATGGAAAATTACTAAGGATGGTAGCGGACTATATTGCCACTCCTATTTGCCATCTCTTCAATCTAAGCCTACATGAAAGTGTGTGCCTTCAGGCCTGGAGGGAAGGAAAAGTAATTCAGCTGAATAGCAAAGCACCCTTTTACAGGTTCAAACAGCCGACCAATCAGCCTGCTACCAACCCTTAGGAAACATTTGGATAAAAAAATTGTTTGACCAGATACATTGCTATTTCACGGTAAACAAATTAACAGCAGACTTTCAGCATGCTTATCAGGAATGGTGTCTATGTACGCTGATGGCTTAACGTTATACAGTGCATTCGGAAAGTATTCAGACCACTTGACATTTTGTTACGTTACAAACTTATTCTAAAATGGAGTAAATGCTTTTTTCCCCTCATCAATCTACACACAATACCCCATAATGACAAATGTATTAAAAATATAAAACTGAAATATCACATTTAAATAAGTATTCAGACCCTTTACTCAGAACTTTGTTGAAGCACCTTTGGCAGCGATTACAGCCTCGAGTCTTCTTGGGTATGACGCTATAAGCTTGGCACACATGTATTTGGTGAGTTTCTCCTAATCCTTTCTGCAGATCCTCTCAAGCTTTGTCAGGTTGGATGGGGAGCGTCGCTGCACAGCTTTTTTCAGGTCTCTCCAGAGATGTTCGATCGGGTTCAAGTCCGGGATCTGGCTGGGCCACTCAAGGACATTAAAAGACTTGTCCCGAAGCCACTCTTGCGTTGTCTTGGCTGTGTGCTTAGGGTCGTTGTCCTGTTGGAAGGTGAACCTTCGCCCCCAGTCTGAGGTCCTGAGCACATTGGAGCAGGTTTTCATCAAGGATCTCTCTGTACTTTGCTCCTTTCATCTTTCCCTCGATCCTGACTAGTCTCCCAGTCTCTGCTGCTGAAAAACATCCCCACAGTATGATGCTGCCACCACCATGCTTTACCGTAGGGATGGTGCCAGGTTTCCTCCAGAAGTGACACTTGGCATTCAGGCCAAAGAGTTCAATATTTTACCATTTAAGAATGATGGACGCACTGTGTTCTTGGGGACCTTCAATGGTGCAGAATTATTTTGGTACCCTTCCCCAGATCTGTGCCTCGACACAATCCTGTCTCGGAGCTCTACGGACAATTCCTTCAACCTCATGGCTTGGTTTTTGCTCTAAAAACCTGTTTTCGCTTTGTCATTATGGGGTATTGTGTGTAGATTAATGAGGGGAAAAGTATTTTAATCAATTTTAGAATGAGGCTGTAACGTATCAAAATGTGGAAAAAGTCAAGGGGTCTGAATACTTTCCGAATGTACTGTACATGTCAGCTACCGCAGCAAGTGAAATCACACCAACCCTTAACAAAGAGCTGCAGTCAGTTTTAGAATGTGTGGCTAGTAATAAGCCAGTTGCTTCCCCAGTGATTTTACCCAGTCACTGCTACTGTAATAAGCTACTCCTAAATATATCAAAAACTAAAAGCAATGTATTTGGGACAAATAATTAGCTAAACCGTAAACCTAAAATAAATATTGTAATGAATAATTGAGCAAGTTGAGGAGAGTAAACTGCTTGGTGTAACCCTAGATTGTAAACTGAAATGGTCAAAACATTGATGCAACAGTTACTAAGATGGGGAGAGGTCTATCCGTGATAAAGCGCTGCTCTGCTTCTTGACATCACAATCAACCAAACAAGTCCTACAGGCCCAAGTTTTATCACACCTGGACTACTGCCCAGTTATATGGTCAAGTGCCGCAAAGAACGACATAAGCAAATTGCAGTTGGCCCAAAACAGAGCAGCACGGCTGGCCCTTAAATGTACACTGAGGGCTAATATCAAGAGATTGAGGAGAAATTGACTGCATCACTACTTGTATTTGTGAGAGGTATTGACGTGTTGAAAGCACCTAACTGTCTGTTCAAACAGACAGTTCAGACACCCATACAGTATTTGATACCCTGCTGATTTTGTACGTTTGCCCATTGACAAAGAAATGATCAGTCTATAATTTTAATGGTAGGTTTATTTGAACAGTGAGAGACAGAATAACAGCAAAAAAATCCAGAAAAACGCATGTCAAAAATGTTATAAATTGATTTGCATTTTAATTAGGGAAATAAGTATTTGACCTCCTCTCAATCAGAAAGATTTCTGGCTCTCAGGTGTCTTTTATACAGGTAACGAGCTGAGATTAGGAGCACACTCTTAAAGGGAGTGCTCCTAATCTCAGTTTGTTACCTGTATAAAAGACACCTGTCCACAGAAGCAATCAATCAATCCAAACTCTCCACCATAGCCAAGACCAAAGAGCTCTCCAAGGATGTCAGGGACAAGATTGTAGACCTACACAAGGCTGGAATGGGCTACAAGACCGTTGCCAAGCAGCTTGGTGAGAAGGTGACAACAGTTGGTGCAATTATTCGCAATATGGAAGAAACTGTCAATCTCCCTCGGCCTGGGGCTCCATGCAAGATCTCACCTCGTGGAGTTGATGATCATGAGAACGGTGAGGAATCAGCCCAGAACTACACGGGAGGATCTTGTCAATGATCTCAAGGCAGCTGGGACCATAGTCACCAAGAAAACAATTGGTAACACACTACACCGTGAAGGACTGAAATCCTGCAGCGCCCGCAAGGTCCCCCTGCTCAAGAAAGCACATATACAGGCCCGTCTGAAGTTTGCCAATGAACATCTGAATGATTCAGAGGAGAACTGGGTGAAAGTGTTATGGTCAGATGAGACCAAAATGGAGCTCTTTGGCATCAACTCAACTCGCCGTGTTTGGAGGAGGAGGAATGCTGCCTATGACCCCAAGAACACCATCCCCACCGTCAAACATGGAGGTGGAAACATTATGCTTTGGGGGTGTTTTTCTGCTAAGGGGACAGGACAACTTCACCGCATCAAAGGGACGATGGACGGGGCCATGTACTGTCAAATCTTGGGTGAGAACCTCCTTCCCTCAGCCAGGGCTTTGAAGATGGGTCGTGGATGGGTATTCCAGCATGACAATGACCCAAAACACACGGCCAAGGCAACAAAGGAGTGGCTCAAGAAGAAGCACATTAAGGTCCTGGAGTGGCCTAGCCAGTCTCCAGACCTTAATCCCATAGAAAATCTGTGGAGGGAGCTGAAGGTTTGAGTTGCCAAACGTCAGCCTCGAAACCTTAATGACTTGGAGAAGATCTGCAAAGAGGGGTGGAACAAAATCCCTCCTGAGATGTGTGCAAACCTGGTGGCCAACTATAAGAAACGTCTGACCTCTGTGATTGACAACAAAGGTTTTGCCACCAACTACTAAGTCATGTTTTGCAGAGGGGTCAAATACTTATTTCCATCATTAAAATGCAAATCAATTTATAACATTTTTGACATGCGTTTTTCTGGATTTTGTTGTTGTTATTCTGTCTCTCACTGTTCAAATAAACCTACCATTAAAATTATAGACTGATCATGTCTTTGTCAGTGGGCAAACGTACAAAATCAGCAGGGGATCAAATACTTTTTTCCCTCACTGTACATACCCCACAAGACATTCCACCAGGGGTCTCTTCACAGTCCATAAGTCCAGAACAGAGGGCTAGGAAACGCACAGTACTATATAGAGCCAGGACCAGGGCTGTGGCGGTCATGACATTTTGTCAGCCGGTTATTGTTGTGCAAAAGTCTGCCGGTCTCACGGTAATTGACCGTTAATTAACATAAACACGTTTAGCATCTCCAGGCCTCCTCTCATCTACATAAAAAAAGTTGAATAAATCAATTTAATATACACCATCACAATAAATCCATTATTTATTTTAGTCCGGTCTAAAGAAACATTTTTTTTATTTTTTATTTATTTTATAATATGTTTATTATTTTCCAATAAAAATAAAGTAAAAGAGACAGCAATACAAACAATGACATTCATTGTACTGTTGGATGGGATGGCCAGTTTAGAGGACAAAACAAAAGTTAACTCACACATACACAAAATAAAACAAAATCCTATTAGGTGGTACGTGTATAAGAAGACAGCATATAGTCATTACAAGCAGTGTAGTTCAGCCAAAAATAAATATTGAGTGGAGTACAGCACAGAGTAGCAGCAGATCGTCAGCCCAGTTATGAAGCGGGACTAGACCATTTATCCAGTATCGGCTGCCATATTTTGTAAAACAATGGACTTCTATTGGAGGTGTTGTATCGAATCTTTTCCATATGGATTACATTCCCTAAATCCCGTAACCACATTTCAAAGGTAGGTACAGTCTCCAATTTCCAAAATTGCAATATGAGCCTTTTGGCTAATAGAGTACAAAGAGAGACAGCTTTCCCCTCCTGGTTATTCCCATCAACTGTACCAAACAGAGCGATCAATGGGTCTGGGGCTAGAACTCTATCAAAGGCCTTAGATAAGTAATCAAAAATGAGAGCCCAGTAAGCCTGTAATTTAGGGCATGTCCAGAATAAGTGGGACAACGTCCCCTCCTCCTGCTTGCACCTCTCACACAGTGGTGAGGTGTCCGGGAATATTTTATGCAGTTTTACTTTTGAGTAGTGTAACCTGTGTATCACCTTAAACTGTACAAGGTTGTGTCTGGCATTCACTGAACTGTGGTTTATATTCCTGAGAGCTTCTATCCAGTCCTCATTTGAGATTTCTGAACCAAGTTCTTGTTCCCAAGCCCTTTTAATGGTGTCTGTGGATACCTCTATGTGGGCCTGTAGCACATCATACAGTCTGGAGACCGACCCTTTTGAATGGGGTTTGACAAGGATCAAGCTATCTAATGTAGGACTATTTGGCTTCATGCCATACTGTGGGATGTGTGTCCTTAAGAAATTCCTGATTTGGAGGTATCTGAAAAAATGTGTTGTTGGCATGTTGAACTTTGCCTGTAGTTGTTGAAATGAAGCTAACTGACCATCTATGTATAGATTACCAATTGTTGTGAGCCCCTTCTCCCTCCACTGTGAAAACACCACATCATCCATTGCAGGGTGGAAAGCATGATTCCGGCTAATCGGGCTGTCTATGTACACAGTGGGTATGTTAAGAAAATCCCTAATCTGTTTCCAGATCCTAAGAGTATGACAAATGACTGGATTGGAGTCATAAGTGGCTTTTTTCACATATGATGGGCTATTAACAAGTGCCGGGAGTGAGGAACGTTGACAGGAGGCCTGCTCAATCAAAAGCCATGAAGGCATATCCTTCCGTCTCATCTCA
This sequence comes from Coregonus lavaretus, assembly GCF_964263955.1. Classification (NCBI taxonomy): domain Eukaryota; kingdom Metazoa; phylum Chordata; class Actinopteri; order Salmoniformes; family Salmonidae; genus Coregonus; species Coregonus lavaretus. The sequence goes on from NC_140018.1 coordinate 28,858,536, forward strand.
GGTAAACTTTCCCTCCAGAAAGACACAATGTTCAGATTAGCAGCCCAATAATACAGTTTGAAGTGAGGAAGGCCAAAGCCCCCCTCTATCTTGTACTTGCATAAATGCTTCTTTGCAATTCTGGCTGCCTTGTTATCCCATAAAAATGGAGTTACTATTGAATCCAGTTTCTTAAAATAGCTTTGTGGTATGAAATTGGGTAGACATTGGAAGAGGTAAAGAAACCTGGGTAGGACAACCATTTTAATGGCGTTTATACGACCAACCAAGGAAATAGGCAGAGTTTTCCAGAAATCTATATTTTGTTTAAGCTGATATATTTTCATGTCCCAATTCACTTTCAATAGCTGGTCAAGGTCTCTTGTCACTACAATGCCAAGGCTTGTGAACTTGTCCCTCACTGTTCTAAGCGGGGTAGATTGCAGAAATTGCATATCCACAGGCCGTGATATTGGCATCATCTCACTTTTTTGCCAGTTTATCTTGTAGCCAGAGAAGGAGCCGAATGTGTTTATCAATTTAAGTAATGGTGGAATAGACGTTTTAGGCTTGGACAAAAACAAAAGAACATCGTCTGCATATAGGGAAATTTTGTGCTGTGTGTCTTTTATTTTAACAGAAGCTATATCGGCACATGCCCGAATGCGCGTAGCAAGGGGTTCCATGGCTATAGCGAAGAGAGCAGGCGAAATAGGGCACCCCTGTCGGCACCCCTTGAACAGGCGGAATGACTGCGACATTTCCTGATTGGTCACCACGGACGCCATTGGGTGTGCATAAATAATTCTTATCCAATTAATAAATTCCTTTCCAAATCCGAAATGCTCCAGAACCGACATCATATACTTCCACTCAATCTGATCAAACGCCTTCTCTGCATCAAGAGCTATTACCACTGCCTCAACTTTATGATCATGATACATTACGTTGAAAAGGCGTCTCAAATTGTAGTATATATGTCGGCCCGGGATAAAACCTGTCTGGTCAGGGTGTATGATGTCGGAAATATATTTTTTCAATCGGTTTGCCAATATCTTTGTCAACACCTTGTTTTCTATGGGGAGTAACGACACGGGGCGATACGACGACATCTCCATGGAATCTCTATCTTTTTTCAAGATCAGGGCTATTGTAGCCTCATACAGTGTTTGCGGGAGTTTGGTATTTTCTTTGGATTGTTGAAACATTCGCAGCATAAGTGGAGATAGACTAGCGCAGTACTTCTTATAGAATTCTATTACATATCCATCGGGCCCAGGGGCCTTGCTGTTTGGAAATTGTGCTATCGCTGTGTTAATTTCATCTAAGGTTATCCCTGCATCGAGTGCGGCAGCTGCCCCCCTGTCTAGTTTAGGAAGTTCACAATCAGCGAGAAAGCGTTCCATAGTTTGTGGATCAGTAGCATCGCATTTTGATTGGTATAGCTCTGAGTAAAACTGTGCAAAGCATTTATTAATGTCCTGCGGATCTGTTACTATTTTACCCTTCTTGTCTTTTATTTTGTGAATAGCTCTAGATGCTTGTACATGCCTTAGCTGTCTTGCTAATCATTTATGTGGTTTGTCCCCCAGTTCAAAATAACTTTGTTGCGTTCTAGCAAGTAAAGAGCCCACCCGTTTCGAAAGGATGGTATTGTATTCATACTTTAACTTTGTGATCTTCTCAAGGACTGTATACGAGGAATTTGTCCTAAAAACGTTCTCCTGTTCCCCTAACTCCCTTTCAATTTCTCTCAGCCTAGTATTGGCACGTTTCTTCCTCTCTGATGTATAAGAAATAATGTAACCTCTAATCACAGCCTTTAGAGATTCCCAAAGGGTGGAGTCGTCAACATCCCCCGTGTCGTTAGTACTGAGGAAAAAGGCAATCTGCTCCTCCAAATACTGACAGAAAGCCTCATCTTTCAACAGGTATGCGTCTAAGCGCCACGGTCGCCGACCTGTCGACATATTGTCGAGTTTCAGCACCATGGACAGAGGAGAGTGGTCCGTAATTAGAATGGGGTGATAGGTAACCGACTCAGCTGCTGAGATTAGTTTGGAGTCCAACAAAAAATAGTCAATTCTGGAATATGATTTATGAACTGATGAGAAGAAAGAATAATCCCTGTCTGTTGGGTGCGTCAGTCTCCAAATATCGACAATGTTAAGGTTTGTCATCAATGTATTTAGACAGACACTGGCATTTGATTGTTGAAGTGACCTTGATAGCTGTTTATCTAAAAGAGGGTCTAACGTACAGTTAAAGTCACCTCCAACAATAACACTTGTATCCGAGATATTTGGTATGGCCTTAAATACCCTTTGAAAAAATACTGGATCATCGAAGTTGGGTCCATATAAATTGACCAAGGTTATTGGTTTTGAATTCAGTGTACCAGCCACAATAATATACCGACCATTAGGATCTGAAATCGAGGTTGAGTAAACAAAAGGAATGTTTTTCCTTATCAGGATTGCTACCCCTCTCGCTTTTGCATCAAAGTTAGACTGGTATATCTGACCGATCCAGCCGACTCGTAGCTTGGCCTGCGCGGGGCGTTTAATATGAGTTTCTTGAAGAAGCACTATGTCAGCACCCAGTGATTTAAGATGAGAAAAAACCTTAGCTCGTTTCACGACATGCCCTAATCCATTACAGTTCCAGCTGACTATCTTTATTCCACCTGGTCTACTCTGTGCTCGGTCACTATGTGGCATTTCTTATTTTAAAGCAAATTGCTGCTGTCATACAAAACCCAGAAGAAAAACGTCCCGCCGTGCGGGAGCTTGTCATGCCACCTGTACTAATAAACGTGAACATAAAACACAGACCCCAACCCCCCTCCCGTCCCTTTACTGAGTGACTTCCCCAAACGAAGCACTCCTTGGCTAACACACAAACGTTAGGGTGTCTAGACATAAAGCTTGAACTAACTCGTCGTCTATAGATGCTCCGCATATAAACTAATATTAAATAACACTTAACTTAACTCTCATGTTAGGGGGTGAGTGGCGCTAAAACATGACATGCCAAACAATGCTATATTAGCCACAACATCTCACCTATCCTATAAGTCCCAATTTCTGATCTTCTGATCGAAAAGACATAGGCCGGAAATTCAATTCACACACATTCCTGGCCTGTATTTGGCCATTTAGCCTGCTGGCACAGCCGTTCTGTATCCTCAGCCGGGGAGCTTGCTTGTCAAGAACAGATCTGCCTCTTTTGCGTTGTCAAACGTACGTGTTGATCCCTCGACTGTCACCTTAAACCGGGCTGGGAAGAGGAATCCATATCGGATGTTGGCCGCCCTGCATTTGTTGCGTACCTCATCATACTCTTTCCGTTGGTTCCTCACCTCCAAGGTAAGATCTGGGTAGAAAGACACCCTGGCTCCGTTGTAGTTAAGGGGGAACTTTTGACTAGCCAGCTTGAGGATGAGATCCCTGGTGTGGGGATAGTGCAGCCTTACAATGAATGGCCTTGGTGGCCCGCCCTTGGCCGGCTTCGTTGCCTGTGCTCTGTGTGCGCGGTCGATCAGGATGGCCGTTTTGAAGTGTTCACTCCCCAGCAATGCCGGTATCAGCTCCGAGACAAATTCAGTGGGTTTCCCTTTCTCCGTGTCCTCCTGGATCCCACATATTCGGATGTTCTGGCGTCTTGAATGCGACTCGAGCATTTCCAGTCGGGCCTTCAGGGTTTTGTTGTCATTTTTTAGCGTTGCGCACTGTTTCTCTATGTCCTGTAGCCTGGCCTCGTGATCGATTGTCGTCTGCTCAACCTCGTGCACCCTTCTCTTAGTTGCCTTCACAGTTTCGGCCAAAGTCCCAATACTCTTTGAGATATCAGCCAACCTTGTGTCCACCTTCTTGCTTAGTGCGTTTATGGCAGCCAGTATGTCACTTTGAGTAGGATCTGTGGGGAACTCTTGGAAGCTAGCCTCTTCAGCTAGCTCCTCGTGGGTCGGCGACGTTGAAATTGGTTCGTTGTCTATCTCATTCCAATTATCTTGTTTAGCGCCCCCTTTTTTGTTGCCTTTTCCCTTTGTCATATTTGTTTGAAGTTATAGGTTGTGAGAGGTTAAGATAAATATTAATTTGTTTCAAAATTGAGCGGAGCTCTAGCAATGCACGTCTACTCCATAGCACGCTCTCTAGCGCCCCCCCTAAAGAAACATTTTGATATGAAGAAAATGTATTTCAGAAGAACAGAATATGAGTTGGCCTACTGTATGTTATCTGGCTATGCACCATGCCATATGCTGTAGGCTTGTTCATTTATCTGACAAGAAATGTTTAAGTCCCATGACATTATTCTTTATATTATATGATTTTATGGTAAGAAGGATATAAATGAATTTAGCTGAATAAAATATAAAGGAGATTTTTTCCCATTCCGGAGCAAGTGCGCTTATTAAGTGGCTATGTTGAGCGTAAAAGTGATCATTTGAAACAGGTCCTATACGCTAGATTTAGAGTTATTTGTCAACATTTTAGTTGTGAATGATACAAACCTTAGAATGTCTTAGAAATCAAAACAGATATGAGCTGCATGATGCGACTATAGACTATTGATGATTTCAGAAAGTCGCAAAAAAAAGCTTGCGCTCTGTTCCTTGCCTCAGGTTGCACAGCTGTTCTCTCAAATGATCATATTTTCACCCATCAGTCTATTCTTAATTTGACCTTGTCTTTGCAAAAACCTATTTTCGCTTTGTCATTATGAGGTATTGTGTGTAGATTGGTGAGGATTTTGTATTTATTTAATCCATTTTAGAATAAAGCTGTAACGTAACAAAATGTGGAAAAAGTCAAGGGGTCTGAATACTTTCCGAATGCAATGTATTGGGTGGTCCCGGGAATCTAACCCACTACCCTGATGTTATTAGCACCATGCTCTATCAACTGAGCTACATTATTATTATTATTATTATATTATTATTATTATATTATTATGTATTTTATTTGTGATGTAGGCTATTGTTTTATTTATGATGTAGGCTATTGTTTTATTATGATGTATTGCTTTATTTATGATGTAGGCTATTGTTTTATTATGATGTATTGCTTTATTCCTGTTTGGATACTAAATACTCTAGCTTTAAGAACTCGCTGTTGGCTGGGCTTCCCGCTTGTGCCTTCAAACCTCAGCAATTTATCCAGAACGCTGCAGCCCGCCTGATGTTCAATTTTCCCAAGTTCTCCCATTTCACCCCGCTCCTCCGCACACTTCACTGGCTTCCAGTCTAAGCTCGCATCCACTGCAAGACCATGGTACTTGCCTATGGAGCAGCAAGAGGAACTGCCCCTCCCTACCTTCAGGCTATGCTCAAACCCTACACCCCAACCCGAGCACTCCGTTCTGCCACCTCTGGTCTCTTGGCCCTCCCACCCCTACTGGAGGGCAGCTCCCACTCAGCCCAGTCCAAGCTCTTCTCTGTCCTGGCATCCCAATGGTGGAACCAGCTTCCACCTGAAGCTAGGACAGCAGAGTCCCTGCCCATCTTCCGATAACATCTGAAACCCTACCTCTTCAAAGAGTAAACAATCCCACAACACCCCCCCCTCACACTACCTCCTCACCCCCTTAACACTCACACTTGACTCCCTCCCCCCCCCTCTTACTAGCTCTGACCTTGCTGATAGCTACTTTATTGGGGGAAAATGTATTTATATATTCCTATACTTTTTCTTTCAATTCTTGCCAAAATCCTTGCTCCATCCTTTCCCAAGTCATGGGAATTGGTTTCTTGGAATTCTCTACTATACATTCTTCCAGCAAAGGCTTTCCTTTCCATGTCTCTCTGGAATAGAGAGAGTGGGTGGAAATTGAGATTTGCGCTATGATGCCCATGTGATGCCTTCTCTGAGGACCTCCCAAGTGATGCCTTCTCAGAGGAAATCCCTGGAGGCATAGTTCTGTTACCGGGCAACCTGACACTTACACCATTGGCACATCTGTTCCTGCCCCCTCATACTGTATGGCCTTACATCGTAAATACCACATTCACACTCTTTACACTAGTTACATATGAGTTAGATTAAATAACTTCCATGTACTGTATGTATATTAATGTATATTATGCTAATCTATATGACAACATGTATCCTATCAGAACAGGCTATGAAAATATAATGCCTAGGCTACTCGTTGTAGACCAAAGTAGTACTTTAAAGAAGATGTCGGCTTAAGACCTAAAAGCAACGTCGAATTTGTACTTCCATTTGCAGCTTTAATTGGATTTTCCAGAAATGAATTTCTGAGAAATTATGAATTCATGTAGGCTACTCCTTCCCTTTCAATATCTATCTATAAATTGCTCTTGACAAACTTGCTCTTTTTAACCACAATACAAGCATCCTATTTTAGACCTGCCATGGAAGCTTAATTATTAATCTTATTTGCCCCCTTTATCGTTATTAGAGCGGTACATTTTCCCTGTTACGAACATTATGTATTTTGTTTGTCTCTTTTTCCAGCCTGGTTGTGAAATTACGGACAATATAACCTGACTATCTTACTCCTCATTTTTAAGACAGGGTTTTTACCCTAAATTCAAAGTGGAACAAAGTCGATATTCACGGTTTTGAGCCATTCTCTTTTCTTTGTTGATTTTCTGAAGGGAGCAGTGTAAAATACCTGGACTTTTAGTCAATTTCTCTTAAGAGTGTGAAGGTACATCTTATGTGTTATTCTGCCTTTTAGTATTTTGTTCATGGATCGAGAAATCAATGAGATGAGATTTGTACTTTATTAATCCCCAAGGTGACATTAGATTGAAAAAAAGCTTGCTAAAGTTTATTGAGCGTGCCCCAGCACTGAGTGTACAAAAAAATTAGGAACACCTTCCTAATTTTGAGTTGCACCCCCTTTTTCCCACAGCATGATCATTACACAGGTGCACCTTGTGCTGGGGACAATAAAAGGCCACTGCAGTTTTGTCAAACAACACAATGCCACAGATGTCTCTAGTTGAGGGAGCGTGCAATTGGCATGCTGACTGCAGGAATGTCCACCAGATTTGTTGCCAGAGTATTGAATGTTCATTTCTCTACCATAAGCCACCTCCAACGTTGTTTTAGAAAATTTGGCAGTACCTCCAACCGGCCTCACAACCGCAGACCACGTCAGCCGTCGGGGGGAGGGGGGGTGTGCTGAGGAGTATTTCTGCCCAGTGATGTGAAATCCATAGTTTAGGGCCTAATGAATTTATTCCAATTTACTGATTTCCTTCTATGAACTGTAACTCAGTAAAATCTTTGGAATTGTTGCGTTTATATTTTTGTTCAGTACTAAAAGCAATCCAAAACATAGTTCACAGACAACAAACAAAATTAAATACAGGTGATGCTCTAACTGAGTGTGTGCCAGCGTGCTGTATTTTGGAATGAATTATCTGACATGTCATGTAGCTTCCTCTTTTGTGGTCCTCTGTAGCTCAGCTGGTAGAGCACGGCGCTTGTAACGCCAAGGTAGTGGGTTCGATCCCCGGGACCACCCATACACAAAAAAAAAAATGTATGCACGCATGACTGTAAGTCGCTTTGGATAAAAGCGTCTGCTAAATGGCATATTATTATTATTATTATTATTGTGCAGGTGTGGGACAGGGGGGTACTATTTATATCTGACTGTCTATTGTTGTTTGTTTCCTGCTGTGTTCCTATGTGTATTATGCATGAAATGTGTTAGCTGTAGTAAGACTTTCCTTTTGTATGACAATAAATGTCAATCTAATCTAATATCGCTCTCTCTCCTTGTGTCTCTGCAGAAATACAAAGCTGGGCGATGTGATGACATCCTCAAGTGGAAGCCGCCCAGCCTCAACTCCGTAGACTTCCGCCTCAAGATCACCAAAGTCGGAGGAGAAGGGTGAGTCACTGTTGCTAGGGAAACGCTTTGGCTGCATGATGATTCTACTGCAAGAACAAACCCCCATCTCTTTGACACATGCGTGTTGTTTGACACATCAACACAACCACATACTATAGTAGTAGAGTGAGTGAGTGTCAGCTAATCGCTTTGAACCATGTTTTGTAACTTTTAGACTTTTTAATGTGTGTATATAAGAAGTTTTTTTCTGTATGAGCTATACCTTGAATCACCCATAACTACTGATATTATGTTATGCCACAGGGCCTTATTGAATTCAACTGCAATATCTGTCCTAGACACATTGGTATTTTATTGCCACTATTCTGATAATGAAGAAGGAATACAAGGCAGCAGGCATTATTGTCATTACCTGAACTGCAGACTTTCATTCTACATATGAAAGTCCACAGATGAATCGGATGTTTTCCCACTGATAGGCAAAGCTCTCTTTTACTTTCTTCACCTGTATTAGGCTAGAACACCATATTTATCACCAACAGATTCTCATCTCATCTTGCAAACCTGCTAAAGAAATGGTGGGAGTATTTTTCAGAAAATACCTTCGATTAAATCGACCCATTATTCTCAGTTCCTCTGTCCCTACTACCTACCCAGGCACTGCTGTGCTGTACTGTGCTGTAAAGTGTTTCCTTTAGGTTCACAGCTAATACATCAAACATGCTAAATAAATAATGTTGGGAGTATATTTGAGAAAAAGCCTGCTTGCTACCTCAGTCCCTCAGCACCTTCCCAGGTACTACTATGCTCTTCTGTGAGGCGAGTTTTCTTAGTTGGCACTGTAAGTAAGACTCACTGCAGTGCGCACAACCACTCAGTGGTTTTTTAAAGGAGACCAGAATTCCAACCACCTTTACGTATTTATTTATTTTTCACAGTATAATAAGAAAATTTGACAGGGAGATGGACACAGGGGGGCATAGACAGGAAAGTGTCCGAGATGGGGCTCAAAAACCCCGTTGCGAGTGGGGCATACAGTCATGAAAAAGTAAGTACACCCCCTGGAAAGTTGTATTTTTTTGTACATATTTGGACAGCTGGATATGTAATCTTCACTTCAACACTATTGCCAGATAAAGGTAACCTAATTTAACAAATTACACTGAAAGATTATACTTTGCAATCATTTATTCATCAAAAATCAACAGAAATGCAATTCCATAGTGCTGAAAAAATAAGTACACCCCTAGCTTCAATAGCTTGTGTTGCCCCCTTTGGCTGAAATAACTTAATGTAGCCGTTCTTGTGACTGTCTATCAGTCTCTTACATCGACTGGGAGGAATTTTTGTCCACTCTTCTTTACAGTACTGCTACCTGCCGGCCATCCAGGCTCTGTCGTAGCCGGCCGCGACCGGGAGACCCATGGGGCGGCGCACAATTGGCCCAGCGTCGTCCAGGGTATGGGAGGGAATGGCCGGCAGGGATGTAGCTCAGTTGGTAGAGCATGGTGTTTGCAACGCCAGGGTTGTGGGTTCGATTCCCACGGGGGGCCAGTATGAAATTTTTAAAAAATAATAATGTATGCACTCACTAACTGTAAGTCGCTCTGGATAAGAGCGTCTGCTAAATGACGTAAATGTAAATGCTTCAACTGTGTCATGTTCGAGGGCTTTCTTGCATGCATGGCCCGCTGCAAGTCCCCCCACAGCATTTCGACAGGATTGAGATATGGGCTTTGACTCGGCAATTCCATAACCCTCCATTTCTTATTTTTGAGCCATTCTGTTGTAGCTTTGCTTGTGTGTTTTGGATCATTAATTGAAATCCATTCCAGGTGACTACCTCATGAAGCTGGTTGAGAGAATGCCAAGAGTGTGCAAAGCTATCATCAAGGCAAAGGGTGGCTATTTGAAGAATCTCAAATATAAAATATATTTGGATTTGTTTAACACTTTTTTTGGTTACTACATGGTTCCTTATGTGTTATGTTTTCACTATTATTCTACAATGTAAAAAATAGTAAAAATAAAGAAAACCCTTGAATGAGTAGGTGTGTCCAAACTTTTGACTGGTAGTGTATACTGAACAAAAATATCAACGCAACATGCAACAATTTAAAAGATTTTACTGAGTTACAGTTCATATAAGGAAATCAGTCAATTGAAATGAATTCATAAGGCCCTAATCTATAGATTTCACATGACTGGACAGGGGTGCACCCACTGGGGAGCCAGGCCCAGCCTATCAGAATAGGTTTTTCCCCACAAAAAATGCTTTATTACAGACAGAAATACTTTCAACAAAATGTGAGATAAATAGTATTTATGTGTGTATGGAAAATGTTTGGGATTTTTTATTTCAGCTCATGAAACATGGGACCAACACTGTACATGTTGCATTTATATTTTTGTTCATTGTAGTTCTGAAAGTGTTGTTAGCTGGCTGAGTAGCGCTCCTCGTCTTGTACTCAGAGCCCACTGGTGGTGCAGGTCATTAAGTCTGTCTTTGTCTCTGTTAGAGAAGACAGAGAAGGAATGAGTGCTTGTTTATCTGCCCACTCACTCATCCCTCAGCCTGTCTCTGCTCTCTGTGCTACTACAAAGAAGAAGCTCACAGTCTCACCACTTTCATATCAACCTCAACTGAAAAACAGGAGGAGAAGCCGAGAGAAAAGGATGTATAGGTGGAGGGAGGAAAGGAGGATAGAGAGAAAGAGTAGGAAGAAGAGAGAGAGCGTGAGAGAGAGAGAGAAAATAAGACAGTTAGGGAAAGAGACAGCAAGTAATGAAAGGAGTTTTACCAGGTGGGGCATGGAAGAAGAAGTGTTTTGGATTTTGACATGGCAACTTGAATTATGGATTAATCTAGGTCGGTTTCTCTTTGAAGAGGCTACCTCTAATTGGGCCATTAAAACATTTTATGCATTCGTCATTGTAAATTTAACCAATAGTGGTGAGACCTGAATGAGACCTGACTGCACTACAGTCCCTGTTAAAGCAATATGTGGATATGAATCACGGCAGCAAAGGTGGACTGGATAAGACCGCTCCACGGGGTGCCAGCCAGACGTAATTGATGCTGCACCACATTACGGTGGATTAACTGCTGAATGCTCACAGCTAAATATCAGAAGTCACAATTAATAAATGTAGGCAGAGATGTAGGGAGAGAATGCAAACCAGAATAAGATTCTATTAAAAACACTGTGTGAGGCCTCCCGAGTGGCGCAGCGGTCTAAGGCACTGCATCGCAGTGCTTGAGGCATCACTACAGACCCGGGTTCGATCCCAGGCTGTGTCACAACCGGCCGTGACCGGGAGTCTCATAGGGCGGCGCACAATTGGCCCAGCATCGTCCGGGTTAGGGGAGGGTTTGGCCAGGGGGGCTTTACTTGGCTTATCGTGCTCTAGCAACTCCTTGTGGCGGGCCGGGCACCTCTAGGCTGACTTCGGTCGTCAGTTGAGCAGTGTTTCCTCCGACACATTGGTGCGGCTGGCTTCCGGGTTAAGCGGGCGGGTGTTAAGAAGCGCGGTTTGGTGGGTCTTGTTTCGGAGGACGCATGACTCGACCTTTGCCTCTCCCAAGCCCGTTGGGGAGTTGCAGCGATGAGACAAAATTGCAATTGGTTCGCAATTGGACATCACGAAATTGGGGAGAAAAGGGGGGTAAAAAAATAAATAAACAATAAAAATGTGTGAATATGATTTACCAAAGCCGAGGTGGAGTGGACCTGCTCCACGGGGGCCAGGTGTATCTGGGCCAGTTCTGACTCTGCCTGGCCTCTGTCATATGGGACACTGGTGTTGTCACACCAACTGACAGGTCTGGGCAGAGTTACAGCCACAGCCTTGCAATAGAACTCGCCAGCTTGTAGTCCTACAAACTGGAAATGAGTTACCTCTGGTCCGTTCTGCCATTCCTATGGGGAAAGAATAGGGTTTTTGGATAAATGCCGAGATTAACACAGGTTTAGAAGATCTTATACGTTTTGTTCTGTGAAATAATATCAGTAGTGACCTTTATGAAGTATGAAGCCTTAATGTGCTTTATGTGGGGGGGTTTTATTACATACAGTGTACACAACACTTTCACCCAGCTCTCCTCTGAATCATTCAGATGTTCATTGGCAAACTTCAGACGGGCATGTATATGTGCTTTCTTGAGCAGGGGGACCTTGCGGGCGCTGCAGGATTTCAGTCCTTCACGGCGTAATGTGTTACCAATTGTTTTCTTGGTGACTATGGTCCCAGCTGCCTTGAGATCATTGACAAGATCCTCCCGTGTAGTTCTGGGCTGATTCCTCACCTCATGATCATTGCAACTCCACGAGGTGAGATCTTGCATGGAGCCCCAGGCTGAGGGAGATTGATAGTTATTTTGTGTTTCTTCCATTTGCGAATAATCGCACCAACTGTTGTCACCTTCTCACCAAGCTGCTTGGTGATGGTCTTGTAGCCCATTCCAGCCTTGTGTAGGTCTACAATCTTGTCCCTGACATCCTTGGAGAGCTCTTTGGTCTTGACCATGGTGGAGAGTTTGGAATCTGATTGATTGATTGCTTCTGTGGACAGGTGTCTTTTATACAAGTAACAAACTGAGATTAGGAGCACTCCCTTTAAGAGTGTGCTCCTAATCTCAGCTCGTTACCTGTATAAAAGACACCTGGGAGACAGAAATCTTTTTGATTGAGAGGGGGTCAAATACTTATTTCCCTCATTAAAATGCAAATCAATTTATAACATTTTTGACATGTGTTTTTCTGGATTTTTTTGTTGTTATTCTGTCTCTCACTGTTCAAATAAACCTACCATTAAAATTATAGACTGATCATTTCTTTGTCAGTGGGCAAACGTACAAAATCAGCAGGGGATCAAATACTTTTTTCCCTCACTGTAAATGCTTCAACATTTACAAAAAGTGACATTAGCTAATTAAGATGATCTCATAGAACAAAACATATAACCTAAGCCTGTGTTTACCACAGACCTTATTTTTAGCATTCGTGCAAAAACCCTACAAAAACTCAATTTCCCCATAGGCTTTGGCCAACGAGCCATGGCGGGGTTAGTGCCTACAAAAAGACGCCATTACTATTGCTCTCTATTAACATGTCAGTTGTCCTTGGAAAAAGCTTAGCTCAAAACCTCCCACCTCAGTACAGCATATGCACACCAAATGTTCTACCTCGCAGGGCAACAAAGTCTAAAAACTCGTTTTTGGTAGACTTGGCCCTGGGTTAAAGCCTTGAGGAGTTTGTGCTTGTGTAAAGATAATTTAGTCTGAAGTGAATTACCTGTTATCGGCCACAAAACGTGGCCGCGGGTAATCTGTGTTCCACCTTTATCAGCTGCTGAACAGGACCCCAGTGAGAATAGGCTTGATGGCCCTGCAGGGAAGCAGTTTACAGCACGGAAGCAGTTTACAGCACGGAAGCAGTTTATGGCAGGCAGGCAGGCAGGCAGGGGTTAGAGGCTTTAGTTTACAGACCCCTGGCCTCCCAGCCATTTGCAATGGCAAGAGACAGAGGCTGATTCTTAAATGGCACCCTCTTCCCTATCTAGTGCACTCGTTTTAGCTAGAGCCCTATATGCCCTGATCAAAAGTAGTGCACTATATAGGAAATAGGGTAGCATTTGGGATGCTGCCAGAGATCCAACTGGTTCCATCCTTCAGCATCTAGAAGGAGATCTGCAGGGCAATACATGTTCCTTTGGACTGTTTTCTCTCTGTGAAATAGCTATTGTGCACGTAGAAAAAGTTATCTGGAATGGCATTGTGGCCCACAGCCCTTGCTGGCAGCTCAGCCCCAGTCCATTTGAAGCTTGTGGGACAAAGGCCGTTTCAATACACTAGAACTGTATTGTTGACTGTGGCACTCTGTGATTTGGGGATTCAAACTAAGTCCTGTACCCAAATGTGTTTCATTCAATTTGGGTAATGTAGGCTATAAATGCAAGCATCACGTTATCACCTTTACTCAGTGGATTTTAGGTTGTTTTTACCTCAATTGAGCAATCATCAAACGCAGCGTGAAATGCTAAGTAACACATATAGCCCAGAGTAACATATTCAGATTGCAGTGGAACATCAACTTAGCGTCTCACATAGAGATCCAGAAATTGAAATGACAGAGGCCACAGGCAAACTGTCATTTCACAGTATCAGTCTTGCAGTCTGCCTCAATGACTGTGATACATTTGGTTATTTTCGGAGCACCATGTCAATAGAATTTTACATTTTGTCATGGTTTACCTTTTTGTCAGTGACAAGAGGGCTTGGTAAATACACAGCCATACAGTTTAGGAGAGCAAAGTAGGCTATTTTAGGAAAGTTTGACGTCGGACAGAGGTTGAGTAAAGAAGCGTGTGAGTGAGACCTTTGGCGGGCGGGTGTGAGATGAAAGGTTATGTTGTGAACTCTCAGGGTTGCTCTCCAGTTGTTTCCATCAGTTCATGGATGGCCGGAGGGTTCCATGGCGGTGTTGACGGCTGCTTCCTGCCTACCCTCTCTTCATCATCATTACAGAGGAAAAGGGAGTGGAGAGGCAGTCCACTCCCCTTCCCCCTAATGTGCGTTCTGCTCACCCAAATCCATGTATACCCAATAGGCTGTCTCCAACAGATTAAATCCACCTACTGTGGTTTGAACATCAGATCAGCCCTGCTAGCCCCCTCATTTCCGCTGGTGCGTCTCACTGTTTAAGTGATGCTGTAGGGAGAACCAGGAGCAGGAAGCCAGTGACAGTATTGTCAGAGACGGTGTTTAGGTCTGGGGAGGAGGGTTTGGTTGCGTATCAACAGCAGACGATGCGTCCCAAAATAACCATGGGCAGCCAGGCCAGGGGTGTTCCAGGGGAGGGGATGAGTGTGTCATTAAGGCCAGCTGTGGGGCGTGCTCCCTGGGATGAGACCAAAAAGCACATGGCTACATGAACAGGGGGGCCAGGGAACCACTTGTTTGGGGCCTCACACACACACAAACCCCTAATAAAGCCACATTACGGTGGATTAACTGCTGAGCGCTCACAGCTGGCGATCAGAGGTCACATTTAAAATAGCTGACGTATAGAAAGACGGATGATGTATGAAGTGAATGTAAAACCATTATAACATTCCAAGCAGAAGGTGCTCAGTTTGATGCCTGTGGGTTTTGGGCGTAGCTATAATTGCCCCCCATATGTGGCATCGTCACTGTTGTGTGTTTGCACTCAGTACCCTACAGTGAGGGAAAAAAGTATTTGATCCCCTGCTGATTTTGTATGTTTGCCCACTGACAAAGACATGATCAGTCTATAATTTTAATGGTAGGTTTATTTGAACAGTGAGAGACAGAATAACAACAAAAAAAGCCAGAAAAACGCATGTCAAAAATGTTATAAATGGATTTGCATTTTAATGAGGGAAATAAGTATTTGACCCCCTCTCAATCAGAAAGATTTCTGGCTCCCAGGTGTCTTTTATACAGGTAACGAGCTGAGATTAGGAGCACACTCTTAAAGGGAGTGCTCCTAATCTCCTCTTGTTACCTGTATAAAAGACACCTGTCCACAGAAGCAATCAATCAATCAGATTCCAAACTCTCCACCATGGCCAAGACCAAAGAGATCTCCAAGGATGTCAGGGACAAGATTGTAGACCTACACAAGGCTGGACGGGCATGTATATGTGTATGTACATATGTACATTTGGCAACTCGAACCTTCAGCTCCCTCCACAGATTTACTATGGGATTAAGGTCTGGAGACTGGCTAGGCCACTCCAGGACCTTAATGTGCTTCTTCTTGAGCCACTCCTTTGTTGCCTTGGCCGTGTGTTTTGGGTCATTGTCATGCTGGAATACCCATCCATGACCCATTTTCAATGCCCTGGCTGAGGGAAGGAGGTTCTCACCCAAGATTTGACGGTAAATGGCCCGTCCATCGTCCCTTTGATGCAGTGAAGTTGTCCTGTCCCCTTAGCAGAAAAACACCCCCAAAGCATAATGTTTCCACCTCCATGTTTGACGGTGGGGATGGTGTTCTTGGGGTCATAGGCAGCATTCCTCCTCCTCCAAACACGGCGAGTTGAGTTGATGCCAAAGAGCTCGATTTTGGTCTCATCTGACCACAACACTTTCACCCAGTACTCCTCTGAATCATTCAGATGTTCATTGGCAAACTTCAGACGGGCCTGTATATGTGCTTTCTTGAGCAGGGGGACCTTGCGGGCGCTGCAGGATTTCAGTCCTTCACGGCGTAGTGTGTTACCAATTGTTTTCTTGGTGACTATGGTCCCAGCTGCCTTGAGATCATTGACAAGATCCTCCCGTGTAGTTCTGGGATGATTCCTCACCGTTCTCATGATCATTGCAACTCCACGAGGTGAGATCTTGCATGGAGCCCCAGGCCGAGGGAGATTGACAGTTCTTTTGTGTTTCTTCCATTTGCGAATAATCGCACCAACTGTTGTCACCTTCTCACCAAGCTGCTTGGCAATGGTCTTGTAGCCCATTCCAGCCTTGTGTAGGTCTACAATCTTGTCCCTGACATCCCTGGAGATCTCTTTGGTCTTGGCCATGGTGGAGAGTTTGGAATCTGATTGATTGATTGCTTCTGTGGACAGGTGTCTTTTTATACAGGTAACGAGAGGAGATTAGGAGCACTCCCTTTAAGAGTGTGCTCCTAATCTCAGCTCGTTACCTGTATAAAAGACACCTGGGAGCCAGAAATCTTTCTGATTGAGAGGGGGTCAAATACTTATTTCCCTCATTAAAATGCAAATCAATTTATAACATTTTTGACATGCGTTTTTCTGGCTTTTTTTGTTGTTATTCTGTCTCTCACTGTTCAAATAAACCTACCATTAAAGTTATAGACTGATCATTTCTTTGTCAGTGGGCAAACGTACAAAATCAGCAGGGGATCAAATACTTTTTTCCTTCACTGTACATGTTGAACCTCCAGATGCGCTGAGAGAAAGGCTACATCCCAAACATCTTTCCTTCCTCCCAAAGTCTATACTTGTTCACTTCCCTTCACTGATTTGAAAGGAAATTAGAACGAGTGCACACTTAAGGACAAAGCAGATATTATTGGGACGGACCCAGAGATGGGATGATTGTTGGCAGCATATCATTCTGTTACTAGCTGGTAATCAGCGGTGTGCAGTAGTAGGCTAACTCTGTTCTCGGAGAACCATTGTTTCCTCTCTCTCTAACGAGCAGAGCAGAGGGTGCTGTGTTGCGCTTGGCGCTCAGGGTGACCTCAGGGAGTCTTGGGGTGTTAATGAAAATGTTTTGTATTTGCAGGTTGCTCCCCCAGACTGTCGGATTGCTCTACGTCGGCAGCTATGACATGCCTTTTGCACAGATGAAGGTGAGACAAGAAGCTAAATGTGTTGCTAAATTCAACCCAACACCCACACACACAGAACGCTGTAAGCCCATAAAAAATATCTGCCTAACAACACCAAGTGAGCCTGCACCATCTATGACAGATCTGTTTAAGTCAGACACCACCGGCGTTTATGGTGAAAGCAGCAGGTAGCAGTGACACGAGAGGAGCCTTTAATGGCAGGCAGTGTGGGAGTATGTAAATGTGTACGTCACCAGCCCAGATAGCGATCCATCTTTTTCTCCATCAATCAATTCCCCAGGGCAGGGACTGTGTAATGCATCTCAGTCTCACTGTATAATGCTTATGGTGTGGGTTAATGGCAGTGCTTCATTTGATCCGGATCCTGCCGTAACAGGATCCGGCACCTCTCAGTTTTGGACTGTTTCGTACCGGTACCTCTCCTGGCATGAACAATTATTTTCACTGTTTGAAATGTAATAATTCCAACAAAAGTGATCAGTGTTAATTCGAGTTGCCTCTTCTGTAATTCTCCTGCCCCATAAAAAACGTAATGTGAAAGCATGCCTGATATTCTAAGAATTGATTCGTTATGGGCCGACCCGGGTTTATGGTTTGCGCAACATTGTAGCCTAGAGACAGACCAACGTGTGGCCATTGCTGTGGTGAGAGAGAGAAGCACGCCTGAATCTCTCACATAACTACAGTGGCTTGCGAAAGTATTCACCCCCCTTGGCATTTTACCTATTTTGTTGCCTTACCATTACAACCTGGAATTATTTGATAAAACATAATTTGATTTACACAACATGCCTACCACTTTGAAGATGCAAAATATATTTTTTTGTGAAACAAACAAGAAATAAGT
Organism: Coregonus lavaretus; assembly: GCF_964263955.1. Classification (NCBI taxonomy): domain Eukaryota; kingdom Metazoa; phylum Chordata; class Actinopteri; order Salmoniformes; family Salmonidae; genus Coregonus; species Coregonus lavaretus. The sequence continues at coordinate 28,876,551 of NC_140018.1, forward strand.
CAATATTTTGTAGAGCCACCTTTTGCAGCAATTACAGCTGCAAGTATCTTTGGATATGTCTCTATTAGCTTGGCACATCTAGCCACTGGGATTTTTGCCCATTCTTCAAGGCAAAACTGCTCCAGCTCCTTCAAGTTGGATGGGTTCCGCTGGCGTACAGCAATCTTTAAGTCATACCACAGATTCTCAATTTGATTGAGGTCTGGGCTTTGACTAGGCCATTCCAAGACATGTACATGTTTCCCCTTAAACCACTCGAGTGTTGCTTTAGCAGTATGCTTAGGGTCACTGTCCTGCTGGAAGGTGAACTTCCATCCCAGTCTCAAATCACTGGAAGACTGAAACAGGTTTCCCTCAAGAATTACCCTGTATTTAGTGCCATCCTTCAATTCTGACCAGTTTCCCAGTCCCTGCCGATGAAAAACATCCCCACAGCATGATGCTGCCACCACCATGCTTCACTGTGGGGATGGTGTTCTCGGGGTGATGAGAGGTGTTGGGTTTGCGCCAGACATAGCATTTTCCTTGATGGCCAAAAAGCTCAATTTTAGTCTCATCTGACCAGAGTACCTTCTTCCATATGTTTGGAGAGTCTCCCACATGCCTTTTGGCGAACACCAAACGTGTTTGCTTATTTTTTTCTTTAAGCAATGGCTTTTTTCTGGCCACTCTTCCGTAAAGCCCAGCTCTGTGGAGTGTACGGCTTAAAGTGGTCCTATGGACAGATACTCCAATCTCCGCTGTGGAGCTTTGCAGCTCCTTCAGGGTTATCTTTGGTCTCTTTGTTGCCTCTCTGATTAATGCCCTCCTTGCCTGGTCCGTGAGCTTTGGTGGGTGGCCCTCTCTTGGCAGGTTTGTTGTGGTGCCATATTCTTCCCATTTATTAATAATCGATTTAATGGTGCTCCGTGGGATCTTCAAAGTTTAAGATATTTTTTTATAACCCAACCCTGATCTGTACTTCTCCACAACTTTGTCCCTAACCTGTTTGGAGAGCTCCTTGGTCTTCATGGTGCCGCTTGCTTGGTGATGCCCGTTGCTTAGTGGTGTTGCAGACTCTGGGGCCTTTCAGAACAGGTGTATATATACTGAGATCATGTGACATATCATGTGACACTTAGATTGCACACAGGTGGACTTTATTTAACTAATTATGTGACTTCTGAAGGTAATTGGTTGCACCAGATCTTATTTAGGGGCTTCATAGCAAAGGGGGTGAATACATATGCACGCACCACTTTTCCATTAGTTATTTTTTTCATTTCACTTCACCAATTTGGACTATTTTGTGTGTGTCCATTACATGAAATCCAAATAAAAATCAATTTAAATTACAGGTTGTAATGCAACAAAATAGGAAAAACGCCAAGGGGGATGAATACTTTTGCAAGGCACTGAAATGAAATAATTCAGAATACTACATCAGGAATAGACCTATAATTTAGCCACAGAGGATCAATAGCTTATTTTTTTTAAATACGTAGCTGTGAGTTGTGTGTAGCCCAATCACAAGGCATAGCCTACATGTCAGTCAACAGCATGCAGCCAAAATGTTCCTTTTCGCAATATTTCTAATACAATTGCAGGAAAACACAGGTTGGAAAGCAAATGGCTCCTGCTGAAAAGAGAATACTAATCTGTAGTCTACCAAAATGTTTTATCTTCCAAATAGGCCTATTTTGAGTGAACAGCATTGTTTTACAAAGTAAAACAAGAGAGATAGGCTTTTGGCATGAACCCATCTGCCATCACAAGTGAGTGAGCTGCGCATCATTGGGTGAGTCAGTGAAATTGGAAAGCTTTTTTTAGGACTATAATTTCCTCCTCATATTGTACAATATGTCTGTCTCCACACACTTAGGCCTAGGCTATTATTAGTGGATTCAAGACGAGGTCGTTTTTATTGATCTCAGATATTCTCAGTTTGTCAGTGTCAAAGTATTTCGATCATTTGTGCAGTATTAAAAAAGATCCAGTCATGTATAATGATATAGAATTGCAATAAATGCATTTATACAAGGCCACATTTTTCCCGGACCCTAGGCTAAAACAAATGTTCCCCCGTGTGTGCAACTTCTGCAAGCACCTTTACTCTACAGCTCTATGCCACTACGCAAAAGCGATGATAATGCATGCGATGCTTTATTAAAAAGGTAATTTTTATTTTGTATTGCATTCCGGTCTTGCTCACTTTTTGTTCCGGGACCTCCCGATTTGAACTGAACTCTCAACTTAGCTTTTTGCTTTAGTCCACCAATTAGTGTACTCACGCGTCTGCCACTCATTTCACAGACATTATTATCCGTCTTTGACGATCAGTATGACCTCACATACAGTGAGGGGAAAAAAGTATTTGATCCCCTGCTGATTTTGTACGTTTGCCCACTGACAAAGAAATGATCAGTCTATAATTTTAATGGTAGGTTTATTTGAACAGTGAAAGACAGAATAACAACAAAAAAGTCCCAATAAACGCATGTCAAAAATTGTATACAGTGATTTGCATTTTAATGAGGGAAATAAGTATTTGACCCCCTCTCAATCAGAAAGATTTCTGGCTCCCAGGTGTCTTTTATACAGGTAACGAGCTGAGATTAGGAGCACACTCTTAAAGGGTGTGCTCCTAATCTCAGTTTGTTACCTGTATAAAAAACACCTGTCCACAGAAACAATCAATCAATCAGATTCCAAACTCTCCACCATGGCCAAGACCAAAGAGCTCTCCAAGGATGTCAGGGACAAGATTGTAGACCTACACAAGGCTGGAATGGGCTACAAGACCATTGCCAAGCAGCTTGGTGAGAAGGTGACAACAGTTGGTGCGATTATTCGCAAATGGAAGAAACACAAAATAACTGCCAATCTCCCTCAGCCTGGGGCTCCATGCAAGATCTCACCTCGCAGCTGGGACCATAGTCACCAAGAAAACAATTGGTAACACACTACGCCGTGAAGGACTGAAATCCTGCAGCGCCCGCAAGGTCCCCCTGCTCAAGAAAGCACATATACAGGCCCGTCTGAAGTTTGCCAATGAACATCTGAATGATTCAGAGGAGAACTGGGTGAAAGTGTTGTGGTCAGATGAGACCAAAATCGAGCTCTTTGGCATCAACTCAACTCGCCGTGTTTGGAGGAGGAGGAATGCTGCCTATGACCCCAAGAACACCATCCCCACCGTCAAACATGGAGGTGGAAACATTATGCTTTGGGGGTGTTTTTCTGCTAAGGGGACAGGACAACTTCACCGCATCAAAGGGACGATGGACGGGGCCATGTACCGTCAAATCTTGGGTGAGAACCTCCTTCCCTGAGCCAGGGCATTGAAAATGGGTCGTGGATGGGTATTCCAGCATGACAATGACCCAAAACATACGGCCAAGGCAACAAAGGAGTGGCTCAAGAAGAAGCACATTAAGGTCCTGGAGTAGCCTAGCCAGTTTCCAGACCTTAATCCCATAGAAAATCTGTGGAGGGAGCTGAAGGTTCGAGTTGCCAAACGTCAGCCTCGAAACCTTAATGACTTGGAGAAGATCTGCAAAGAGGAGTGGGACAAAATCCCTCCTGAGATGTGTGCAAACCTGGTGGCCAACTACAAGAAACGTCTGACCTCTGTGATTGCCAACAAGGGTTTTGCCACCAAGTACTAAGTCATGTTTTGCAGAGGGGTCAAATACTTATTTCCCTCATTAAAATGCAAATCAATTTATAACATTTTTGACATGCGTTTTTCTGGATTTTTTTGTTCTTATTCTGTCTCTCACTGTTCAAATAAACCTACCATTAAAATTATAGACTGATCATGTCTTTGTCAGTGGGCAAACTTACAAATCAGCAGGGGATTAAATACCCTCACTGTAATGGCACATAGGCCTCACGTAATGGCACAGTGCGAGACTGTTAACGCTCTTCCCATTTTAAAAGGTGGATGTGTAGATGCGTTAATGCGCTGTTGTTGTTCTTAGCTGAGTCATGTTGTTGACTTTCCTACAGATCGAATGGGTTTGGTTTGGAGGCTGAAATGAATGGCACAGTCCTTCCTGCGCCTAACCATCGCATTATCATAGCAACACAAAGATTGCTAGGGGCCGTCTCATAGCATCATATCAACAGCTAAGACCTGCCTTTTATTTATGTGTGGATATCAAAGGACTGTGTTTACCTCAAATTTCCGTTTCTGCGTCTGCATCCCTTGCATCGTTAAATAGTGTTCCAGACAGTTCTCCAACTATACAGCAACCCGCTTTTTTATTAGAATGGACTCAAGTGCCACCACAGAGCCCCGGGCCAATCGGACCAGCTATGATTATGTCCAGAATGAAAGAAAGGGCCGTCAGGTCGGAGGGGAATGAGAAATAGCCTGACCTACCGTGTAGTAGAAATGCCTTCCTCTTTGTCTACATCTCACTTGTAAAGGCAGTCTTTCCCCTATAAAATTTTTCAGCAGCGGTGGCTCAGTTAGGGATTGGGGGCATCACTTCCCATGGGCGACCGTACCTCAAACAGACAGAAAGAGGGGTTAAATACAATTCAGGAGAACACTTCATTACTCCATCAACCAATCAAATGTCTGGGAGAGTTAATGAGTCAATCAATCACAGCTGTGACACTATGACGAACACAATATAATTTTTCCCCGAAAGCAGAGTTGCTGGTCCCAAACTTGCCATGATTGGAAGAGAGTGGCATGGAGGACAGATTGGCGTAGTTATTATATTGTGCAGTTGAAAACACTGAATAATAGATTGGGTGATAGTGGGTTTTCCTTTGCCAGAGTCTCCTGCTAGCTGGCTGCAGGAGTGAGACCATAATGAAGTGGATTTGGACGGATTAAACACCAAGCGGTGGGGAGACATGGCAGCCAGCATGTCACACACACACTACTAGATGGGATCCCAGAACACAGGACAGACTCCCATCCCTGCCTGACAAAAACTTGCCTCCTGCATTGTTATGTGGCAGCTCGCCCCGCTTGGCTTTGTGTAACACATTTTTTGGCCCATTCTGCCACTCCTCCTGAGTTTAGTCTCTCAGCTATTCTTAGGAAGGTCTGAAAAAATGTGTTTGGTTTGGAAATGGAACCTAATCAACAGATCATGACAGCTAAATGTGTGCTTATTCTCCTTTTAATAGCAGAGAACTGCGACTTGGCTCTGAGACACTAGTGATAAGGCTAGTGTGAGAACATGTACTCCCGGCGTCTTAAAATGTGTGACTGTGGGTTGATCCCACTTTTCTCAAGGTCATGCAATCTGTGGTGTGATGTCCACCTGAGCATGTCACCTCCATCTCTTCATACACACACACAATCTCAACACCCTTTTTCTCTCTCTACACACAGACACACACACACACACACACACACACACACCTAACTCCCTTCCCTGTTGAGCACCCAGATGCCTTTCTCTCCAAGAGCAGACAGGCTCTTACTGAGGGCTTGGTCTTGCCAGTCATGGTGTTGTGCTCCTGGCAGGGCTGCCCACTCCCTGGCGTCTGCCGGCCCTTCATCTGCTCAGGGGCAGCCTGGCAGCGGGCCTACGCCAGTCCTCTGAGTCCAGCCCAGCCGGGCCCTAGAGGTTCAGTGGATCTCTGCCCCACTCTCCATAGCTTCTTAAACACCACCTCACCCATGTAGATGGATACTCAACAATTGAGCAGTCAATATCAGTGGAACTTAAGACCAAATCGATGAGAGCTTCATAATGAAGTTTGCCTCTTCCTATATCACCATTGACTTTGTGCATAGAGTAGAAAGTGCCTGTTTTATTTGCTATTAAGGAACACAGCTACTAAATAGCACAAATGGTCGTTTTTTACAACAGAATCTCGGTAATCAAGCTCATGACAAGTGGACAACAGATGACACAAATACCAGTCCTGATATTCACAGTGTTCAATTGTACATACAATTTACACACTGTCAAACTGTTACTGTTGTGTAATGTAAGTCCCAATATTGTGACAGGAGTACCAGAATTATTGTAGTCAATATAATATACTGCAAATGTTGATATTCTAAACCAACCACAGTGACTTCTCTCACCTTCTATAGGCCTCCAAGGAGTTGAAGCAGTACGACAACAAGATCATCGAGTGCTCCTTTAACAACAACACCTGGGTGTTCATGAGACAGAGGGTAGACAAGAGCTTCCCCAACTCTTACGACACGGCCATGGGTGAGTGAGCAGTGTGTTCCCCAAAATGTTTGCCATACAAAATCAATGCTATTTGGCTGCCAGCTGGTGCTTATGGGACACACTGGGTGAGCGCATGCCTGCCAGCCTGCCTGTCCTACCTGGCTGCCTGACTGACTGTCTGGCCAGCCTTGGAGCAATCTGTATTAATATCTACAGCCTCTTTATCTCTGTCTGCAATGAGACAATTACTGGGTCTATTAGATTAATGGCTTAGTTCATCTATATTTCACACACATCCTGTCTTACTTTAGTGCTTTAATGCCAGTGTTTCTTCATTACTCGTGCGTGCGTGCGTGCGTGCGTGCGTGCGTGCGTGCGTGTGTGTGTGTGTTTGTGTGTGTGTTGGTTCTTCTATCCTTGTTAGGACCTGAAATCCCCAAAAGTCCCCACAAGGATAGTAAAACAAGGAAAAATCTCCCTCGTAGGGACATTTTCCACGTCCCCATGAGAACAAAGGCTATTTTAAGCTTAGGGTTTAAGGTTATAATTAGGGTTAGGGTTACAATTAGGGTAAGGGGTTAGTGGTTAGGTTTAGGGTTAGGGAAAATATGAAATCAATTTTAGGTCCCCGCAAGGATTAAAGAACAAAACATGTGTCCAAGAGAAAAGAGAATACACTTGCATGTAGGAGATCAAGTTATTCTCTTTGTGTATGATGTTCATTATTCTGTTTTTATTTTATCGTAGCAATGTCCACTGATGGTATACCATACTCTTTCTTCTATGCTTCAAGGCTTTTTGCCTTCTCGGTTTCCCAAGTGTTTGTTTGTTGAATGCTTGAATTCTGCCAACCTTGTAGCTGCAAATGTCAAGGGAGCCTAAACATAGAAAACATATATTTTGAAGTTCCTGAAACTTCTTTAAAGGAATTTGAGGATATCCGGAAGGTTACCATGTATTAGAGTTGCTGTAATATCGGTTAACCCAGAACTAAAGTCTTGCGTAATTGGTCAGATGCTCGATTAAGTTCTGGGTCCATACATGTTAAGAGAAGAGGTAGAACGAGGATCGGAACCAGAACTATGAGCTCCACCCTCTCTCTTTGCAAGTTACAGGCAAGTCTGGGCCAAATGTACCCTCACCTTCCAAAATTTGAAAGATCCTAAGACCTGCGAAATCGTGATTTGTCCAAATAACCAGTGACGAAAAACCCAAGCGGAACTAATGTTGCTTGGTATCTCAAGCATCCAGATGTATCATGACAGAGCTATGGTACCATTTATGTTTACGTAGTCTGTCCACGAGAGATTAGAGTTGCTGCAGTACACTTGTGCCCTGAGGTAAGGCATAAAAGGAAAAGGTTTTAAACTACCTGGATAGTTTTTTATTTTTTCTGTGAGCTGCAGAAACAGCCTGATTTTAGAGGTGGACGAAGCCCAGGGAAGAGTCCATCATCATGTCTGAGATAACTTCCTGTCTGTGTCTCTCTCTTCTCTTCCAGCTGTGTGTAACAGCATCCAGCATCCTGTCACGAAAGAAAACCTCTATGAGTTTCTGGACCGCTGTGCCCTGGGAGCCCAAGGACAGAACCGGAAACGCCCCTCTGACCCAGACACGGAGCTCATGCCCCCTCCCGCTCCAAAGAGACCCAACCGGGCTGCACCATAGAGCACCACACAGCGGGAGTGGGCTGGGCTGGGCCAGAGTAGCAGTGTGTGTATGTGGCTTGCAGAGGAAGGTCCTTCATGGCTACAGCCCTCCTCCTCGTCCCCCCTCAGTGACAAAGACATTTGGAAAGCCCCTCTTATCTCTGACCATTTGTTTGTCAGCCTCTAAAAGGCTTTCTTAATTAAAGACTTTTAAAAGATATTGTTGAATTGCTTAGAGATCCCCTTAGATATCCCTATGTAGCATCCCTTCTCACTTTAATTGCTATGGTACTTAATAAGGATAAAATACATAATGGTGAATTTTTATTTTATTTTTTTATTTTCCATTTCTTAAGGATCTCCCAACTAATCTATTGGTCAACAACAGACAAATTGGTATTATGACTACAGCAGCACCTGACTATGCAGATCTTGTAAATGTTTTGTCTAGCTATTTGGTTGGCTGTTTGTTTGTATTTGGGAGGGCTGTAACCAGATGGGAAACAAAAAACCATCTAATGCCTCCTGTCTACCCTTTCTCTATCTCCCAACAGTGAAGGAACTCACAAGCACATATTTCGATGTATAGTTTAGTAGCAAGAGCGGGCTATTCCTCTCTGACATATTCTGACACACAGTGATACATCTAGTAGTTGACAACATTAGTAACCATGACAGGCATTATCCTCAGTATGTGTGTAACAAACGCACCCTGCCTCCACGTCACATTACCATGTCGTCAGACCCCAGAATAAACTTGGCAACCGCTTGGGAAATGTGATGCTAGAAACATGCCGCTCCTCCTTTCTTTTTCCTTTGTTTTTTGAACACTTCACCCCAGCCCCTGCTTTTGTAACAGCTACTCCCCTTAAGGACTGCCCTGGTTCATAACAGAATATGACTGGTTTACTGCATTTGTTGTTTGGTTTGATCCATTAAAGCAATACATGTGAAAGGGAAGATATTTCCAACAGAGCTTGTTCATGCTCACTTATTTCCTGCTGATGACTGATTCCATGTTGCTACTGTAGATAAAATGAAATACCATTTGAGGAATATTCCTTTGTTTCTGTCTCTCTGTGTGACTGCGTGTGTATGATATTTTACGTATTTCCGGTCTATTTGGTTGTATTTTTGTCTTCCTAGTGTGTGTGTGTGCGCGTCTGTCTGTCTGTCTGTCTGTCTGTCTGTCTGTCTGTCTGTCTGTCTGTCTGTCTGTCTGTCTGTCTGTCTGTCTGTCTGTCTGTCTGTCTGTCTGTCTGTCTGTCTGACTGTCTGACTGTCTGACTGTCTGACTGTCTGACTGTCTGACTGTCTGACTGTCTGACTGACTGACTGACTGACTGACTGACTGACTGACTGACTGACTGACTGACTGACTGACTGACTGACTGACTGACTGACTGACTGACTGACTGACTGACTGACTGACTGACTGACTGACTGACTGACTGACTGACTGACTGACTGACTGACTGACTGACTGACTGACTGACTGACTGACTGACTGACTGACTGACTGACTGACTGACTGACTGACTGACTGACTGACTGACTGACTGACTGACTGACTGACTGACTGACTGACTGACTGACTGACTGACTGACTGACTGACTGACTGACTGACTGACTGACTGACTGACTGACTGACTGACTGACTGACTGACTGACTGACTGACTGACTGACTGACTGACTGACTGACTGACTGACTGACTGACTGACTGACTGACTGACTGACTGACTGACTGACTGACTGACTGACTGACTGACTGACTGACTGACTGACTGACTGACTGACTGACTGACTGACTGACTGACTGACTGACTGACTGACTGACTGACTGACTGACTGACTGACTGACTGACTGACTGACTGACTGACTGACTGACTGACTGACTGACTGACTGACTGACTGACTGACTGACTGACTGACTGACTGACTGACTGACTGACTGACTGACTGACTGACTGACTGACTGACTGACTGACTGACTGACTGACTGACTGACTGACTGACTGACTGACTGACTGACTGACTGACTGACTGACTGACTGACTGACTGACTGACTGACTGACTGACTGACTGACTGACTGACTGACTGACTGACTGACTGACTGACTGACTGACTGACTGACTGACTGACTGACTGACTGACTGACTGACTGACTGACTGACTGACTGACTGACTGACTGACTGACTGACTGACTGACTGACTGACTGACTGACTGACTGACTGACTGACTGACTGACTGACTGACTGACTGACTGACTGACTGACTGACTGACTGACTGACTGACTGACTGACTGACTGACTGACTGACTGACTGACTGACTGACTGACTGACTGACTGACTGACTGACTGACTGACTGACTGACTGACTGACTGACTGACTGACTGACTGACTGACTGACTGACTGACTGACTGACTGACTGACTGACTGACTGACTGACTGACTGACTGACTGACTGACTGACTGACTGACTGACTGACTGACTGACTGACTGACTGACTGACTGACTGACTGACTGACTGACTGACTGACTGACTGACTGACTGACTGACTGACTGACTGACTGACTGACTGACTGACTGACTGACTGACTGACTGACTGACTGACTGACTGACTGACTGACTGACTGACTGACTGACTGACTGACTGACTGACTGACTGACTGACTGACTGACTGACTGACTGACTGACTGACTGACTGACTGACTGACTGACTGACTGACTGACTGACTGACTGACTGACTGACTGACTGACTGACTGACTGACTGACTGACTGACTGACTGACTGACTGACTGTTTCTGTCTGCAGCACATGAAAGCTGCCCGATCCTCATCAAAGCCACGCTCACCTTTTGTCCTGTATTCGGCTGCCTCAGAGATGCAGTCATTCACATGCTGCTGGAGGCCTACACACACATAAATAATCATTCAGAGGCTTGCTGTGGAGGTGTTTGTGCCATGGACTATAGACTGGTAGAGAATCAAATTTTATTTGTCACATGCTTCGTAAACAACAGGTGTAGACTAACAGTGAAATGCTTACTTACCGGTCCTTTTCCAACAATGCAGAGTAAAACATTATTTTTTTATGAAATGGTGACACAAGGAATAAATACACAAATAACAATAACGAGTAAAAATAACATGGTTATATACAGTATAGGGAGTACCAGTACCAAGTCGATGTGCAAGGGTACGAGGTAATTGCCGTAGCTATGTACATATACAGTACCAGTCAAAAGTTTGTACACACCTACGCATTCCAGGGTTTTTCTTTATTTTTACAATTTTCTACATTGTAAAATAATAGTAGAGACATCAAAACTATGAAATAACACATATGGAATCATGTAGTAACCAAAAAAGTGACCAAGAGTAACCAAGAGATTCTTCAAAGTAGCCACCCTTTGCCTTGATGACAGCTTTGCACACTCTTGGCATTCTCTCAACCAGCTTCATAGGGTAGTCACCTGGAATGCATTTCAATTAACAGGTGTGCCTTGTTAACAGTTAGTTTGTGGAATTTCTTTCCTCAATGCGTTTGAGCCAATCAGTTATGTTGTGACAAGGTAGGGGTAGTATACAGAAGATAGCCCTATTTGGTAAAAGACCACGTCCATATTATGGCAAGACAAGCTCAAATAAGCAAAGAGAAACGACAGTACATCATTACTTTAGGACATGAAGGTCAGTCAATACGGAACATTTCAAGAACTGTGAAAGTTTCTTCAAGTGCACTCGCAAAAACCATCAAGCGCTATGATGAAACTGTCTCTCATGAGGACCGCCACAGGAAAGGAAGAGCCAGAATTAAGTTCATTAGAGTTAACTGCACCTCAGATTGCAGCCCAAATAAATGCTTCACAGAGTTCAAGTAACAGACATCTCAACATCAACTGTTCAGAGGAGACTGCATGACTCAGGCCTTCATGGTCGAATTGCTGCAAAGAAACCACTACTAAAGGACACCAATAAGAAGAAGAGACTTGCTTGGGCCAAGAAACACAAGCAATGGACAAAAGATCGGTGGAAATCTGTCCTTTGGTCTGATGAGTCCAAATTTGAGATTTTTGTGAGACGCAGAGTAGGTGAACGGATGATCTCTGCATGTGTGGTTCCCACCATGAAGCACGGACGATGAGGTGTGGGGGTCCTTTGCTGGTGACACTGTGATTTATTTAGAATTCAAGACACACTTTACCAGCATGGCTACCAAAGCATTCTGCAGCGATACGCCATCCCATCTGGTTTGCGCTTAGTGGGACTATCGTTTGTTTTTCAACAGGACACTAACCCAAAACACACCTCCAGGCTGTGTAAGGGCTATTTGACCAAGAAGGTGAGTGATTGAGTGCTGCATCAGATGACCTGGCCTCCACAATCACCCAACCTCAACCCAATTGAGATGGTTTGGGATGAGTTGGACCGCAGAGTGAAGGAAAAGCAACCAACAAGTGCTCAGCATATGTGGGAACTCCTTCAAAACTGTTGGAAAAGCATTCCTCATGAAGCTGGTTGAGAGAATGCCAAGTGTGCAAAGCTGTCATCAAGGCAATGGGTGGCTACTGAAGAATCTCAAATATAAAATATATTTGGATTTGTTCAGCACTTTTTTGGTTACTACATGATTCCATATGTGTTATTTCATAGTTTTGATGTCTTCACTATTATTCTACAATGTAGAAAATAGTAAAAATAAAGAAAAACCCTTGAATTAGTAGGTGTGTCCAAACTTTTGACTGGTACAGTAGGGATTAAATGAATAGGCAACAGGATAGATAATAGACAGTAGTAGCAGCGTATGTGGTGAGTGTTAAAGTGTGTGTGTGTGGAGTCGGTGTGCGTGTGTTATTTGTGTGTATGTGTGTTGGGGTGTCAGTGTAAGTGTGTGTGTGAGTGTGTGTGTGTGGTAAAGATTTTTTTTAAACGGAATAACGTTAGAGTCCAGGGTGTGTGCGTAGAGTCCGTGCAAGAGAGCAAAAAAGGGTAAATGCAGGAGGTCCGAGTAGCCATTTGATTAGCTATTTAGCAGACTTGTTTAGCAGTCTTATGGCTTGTGGGTAGAAGCTGTTCAGGGTCCTGTTGGTTCCAGACTTGGCACACTGGTACCGCTTCAAATCACATTTTATTTGTCGCATGCTCCGAATACAACAAGTGTAGTAGACCTTACTGTGAAATTCTGACTAACTGTATATTTGTAGTGATTGGGTGTATTGATACACCATCCAGAGTGTAATTAATAACTTCACCATGCTAAAAGGGATATTCAATGTCTGTTTTTTTTGTATTTTTACCCATCTACCAAAAGGTGCCCTTCTTTGCGAGGCATTGGAAAACATCCCTGGTCTTTGTGGTTGAATCTGTGTTTGAAATTCACTGCTCGACTGAGGGACCTTACAGATAATTGCATGTGTAGGGTACAGAGAGGAGGTAGTCATTCAAAAATCATATTAAACACTTATTGCACACTGAGTGAGTCCATGTGACTTGTTAAGCACATTTTTACTCCTGAACTTATTTAGGCATGCCATAAGGGGTCCAATACTTATTGACTCAAGACATTTCAGCTTTTCATTTTTCATTAGTTAAAAAAAGTTCTAAAAACATAATTCCACTTTGACATTATGGGGTATTGTGTGTAGACCAGTGACACAAAATCTCAATTTAATAAATTGTGCATAGAGCCAGTGCAATAGAGACATTGCAAATAAAAAGGGGGTCAATGCAAATAGTCCGGGTAGCCATTTGATTAACTGTGCAGCAGTCTTATGGCTTGGGTGTAGAAGCTGTTTAGGAGCCTTTTGGTCCCAGACTTGGCGCTCCGGTACGACTTGGCGCTCCGGTACAGCTTGCCGTGCGGTAGCAGAGAGAACAGTCTATGACTTGGGTGGCTGGAGTCTTTTTAGGGCCTTCCTCTGACATCGCCTGGTATATAGAGGTCCTGGATGGAAGGGAGCTTGGCCCGAGTGATGTACTTGGCCGTATTCACTACCCTCTGTAGCGCATCACGGTCGGATGCCAAACAGTTGCCATACCAAGCGGTGATGCAGCCAGTCAAGATGCTCGCAATGGTGCAGATGTATAACTTTTTGAGGATCTGAGAGCCCATGGACTTAGGAAAATTGCAATTGGCTCAGAACAGGACAGCACGGCTGGCCCTTGGATGTACACAGAGAGCTAACATTAATAATATGCATGTCAATCTCTCCTGGCTCAAAGTGGGGGAGAGATTGACATGTTGAATGAACCGAGCTGTCTGTTTGAACTACTGGCACACAGCTCGGATACCCATGCATACCCCACAAGACATGCCACCAGAGGTCTCTTCACAGTCCCCAAGTCAAGAAGAGACTATGGGAGGTGCACAGTACTACATAGAGCCATGACTACATGGAACTCTATTCTACATCAAGTAACTAATGCCAGCAGAAATTTTTGATTTAAAAAACATAAAAATACACCACATGGAACAGCGGGACTGTGAAGCAATACAAACATAGACACATGCATACAAACACATGATAACATACGCACTATACACACATGTACACATGGATTTTGTGTTATAGATATGTGGTAGTAGAGTACAATTGTGGTCAAAAGTTTTGAGAATGACACAAGTATTGGTCTTCACAAAGTTTGCTACCAGATGTTACTATGGTATACTGAAGTATAATTACAAGCATTCCATAAGTGTCAAAGGCTTTTATTGACAATTACATTAAGTTTATGCAAAGAGTCAATATTTGCAGTGTTGACCCTTCTTTTTCAAGACCTCTGCAATCCGCCCTGGCATGTTGTCAATTAACTTCTGGGCCACATACTGACTGATGGCAGCCCATTCTTGCATAATCAATGCTTGGAGTTTGTCAGAATTTGTGGGTTTTTGTTTGTCCACCCGCCTCTTGAGGATTGACCACAAGTTCTCAATGGGATTAAGGTCTGGGGAGTTTCCTGGCCATGGACCCAAAATGTCGATGTTTTGTTCACTTAGTTATCACTTTTGTCTTATGGCAAGGTGCTCCATCATGCTGGAAAAGGCATTGTTCGTCACCAAACTGTTCTTGGATGGTTGGGAGAAGTTGCTCTCGGAGGATGTGTTGGGACCATTCTTTATTCATGGCTGTGTTCTTAGGCAAAATTGTGAGTGAGCCCACTCCCTTGGCTGAGAAGCAACCCCACACATGAGTGGTCTCAGGATGCTTTACTGTTGGCATGACACAGGACTGATGGTAGCGCTCACCTTGTCTTCTCCGGACAAGATTTTTTCCGGATGCCCCAAACAATCGGAAAGGGGATTCATCAGAGAAAATGACTTTACCCCAGTCCTCAGCAGTCCAATCCCTGTACCTTTTGCAGAATATCAGTCTGTCCCTGATGTTTTTCCTGGAGAGAAGTGGCTTCCTCGCTGCCCTTCTTGACACCAGGCCATCCTCCAAAAGTATTTGCCTCACTGTGCGTGCAGATGCACTCACACCTGCCTGCTGCCATTCCTGAGCAAGCTCTGCCGTGATCCCGCAGCTGAATCAACTTTAGGAGACGGTCCTGGCGCTTGCTGGACTTCCTTGGGCACCCTGAAGCCTTCCTCACAACAATTGAACCTCTCTCCTTGAAGTTCTTGATGATCCGATAAATGGTTGATTTAGGTGCAATCTTACTAGCAGCAATATCCTTGCCTGTGAAGCCCTTTTTGTGCAAAGCAATGATGACGGCACGTGTTTCCTTGCAGGTAACCATGGTTAACATGGCACCACCCTCCTTTTAAAGCTTCCAGTCTGTTATTCTAACTCAATCAGCATGACAGAGTGATCTCCAGCCTTGTCCTCGTCAACACTGTGTTAACAAGAGAATCACTGACATGATGTCAGCGGGTCCTTTTGTGGCAGGGCTGAAATGCAGTGGAAATGTTTTTGGGGGATTAAGTTAATTTTCATGGCAAAGAGGCACTTTGCAATTAATTGAAATTCATCTGATCACTCTTCATAACATTCTGGAGTATATGCAAATTGCCATCATAAAAACTGAGGCAGCAGACTTTGTGAAAATTAATATTTGTGTCATTCTCAAAACTTTTGACCATGACTTTAGAGGCCTTAATATGTTGTGAAATCTGTTATGAATGTATTGTCATGTTTTTAAAATGTATAGCTGCCTTCGTTTTGCTTGGAGGGCACTATGGTGTTGAATGCTGAGCTGTAGTCAATGAACAGCATTCTTACATAGGTATTCATTTTGTCCAGGTGGGTGAGAGAAGTGTGGAGTGCAATAGAGATTGCGTCATCTGAGGATCACCTGAGGATTGTGGTGGGGTTATGCAAATTGGAGTGGGTCCAGGGTGTCTGGGATGATGGTGTTGATGTGAGCCATGACCAGCCTTTCAAAGCATTTAATGGTTATAGATGTGAGTGCTACGGGGTGATAGTCATTTAGGCTGGTTAATTTGGAGTTCTTGTGCATGGGGACTATGGTGTTCTGCTTGAAACAAGTTGGTATTACAGACCGGGTCAGGGATAGGTTGAAAATGTCAGTGAAGACACTTGCAAGCTGGTCAGCATATGCTCCGAGTACACGTCCTGGTATTCCGTCTGGCCCCACAGCCTTGCCAATGTTAACCTGTTTAAAGGTCTTACTCACATCGACTACGGAGAGCGAGATCACACAGTAATCTAGAACAGCTGGTGCTCTCATGCATGCTGTGGCGACCTGTCATTCAGGGCAGGTGGGGCAGAGCTTTTTGGCTTGCCTGTTTTGCATGTTATTTTGGCATTAATACGTGTCACATATCAGTTTGCAAACAATAAAATAAAAACAATTAAAATATTGAGTTAATAAAGCTACATACAAACATAGTCTCTTTTTTGCTTTCTTGAGTAAGGCATCTCCAAAATGCAGGCGTTTCAGGCTAGATAAGTGCTTTCTTTGGTGGTGGGGCAGCCAGCAGAAAATACAGAGCGTAGGGGTTGATAATGTTCTCTAGTTGCGCCGTGATTGGCTCAGTGTTCTGTCACTCATGGGGACACTACGTCATTGCCAAATCTAAGGGTAGAGCTCGAAAACAGAGTCTGACACTTCCCCGATCTACAGAGAGGGGGAGTCATCAGACTCGATCTGGTTCACCTGAGTTCTGAGCACACCTGTCAGTAATTAGTGTAGGATTTAAGGTGTGCTCAGAAGTTCAGTCGGTGCGAGGTATTGTTCCATTGTGACTTGCTAAGCGTTTTGTTCCGAGAGAGAGAGAGAGAGAGAGAGAGAGAGAGAGAGAGAGAGAGAGAGAGAGAGTTTGTTGTTTTTGATTGTATCCGACCTGTGCCTTGTTGTTTGACTCCCCGAATTGCTTAATCCTCTGCTTGTCTACCCCAGTGATTACCGTCCTCTGATCCTGTGTCTGTGACCTCGACTACGACTAAGCCCGCTCCCTTGGTACCTCTGCCTGTCTCTGCCTGGCCCGGTTTTGACCACAGCCCGCCCGACCACGATTAAGCTATTCCCTTGTCTGTACTCTAATAAAGCATCGCTATTCTGCGATTGGATCTTACCACTCTGTCCGAGTATTCATTACAGAATACCTCGCCTTTACCATGGATCCAGCGGAATTACAGAGGCGATGGGAGATACAGGAGAAACGGATGGATGAACTCCTGCAGCTACTCAACGCTGGTGCGGCTGAAGGCACCACCCCGAGCACGGTCAGTCCTCGTCATGCACCTCCGATTTCTCTACCGACAAGGTACGACGGGGAACCTGGCAAATGTCAGGGGTTTCTACTCCAGACGTCCCTGTATATGTCGTATAATCGTACTATGTTTCCCGATGACCGTAGCAGGGTGGATTTCATGATTTCTCTGCTAACGGGAAGAGCACTGGATTGGGCTACTGCGCTTTGGGCAGCTGAGGTCCCCGAGTTGAATGCGGAAGTTCAGTTCAAGAGACTGTTCCAAGAGGTGTTCGACCACCCAGTATCTGGGCGTAGTGTGGGAGACCAACTATGCGAACTTCAGCAGGGCCGTCGCACAGTAGCCGACTACGCTTTAGAGTTCCGTACTATAGCAGCCGGAAGCGGATGGAGCGAGACTGCTTTGCTCACCGTTTTCCGAAGAGGGCTGCGCAAAGACGTACAGACTGAGTTGGCTTGTCGAGGAGATATCACTGCGCTACATGAGTTTATCAAAATAGCCATCTCTATTGATAATCTGATAGTGCAACACAAGGTATCCACAGTCCGGGAGCCCTCGATCACTGGTCCTAAGCAATCGACAGAGCGGAGGAGAGAATCTGAGGAGGAACCTATGCAACTGGGACGGTCACCTCTACAAGGTTCGGTGAGACAACAACGTCGGCAAGACGGACTATGCCTGTATTGTGGTCAGTCGGGTCATTTCGTTCGTCAATGTCCGGTACGACCAAACCGTACCCCAGAATATCGCCTCGGAACTGCCAAACCGGTGAGTGAGACTCAAGTTTTGAACATTACATCTAAACAAATGTATGTGCCAGTTACCTTATCTGTCGGAGAGAAGGTGCGCAGGTTGGAAGGACTTATTGATTCCGGAGCGGCTGCCAGCTTTCTGGATATGGGTCTTGCTGAGGAGTTGGGTGTTCAACTTATCCCAATTCAACCTCCCCTGCGAGTCAACGCGCTGGACGGTGAGCCCATGGGCACTGGGTTCATTACGCACCGTACAGAGGTAATCAAGTTACAAGTGGGCTCCATACACCATGAGAACATAATTTTTTTCGTCATCTCCGCTCCACGGGAGCCGCTAGTTCTCGGCCACCCCTGGCTCGTCACCCATGATCCGGTCATCTCCTGGAAATCTGGCGATATCACGGCTTGGAGTGAGGTATGTAGGGCAGAGTGCCTCAATTTACCGTGCAAAATGTCTACTGTGGAGGATGCGCAGGGTGCGGTGTCTACTGTTGTCCCTACAGAATACCAGGATTACGCGCAGGTGTTCTCCAAGGAGAGGGCTACCGTGTTACCACCTCATCGGGCCTGGGACTGCGGGATTGATCTGCTATCCGGGGCTACACCTCCTCGTGGAAGAATCTACCCGTTGTCACAGCCGGAACGAGAATCGATGAGCCAGTATATTGATGAGGCGCTACAGCAAGGGGCCATTCGCCCATCTACGTCTCCCGCCGCCTCCAGTTTTTTCTTCGTGAAGAAAAAGGATGGCGGACTGCGTCCTTGTATAGACTATCGAGGGTTGAACGATATTACCATCAAAAATCGTTACCCTCTTCCTTTGATTCCAGCAGCCCTCGAACAGGTGGGACAGGCCTCCATGTACAGTAAACTGGACCTCAGGAGTGCGTACAATCTGGTGCGTATTAGAGAAGGGGATGAATGGAAGACCGCCTTCATCACACATCGAGGACACTACGAATATTGTGTCATGCCCTATGGACTTACCAACGCGCCCTCAGTATTCCAGGCGTTCATGAATGACATTTTCAGGGACATGATTGATCGCTTTGTTATAGTGTACATTGATGACATCCTAATATATTCTAACTCTCTGAGTGAACATGTGTCCCATGTACGACAGGTTCTGGATCGGCTCCTACAACATTCTCTGTTCGTGAAGGCAGAAAAGAGTGAATTCCATGTCACTACGATTTCCTTCCTTGGGGCCATACTCACTCCCGACGGGGTTAAACTGGATGAATCCAAGGTGCAAGCGGTACAAGACTGGCCTCAACCCCAGACGGTGAAAGAGCTCCAGAGATTCTTAGGGTTTGCCAATTACTATAGACGGTTCGTGCGTAATTTCAGCACAACCGCAGCGCCCCTGTCGGCGATGACCAGCTACAAGGGGCGCGGTCTGAACTGGACGGAGGGGGCAGTGCGTGCGTTTGAGACGTTGAAACAACGCTTTACCACCGCTCCTATTCTATGTCAGCCGGACCCTACCTTACCGTTTATCGTGGAAGTGGACGCTTCGGAGGTTGGAGTTGGAGCCGTGTTATCCCAACGCCAAGGTGAGCCGCCTAAATCACGACCCTGTGCTTTCTTTTCAAGGAAACTGACTTCTGCCGAGCAGAACTATGACGTGGGTAATCGGGAATTACTGGCGGTGAAGTTAGCACTGGAAGAGTGGAGACATTGGTTGGAGGGAGCAGAGCATCCGTTCCAAGTGCTCACGGACCACCGCAACCTGGAGTATCTTCACAGTGCCAAACGACTGAACTCCCGACAGGCAAGGTGGCCTTTATTCTTCAACCGTTTCCGATTCACTGTCTCTTATATCTCCGGGTCCAAGAATGGTAAGGCGGACGCGCTTTCCCGACGGTTCGAGCGCGCGGAAAGACCCGTGGAGCCAGAACCTATTCTCCCCATGAGTTGCCGTGCTGGTCCTGTGAGGTGGGCTATTGATGACACTATTCAGGAGAGCTTACAAGCGGAACCAGCCCCTCCAGAAACCCCGGTGTCTAAGGTGTTTGTACCAGCTCCACTTCGACCTCAACTGATGGAATGGTGCCACACGTCGCTGGGCTCTGGTCATCCCGGAATCACTCGAACTACACGACTCATCAGCCGAAAATACTGGTGGGATTCCCTCACAGATGACGTCAGAGACTATGTCTTATCCTGTCCAGTATGTGCTCAGTCCAAGGTACCTCGTGCACTACCGGAGGGTAAGCTGATGCCATTGCCAACTCCTCAACGACCCTGGTCGCACATTGCAATGGACTTTGTTACCGACCTACCAGAATCAGAGGGCCATACTGTAATTCTCGTGGTCATCGATCGTTTCTCCAAGATGTGCCGGTTAGTACCCATGACCCGTTTGCCTAACGCCACTCAGATGGCTGAGACTATGTTTACCCAGGTGTTCCGGCAGTTTGGTGTCCCGGAGGATATTGTTTCCGACCGGGGACCCCAGTTTGTATCCCGGGTATGGAAGGCCTTCTGCGAACGCTTGGGCATCTCGGTTAGCCTAACCTCCGGATATCATCCCCAGGCCAATGGGCAGACAGAACGGCTCAACCAGGAAATTGGGAAATATCTACGGCAACAATGTTCGCGGCAGCCGCAAGAGTGGAGCCGATTCCTTCCTTGGGTAGAGTATGCTCAGAACTCACTCATTCACACCTCCCTACGCCTAACGCCCTTCCAGTGTGTTCTAGGGTATCAACCACCCCTGTTCCCGTGGGATACCGCATCAGGGATGGTACCGGCTGTGGACGAGCGGTTCCGTCGGAGTGCGCAGGTCTGGGAGACGGCCCATCAACATCTCAGTCAAGCCTCACAACAGCAAAAGACCTACGCCGACCGACGCCGGAGACCTACTCCCACTTATCAACCCGGGCAACGAGTGTGGCTGTCTACCCGAGACCTGCGGTTCCGACGGAGCTGCAAGAAGCTCCAACCCTGGTGCATCGGTCCTTTCAAGGTACAGAGACGTATTAACCCTGTCACCTACCGTCTGTTACTCCCTCAACACTACAGGATAAACCCTACGTTCCACGTCTCCCTATTGAAACCTGTCCACTATAGCCCGATGTACCCCCCAATCGCCCAAAAACCTACTACACCACCTTTGGAGGAGGAACAGGACACCACCTATACAGTCCACGAGATACTGGAGTCAAGACGGAGACGAGGGGGCATCGAATATCTCGTGGACTGGGAGGGATATGGACCTGAGGAACGGTCCTGGGTCCCTGCTAAGGACATACTGGATCCCGCTCTCAAGGCCACTTTCCACGCTGAACACCCAGATCATCCAGGACCCCGACCCAGAGGAAGACCACCCGGTAGAGGTAGAAGGCCGTCAGGAGCCGGCCCTGGGGAGGGGGGTACTGTAAGGGATCGGGGGTTGGCTGGGCCTAGACAGAGTCTGACACTTCCCCGATCTACAGAGAGGGGGAGTCATCAGACTCGATCTGGTTCACCTGAGTTCTGAGCACACCTGTCAGTAATTAGTGTAGGATTTAAGGTGTGCTCAGAAGTTCAGTCGGTGCGAGGTATTGTTCCATTGTGACTTGCTAAGCGTTTTGTTCCGAGAGAGAGAGAGAGAGTTTGTTGTTTTTGATTACCCGTGTATCCGACCTGTGCCTTGTTGTTTGACTCCCCGAATTGCTTAATCCTCTGCTTGTCTACCCCAGTGATTACCGTCCTCTGATCCTGTGTCTGTGACCTCGACTACGACTAAGCCCGCTCCCTTGGTACCTCTGCCTGTCTCTGCCTGGCCCGGTTTTGACCACAGCCCGCCCGACCACGATTAAGCTATTCCCTTGTCTGTACTCTAATAAAACATCGCTATTCTGCGATTGGATCTTACCACTCTGTCCGAGTATTCATTACAGCTGCCATAGCGTTACATTAGAAGTGCCCATCCAAGAAGGCTCAAGGTCATTGGCCACAGATAAAATGACCTCAAATCACGTTATATCTACAGTAGCTTTGATTGGACTGATCATGTCAACATCATACTTTCAAAATCTTAGCTAGCAGTCATCATCATGAATCAAGTCGACAATCTACTGGTAAATCCTTTTTTCATCTTTGTCATATGAAGAGAAATGATATGCTCATCTGACATTGGACATAAACATTACACAACAAGTTGGAAATCGCAAATTCAACAATGAGTGGTTTGGAAGGAATCAGTGGCTAACTGCAAGCATTGCAAAGCAATCACTAGCCTGCTATTAAGTGGAGTGGGTGTGTGGTCCCAATTCTGGGTTTAAGGGTCTCTTTTCCAAGCTTAAAATGATAAACATTCAACTTTGGCCATGCTGTCAATCCAGCATGACTTCTGCCACGCTCAAAACAACTTAACTCGGAACTGGGACTTCAATGAGTTCAAGACAACTGGGAACTTGAGAAAAAACGTTTGGAACGGTCATCCAACTCGGAATTGTAAATCGGGAACTCGGGCCTCTTTCCAGAGCTACGACCTGAAGATCACTGACGTCTTCATGATTCAACCTTTTTTTTCAGAGTTCCCAGTTGTCTTGAAAGCACCATAAATCCAGAGAATGACAGACTTTGATGACAAAAGTTTGATGGCAAAATTTGCCCACAAAGGACCGCCGCGCCACCTTCCTGTTCAAGTAAGCACAACAAGGTGAGTCCAAAAATGTATTGTACGCTGCTGCATAAATGATGTAATATGCCAGGGAGATATGCATACTGTAGCTAAGAAAGTAATACTAAGTGCATGTTGTGTAGTAAGCTGTTAGTAGCCCATGTGCCTCACCCTAATAATTTGGTATATTTTCCCCTCTTAATTTTGCCTACTGTTCTGACTTGGTGGTGCACATGTAGCCTATAACCTGTTTAAGAGAAATGTAATCATTGTAAGAGCTTTCATTGTCTGCTTATATGCCCCCTTATTTATCCTACGGTTTTGACTTGGTGTACAGGGAGAATACTGTAAGAACGGCCCATGTTCTGAATTCTGTCGCTGTACATTTAAAAAGTGCTGAACAAATAGTTATATTGACTATGTCCGTCCTAGCTCACTCATTAATGTCTTAATCGAAATGACGGATTGCCTCTTATGCGCTTGTCATCCCCTTATGCCATAGTTTGTACATATCAATTGTCAGTAGAAACCATATTTGTTTAAGCAAGTCAGCCAAATCAGCTATGTTTTTTTTTTAAGTCAGTAAATGAGGCTAAATGAACTGTTTCGCTGCCAGACAAGGCTCTGTTGATAGCCAGGTGTAGCAGTCATAAGGTGTTGGGACTGCTGTTGGGATAGAGTTATGGTCTGATTTACCAAAGGGAGGGCCTTGTATGCGTTTCTGTGTGTGGAGTAAAAGTGATCTAGAGTTATGTTGCATCTAGTTCCACAGGTGACATGCTGGTAAAACGGATTTCAGTTTCCCTGCATTAAAATCACCGGCCACAAGTATGCCACCTCTGGATGTGCATTTTCTTGTTTGCGTATGGCCCTATACAGCTCGTTGAATGCGGTCTTAGTGCCAGCATCGGTTTGTGGTGGTAAATAACCTCCCGAGTGGCGCAGTGGTCTAAGGCACTGCATCGCAGTGCTAGCTGTGCCACTAGAGATCCTGGTTCGAATCCAGGCTCTGTCGTAGCCGGCCGCGACCGGGAGACCCATGGGGCGGCGCACAATTGGCCCAGCGTCGTCCAGGGTAGGGGAGGGAATGGCCGGCAGGGATGTAGCTCAGTTGGTAGAGCATGGCGTTTGCAACGCCAGGGTTGTGGGTTCGATTCCCACGGGGGGCCAGTATGAAAAATAAAAAATTAATAATGTATGCACTCACTAACTGTAAGTCGCTCTGGATAAGAGCGTCTGCTAAATGACTAAAATGTAAATGTAAATGTAAATAGACAGGTATGAAAAATATAGATGAAAACTCTCTTGGTTAATAGTATGGTCTGCAGCTTATCATGAGGTATTTTAACTCAGGCGAGCAAAACCTTGAGACTTCCTTAACATCACAAAGAGACACACCCCTCCTCCCTTCGTCTTACCCGAGTCTGCCGTCCGGTCTTGACAATGCATTGAAAAACCAAGGAGATGTATATTATCCATGTCCTTGTTCAGCCACGGCTCTGAGAAACATAGAATATTAAAGTTTTTCATGTCCCGTTGATAGGATAGTCTCCAACGGAGCTCATCCAGTTTGTTCTCCAGTGACTGAACCTTTGCCAATAGAACAGAGGGTAATAGTGGTCTGTTTGCTCGCCGACGTAGTCTCATCAGGATGCCGCCTTGCCTACCTCTCTTTCGCCGCCGCTTCCTTTTTCGAGTCCCAATGATCCAAATCGAGGTTAGTGATTGGAAATTATGGCAGAGACATTATGTACAAAATAGCAGAATTGGTCAGGAGCCCGTAAGACGGCTACTATCCACTGCAGGGCCGTGGCTGTGCATGACTGTGTGTGTAACAGTGTGTGTGTGGGGGGCCGCAGATTGTAGTGTGTGTCTGCTCCAGGGTGTGGAGGATTATCACCAGCTGACACTTGGTTCAGGTGTGTGTGTGTGTGTGCCTTTGGAACTCTGAGTAACACTAACACACACACATATCACTTCAGGAGAAGAGACCGAGTGGCAGTTCTGCTCGATATGTATTGTGATCTTGAATATTGCATTTGTTGAGAGTGGGTTGGCATTGGGGAGAAGAACCGTACTCTTTCATTGTGAGAGTGCGTGCATGCAGTGTGTACAATCATTGATATTATTTCAATCTTAAAAGGGAGCCCAAATCATGTCTTTGATCAAGCAGGTGAGACGAGAGGTGCAATCAGGGAGCTAATGATGACAATAATAACAACCTAACTATGAATATGATCAGAGAAGTGAAATGCCCCTCCCCATGCATCCGTCTTTGTATAACTGATTTAACGGGGCGGTTTGCACTAGCTTTAAGTCAGGCTGGTCTGACCCAATTACCCTCCTGAAATTACACATTTAATTGCATGGAGTTGGCCATCTGAAAAATGAGTCAGACCCATTTTGAACATACTGTACTTTCTCATCAGACAGACTGCAGTGTCACAACGACAAGGCCAGCCGTTCAGCTGGCACAGATTGCCAGGTAGGTGGAGTAGATCCTGGGCATCAGAATCGTGGGCATGGCAGGGCCCTTCTGCTCCTGTCACAATGCCTCCACCTCACATTTCTGTCAGCCCCAAAGGCTCCAAGACGCCCATGCCATTCCTTGGCCCTCAGATGTCTGTCTGGTCTACCAGTGCCCAGCCTGGTTGCCAGTCTGTTTCTGCTCTTTTGCCAACTCCTTATGGAATTGTCATGCCAGCTTGACAATCTCAATGGAGTAGGCCAGAGCACAAACATGTTCTGGGACCAGGCTATCCAAGTCCTCCAGTCCAGAACAATCAGTTCTTTGTATCTTGTCTGGATTTCGTAACATACAAATGGGTGGGTGCTCATATTTGTCCAATTTCACATATGTACAGATGTAGGATCTTAATTTGATCACCCTGTTGCAGGAGAACTTTCCTGCAGTGCACAATATTTTTTACTTGTAGTGTATTCAAAGTTTAAAAAGGCTTCTGAAGTTAGAAATTTTAAAGGGGGAATTACAGACTTGATTTTTCCTAACCAAAAAGTTTCAACCCCTACAAAAATATCCATTAATTGTAATCACATAATAATTCACGTCTTGTTGCAGGAGGATTATTTTCCTGCTGTGAGAAACTGGTCAAATTAAGATAGTACTTCAGTAGGATCCCATCTGCCTCCTCCTATGGAACTTATAAATTGTCAACTAACTTCATGCTGAATCACTCTGATTCCTAGTGTTATGTTCATCAACAACAACATAAAAAAGCCTTGATTGGTACAGACGCAATTAAACCCTAATGAACCTATTTGCATGGTAAAGAGATTAGATCTTGATTACACCAACTGTTTGACTACCGGAATGGACATGGTGCCGCTGCGATGCAGTCAGTGTCATTTATTGTATTGAGATGAGTCTTGGAAAAACATGGACATAGAACTGAAGACACAGCCTCTCATATCCATGTCACTGATACACTGGCAAATGAAATGATCTGAGGGCAATATGACTGCAAATATTACAGAATGTGCACTCCAAGTCAAATATACTGAACCAAAATATAAACACAATATGTAAAGTGTTGGTCCCATGTTTCATGAGCTGAAATAAAATACATGTTCCATACCCACAAAAAGCTTATTTCTCTCATTTTGTGCACAAATTTGTTTACATCCCTGTTAGCATTTTTCCTTTGCCAAGATAATCCATCCACCTGACAGGTGTGGCATATCAAGAAGCTGATTAAACAGCATAATCATTACACAGGTGCACCTTGTGCTGGGGACAATAAAAGGCCACTCTAAAATATGCAGTTTTGTCAGAACACAATGCCACAGATGTCTCAAGTATTGAGGGAGTGTGCAATTGGCTTGCTGACTGCAGGAATGTCCACCAGAGCTGTTGCCAGAGAATTGAATATTCATTTCTCCATGTCGTTTTAGAGACTTTGGCAGTACATCTAACTGGCCTCACAACCGCAGACCACGTGTAACCACGCCAGCCCAGGACCTCCACATCCGGCTTCCTCACCTGCGGGATCGTCGGAGACCAGCCACCCGGACAGCTGATGAAACTGTGGGTTTGCATAACCGAATAATTTCTGCACAAACTGTCAGAAACCGTCTCAGGGAAGCTCATCTGCATGCTCGTCGTCCTAACCAGGGTCTTGACCTGACCGCAGTTCGGCGTCGTAACCGACTTCAGTGGGCAAATTCTCACCTTCAATGGCCACTTGCACGCTGGAGAAGTGTGCTCTTCACGGATGAATCCCGGTTCAACTGTACCGGGCAGATGGCTGACAGCATGTATGGCGTAGTGTGGGCAAGCGGTTTGCTGATGTCAACGTTGTGAACAGAGTGCCCCATGGTGACGGTGGGGTTATGGTATGGGTAGGCATAAGCTACGGACAACGAACACAATTGCATTTTATCGATGGCCATTTGAATGCACAGAGATACCGTGATGAGATCCTGAGGCCCATTGTCGTGCCATTCATCCGCCGCCATTACCTCATGTTTCAGCATGAAAATGTACGGCCCCATGTCGCAAGGATCTGTACACAATTCCTGGAAGCTGAAAACGTCCCAGTTCTTCCATGGCCTGCATACTCACCAGACATGTCACCCACTGAGGATGTTTGGGATGCTCTGGATCGGTGTGTACGACAGCGCGTTCCAGTTCCCGCCAATATCCAACAACTTTGCACAGCCATTGAAGAGGAGTGGGACAACATTCCACAGGCCACAATCAACAGCCTGATCAACTCTATGCAAAGGAGATGTGTTGCACTGCATGAGGCAAAGGGTGGTCACACCAGATACTGACTGGTTTTCTGATCCACGCCCCTACCTTCTATTTTTATTTGTATATACAGTATGTAACCAGCAGATGCATATCTTTATTCCCAGTCATGTGAAATCCATAGATTAAGGTCTAATGAATGCATTTCAATTGACTGATTTCCTTATATAAACTCTAACTCTGTAAAATCTTTGAAATTGTTGCATGTTGCATTTATATTTTTGTTCAGTGTATGTGATAAAAAAATTAATACTAGCCTCACCCCTCTCCATTGATTGCTCATATTTTATATTTGGCCTGAGTTACTGTCTAAGTGCTTATATAGCTGTAGCTTTATAGCTATGTGGTTTCAGTAGGTGGCCTTAGCATAATGTTATAGCCAATCCATGCAGTGGTTTGAGATATAAATTTCTAACTGTCTTAATGGGTTTGTAATGGGCTGGATGATATGGGCCAGTGTGATTGCTGTAGTGTGACTGACTACCACTGTTGACTTGCCTCCGGTCAGCATGGCAAGAGATGACTGATAGGAGAACAGTGTGTTTATGTGTGCTGTTCTGTTCATATTCAGGTTCAAAAACACTTGCCAAGGTTACCATGTGTTGCAATGGCACAGGGCAGTTTTAGTGATTTATTAAGGAAGATAGATATTACTTAACTATTATGCATTTGCTCCATGAAATTCCCCCATATTCAATTGCAAAAATGCTTATTTCCTCTGAGCGTTACATTTTGTTATGCTGTAGGTGTGTTATGAAAGGGGTGGGGTGTGGTGGTACATCGAAAACAAGCCTTGCAGCTCTCTTTTGTACTAAAGTTAAGTGGATTTGGTGGGAGATGTGTTGAGAGACTGTTTTGTTTCCGTGAAGAAGTACAGTACTTTCATCATAAAAGACTGATTAATGTATTTGCATAAAAAAAGGTCCCTTTCACTCATGTTAAACTGGGTGTCAAGCGTTTCTCTCTGAAAGTGTTCCTGGTGAAGTGCCAGAAGGTAGTCAACGTCGCATGGTTTTTATGTCTTTCTTCTCTGGTGTTTTCTGTGAAAAATTAGGTGTAGTGGTTGAAGTGTGAAATATTTATGTGTACACATTAAACAGCTGTTCATGCAGTCGAGAGTGAAACTGGAACACACTTATGAGCCTTATTCAGGGGGTTGTAGAGTAAGCGCGTGATTTTACAAACCTTATGGGTAGCTATCAAACAATTTTTCTGCATCAATGCCCTGCTCTTAAGTGGCAAAATGACTCTGAAGAGACCTGTGGATAGTTATTGCTCTCATATATTTACAGTGCATTCGGAAAGTATTCAGACCCCTTGACTTTTTCCACATTTTGTTACGTTACATCCTTTTCTAACATGGATTAAATTTGTTTTTTCCCTCGTCAATCTACACACAATACCCCATAATAACAAAGCAAAAACAGGTTTTTAGAAATGTTTGCACATATATTTAATATAATAAACTGAAATATCACATTTACATAAGCTTGGCACACCTGTATTTGGGGAGTTTCTCCAATTCTTCTTTGCAGATCCTCTCAAGCTCTATCTGGTTGGATGGGAGCGTCGCTGCACAGCTATTTTCAGGTCTCTCCAAAGATGTTCGATCGGGTTGTAGTCCGGGCTCTGTCTGGGCCACTCCAAGACATTCAGAGACTTGTCCCGAAGCCACTCCTGCGTTGTCTTGGCTGTGTGCTTAGGGTCGTTGTCCTGTTGGAAGGTGAACCTTCACCCCAGTCTGAGGTCCTGAGCGCTCTGGAGCAGGTTTTCATCAAGGATCTCTCTGTACTTTGCTCCGTTCAACTTTCCCTCGATCCTGACTAGTCTCCCAGTCCCTGCCGCTGAAAAACATCCCCACAGCATGATGCTGCCACCACCATGCTTCACCGTAGGGATGGTGCCAGGTTTCCTCCAGAAGTGACGCTTGGCATTCAGGCCAAAGAGTTCAATCTTGGTTTCATCAGACCAGAGTCTTGTTTCTCATGGTCTGAGAGTCCTTTAGGTGCCTTTTGGCTAACTCCAAGCGGGCTGTCATGTGCCTTTTACTGAGGAGTGGCTTCCATCTGGCCACTCTACCATAAAGGCCTGATAGGTCGAGTGCTGCAGAGATGGTTGTCCTTCTGGAAGGTTCTCCCATCTCCACAGAGGAACTCTGGAGCTCTGTCAGAGTGACCATCGGGTTCTTGGTCACCTCCCTGACCAAGGCCCTTCTCCCCTGATTGCTCAGTTTGGCCGGGCGGCCAGCTCTAGGAAGAGTTTTGGTGGTTCCAAACGTCTTCCATTTAAGAATGATGGAGGCCGCTGTGTTCTTGGGGACCTTCAATGCTGCAGAAATGTTTTGGTACCCTTTCCCAGATCTGTGCCTCGACACAATCATGTCTTTGAGCTCTACGGACAATTCCTTCGACCTCATGGCTTGGTTTCTGCTCTGACATGCACTGTCAACTGTAGAACCATATATAGACAGGTGTGTGCCTTTCCAAATCATGTCCAATCAATTGAACTTACCACAGGTGGACTCCAATCAAGTTGTAGAAACATCTCAAGGATGATCAATGGAAACAGGATGCACCTGAGCTCAATTTTGAGACTCATAGCAAAGGGTCTTAATAATTATGTAAATAATTGTATTAAATGTATAATTAATACATTTGCAAAAATTTCAAAAAAACTGTTCGCTTTGTGGAAAAAGTCAAGGGGTCTGAATATTTTCCGAATGCACTGTATGTCTCCTATCTTTATAATTTAAACACTATGACAGCAATCCAGAGGAGAGGTAAAATATCTTGCTACATAATATGGAGACCAAGGGGGGCGTTTATATTGAGAGCTGAGCTAAGCTTGGAGCTGACCCACCATTCTCTTCACCTAGTAGGAGATTTTTCCAATCCCAATCCAACCAAATTCACATTTACAGTTTCAAAATCCCAAATCCCTCTTTGAGCTCTACCTGAGCCAAGGCACACAGGGAGGCACCGTTTCAAATAGACAGACATTATTATTGGCAATAATAATAGTATGGGGCACTGCTTCCAGAGCAGGAATAATAAAAAAGGATGAAATCTGTAATGGGACTCTGCAGAGATAAACCGAATCTGTGTGCTAATGGGCAAAGACCGGCCAATATAAATTATTAAATGATTTAAAACCTTTTAGCCTTGCACAATAGCATACGTATAGGGCTCAGTAATCAGGTGGAGAAATCCTACAGTGGGGAAAAAAAGTATTTAGTCAGCCACCAATTGTGCAAGTTCTCCCACCTAAAAAGATGAGAGAGGCCTGTAATTTTCATCATAGGTACACGTCAACTATGACAGACCAATTGAGGAAAAAAAATCCAGAAAATCACATTTGTAGGATTTTTTATGAATTTATTTGCAAATTATGGTGGAAAATAAGTATTTGGTCAATAACAAAGTTTCTCAATACTTTGTTATATACCCTTTGTTGGCAATGACACAGGTCAAACGTTTTCTGTAAGTCTTCACAAGGTTTTCACACACTGTTGCTGGTATTTTTGCCCATTCCTCCATGCAGATCTCCTCTAGAGCAGTGATGTTTTGGGGCTGTCACTGGGCAACACGGACTTTCAACTCCCTCCAAAGATTTTCTATGGGGTTGAGATCTGGAGACTGGCTAGGCCACTCCAGGACCTTGAAATGCTTCTTACGAAGCCACTCCTTCGTTGCCCGGGCGGTGTGTTTGGGATCAATGCCCTTGCTGATGGAAGGAGGTTTTCACTCAAAATCTCACGATACATGGCCCCATTCATTCTTTCCTTTACACGGATCAGTCGTCCTGGTCCCTTTGCAGAAAAACAGCCCCAAAGCATGATGTTTCCACCCCCATGCTTCACAATAGGTATGGTGTTCTTTGGATTCTTTGTCCTCCAAACACGACGAGTTGAGTTTTTACCAAAAAGTTATATGGGAGAATGACCATATGACATTCTCCCAATCCTCTTCTGGATCATCCAAATGCACTCTAGCAAACTTCAGACGGGCCTGGACATGTACTGGCTTAAGCAGGGGGACACGTCTGGCACTGCAGGATTTGAGTCCCTGGCGGCGTAGTGTGTTACTGATGGTAGGCTTTGTTACTTTGGTCCCAGCTCTCTGCAGGTCATTCACTAGGTCCCCCCGTGTGGTTCTGGGATTTTTGCTCACCGTTCTTGTGATCATTTTGATCCCACGGGGTGAGATCTTGCGTGGAGCCCCAGATCGAGGGAGATTATCAGTGGTCTTGTATGTCTTCCATTTCCTAATAATTGCTCCCACAGTTGATTTCTTCAAACCAAGCTGCTTACCTATTGCAGATTCAGTCTTCCCAGCCTGGTGCAGGTCTACAATTTTGTTTCTGGTGTCCTTTGACAGCTCTTGGCCATAGTGGAGTTTGGAGTGTGACTGTTTGAGGTTGTGGACAGGTGTATTTTATACTGATAACAAGTTCACAGTGGTGCTACAGATCATTTTTATAAAATATATTTACACCTTGACATTCTGGGGAATATTACACAAGACATCTATTTTCTCCAGGTTTAAGTCAGAGAGGCTTTCAGGTTAATTTGTACCCTGTCACAGGCTTTCCACCTTCGGTAAGCAAAACCCAATAACACATCCATGGGGTGACAATAGGAACAATGTCTTAGAAGGTTTGAGGGCTGTTCACACCCAGTCACACCCTCTCCACTGAGCTCAACCCTCCCACAGTCAGACACTAGATATCTACTTGTTCTGTACAATCATCTATCTACGGCGGTTTCAGCAAAGTGTTACTGTAGATGTTCATTTGTCTGAGCCTAGCCTCTCTTCTGTTAGCAGCCATTTTTATGCGGCGAGACTTTGTGTTGTCTGAGGATCATCTGATCCCAAGGATCACACACTTTGAGAGACAACACTCCGAGTTCCTTTTGTCCAACAATGACGTTTCTTTCTTTTTTTGTTCAAAGTTGGTATGATTTTCAAAGCCTCCTACAAACTCAGATGAACATTTCGAAGGCCGAGGGGAGTATAAGAACAATATCCAACTTTGAATCAAAGTATCAACAGAATGATTGGTATGTAAATGAAACAGTGGACAATGATAACATTTCAAGGTAATGTCTTCAGTGATCTGCACAGTATATACTGTAAGTCTCTTAGATACTGTGTAATGCAGAGATTATATGCTGAGAGGGAGAGAGTGAAGAGAGACAGATGTTTGAAATTACAGAGGCAGAGAGAGATGTTTGAATTTGCCCTCTCTGACTGACATCTTTGTAATGATCTATTATTGAGATTCAAGGCTGTGGGGAATTTCCAGTCATGAGGCGGGGATTCTTAGGGTGCACGAGAAAAATGGATTTGGAGAGAAAGAGGCATTATAAAGCCTTGTGCGGTGCTTTTGTGTAATTCTGAGCAGAGGCGGCATCAAGCACTGTGTTTCTGAGTTATGGCATTATGCTGTAATAAGGAATTGGACCTTGAATGCCCTGCTATATTGCCCCTAGCCACATCAAAGAGCATCCTCAGTCTAACTCAATAGCCCAGAGAACATATTACTAGTGCAGCATCTGTGGTGGTGCTGGTTTAATATTTAACGCCAGGCACTGATAAATGTCCCCTGATCATGAGGTATCATGGGAGAGCAGCAACACCTCCATAAAAAACAACTGATCAGAAAAATGAAAGGAAAATGAGGAACTCAGGTTTTCTTGAGGACTAGTTGAACACAATGCTATCACCTAGGGATTTGAGCTAAAAGAAGATCAGCAAAGGGGAAGAGAATACAGTCTGAGAATAATGTAAAAGTAGTATTCACAGTTTGTTTTCACAGTTTGTTTTTCCAGACACCTAATTTCTGTGAAAGCATTCAAACCACACAGAGCAGACCCAACCCTGACCTCTTTTTCCTGTTTTTTATATATGCTCTGATCAGAGTTGTTCCTCTCTGGGAATGTGTGATGAGGTGGTGATGAAGGAGTCAGGCGCAGGAGGGTAAATCACAGAATAACAGGCTTAATCCGCAAAATACAGGTTTACGCAGAAATGCGTCAAACACACTCCAGGGCACAAAACAGGTGCACTGGAAAATACATAAATGGATAAAAGGCAGTGCGTGTTGACGTAGTGCACATACCTCTAAAATCAGCATAAAAACAATATGCGCATTTTCCCACCAGAGATGTGTTCCCATCAAATTGATTTATGGATAAAGGGCTGTGCGTGTTGACGTAGTGCACATACAAATACCTTTTGCGGTTAAATTCCCATGTACCGAATAACAATACAAGTTAAATGGGTTTCCATCGCATTTTCAACTCTACTGATGGTTTTCTCACAACAACAAAAAAGTTATATGGCGTGTGCCAACTCTGGTATTGGCACGTGCGCTTTAGCCAACAGCTTGCAGATACAGTGCGGGTATAGCCTACATGATGAGATTATTATGGACAAAAGAGCGAGATTATTTTTATTTGTTAAACTGCAAATGATGATCATGTCACCAAAATAAGACCCTCGATATTTATTGGAAAGGAGCATCAAGCTCATCACCGTGCACTTTCACCACCCTGTGAAGTTCATCATAATTTAATTCAACACTTAATAATCTGCATGCACCATATCGTCGAGTGACTACAAATTTACTTTGATATGTTATTATATCAATATTTTGCGCATAAAGGCGTTTCCACCGCCATTTCTCGCATAATTAATTTTATCAACACAAAAAGATCCCACCATGATGAACGAACAAATGAACTGTCAGCATTTAGAAAATTGTACTGAAACTTCATATTCCGTTCACAGCTGTCGTAATTTTTGAGGTATTGTATGACTGTTATACGGTATGAAACGTGGTTATCCTGTATGATGGAAGAACATCAACACCTCATCTGTGTTGGTCCCGTGGCCATGGCACCAGAGCTTGATTGGTCTATAGTTCATGCAGTGGATGCTGATGTTTTTTGCTCTGCTCCAACCTCTCAACCCTGTGTATGTTTGTGTGTATTTCGGAGGGGCTGGGATAACATTTCTGTGGACTGCAAGGACAATGGATCAATAAAGTATTCTTCTTGGTGGAGGAGCGTTGGGGCTTCGTCGTCTTCCACTGCTCAAGAGCACAGTCACTATCAGTGCCAGTGAGATCTGGATGTACAGTTGGCCTGCTGTATTGCAAAAGACACCCACTTCACCACATACTTTAAGAGGCTGGCTTCCTTGAACATGTTGGATGTCTTTCAGACTTCTGACACAAGCCGTCTTGTAATTGGCTCTTATTTTCTGAACATTGCACTCAATTTGGAAGACTTCCTTGTGAAAAATATATTGTATTTCAGCTCTATAATGTGTTTCATCCTCGTGTGTCATGTAACCAGTCGTCTGAGTCCTCTGTGGTTGTCATGCCAACAACATATTCTAGGCGGTTGGTTGGGTAAGCTTGTGGAGTCAAGTGATGGAGGTGTCGAGAGATATATACAGTACATGTGGAGAGAGGGGGGAAGAGCTGTACTGGCTGGCTATCACTGGTGTCGCTCAGACAAGACGTAAAAAATTTTCCCTCATCAATCTACACACAATACACCCATAATGACAAAGTGAAAACAGGTTTTTAGAATATTTTGCAAATGTATAAAAAAAGAAAAAAAGAAATACCGTATTTACATAAGTTTTCAGACCCTTTGTTATGAGACTCGAAATTGAGCTCAGGTGCATCCTGTTTCCATTGATCATCCTTGAGGAGTTTGTACAACTTGGAGTCCACCTGTGGTAAGTCCAATTGATTGGACATGATTTGGAAAGGCACACACCTGTCTATATAAGGTCCCACAGTTGACAGTGCATGTCAGAGCAAAAACCAAGCCATGAGGTCGAAGGAATTGTCCGTAGAGCTCCAAGACAGGATTGTGTCGAGGCACAGATCTGGGGAAGGGTACCAAAAAATGTCTGCAGCATTGAAAGTCCCCAAGAACACAGTGGCCTCCATCATTCTTAAATGGAAGGAGTTTGGAACCACCAAGACTCTTCCTAGAGCTGGCCGCCCGGCCAAACTGAGCAATCGGGGGAGAAGGGCCTTGGTCAGGGAGGTGACCAAGAACCCGACTCTGACAGAGCTCCAGAGTTCCTCTGTGGAGATGGGAGAACCTTCCAGAAGGACAACCATCTCTGCAGCACTCCACCAATCAGGCCTTTATGGTAGAGTGGCCAGACGGAAGCCACTACTTAGTAAAAGGCACATGAGAGCCCGCTTGGAGTTTGCCAAAAGGCACCTAAAGGACTCTCAGACAATGAGAAACAAGATTCTCTGCTCTGATGAAACCAAGATTGAACTCTTTGGCCTGAATGCCAAGCGTCACGTCTGGAGGAAACCTGGCACCATCCCTACAGTTAAGCATGGTGGTGGCAGCATCATGCTGTGGGGATGTTTTTCAGAGGCAGGGACTGGGAGACTAGTCAGGATTGAGGGAAAGATGAACGGAGCAAAGTACAGAGAGATCCTTGATGAAAACCTGCTCCAGAGCGCTCAGGACCTCAGAATGGGGTGAAGGTTCACCTTCCAACAGGACAACGACCCTAAGCACACAGCCAAGACAACGCACGAGTAGCTTCGGGGCAAGTCTCTGAATGTCCTTGAGTGGCCCAGACAGATCCTGGACTTGAACCCGATCAAACATCTCTGGAGAGACCTGAAAATAGCTGTGCAGTGACACTCCCCATCCAACCTGACAGAGCTTGAGAGGATCTGCAGAGAAGAATGGGAGAAACTCCCCAAATACAGGTGTGCCAAGCTTGTAGTGTCCTAACAAAGAAAACTTGAGGCTGTAATTGCTGCCAAAGGTGTTTCAACAAAGTACTGAGTAAAGGGTCTGAATACTTATGTAAATGTGATATTTCCGTTTTTTTATACATTTACGAAATGCTCTGAGACCACGTTGCTCTGCTGCCTGCTGGGGGGTAAGAGAGGGCCTTGCCCAAAGTAGTGCACTGTATAGGGAATAGGGTGCCATTTGGGACTCAGACTCTGTCTGTCTGGGACACCTCCACTGCTGTTGTTCCGGCGGCAGTTTGGAACTGCCAAGTAGCCATATGGCAAAGGCAATACTCTCCTCTGGTGAGACATGTCTGGCATGAGAGCAAAGGGCAAGGATGGAGGAATGCAATGAACCATCATACCCATACCTTCAACATTGTCTCTTAAACCAATCAATTGATCCACTTGTATAAGTAAAGACCTGCTTTTTAATAGATGGTTTCCTGTATCTAACCATTAATGGCACTGACTGAATTTGATATAGGCAGCGCACTAGGATAGACAACAGACATAGCTTCATTTTGGCTTTGTTTTGTAAAATTTTTGTTAAAATTGTGGTTATTCTCTTGTCAATGCAATTGGGAATATTGAAATGACCCCATTTTTCACTTTGACTGAGGATTCATAAAGGTGTGCAAATGACATTTGTGGAGAAAAGCGGTATCAATCATTTACATGCACTAAGGGTGACTAGTGGTGTTAATTCATCTGCAAATCCAATCAGTTTTTCACATCGATTCAACACGGCAGGTTTCCAAATGGCACCCTATTCCTTATATAGTGCACTACTTTTGACCTGCCTGCCAGCGTAGGCCTCAAGTCCTCCCACACAGAGAGGCTGACTGATCAGACTGGAGACTGATGTTTCATGAGCTGAAATAAAATATCCCAAAAATGTTCCATACGCACAAAGGGATATTTCTCTCAAATGTTGTGCACAAATTTGTTTATATCCGATTTAGTGAGCATTTCTCCTTTGCCAAGATAATCCATCCACCTGACAGGTGTGTCATATCAAGAAGCTGATTAAACAGCATGATCATTACACAGGTGCACTTTGTGCTGGGGACAATAAAAGGCCACTCTAAAATGTGCAGTTTTGTCACACAACACAATGCCACAGATGTCTCACATTTTGACGGAGCGTGCAATTGGCATGCTGACTGCAGGAATGTCCACCAGGGCTGTTGCCAGAGTTTGGCAGTACGTCCAACCGGCTTCACAACCACAGATCACATGTAACCATGCCAGCCCAGGACCTCCAGCCCAGGACCTCCAGCCCAGGACCTCCAGCCCAGGACCCAGATGCATATTTGTACTCCCTGTCATGTGAAATCCATATATTAGGGCCTAATGAATTTATTTCAATTGACTGATTCCCTTATATAAACTGTAGCTCAGTAAAATCTTTGAAATTGTTGCGTTTTATATTTTTGTTCAGTGTAGTTATGACCAGAAAACTACTTTGTAGGGAATATGGTGCCATTTGGGACACAGACAGAGAACCACTGGCTTCAAATGGCAATGGGAAATACATTTGATTCAAGAGTCAGTCTCTTTCTCAAATCAACATGATTGATTACTATCCTGCATGGCACCCTAATGACAGTGATCGCAACTGGAAGTTTCCAGTTAATGAGAGAAGTTCATGAAATGCACTCTACTGAAAATGGTCTGAGGAAAAGTTCATTCCCTGTTGATAGGGCCTTGAATATCTCATTCCAAGCTCTATGTTGCGCTGTATGCTCATCTGAGCCCTGACAGGACAAAATGTATGAAAATGTATGCACTCACTAACTGTAAGTCACTCTGGATAAGAGCGTCTGTGAGACCCAGATCACAATGGGTTTCGATAGTGTCACTGTTCACCATCTGATTGGCAAAATGTAAGTCACCAAAATGATCACACTATTTTATACAGTCAGTGTTTACTCATTCCATGGATTATTTTGTGCAAAAAAGAGTGGCAGAGACTTTCTTTAGTAGTCTATGAAAAACCACAGATGTGAGGTTAGGCTTTTTGTAAGTCCTCTACAGTGGCGGTCGGTGCCGTTTAAGATGAGGGAGGACAATTCTTTTTTTTATGGGTGTGACAGTGTTGCTTCCGACCCTCTCCTCGCCCCTACCTGGGCTTGAACCAGGGACCCTCTGCACACATCGACAACAGTCAACCTCGAAGCACTGTTACCCGTCGCTCCACAAAAACCGCGGTCCTTGGAGAGCAAGGGAAACAACTACTTCAAGGTCTCAGAGCATGTGACGTCACCGATTGAACCACTACTAGCGCACACCGCTAACTAGCTAGCTATCGCACACTGGTTACACTCACCCCTCTTTGACTTCCTCCTTTTCCGCAGCAACCAGTGATCCGGGTCAACAGCATCAATGTAACAGTTTTGCTTCCGTCCCTCTCCTCGCCCCAACCTGGGCTTGAACCAGGGACCCTCTGCACACATCGACAACAGTCACCCTCGAAGCACCGTTACCCATCTCTCCACAAATGGCCCCGGCCCTTGCAGAGCAAGGGAAACAACTACTTCAAGGTCTCAGAACGAGTGACGCTACTAGCGCGCACCGCTAACTAGCTAGCCATTTCACACCGGTTACATGAGCATGGCCTTATTTCTATTACAGCATATTGGATGACTGTCATTCATATTCCATTCACCCAGTTCAATATAACATAGATAGGTTTAAGCTATACTCATCGTGAGGTTGCTACAACCTAGCCTATGAATGAATGTTTACAACGTAGGTGCACACAGGTCGAGAGAAAGATTTGAGGTGACACATGGACAGACCATGACACACTCTTGCCTGTATCTAGCTGATCTAGGGTGTAATCATTAGTCAAACAGTTGCAAACAAGAGTTTCTATTGGACAAATTCAGGTATGTTTATCTCCGTTTCATTTGCTTCTGTTCAATAAATGTTTTTCAACAGAATCGGTGGAATGAATACACCCCTGATTACATGCAAACAGTTCACTTTCATAGCCACATATAAACAGCTCGTTGTATTCCTTCTCGCATCTACGCGCTCTCCTCCTCTCACCTTTTCCCTTCACTTGTGGACTTCAGTGTACAACACATCAGATGTCCGTGACCCGGCGAAAAAACCTTGATATCATAATCGCTACACACACAGCCTACATCGTTGTCGCCATATTAGCTAAAGTAAAGTCATAATCACATAGCTAATAGAACTAACGCGTTAGTAAACCCGCTACAATCATGCAGTACAGTGTACAGCCAGTAAGCAGTTTAGCAGTTACACCGGCGGGCCCCGGTGGCAATAAATTAGTAAAACCAAAAGCTTACCTTGACTTGGAAGAGTTCCAGTGTTGGATAGTCATAGCCTGCTAGCTAACATAGCATCCCTCTATTTGAGCCGGTTGTTTGAGCAGGCTAAACTAGCTAGCTGCATTTGATAGCTAAGTAAGTGAAAGTGAATTTTTTAAAGGAAATATAGCTAGCTCTCGCTCTCTCTCTTGCTCCTCCATTTGTTCAAAACTGTTCAACTATTGTCTTTCTCTCTCTTTGAGTCATCTACTCACCACATTTGATGCACTGCAGTGCTAGCTAGCTGTAGCTTATGCTTTCAGTACTAGATTCATTCTCTGATCCTTTGATTGGGTGGACAACATGTCAGTTCATGCTGCAAGAGCTCTGATAGGTTGGAGGATGTCCTCCGGAAGTTGTCATAATTACTGTTTAAGTCTATGGAAATGGGTGAGAACCATGAGCCTCCTAGGTTTTGTATTGAAGTAAATGTACCCAGAGGAGGACGGAAGCTACACAATGCTGCTACCCTACAGAGTGCTGTTGAGGCTTCTGTAGACCTTCATTGCATTGTGTTTTAATCAATTATTTGGTGACATGTGAATATATTTTGTATAGTTTTATCTAAAAAGGATAACTTTTGAAATGTTTCACTATTTGTATGAAATTCACTGAGGAGGATGGTCCTCCCCTTCCTCCTCTGAGGAGCCTCCACACTCCACTAAGGCTCTACCACAATGTCACGAAAGTGTTAATGAAACGCTTAGTACTTACGTTATGTTTAGCTCAATAAAGTCAATAAAGCTTTGAATTTCGTCTCATAAAAGTTTGAGTTGACCCATGGAGGCCAACACTTTCTATTTGTATATAGTATGAAAAAAAGAAACACTAGTAAATGGGTAAAATGAAAAAGGATAAACCAAGAAACATTTTTATTTCAGCCTGTCACGGATGGCCTAGCTGTCACCTGCCACCCACAGCCTATTAAAACATAATTTAGAGCTGTGTTGACTGTGGAGAACATTATGCACACTCAATACAGTCTCCTGGCCCAGCCACATTAGTGATTAAACCTGCTGTCACAATACTAAGAGAGCCTCTCTCTCTATCTCTAATTTATCGCACTGCTTTGCTTTATCTTGGCCAGGTCGCAGTTGTAAATGAGAACTTGTTCTCAACTGGCTTACCTGGTTAAATAAAGGTTAAATAAAATAAAAATAAAAATCTCTCTCTCTCTCTCATTGCTTAAGTGGCAGACAAGCTTGTCACGCTCTGGCGAGGCCACCTATGGATTCGATGTCCAATTCTATTTTTCATGTCTCCAACTGACCATTCAATTGATTCTTCCCCGGTGGCTGGTTTATGATGCAGAATAGAAATCTAATTCCACGCATAAGAGGTTGGTCCACTCCATGATGACAATGGACAATGAAATGTAATGGAAACAAATCTATTCATTGTCTGTGCTTATAATCATGATTAAAGTCATTCGGAGGGCCAACATTATAATTCATTGCAGTTAAATACTTTTGAGATTTCTAATTGGGCGAGGGGTTGAGGTCGCAGTGTTACCTGAAGGAATACCAATCCAATCCTTCTGAGACTCTGTTTCAGTATTCTTCCCTGTGCTCAGACCCATTTTAGATTTCTGCCCTTTGAGGTCAATATCTACAGTAATTGATCTTAAAGACAGACTGAAAAGACAGACTGAAAATGTGCTATCCCACAAGCAATGTCCTTAATCAATAACATGGCGCTGAAAAATAATACACGTTCAAGTAGCAGTCTGAGAAGAGACAGATACTGTACCTAAAGAATGGCAAAACATGGTCCAATTATGCAAATATCCTAATGATAGTTTGACATGCTATGCTGTTGAGGAGGTCATTCACGGTGCTCCTATGGCCCAATTCATGAACACACACTGACTAGGTTACAATGCATAGTGCTTCTTCTTAGGTTATTCATCAAAACAATTAACCCAGAAGATGTCTAGGGCACTCCTTCCTGCAGCACTCTGCACATGTCAGGTAATTGATATGCAGTGTGTTCCACTGACATGAAGACACCCAACAGATCACTCACTGGTGGGATTCACAATCCAAGATTTTCATTCGATAAATATAGTAATGAACAATAGTTTACCACATCAAGCAAGTTACATTTCAAGAATAATGTAAATGTCTTTTTTCATTATAATACATCAATGACAGTGAAATTATCAGAAATTGACACATTCTCTTAAACAAAGCGTATCTGTAAGTGAACCTATTTGAGCCATAATGCACTGAACCTGTAACAGTAGGCTATGTGCAGCTATCCTTTTGTCTAAGTGCATGGGCTTTGGAGACTAAAATCCGTTTCTTTATTTTGTCTGCATGCTCCCTTGTCCTTGCACTAGACGGCACTAAAATCCATGCACTTGGTTATAGAAATCTATGGAGAGCGCGTTTCACAGCACGTGATGTGGCTTTCTAAAGCGATGCTTCATAAATATGCAGATGAAAAAACCTCAGACATCGCAGCAACCAGAACTTTAGACCAGTGCGAAGGACACACATGAGAGCGCGAATGCCAAAGGAAATGAGCGCCCATCAA
Organism: Coregonus lavaretus; assembly: GCF_964263955.1. NCBI lineage: Eukaryota > Metazoa > Chordata > Actinopteri > Salmoniformes > Salmonidae > Coregonus > Coregonus lavaretus. The sequence continues at coordinate 28,918,840 of NC_140018.1, forward strand.
GAAACCTTATAAACCAATAAATAACCACTTAGATACTTGTATAAAGATATTTTCTGTATAGTGTTAAATGTTTTTACCTTTCCTTGTTTTGATGATTGGATGTATAGTTATTTAGTCAGGCATTGCGCGTCAAGGTTGGATTAATGATTGGATACAGTTTGGGTGGAGGACGTCTACACCTGGGCGAGCAATGTGAAGGTAAATGCATTTTTAAATTTTATTTCATTTACCATTTTAATTTATTAAAGAATATTTTTTTCCCCAAATGACAGAGTCACGTATAATTGAATTTATTGCGATTTATTAGGCTATCATAAATTATTTAGGTCTATGTGTCCTCCTAATTCAGAACTCTTTAATTCATTTCACAGTACAAAACCGCTATTAAAGCCTGCATTTGTATTGACTTCAACACATTAACCTAAAAGTTAACGAAGCCTATACAAATGGCATTGAATAGTAGATCTATAATATATTTTTTTATTCTATTAATTTAATATCTATTAATTAATTTGAAAAATAAAGGTGAAACCCATTGAAAGAATAATAACCAATTTAAGGGTAGCCTATAGTGGTGAAGGTGAAACTAACGTCTACAAAGTAGGGCATTTATCCTATTAGTCTAATATTTTGACATTGTTAATGCAGAAAAAGTGATAATGAATTTAGGACTCTTGAAATACATTTAGTAAAATATAAATCAATGTTATAAAGGCTTTATTCACTTTTAGATAACGGTATACCCCATCAGCTTCGGTATGACTGCACCTGTGTGCACCATCCTATGGCAGCTGCTAATCATGAGAATGATTGCACAAAATATCAGTAAAGGGAATGTATAACAGGAGTCGTATTTAGTGATCTCATGTATTCAAACATGAACAAAATCGACTGTCACCTGTTGCACATGAGTTATCTGACAGGAATGGAATTTACTCTCTGTGTGATGTGCAGGGCAACAGCTTATTACCAGTGAACTACCTTTGCCCGTCCCTAATGGTCAGCATACTCTATCAACTTTTTTTTATAAAAAAGACTGCCTCTCAGGCTAATGATTATCATTAGATAATTAGAGTGTAATATAATTTATAGAATGAGATATAGCAGGTTGTAGTTAAAACACCCTGATGATTTTGCGCATTCAAGCAATGTGAGAAAAGCCCAATCTAAGACATGGTTTAATTTTGGCAATGGAATATGGGATTCAATGCCATTCAATGCCAGCGTCAAATAACATTCAGCTCAGACACCCATACATACCCCACAAGACATGCCACCAGGGGTCTCTTCACAATCCCCAAGTCCAAAACGAATTCACGGCAACGCACAGTATTATACAGAGCTATGATCGCATGGAACTCCCTTCCATCTCCAATTACTCAAGCAAACAGCAAAACTACCTTTAAAAAAAGATTAAACAACATCTCATGGAACGGCGGGGACTGTGAGGGGACACACACACAAAAACACAGACACTAACACACACATCATTTTTTCTTGTTGTATTGTTTGTATTATTATTATTATTATTATTTTATTTTTTATTGTTTGTATATCGTTGTATTTTTTATTTGTGTGACTGGCCTTGTCTATCAGTGTACCAGTGTTTTGTTACTTTTTATGTTTTGTGTTTTTTGTGGACCCCAACAAGAATCACTGCTGCCTCTGCAAAAGCTAATGGGGATCCAAAGAAAAAAAGAAAAGCATAATTATGTCTGTGCTTTCAAATTTCTCTTGTTCAATGTTAGGGTGTTATAATGTCCACAAACATTTCTCTCATCATTTCATAGGTTAACCAGGGATCAGCTTAAACTGCAGTGTTCACCTCTCAGGCCCAGTCATGAAGTCTGTGCTAGATAGTGTGGCTGACACCACCTTCCGGACTATAACCTCTGGACTGCAGTACCTGGGCTCCAACGATGCCAGCTATGATGACACCACCATCAACGCTGACTTCACTAAGGGTGGATTGTCTGTCCAGAAGCCTCTCTCTGATTTCCGCAGTAACTCTTTCCCAGACAAGGTGGCTGGAGATGAGGAACTCATCCTCAAAGGCATTCCATTCTTCCCTACCAATGCCACAGACCTGTTTGGCAACCGGAGTGGCTTTGGAGATGAGGGAACCGGAATCCAGTGTGGGGAGAACTTCATGGACATGGAATGCTTCATGATCCTTACCCCTAGCCAGCAGCTGGCTGTGGCGGTGATGTCACTCACCCTGGGCACCTTCACGGTGTTGGAGAACCTTATCGTGCTGTGTGTGATCCTCCAATCCCGCACCCTGCGCTGCCGCCCCTCTTACCACTTCATAGGCAGCCTGGCTGTAGCCGACCTGCTGGGCAGCGTCATCTTCGTCTACAGCTTTCTGGACTTCCATGTGTTCCACAGAAAGGACAGCCCCAATGTGTTCCTCTTCAAGCTGGGTGGAGTCACCGCCTCGTTCACAGCCTCTGTGGGAAGCTTGTTTCTCACTGCTATAGACCGCTACATCTCCATCCACAGGCCCATGGCCTACAGGCGCATCGTCACGCGGACCAAGGCTGTTATCGCCTTCTGTGTGATGTGGACTATCTCCATCGTCTTCGCAGTGCTCCCTCTGCTGGGCTGGAACTGCAAGCAGCTCAACTCGGTCTGCTCAGACATCTTTCCGCTTATCGATGAGAAGTACCTGATGTTCTGGATCGGGGTGACCAGTGTGCTTGTCTTCTTCATCATCTACGCCTATATGTACATCCTGTGGAAGGCCCACCACCACGCTGTGCGCATGCTGAGCCGTACCTCCCAGAAGAGCCTGGTGGTGTACTCGGCGGATGGGACTAAGGTGCAGACCATGCGCCCTGAGCAGACACGAATGGACATCCGCCTGGCCAAGACACTGGTCCTCATCCTGGTGGTGCTGGTCATCTGCTGGGGCCCCGTGCTGGCCATCATGGTCTACGATCTGTTCTGGAAGATGGATGACGATATTAAGACAGTGTTTGCTTTCGCCAGCATGCTCTGTCTGCTCAACTCAACTGTCAACCCAGTAATTTACGCCCTGAGGAGCAAGGACATGCGACACGCCTTCCTCAGCTCGTGCCAGGCATGCTGGGGCAGTGCCCAGCAGCTGGACAATAGCCTGGAGTCTGACTGCCAGAGCAGGCACATTGCTGCCAACAGGGCTGCAGAGAGCTGTGTGAAGGCCACTGTGAAAATAGCCAAAGTGACCATGTCTGTCTCCACTGAGACATCTGCAGAAGCTGTCTAGCAGGTCATCATCATGTCACAGCGATATTGTGTCACGAGAAGGTGGTGGACCTTCCACAGGATGTAATGAATTACACACATAACTAAATGCTTCAGCGGTTCATGACTTAATTGTTTTATGTTTATGAGGTGTGCCGCTATATTGTTACAGTGCCTAAGTGCCAAATAGAGTTTTAAAGTGATGAAGAGAGTGGATGGAGACTGTTGGCCTTAGACTTCACGATGATCAAACTGTAGAAGGCTTAGTATATTTTTGTACTGTGAATTCAGGTTCTGAACCAATGATATAGTCATTCATGGGATAAGGGGCTAATTAGGTTTTGGATTAGAAGTATGTTTTAATATGTTATCAAGATGCCAATATGTGTTCCATAAAGAAGACAAATCATGTAGGCTTTGAGCAGCCAGAAGTGGCTTTGTCCAGGCGTTATGTACAAATATACAGTGTTGTGTGAAGAGTTCCATTTTATTTACATAAGGGTCTAACTTTAATATGAATTTACTTAAGACATGTATGATCCATAAAGCAACAGAGGAACAGTTGCTCTTGTATTTTCTTTTTATACCTGCCTGAGTTTGTTTATTTTTTTTATACAGAAATAACTAACAAGACTTAGGATAAATAAAGTCTGACCTGACTTTGTGTAGACAGCTCCATTGACTGTTTGAGTCATCTTTCATATAGAAGCTGGATGAATCTGAAAACCACAGTCTTCAATTTAATGAAATAAATGTGCCATTTGAAGCCATAATAAGCTAATCTGCTTTAAATACTTATGAGATGTGTTCACTAAGTCAGAAATCTACAATGTCATGCTCTATAAGTTATTCGGCTTTTCACCTCTTTCACTCTACTCTTGGCTATAGTGGTATGTTTTCAATAAAAATGAATGTATAGAAAACAATTGTACAGTGTTACATACAATGCAGTTCAAAAAAGTTATTTAATTATGAGTCTGTCTTTAAAAAAGTTTGTCAACATAACAATGTATTGTATGGCTAAAGCTTGAGCACAGGTCATGAAAATTGAAATCTGTTTGCTGTGTGCTGGCCACACTACCATAATAATAATAGAACTACATTCCATGGATTGAATTCAGATGACTATTAAGTGGATTTAATTTAATTCAGTACATTTGTGAATAACCTTGCCACTTGATAAAAGATTTTCAACCTACTGTTCAACACCTCATCAAATTGTTTCAGTGTTACCATAAATAAATAAATAAAACGTAGTACTGTTGATGAGGATTATATTGATTTTTGAGGAGATCACAAAAGCTACCCTAGTGCAGGCCTACAGCACAGTTTTTAGATAAACAAAACAAGAAGATAGCCTCTCTGTCAGTTTTTAGGTTGACTGCAGTACATTTTTATCAAAAGCAAGCCTTTCATTCATTAGCTAACAAAACATTAGAATGAGCCTCTTACAAGTGTTGATGAAAATTGTCATTTTCAATTATATTATATAGGACTTTTAATCTAGAACTATCACTCAGTTAGCATTGTTCTATAGACATTTATCTTGGTGTTAAACTACTACCGACAGCTGTTTACCAGTATGCTTTGCTGCCTCTTGTAATGTTGAGTGTTGGAAATCAAATGTCAACTGTTAAGTGGCTTCTGTACGGTGGTGGCATCTGAGAAGTCTGTGGGGGAAAAGAAATCTGCGGTATTCAACTGTTTTTTTTCGTATTGCAATGTAATGTTTCCAAGCTTTTGAATAAAGTCACAGTTGGCTATCATGTCTGCTGCCCAAGTTCATGATTATTTGATGAAGAGCTGTAGGCTAGTAGGTATAGTGTGTTCAGCCTACAAAATACAAGAAAATCACAATCGAACACATTTGATAAACTCATGAACTGTAATAAGTGACCCCAAGTTCCTGTTCGAATAGCACCATTCCTTCCTCTCTTATTTGAAGTAATCTCTGATAACAAGGCGTTAGATATGTCACAAATAGGTGTAATCGTGGATCCACTCATATAATTTATACAACTATACACCCATAGCTTATACACCTACACCAACCATGGCAGGTACTGTATGTTATTACTCTATCTCAAGAAGGCTGGAAGGAAGGACACTGAACAGAAGTCTATTTTGTCGAGGAATAAAAAGGGCTCCATGGTCAATCCAACATCTGCAGTGGCGGTACAGGATTTACTGCGATGCGGCCTCCGCAGAAGTCAGAGCAAACATACTTTTTGCGCTTCGTGGAGCAGAGCAGAGCTGTCGTGAAGGAATTTGTCAAGGAAGAGCGTTTGTGTTTTTACAGAACCTCCCTCCCCCACCTACCGTCAACCAATTATGTAAATGCGGAGCTATATGGAGCCCTCTGCATTGTCACAAAATTTGAGAGGCGCACGGTGATGCGGTATGCACCTTGATTTGGCCTCTGCACCCCTCTGGAGGCTCCGCAAATGCGTCACACCCCCCATACGAAGCCTCCGACCACATTTTCGGATCAAGCATAAATTGGATTTAAAGGGAAGCATGGCGTCCTGACGCTTTCTCGCCCTCTTGTGGACGATATACAACACTGCCCTCACTTTCTCACATCCACACAGGATGGGAATATCCCAACAACTCTTCATTGTCCACGTTATAGGCCTTTTTGGAAGATGGTTAATCAGAACAGGCCTGCTGTGATTACAATCTTGCAGGATGAATAATGATAATACTGCCAAATACAGTTGTTATAAACTGAGGGGCCTGGGATTGTGTGTCCCCTGTAGCTCAGTTGGTAGAGCATGGCGCTTGCAACGCCAGGGTTGTGGGTTTGTTTCCCACGGGGGGCCAGTATGAAAATGTATGCACTCACTAACTGTAAGTCGCTCTGGATAAGAGCGTCTGCTAAAATGACTAAAATGTAAAAATGTATGTATAAAGCACCTCATATTGAGTGCTGATCTACAATCAGTTCCTGCTGTCCATGTAATCTCATCCATTGTGATCTAAAATGGCAAAACTGATCCTTAATCAGCACTCATACTCTAAGACGCTTCATACATAGGACCCCCTACGTGGGACAGTGCTAATAGCACTGCTATACCTACTATAAACAGACATGCCTTTTTTGAACAGTTCAGATTTACAGCTGAACAGAGACACATGAAAGAGGCAATTCGATGAATATGATTTCATAGGATGTCAGTTCAGGTATAATCTCTCGTGGACAGATCTACGGAAACATAACTGGTAGGCCTACACTCTAAAAAGAAACGTTTCCTGGAGTATCCTTTAGGGGTTCTTCAAATTGAAACTGTGGGGGAACCCCTATAAGTTCTTCAAAGAACCCTTTCTAATGGATCCTCAAATAACCTTTTGAAGAACTTTTGGGGTTAATTTTTGAACTACCCCCCTCCCCTGTTATTATTATTGTAATGACCCTGCTGGGTCATAAAGTAAAAGAGAGACGGGCACCAGGTGTACAGGCAGAACACAGGTTTATTCCTGAATGGGCTATTGTTCAGGCCACAACCCACGCCGCTAAACCTCGAACATACACAAATAGAACATGTCAAATCAAGGGTCCCGAACAGAAGAGAAGAGAGATGAGACCGTAACCCCTATTTAAGCCTTTCAAAACCCCGCGGGATTACCCATCATACCCCCCCAACCTTTCCATCTGTCCTGGCATATTTAACCCCTGCTAGCACCCATGAGAACGATAACACACCCATGAACACAGAACACAATACAGGGTCGTTACATAGCCCCCCCCCTTTCTAAACCCTAGCCCCTAGGGTTACAAAACAAAATCCTTAAAACGACCCGGAGGTCGCATCAGTCTCTTGTGCCTCCCCTTGACTCTCACTGGTGGACCCCCAGAACACTCATCTGCCCCAATGTCATTTCCAGCGCCCTCCGAAGAGGCAGCCCCCGTCCCAGGCTCAGCTTGCACTAGAGTCTCCTCGCTAGACTGTCCCCGTGTGCTCACATCAGAGTCCTCACTTCCATTCCCTACCGTTTTCCTCCCTCTGTAGGGCGCCAATCGGTCCCGGTGGACCACCACCTTCCTGCCCCGTGGGGGAACCTCCACCCGGTACGTCACCTCCCCCACTCTCTCTATCACCAGGCACGGACCCACCCAGGCACTGTCCAGCTTTGGGCACCGCCCCTTCTTGCGCGTGGGGTTGTGAAGCCACACGCGTTCTCCCGCTCCAAAGTGCCTCCCCCTAGCGCGTGAGTCATAGTGGCGCTTTTGGCGCATTCCTGCGTTCTCGAGTTGCTCTCTTGCAAAGGTGTGAGCCGCTTCTAACCGGTTCTGCAGTCGACGAACATAGTTCGGGCCAGGCAAAACCCCGTCGTCGTTATCAGGAGGGTGGCCAAACGTCAGTTCGGCTGGGGTGCGCAACTCACGACCTAACATTAGTAGCGCTGGGGAGCACACAGTCGATTCCTGAACAGCCGACCTACATGCCATAAGAATAAACGGTAAGTGGGTGTCCCAATCTCTCTGGTGTTTTGAGGTAACGATAGCCAGCTGTTGTGCTAATGTTCTGTTAAATCTTTCCACCAGCCCATCACTCTGGGGGTGAAGCGGAGTAGTGTGCGTCTTCTCCGCGCCTAACCGTCTACACAACTCTGAGAACACCCGTGACTCAAAGTTTCTCCCCTGGTCGCTGTGTATAGACTGTGGCACCCCGAACCGACTGATTATTCCCCCTACCAATGCATCAGTTACTGTTTCTGCCTCCTGGTCTGGGAGAGCGTAAGCCTCTGGCCACTTGGTGAAGTAGTCCATAGCAGTTAGAATCCACCTGTTACCGCTGTCTGTGGTTGGAAACGGTCCAACTATGTCTACCCCCAGTCTCTCCATGGGCTCCCCTACTGGGAATTGTTGTAGGAGGGCGTGTGACTGACCTGGAGGTCCTTTCTTAGCAGCACACTCATCGCACTGCCTGCAAAAGTCCTCCACATCCCTCCTGTGCCTGGCCCAATAGAAGCCTTTACGTACGCGCTTTAACGTTTTGGAGACCCCAAAATGCCCTGCGCCTACTCCCCCGTGAAGCTGCTGTAACACGCTCCCTTGCAGCCTTTTGGGAACCACTACCTGCCACGTCATTTCTCCAGTAGCTGGCTTTTTCCACCCCTCTCTCTTCCACCCACCCCAGCACAGGACGCAGCTCTGCGTCCTCCTCCTGGCGACGCCTCCACTCCCCGACGTCCACAGCCTCAAGCTCCCGGCACTCTGTCACACTCAGCTGACTCACCGTGGCGGTGACTCCCTCCTCCATGCACAGTTCCCTCTCTCGCTCCACCCGTTTGGCACAGTACCCACAGCCGTCCTCAGCACACGGGCGGCGGGACAAGGCGTCTGCATTGCTGTGGCGAAGGCCGGCCCTGTGCTCCACCTGGAAGTCGTAGGGTTGCAGCTCCTCCAACCAGCGGGCGATCTGACCCTCTGGCTCCTTGAAGGAGAGAAGCCACTGCAGGGCGGAGTGATCCGTCCGCACCACAAACGGCAGGCCCCCCAGGTAGTATTTGAAATGGCGTACTGCTGCCACGACAGCCAAAAGCTCCCTCCTTGTCACGCAGTAGCGTTTTTCAGCCTTATCAAAAGTTCTGCTGTAATAAGCTACTACGTGCTCCCCGTCAGAACCACGCTGAGCCAGCACGGCCCCCAAGCCCTCATTGCTTGCGTCGGTGTCCAGGATAAATGGACGGTTTGGGTCTGGTGAGGACAGGACAGGGGCCTCCACCAGGGCACGTTTGAGGGCCTCAAACGCCCGCTGGTGCTCTTCGGTCCACTGAAAAACAGTGTCCTTCTTGAGAAGGTGGTTCAAAGGAGCTGCTATCCCCGCAAACCCTTTCACAAACCTATGATAGTAGGATGCCAGACCCGGGAAGCTCTTAACCTCTTTTTTTCCCCTTGGAATTGGCCACCCCCTCACAGCCTCCACTTTGTCTGGCATCGTGCTGATACCCTCACCACCCAGCTGATGACCCAGGAACGCCAACTCCCTTTGCATGAAATGGCACTTTTCCGGGTGTAATTTTAGCCCCGCCCCCGAGATCCTCTCCAGCACTCGCCTAAGTGCCCCCAGTGCCCCCTCAAACGACGTGCCGTGTACCAATATGTCGTCTAGGTACACGACACACTCGTCTCTCGGAACCCCCGCCAGCACTCTGTCCATGAGCCTCTCAAAGGTGGCAGGAGCATTACAAAGCCCGAAGCACAGCACCTTGAACTGCCAATGGCCCCTATCCGTGGAGAAGGCCGTTTTTTCACGTGCCCCAGGCGAGAGGGGCACCTGCCAGTAGCCACTGCGCAGATCAAGGGAAGAGAACCACGAGGACCCTCTGACGTGGTCTAGCGACCCTCTGACGTGGTCTAGCGACTCACCAGCTACGTGGTCCTCTGTAGCTCAGCTGGTAGAGCACGGCGCTTGTAACGCCAAGGTAGTGGGTTCGATCCCCGGGACCACCCATACACAAAAATGTATGCACGCATGACTGTAAGTCGCTTTGGATAAAAGCGTCTGCTAAATGGCATATTATTATTATTATTATTATGTAAGAGTCTTTAATGGTGACAGAATTTAGGCCCCTGTAGTCCGCACAAAACCTAAGTTTACCCCCTTTCTTAGGCACCATGACGACCGGCGCGGACCATGGGCTATCTGATGGCTCAATGAAATCAGCCCGCAACATGTCAGCAATAGCTGTGGCTGCTGCTTCCCTCTTGGCAAGGGGAATGCGACGGGGCCGAATTTTAATGGGTTGGTTGTCCCCAGTGTCGATGTCGTGCTGAACCAGGTGCGTTTGCCCTACCTCATCTTCCCCCCAAGCGAAGCTATCTTTAAAGTCAAACAGCAGCTGCTTTAACTGTCTCTGTTGTCTCTCGTCCAGACCTTGACAGTTTTTCAGCCACACAGCCTCAACGGCGTCGATAACTTCCTCCTTCCCCCCGTCGGGCTGATGGGGTGAAGGTGCCAGTGTGTTTTGAGCTACTGGGATGCCTGTGCTTGCACCATTATGGGGAGTGAAGGTCGTTGCCGCCGGAGACAGCTGCTGGGATGGCACAACGACCAAGGGAGCAGCCGGGACGACCAGTGGAGTTTCGGCAAGCTTGGAGGAAGACGGAGGGACAGCCCTGCCCCCTGCTGGCCCTCCCGAAGGCGACATTCCCACTGTGGGCCCCCCCGACAGCCTCAAAGTGCCCGAAGCTAAGTCCAACTGAGCCCCACAGTTTTTCAAAAAGTCCATTCCCAGTATACAGGGGTCCTGTACCGCTGCTACCCACACCGGACACCCCACAGTTCTCCCCCCCACAGTCACAGACAACCGACACTTCCCTAACATGGGGGCTAGCTCCCCCGTGACAGTCCGTAGCTGGACAAGGGTCGGCTCCACCCGCACCCCAACAGGTAGTATGTCTGGTCTCACCAGGGTTACTGTAGAGCCCGTGTCGACCAGGGCCAAACATTCCACCCCCTCTACCTTGACGATGACATTGCAGAAGTCCCCAATGGTGGTACGTCCCACCACAACTACCGGACTAGGAAACACGGTGGCAGCTACACCCTGGGGAAGCAGGTCCCCACCCTCTTGCCTGCACTGCTGGGTACCTCTTCTGCTTACTGTGGGTTCGGGGGCGGAGGAATGGGCCCGCGCTGCCCCCTGCGCGAGAACCCGCTGTCGTTTCCCTGTTGACTGGAGAATCTGCCACACTCCCGCTGAATGTGGCCAGGCTGGCCACAACCCCAGCAGACAATGGAAGTTGAGCTGACACTGCGATGTTGTCTGGAGCCCCTCTCAATGACAAGCGAAGCGGTCTTGACTAACCCTCCCAACTCGTCGACCCACTCTGGTTTGGTGACTCCGCTGCTCTCACCTCTGGTTGACTGGCAACCTCCACTCTCACTCCCTCACCCCAGATCAGCTCCCTCTTCCTGGCTATCTCCACTGCAGCCCGCAGAGATGCTGGGTCCGCCATCTGAACATGCTTACCCAGCTCGGTGGGGGAGAGCGCTCTAATAAAACTGTCCCGTGCCAGCTCGTCTTGCACCCCAATCGGCATAGTTGCATAAGCCCGCCTGGTCAGGCTCAGAATACCACTTGGCAACGCCTTTAATGATTCCCCCTGAAGTCTCTTTTTGTTATTCAGTTCAATCTGCAGCATGTTGGGCTGTGCATCGCTGCCGAAACGGCCCCCCAATGCCTCCACTAGCGCACCGTAGTCGCCCCTCTCGTCCGGGGCTAGCGTTAGCAGGCATTCCGACGCCTCCTCTGACAGGCTCAGGGCAAGCTGTAACCCTTTCGTCTCGTCAGACCACCTCCCGGCTCTAGCCAACAACTCGAATTGAGTGAAAAAAACTTCCCATTTACCTTGTCCATTGAACTTTGGAAGTTTAGCCGCTACCGTGGCTAATGGCAATAGGGCGCTGCCATCTCTGTTTACATAAGGGGGCCCAGCCATTTCCGCACGCGGTGACGTCGATATCTCCGTCGCCGTGACGTCTGTTCTGGTCGAGCGGTTTGAAGGAAAACCCGCCCGTTCTGCCATCTTGCTGACTGACAATTTAACTCCCACCATGTGGCTCTCCAGCTCTTCTACAGCCGTCATCGCCTGACCCTCCCGACCGGGTACACCCGAGCCCACAACGGACACTTTGTCCGACTCTTCCTTAACTTTCCGCCTCGCCCCGATCATCATGACCGTAAATGCGAGTCACGCTAAAGCTAACCACGGCCTATACTGAAACAGCTAACTCGCCTAATCACGATCTATCCCGTCGTTCGAAAGCACTTCTGACACCAATGTAATGACCCTGCTGGGTCATAAAGTAAAAGAGAGACGGGCACCAGGTGTACAGGCAGAACACAGGTTTATTCCTGAATGGGCTATTGTTCAGGCCACAACCCACGCCGCTAAACCTCGAACATACACAAATAGAACATGTCAAATCAAGGGTCCCGAACAGAAGAGAAGAGAGATGAGACCGTAACCCCTATTTAAGCCTTTCAAAACCCCGCGGGATTACCCATCATACCCCCCCAACCTTTCCATCTGTCCTGGCATATTTAACCCCTGCTAGCACCCATGAGAACGATAACACACCCATGAACACAGAACACAATACAGGGTCGTTACATTATTATAACAATAAAAACAATAACACAACATTTTAGTTCTCAGTGTAATTAACTATGATTTTAGTGGCAAAGCAGAATTTCCAAATATGAGGTCAACTCCCAGCAGAGCCCCAAACTCAAAAAATTGGGGGTTCAACAAGGGTTCTTCTAAGCCCCTCAAAGTTCTTCAAAGAACCTTAGGGTTCTTGGCACTGAAATTTGCCACCAAAAGGTTCTTCCAAGAATCCCATTGGAGGTGGGGTTAATCGAGGAACCTCCTTAGTTGGTGAGGGTTATTGCAGGAACCTAACTGCCCAACTGAAACATTTGGATTTGAATTTGAAAGGACAGCAGGTGCAGGCACTTAACTGAAAAATGTAAAGATCTCCTCAATGTAAGGTAAGGTTTGTCCCTTGCATGATCTAAATTGATATTGTTTTCTGATTATACCATCTATCTTTTCATATTTGTGCAAATCTTTCTAAGACAGAAAATGGACACAATTCAATGGATATCAATCAACAAAGAGGTAAGGCTTGCGAAAGTATTCACCCCCCATGGCATTTTTCCTATTTTGTTGCCTTACAACCTGGAATTAAAATGGATTTTTGGGGGGTTTGTATCATTTGATTTACACAACATGCCTACCATTTTGAAGATGCAAAATATTTTTTGGTGTGAAACAAACAAGAAATAAGACAAAAAAACAGAAAACTTGAGCATGCATAACTATTCACCCCCCCCCCAATACTTTGTAGAGGCACCTTTTGCAGCAATTACAGCTGCAAGGCTCTTGGGGTATGTCTCTATAAGCTTGGCACATCTAGCCACTGGGATTTTTGCCCATTCTTCAAGGCAAATCTGCTCCAGCTCCTTCAAGTTGGATGGGTTCCGCTGGTGTACAGCAATCTTTAAGTCATACCACAGATTCTCAATTGGATTGAGGTCTGGGCTTTGACTAGGCCATTCCAAGACATTTAAATGTTTCCCCTTAAACCACTCAAGTGTTGCTTTAGCAGTATGCTTAGGGTCATTGTCCTGCTGGAAGGTGAACCGCCGTCCCAGTCTCAAATCTCTGGAAGACTGAAAGGTTTCCCTCAAGAATTTCCTTGTATTTAGTGCCATCCATCATTCCTTCAATTCTGACCAGTTTCCCAGTCCCTGCCGATGAAAAACATCCCCACAGCATGATGCTGCCACCACCATGCTTCACTGTGGGGATGGTGTTCTCGGGGTGATGAGAGGTGTTGGGTTTGCGCAAGACATTTTCCTTGGTGGCCAAAAAGCTCAATTTTACTCTCATCTGACCAGAGTACCTTCTTCCATATGTTTGGGGAGTCTCCCACATGCCTTTTGGTGAACACCAAACGTGTTTGATTATTTTTTTCTTTAAGCAATGGCTTTTTTCTGGCCACTCTTCCGTAAAGCCCAGCTCTGTGGAGTGTACAGCTTAAATCTCTGCTGTGGAGCTTTGCAGCTCCTTCAGGGTTATCTTTGGTGTCTTTGTTGCCTCTCTGATTAATGCCCTCCTTGCCTGGTCTGTGAGTTTTGGTGGGCGGCCCTCTCTTGGCAGGTTTGTTGTGGTGCCATATTCTTTCCATTTTTTAATAATGGATTTAATGGTGCTCCGTGGGATGTTCAAAGTTTCTGATATTTTTTTATAACCCAACCCTGATCTGTACTTTTCCACAACTTTGTCCCTGACCTGTTTGGAGAGCTCCTTTTTCTTCATGGTGCCGATTGCTTGGTGGTGCCCCTTGCTTAGTGGTGTTGCAGACTCTGGGGCCTTTCAGAACAGGTGTATATGACAGATCATGTGACACTTAGATTGCACACAGGTGGACTTTATTTAACAAATTATGTGATTTCTGAAGGTAATTGGTTGCACCAGATCTTATTTAGGGGCTTCGTAGCAAAGGGGGTGAATACATATGCACGCACCACTTTTCTGTTATTTATTCTTTAGCATTTTTTGAAATAAGTTATTTTTTTCATTCTACCTCATCAATTTGGACTATTTGGTGTATATCCATTACATAAAATCCAAATAAAAATCCATTTAAATTACAGGTTGTAATGCAACAAAATAGGAAAAATGCCAAGGGGGATGAATACTTTTGCAAGGCACTGTACCGTCCTCCTCCCTTCCCTCTTCAATGAATATCCCATAGGCATCTACATTATGGACAAGGTATGTCTATGAAAACCATTATCAAAACAGTTTTTTTTCCATTCACATTTATCACGGTAAACATCAACACATTAACATCAACACGCCATAGTATATACCCATTGGACTTGCCCAATGGGTATATCCTATGGCGTGTTGATGTTAATGTGTTGATGTTCTCCGTATCCATAGCCAGAAGGATTTAGCAGTGCCTGGTGATCGAACAGGTTTCCTGTTATATTCATCAGAGGTGTAGGGAGGGTGAAGTCTGTGAATCCCAAAAAATTTAATTATACAGATGATTAACAAAACACACAACAGTATTCATACTTTGGTTTTTGTGGTGAATGTGAATGAAAAAAACCTGTTTTCATAATGGTTTTCATACACATACCTTGTCCATAATGTAGAGGCCTATGGGATATTCATTGATGAGGTAAGGGAGGAGGACGGTAAATGTGATCTGCATAACATACCAATACCAATTGACATACCTTTGTATGCCTCATTGTCTGTATACCTGCAGACACAGACACAAAAGTGAGAAGTTCAGTCATCTGCACCCAATACAGCTAGCCTTCAACATATTCTTATAGCCTACATATTCTAACCTCTTTGTTGATTGATATCCATTGAATTGTGTCCATTATCTGTTTTAGAAAGATTTGCACAAATATGAAAAGATAGATGGTATCATCATAAAACAATATCAATTTAGATCATACAAGGGACAAACCTTAGCTTAAATGGAGGAGATCTTTACATTTTTCAATTAAGTGCCTTCCCCTGCTGTCCTTTCAAATTCAAATCCAAATGTTTCAGTTGGGCAGTTAGGTTCCTGCAAGAACCCCATCAACTAAGGAGGTTCCTCGATGAACCCCACCTCCTATGGTTTTCTTTGGAGGACCTTTTGGGGGCCATTTTCAGTGCCAAGAACCCTAAGGTTCTTCGAAGAACTTTGAGGATCTTAGCCGAACCCTTGTTGAACCCCTAATTATCAATAATAATAATATGCATAACAATAATGACAATAACAACAATAACACAATAGTTTAGTTCTTATGCACTCACTAACTGTAAGTCGCTCTGGATAAGAGCGTCTGCTAAATGACGTAAATGTAAAATGTATATCTGAATCTGGACATAAACAACATCTAAAGAAGGAAGTGCACCTCAAACACAATGGGGCCAGTCCTAAACTAAACTGAAAGTATGTAGCCTACTGACATGGGGATGTCCCATATGAGAGAGAAACATTAAGGAACATTTAACTTTTGTCCAATAATTTGAAAAGTCTGTGGGATGAGCTGTTGAATGAGCTGTAAAAATAGATCTCCTGGAAAATTCATGGGCTGCGTTTAGACAGGCAGATCCATTTTTTTTTCTCCACTAATTGGTCTTTTGACTAATCACAGCAGATATTTTTCAGAGCTGAGTGAAAAAAATATAATGATTGGTATGCCTGTCTAAACGCAGCTCATGTTGCTTTTTTCCTGCTGGTAAATGAGTCACATTGCAGCACAGAACAATAGAGAATAGATCTTCCACGGTACTGTTATTTACAAGAACAATAAAAAGAAGTTGAATCAGATATGCACATTCAGAAATGAGACTGTGTGCAATGACTGGAGGACACCTTTTCAAACTTCCTGTTCTTCGTTAGGAATTAACCAATAGCTTTATTCCAATTCTTCAAATCATTTGGCATTTAAATTGGTCAGTGCTATGCAGAATCCTTGGGACGTCCCTACCCAAAACCCAAAACCCTTACCCTAACTTTAATCCCTACCCTTAGCCTTAGCCTAACCCTAAACATAACCATAACCCTTACCTTACCCTAACCCTTATCTAACACTAACCCTTACCTTAACCATTTTACATTTAAGCTTCAATGGGGGGGTATGGACGTCCCAATGATCCCAAATAGCACGAACCCATTTAAATTTGGTGAGTGCTTTTGGCATTCACGGTTTATGTGGGGAATGTAGTGAAAAAGCCCAAAGTATTGCATATGAACGAGTATAAACTGTATAAAAAATAAACTACATTTACCAGCACGACATTCATTAATTGCGCATGCCCATTAGCTCGGAATTTGAAATTAATGTTGTTTTGACGCCATGTTGGTTTTCATCGAGGAGAGAGTTTGACGACGGTCCTGGGAGATGAAAGTACTTGTCTGAAATCTACTATCATCTGGTTTTATATGATAATTCACATAAAAGGATTAATTGAATGAATGTCTACTAGCAATAGGCCATTACAGGGTCTGAGTTTTGGATGGTATTAAGACTCCGAGAGTCGAAAGAACGAAGCCATTTGTGCCTAACCTGAATTTTCCCTTGAGGGTAGTTGGAGAAGAAAGCCAGCGGAGGGGCCCAGTCACAGGAACTCCGGTGTGCCCTCTAATTGCGAAAACCACAGCTTTATCTCGTTTTTATAGCGACATAATATTGTCAACGGAATGGCTTGTGGGGCTACTTTGAAAAGGACTATGGATTTCGATCCATTGATGAACCAGGCGTCCCCCAAAAGGAGGAGATGCACCCCAATGTCTCAAGCTGCCTCAACATCATCACCCCAGAAATATCTGCGTATGGAGCCCTCACCATTTGGAGAAGTGTCGTCCAGACTCACAACCGGTTAGCAACATTTCATAGCTACTAGATATAAGGCATGAGTGGGAATCTATTAATGAAATGTGTTATTAGGGCACCTTTTGTGAGGCTAGCTAGATGTGTTCGCTTAGCTAACTAGTTGGCTAGGCAATGTCAGTCAAATGCCTGACTAGTAGCTAACGTTACAGTACTGATAAGCTTGTAAGAACTTCTTGCATTTGTTGTTGAAACCTGTGACTTAGACACAACTGTTTGCTCAACTAGCTTGCTAACTAACGTAACCTAACATGGCAGTTAGGAGGCCGGTGATAAACCTTCAAGCTAAGCTAACTAGCATAGATCTTGTTAATGAGCATTTGACATTTAGCCAGACATTTGGCTGATAAACACTTCTTGACTTTAACAGCAACAGGATGATGGCATGTAGCCATATTGGCAGTATATTAGTCGAACATAGTGGTGTAAAGTACTTTAGTAAAAATACTTCAAAGTATTACTTAAGTGGTTTTTTGGGGGGTATCTATACTTTACTATTTCTATTTTTGACGACTTTTACTTCACTACATTCCTAAAGAAAATAATGTACTTTTTACTCCATACATTTCCCCTGACACCCAAAAGTACTCGTTTCATTTTGAATGCTTAGAAGGACAGGAAAATGGTCCAAATCACACACTTATCAAGGGAACATCCCTAGTCATCCATACTGCCTCTGATCTGGCAGACTCACTAAACACAAATGCTTAGTTTGTAAATGATGTCTGAGTGTTGGAGTGTGCCCCTGGCTATCTGTGCATTTGCTTAATATAAGGAATTAAGAAATTATTAGTAGTATTTTACTTGAGTCATTTTCTATAAAGGTGTCTTTACTTTTACTCAAGTATGACAATTGGGTACTTTTTCCACCACTGGTCGAATATGGCTACGCATGACACCCCCTAGTCCAGGGGTTCCCAAACTTGGCCCTAGTACTACACAGCTGGGGGGGGGGGGATTGGTCCAAGTTTGGGAAACCCTGCCCTAGTTTGTGCTTCGGGATGGGGTTCTCATTTGCTAGGGAAGTGGCTAGCTAGAGTTTTGTGGCTTTTGTCCTTGAATTAAGGTGGGATTGTGGTTAGTTACTTAGTGAAATATCAAGACGACTCACAAGGTATATTGCTAGAGTATGTTGTGCAAATTGTTATTTGGAATGATTGATTAGCTTGCCCTAACCAAATCTTGCCCTTGTTTTCCATTCCAGAGCAAATCCTGCACAATATCAAGCAAGAGTACAAGCGGATGCAGAAGAGAAGGCACCTGGAGAACAGTTTTCAGCAGACCGAGGGCTGTTGTCCCCTGGAGTCACAACCCCATAGCTCCATCATTAATGGATCCAGTCTGCCAGGTATGTCCAATCTGCTTTTACTCAGGAAGGACATCAGGAGGAATAAAGACACATCTGAGGGGGTTCATCAAATGGAAACCATTGTTTGCCTCACAACAATGTTAATCCCTTTTGTTAACTTGCAGTTGTATGTCTCTTGGCTTCATTGAATGTCAGAATTTTTTGGCCAAAGTTTCTCATGTGATTTTGAGAATGTTCTCCCTGATAATGGATTCTTATTCTCTATACAGGAACATCTTCTGGTGCCGTCTCCCCATCAAGAAAAGAGCAACCTCTATTTACTTTGAGACAGGTTGGGATGATCTGTGAACGACTACTCAAAGAGCGAGAGGAGAAGATAAGGGAAGAATATGACGAAATATTGACAACAAAACTAGCAGGTGTGTTGGAGAAACTGTTTCTGTGACCTTTGTTTCTCTGCAGAATATATAGCACTATCTATTTATTGTCAGACCTTTTTTACTCTCTTTTTGCAGAGCAATATGACGCTTTCGTTAAGTTCACTCATGATCAGCTAATGCGGCGATTTGGAGAGCAACCTGCTAGCTGTGAGTAACAAACTTTTACTCTGTCAGTGCAGTGTTTACCATATATTAATTTAGCAGCATCGCACCGCCGCTGCTAAATTGTTGCCACCACACCCCAAAAATTTGACTGGGGGAAATATAGCGACGCTAATGATAAGTATTTTGGTAGATGGAAAGACTTTCCCCAAAATCTTCTCAATTAAATGTTAACTAGCTACAAAGTAGCCTATGCCTACCTGGCAGAATGATATCATGATTATTTCCATCAATCCAATAGGCAATTGTTTTGCAAACGCCATCACATGTGCTCTACAGAAACACTGCTAACCAAACAGTGCTAGGTGCATGCGTCCTTGAATAAAAGGGTAACCACTAAAAAATCTAAATGTCTTAGATGTTTCTCAGACCTCTAAAGTGGTCTCCTGGTGTGGTTTTAGCATTGCTGTGTACTTAGAACATCCAATTGTGTTGTTTTTCTATATAGAACGTGTGAATTTTGAGAGTGAAAACCTGAACAACCCCCCCCCCCCACCCCCATCTGTGACTTTTGCCACCGCTGAAATAAAAAAAAATCTAGGGGAAAAACTGCAGTGACATGCCTCCTCCCTTCTTTATGAAGACCACTGTCACTTCTGTATCATGCTTAATGTATTGTGAACTCTGTATTCATAGCTGCTCTCTCTCTCTTCCTCTCCAGATGTTTCCTGAGTGAAACCTCATGTTTGATGGAATACCAATTTCCCATTTTATTATTGCTAAAAGCTCCCCATCTGATTCTCTGCCAACCGTATTCTCCAGAGACTCAGGGGGTCTAGTTGGACTTGTAGCAGTGCCATATCTCCCCTGTGGGCTTATGCTGCCATGTTAGCTTCTCTGTGGCAACTACATTCATTTCAGCGACTGGTATTTGTGCTGTGTCCCAAATGGCACCCAATTTACTACTTTTGACCAGCGCCCATAGAGCTACGGTCAAAATTAGTGCACTATATAGGAAATAGGGTGCCATTTTGGATGAAGCCTTGGAGTGCTTCCTGCTGTCAACACATATATGGACCTCTGCTACCTATTACTCTACCAGTGGCCTCCGTTGTTTTAATTGCTGTATTGATATTTATTAGGCCTTTTATAAAGTGACCTGCCATTCCCAACTCTGCTAACCTCGTCCCAGATCTGTTTGTGCTCTTGCCAACTACATTGCTGTCCTTGTCAAGCTAAGACAATGAGTGACAAGGAGTTGGCATTATAGCCCAAATAGTCTGGCACTCAGGCTACGACTCTGCCACCACACATTAGATTTATTTTGTTCCATAAACATGTTTTTTTGTTGCAAAAATGATGACAAATAACCTTTTTTATAAAATCAATATGTACATTTGGGGGGAGGGGTGGTCCACTATAAAAGAGCAGATCAATCAAGGTAGCTTCTGGACTGGACTCCAGGAGAGGACATCCTGGCATTTATCAGTTATGATTACATTGTAATGGTAAATGGCCTATGTACATTATGTAGTTTTGCTTGACCTTTGTTACAGTTATCCTTTTTGTTCATAAAAAAAAAATGGACTTGGGTTGGGAAAAGTTCATGAATAATAGGTTTACATTAAAGGGTGTTCCGGTTTGACGTTGTCTTTTTCATAGGAAAAAATGCTAGAGTAGTTTACATTTCTGTTCAATTTAGCTCCTCCAAGTGTGCTGGAGAAGGTTCCACTTCAGTGATTGCTTTTGATGGTGTTGATTTTGGACTGTGTATAATCCATCGCCTTCACCATTTGAGGAGGAGTATTTATTAGAATATGCACATGAAAATCTGTCAGCAATTGGATGGAAACCTAGCTACTGTGAAAAATGTAAATGTGTTTGGACAAGATAAAATATCTTCAATCTGCATAAAAACAATGTGCTCATTTTCCCACCAGATATGTGTG
This sequence comes from Coregonus lavaretus, assembly GCF_964263955.1. Classification (NCBI taxonomy): domain Eukaryota; kingdom Metazoa; phylum Chordata; class Actinopteri; order Salmoniformes; family Salmonidae; genus Coregonus; species Coregonus lavaretus. The sequence continues at coordinate 28,939,794 of NC_140018.1, forward strand.
CATCAAATTGATTTGTTATGGATAAAAGGTTGTGCGTGATGACGTAGTGCACATACAAATACCCTTTGCGGTTAAATTCCCATGTACCGAATAAAAAATTATAGTTAAATGGGATTCCATCACATTTTCAACTCTACAGATGGTTTTCTCACAAAAAGTGTTGCGTTATGTAGATTGTGCTCACTGATATTGGCATGTGCGCTCTGGGCAACAGCTCGCAGATCCAGTACGGGTACATGTGATTATTATGGACAAAAGAGCGAGGTTTTTTTTTTTTTTTCAAACGGCAGCCAAGAATCGATGATCATGTCACCAGAATAAGGCACTCGATATTCATTGGAAAGGAGCATCAAACTCATCACCGTGCGCTTTCACCACCCTGTGAAATTCATAATTAATTTAATCTGTAGCCTAATAAACTGCATGCTTTTTCAACCAGTAAAAGTGGGAAAGGGGGACAATTGGATGCATTCAACTGAAACGTGTCTTCCGCATTTAACCCAACCCCTCTGAATCAGAGGTGCGGAGGGCTGCCTTAATCACATCCAGGTATTCGGAGCCCGGACCACGTGTCATCGTGTTTACTTTGATATGATGATTATTATATCAATATTTGCGCATAAAAGCGTTCCATCGACATTTCTCAAATTTTACCAACACAAAAAGATCCCACCTTGTTTAACATATTTCGTTTTTTCGACATTTGGAAAGTTTACTGACACATTTTCTGTTTCCATCAGGCCTGTCATGACAGTTTTTACCCAACATGTACTTTACTTGCAGAAAAGGGTTGGATGGAAACCTGGTTAGTGTAAGGAACATGAAGCCTATGACTTCATGTTCTCAAACATATAAAACACTGTGTTTTATCTGTCGAGTTAGTACTTACCGGTCAAATTCAAATATTCACTGCTCTCATAGCAATTGTGTGGTTACAGTATCAGGTGTATTATTGACCTTAGAAATATACATTTTCTTAATTCTTATTCTGCATTGGAACTCATATTTGACCTATTTGAGCCAATTCCTTTAAGAAAATGTATCACTAGGAATTAGTGATGGGTCATGCGCACAAGCATCGGCTCTGAGAGCCGGCTCTTTGTAGTGAATCAGAAGAGCCGGCTCGCATCGAGTGAGAGCCGGCTCCCAGTTTTTTGCCCATTCGCTGCTTAGGTTTCACTTTCACAGAGGTCTGTTATGATTGGCCAGCATGGCGACCAGCATGCGGCATTCACGTGAGAATTAAGGATGTGTAAACAGAGAGGGGGCGGGGCAGACACACCACTTGACTCCACTGCAAGTGAAGAGAGAGACAGAGCGGACTGAGGAGCGTGTGTGCGTCTTGCATTGTCGTGTCGTTTAACTATGAGTGACACTAGAAAGCGAAGCAGCATCTGGCTGCAGTTTAAAGATATTGGGAACAAGAAAGCAGAGTGCCTTCACTGCAAAACGAAGGTCACTATAAGAGCAGGTTCCACCACAAACCTGCATAGACATACAAGAACTGTCCATCCTACAGTGCAGTTAGAGGAGAGAGGGCAAGCCAGCTCACCATCTACTGATCCTGGTGTGTCTCATACCAGAACAACAGCTGCTGTAACGTCTACTGCCATCCCCATGCGTGCAAGTATAACCTCTCCTACTGCAACTCAAAGCAAAATAAGTCAGTTTTTACCTAAACTGATGACCCCAGCCAAACAGCACAGTATTGATGATGAGTTGGCTAAAATGGTAGCTTCTGATTTTCAACCCTTTTCCATTGTGGAGGACAAAGGAATGAAAAACTTTGTCAAAGCCCTAAATCCCACATACACTCTACCCAGTAGAAAAACACTTTCCCAAACAATGATCCCAAAACTATATGACACAGAACGTGCATTATGGCAAGAAAGGGTGACAAAAGCTCCATCAGTTTGCCTGACAACTGACTGCTGGACCTCCAGAACAACCTGCTCTTTCATGTCTGTCACTTGCCACTTTATTGAAGATTACAAGATGACATCTTGCCTTCTGGACTGCTTCGAGTTCACCGACAGACACACTGCAGAAAACTTGGCAGTGGAGCTACTAAGAGTGGCAAAAGAGTGGCAAGTAGAGGACAAAGTGGTGTGCTGTGTGAGTGATAATGCTGCAAACATCACCAAAGCCATAAAAGTTTTGAAGTGGACCCATCACCCATGTCTGGCGCATACACTAAACCTGGTGGTTAGAGATGCTCTGAAGGTGATCAAAACAACCGTGGATAAGGTGAAGGCTGTTGTGGAGTTTTTCCACAAAAGCACAGTAGCAGCACAGAAGCTAAAGTCCACACAGCGCCAAATGGGGATTCCTGAACTGAGGCCCAAACAAGAGTGTGCCACCAGGTGGAACTCAACATTTGATATGTTGAAACGAATGCTTGAAATAAAAGATGCCATCATCTCCACCCTGGCCCTCATCAACGCATCTATTGAGCCATTAAGCCAAGAGGAATGGGAGCTGGTGAAAGAGGTCTGCGCCGTCCTGCAACCATTCCAGGAGGTGACTGTGGAGATAAGTGCAGACAGGTACCTAGAACCATTGAAGCATTGTTTTCTCTACTACTATTCAGTCACTATTATACATTGCAAACACAACACATACAGTATAATGCATCACGTATAATATGCCACATACTTTTAAAAAACTAAATTCTAAAAGTTGCTGTTTTCTCTCCTTCAGCTATGTCACAGCCTCGAAAATGCTCCTGCTTTGCAAAGGTCTGCAGCTGGTGACAGCCGAGAACCAATGGACAGTAACTGTGCAGAAAGTGAAGGAATTAGTTGCAGCTCTTTGTTCAGCCATGGACCGCAAATTTCTGCGGATGGAGTACAACACTGTCCTTTCAGAAACTACCTTATTGGATCCAAGGTTTAAAAAACTTGCCTTCAGTGATCGTAGAGCTGTTGATGAAGCTCTTCAGAGGATTAGTGCAGCAGCAGCAGCAAAATGCACCCCCAGCAGCCAGCCAGCTCCACCATTACAGGGCCAAGTGGAGGAGGAGCAGCAAACCTCTGCTGTTTGGAGGCTTTTTGATGACAGAGCTACAGGAGATGCTTCAAGGAGAAATCCGACAGCTGATGCTATAATGGAGGTGAGGAGCTACCTTGAGGAGCCCCTCATCCAGAGAGCAGAAGACCCACTGAGCTGGTGGCAGGCCAAGGCCTCAGTCTTTCCACTCCTGGTGAAGGTGATGGAGGGGAGACTATGTATTGTTGCCACATCAGTTCCTTCTGAGAGAATCTTCTCCAAAACAGGGCAGATACTCACGGAGAGGCGAAATCGTATCAGGCCTATCAGCCCATCCAAGCTGAGGCATCTGATCTTCCTGAATGCCAACCTGCCCTGAGGACTAATGCTGTTTGCTGGAGTTTGGTTCTGGTTTTGATTCTGTTCTGTGGATTTGTTTGAAGTTTATTGTTAATTTGTGCAATAAAAAAGTTTAATTGAAATAAACAAATGTAAGAGTGGTTTTGTCACAGAATAAATGCACAGAATTAGGCATTATAAGGTCTCTCATAAAAACACTGAAAGCAAAAGGGTTTTCAACACATAAACCATGATTTTTTTTCAAAGTTAAGGTAAAATATAGGCTACAAAAGATCCTAAATAAAGAGCCGTTCGGGAGTCGAAAGAGCCGGCTCTTCTTTGGGAGCCGAGTCAAAAGAGCCGGCTCTCAGAAAAGAGCCGAACTTCCCATCATTACTAGGAATACAAAATAAATGAAAAAGTGAGCACTGCATAAATATATCAGTATTTGCATGTGCATATTTCATTTTGGTAGCACAGTCTGAGTGTGAGGACAGACGATCAGGACGTCTTGACGAGACGACTCCAGAGATTGACGAGACGACTCCAGAGAGCGCCGAAGTAGAAATCGAATGCACCCACTTTGGCATGACGTAGTCAGCAAATACACCACTTCGATTGGATGAAACGTGTGAGGTTGAGTTCGAAGATCACTCAAGCAGGAAATGAGTGTGAATGTCATCAGCTGCAAAAGCACGCATGAATGTAACATGGAATAATATATTTTATGATCATTGAATGTGATTTATGAAAACACGGCATTGATGTCGACGTATGCACATGGCTTGTTATTTCAGAAGAAGTATTGCATCGAAGGTAATCGCATGTGTTCTGTATAATTTGTGTTGCTAGCTAACGTTAGCTGTATGGGGTTTCCTGTAGTGCATAATGTTAGCAAATATTATCCGCATGTTACTGCCTGGCATTCTTTAGAACCAAGATGCCCTCGGTCTGTTTAAATATATAACTATCATCTCCATCGGCCAATTAACATTGATATAAGAGTATTCTGAATATTTCAAGCTGGTGAATGTAGGTAATCATGACTTCAAAACATAGCAACAGTTTATGCTATGGGGTTCAATTGACACAACAACAATGTGTATTGCAGTTGTTTTCATGTTTGACCTCTCTTGGTTTAGCTCTCTAGGGCTTTGGGACGGTCTGAAGATGCCTTCATTTCTGCTCTCTGTGCTATCCCAGTCTCAAAAAAACAGTTAAGTATGTGTGTTCAGTGGTGGAAAAAATCCTGAATTGTCATACTTGAGTTAAAGTAAAGATGCCTTAATAGAAAATTACTCAAGTGAAAGTCACCCAGTAAAATACTGCTTGAGTAAAAGTATTTGGTTTTTAAAATACTTAAGAATCAAAAGTAAATGTAATTGCTAAAATATACTTAAGTATCAAAAGTTAAAGTATAAATAATTTCACATTCCTTATATTAAGCAAACCAGACAGCACAATTTTCTTGTTTTATTATTTTACGAATAGCCAGGGGCACACTCCAATACTGAGACATAATTTACAAACAAAGCATTTGTGTTTAGTGAGTCTGCTAGATCAGAGGCAGTATGGATGACTAGGGATGTTCCCTTGATAAGTGTGTGAATTGGAAAAATGATCTGTCCTGCTTAGCATTCAAGATGTAACTAGTACTTTTGGGTGTCAGGGAAAATGTATAGAGTAAAACGTACATTATTTTCTTTAGGAATGTAGTGGAGTAAAAGTTGTCAATGATATAAATAATAAAGTACAGATACCCCAAAAAACTACTTAAGTAGTATTTTAATGTAATTACTTTACACCTGTGTGTGTGTGTGTGTGTGAGAGAGAGATCTGCTGAATGAAATCTCAGTCCTAGTCTGGTCCTTACAGATCACTCAATCAAACATGAGTATCACTACCCAGTCACCATGTTTCTCAATGGTTCTTATGATATTGTTCGCCTCAGGCAATCCCCTGATTTCCGGTTGTCAGTCAACACTCTGCTGAGGAATGGGATCCTGCCAGCTAATGGAGACCTCCAGGCACAGACAGAGGCTCTGGCCAGACAGGTGGGGGCCCCTAGCGTTGAAGGGTGAAGTTGCAGTCTAGATGCTGATCTTGGGTCAGGTTAGCATCTTCCCCCACTAATTGTTACGGTTTGGATTGGGGGAGGAGAAACTGATCCTAGATCGGTACCTAGGGGAAACTTCACCCTGAAACGTTTAGTGGTCAGTCACATACTCACACTTCACTGATATTTTGATTTCACACTCCTGTCAGAATTACAGTGCATGTTATTTCCTTTCAGTTAAAGCAAGACAGTGTGGTGGAAGAAATATTTGCTGGACGGGGAGTGATACACTTTAGAGTTAGTCGGACTCTGTTAGTACAGGTGAATATGCCTTTTACCCAACTTTTTTCATTTTGATATTGTCAGTTGGAAAACTGCAGACTGGTTGAAATATTTTTATCAACCAGCGTGTAGGAATAAAATGTATATAATTGAACAAGACAACCATCTGGAAGTCTACACATTTGTTTTTGTTTTGTTGTTTCAGAAAGTTTTAGAGCAGTTGTGCCAAGAACGTCACAAATTTGGTGTGAAAAGTGAACTTTTCGATGGCCTCAAAAAAGGAACAACTGTGGTGGAGTTTAGGTATTGAAATATGTTCTCCTCAACCGTCCATTCGTTGGGATTGTTTCAGAGTAGGTGGTTGAGGCAAAGTGTTAAGAGGCAACCACTAAAGAAAAAGCTACCTTCTTTTATGAATTTATTGACAACATTTCCCTTTTGTTTTTCTTACAGTTCTCCAAATATTGCCAAGAAGTTTCATGCTGGACATCTGCGTTCCACCATTATTGGTGAGACTCAGTTGAAGTTCTTTAACGTACCAGGAGAGGGTAGAGTTTGTCATATTGTTCCTGACCTCAGGCTAAATTCAGGATGTGTTTGAAATATTTTATCTATTGTGACTGAAATGCACAATGTTCTTTTTAGGTAACTTCATTGCCAACCTGAAAGAATCCTTGGGAAATAATGTATTGAGAGTGAATTACCTGGGAGATTGGGGCATGCAGTTTGGTGAGTTAAGCAGAGAAGAATAACATAAAGGAATACACTGAGAAGCATTAAAGGTAGACTCAGTGAAATGATGTTGCCACAAGCATCAAAGCAGATATTTCCATGCATGTGATGCAAGACTTCACTCCCACAAAGTCACACACAGTGAGTGCACGCATGTCACTGTCTTTATTATTGGATCAGTACCACTGAAAAGTTTTTTTGGGGACAATAATGTCCTCCAGGCTAGATAGACGTCATATTGTACAATTTGTGTCTCCCGTTTTCGTAGACCTATATTAGATGGTTGCATTCAAGACAAGGACGTTCTTACTGATCTGTTTGTCAGTGTCAGCAGAGTGGGCTACTAATTTGTGTCGTATTAAAAAAGATGTTGCTTGTGTCTCCAGTCATATAAAGTGTAGTAAAATTGCATGAAATGTGTTTATAAAATGCCAAATTCTTCTCATGCAAAGAAAGGAGAAGAAATGCCTCTGATTAGGCCTACTCTGTCACTAGGTGCTCAGGCATACATTGTTCAGAACTGTCTGTTTTGCTACCAGTGATTGAGTTATATTATTAGCCTAAATTATGACTATGCAATCTACACATCACATTAGGAGTAGTAACCTATCTTACATTATTTAGCAAATGGGAAGATGGATGCATGCAATCCTTTATTGTAAAGGATTTTATGGTGAAAAAACTGCTTCTCCAAACTTGAAACTCACGCACTGCCTGGATATCGCCATTTGAAGTCGACCTTGATGTGACTTGATAGCGTGTATTATGCATCTATTTCACATTGCAATATATGTGCCATTCCACAAGTAAATGAGTCAATTTATGAGGAGGTTGAGTAGTGGTTGACATTGTATATGCCGTTCCACAGACCTTTAAACCTAATATTGCGGTGATAATTAATGGCTGGGGTCATTTCTGTTTGTTTTTGTTTTTCCAAATAGCATTTTAGAGTATAAATTGTGTAGAAATGCAGTAAGCGAGCTTCAACTTTGGGCACCTACGTCATATCACGAAGTCTACCTTTAAGCAAAAATAAATCTAGATATTTGATTACTGGTACCACAACTTTTTGAAAATAAGAATGATAGTTTTCGCTGAAAGGTATAGTAAACCATTGCCTTTGGAAATGGGACCAGGTTTCCATAACCTCTTCTTTGCCTGTGGATTTTAGGTCTGCTGGGAGCTGGCTTTCAGCGCTTTGGTTGTCAGGAGAAATTGAAAAAGAATCCCTTACAACATCTATTTGATGTAAGTTTTGAGAATCATAGTAGTTCTGAGAGAAAAGTTGAACCACTGCCCTCTTGTGTTCTGTTTTTTATGCAGTCATGTCAGTAGGTGTGAACACGTCTTTGGCGGCCTACCCTTACATGTTTGTGTGTATACATGTCCTGTAGGTTTACGTTCAGGTGAACAAGGAGGCGGAGAACAATGAGGTCATAGGACAGGCGGCCAGAGAGTTCTTTAGACAGCTGGAACAGCAGGAACAGCAGGCCCTGTTACTATGGAAACAGTTTAGAGAGATCACAGTGGAGGAGTACCAACAAGTCTACAAGGTATTGACCCGGCCTGCACACCTCTGACCAACTAGCCACTAGCCAAAAAGCTGTTGTAGGACTATACTGTTTTAATTTAATAAAACAGTTTGGGCAAAAGGTATTTACACTACTCAAGCAAACACTGTTCGTATTGAATTCCATGCACTGCCTAACAAACTCAGACAGGGTTGTCATTCCAGGAAAGTGCACAAGACTTTAGGGCCTTTGTAACACAGTTTTGTTATCAGATGTCAATATTAGTACAATGTGTTTCTGTTCCTCAGCGTTTAGGGGTTCACTTTGACATCTACTCTGGAGAGTCATTTCACCAACAACAAGCCCAGGAGGTGGTACAGCGGCTACAGAGACTAGGCCTACTAAAAACCACAGAGTATGTCACGGAAGCAAACAACCTTATGAGTAATGAAAGAGCATTGTGTAAATGTCATACACTAAGCAAACTGTCATCACAGACCTTTAAAGTAAACATTCCCACCCAACATCTAGTACTACTGTGTGTTTAGTTAAACAGAGAAATAATCTATGGATTATTTATAGGGAAGTATGTAGAAATAAATAAGAAATAAAACAAATGTGAATTGTTCATAGGTAAGTGATTGTATATGTAGAATAAGCGTGTCCAATTAACAAACAAAAGTGATTGTATATAACTGTTAACAGGAAGGGGACCAGCGTGGTGGATCTCTCTTCAGCTGGAGACATGTCCAGCTACTCCACAGTACTACGCAGTGATGGGACATCTCTCTATATCACCAGGTCTGTGCTGCTTTAGAAAGTTGACAGTGATGTTATGACTGGTGTGCAAAACCTTAGTAATTATCAAGTGACACGAATCTTGTTTATCATTTTTGTCATATTGTGTGTTTCCAGAGATCTTGCTGCAGCCATAGATCGAAAGGAAAGGTACAATTTCGATGAGATGATCTATGTGGTAAGTATTCTGCCAAACTGCTCGAACCCTCAGCAATGGCTACAAAAAGTAGTGTTATATGAACTTTTATCTAAACTTATTAACATTTGTTTCTTTGTGAAGACAGACAAAAGTCAAGGGATTCATTTCCAGCAGCTGTTCCAGATCCTCTTGGCTATGGGACACTCGTGGGCTGAAAGGTAAACACTGTGTACACAGCTGTCACAATACAAACAATCGATTGTTTCTACAGAGATAAAGTATGGGACTATCTAGTTTGAGGGTTTGGTTTTCACCCTCACTGTTATGCTGCAGGCACAGAGATGCATGCAGTTGTTGTATATGTTTTATCTGTTATGTTTATGTATATGTAGGTATTGTTTTATCTGTTTGGCTGCAGGTGCCAGCATGTGCCGTTTGGCCTGGTGCAGGGTATGAAGACGAGGCTGGGAGAGGTGGTTTTCCTGGAAGACATTCTGGATGAAGCCCGGGCTAGGATGCTCAGGAACATGAGCCAGTCTAAGAGTAAGGACATGGCATGGGATTCATTATAGCGATTTTGTGTGCATCCCAAATGAAACCCAAAGTAATAGGAATTTGCAGGTGAACAAAAGAGAAGAGCAGTCCCAGATAAAGTCAATCAAAAATCAATCTGGTTAATTACAAGTTGCAACAGGGAGACACCAACCAGCACAGAAGCAGAGAAAATGTCTAACTGGCCTTCTCGGAGAAGGCCATTCTACCATAATCAGCAGACAACTGTTCTGTAAACACCAGCCCAATAGGCTTGTAGGAAGTCAAAACAAAAGGCAGTGACTTTGTCAGCTGCTAAAGAATCACACAATGTTTTCACAGAATACAATAATAATCAGTGTCATTGTACCTCCAGTCTGGCGTCAATCACTATCAACAGATATGAGTTGAATCCATAACATACTGCATCGAGTCTAGTGACCATCAACCCGAGTGTCACAAACAGAACACTGGAAATCATGTGTACTACAGAAAGGGAAAATATTAATATGCTAAACTATGTTAATCACTCTAAACTGAATATTAACTTAATTACATTTACATTACATTTACGTCATTTAGCAGACGCTCTTATCCAGAGCGACTTATAAATTCATCTTAAATATTCTCATTACACCCTATTTCCTATATAGTGCAGTACTTTTGACCAGGGAACATAGGGCTCTTGTCAAAAGTAGTGCCCTATGCAGGGAATAGGGTGCCATTCAGGAGTTAGCCTAGGTGTATAGTTATTAGTCATTAATAATCTGTCAATTAACGTTCTTTAAATCTCCTCAGCCACCAAGGAAATGGTGTATCCAGAAGACACCGCTGAGAAAGTGGGGATCAGCGCGCTCATAGTTCAGGTGAACCAGTTATACCAACCTTAAAGAATATGACATACGAAGGACAAACAAAACAAAGGGTAAGAACACTGTGGGTGTGTACGTGTAGCGACAGGTGTCTCTTTGGAAATAAGTTATTGAAGCATAAAAATAATGGAAGATTGCTCTAGGTTATGCTCAGGCATGATCCTGTTTTCTGTCTTTCCTGTCTCAGGACTTTAAAGGGCCTCTAGGATCAGACTACAAGTTTGACTGGGACAGGATCCTCCAGGCCCAGGGTGATACCGGGGTGTTCCTACAGTACACACACGCCAGGCTCTGTAGGTGAGCGATGAGGAACCATTCACCAGTTCACAACCTGCAGGACCTTCAAGAATATAGAATGCTATTACAATTTTTTCGTTTTGTTATTTATTTAACTAGGCAAGTCAGTTAAGAACAAATTCTTATTTACAATGACGGCGTACTTGTAAAGCCCCCCGGCCAAACCCTCCCCTAACCCGGACGATGCTGAGCCAATTGTGCGCCACCCTATGGGACTCCCTATCACGGCCGGTTGTGATACAGCCCGGGATCGAATCCGGGTCTGTAGTGACACCTCTAGCACTGTAATGCACTCGGGAAACAATACATGAACTGACTCGTGATTAAGAACTCATTAATGTCTGACTTCTCAACAACTGTTGTCATTTCAGTTTAATACATAGGCATGGCGACGGAGAGGAAGGTGCCTTTGACCCGTCACTTCTTATAGATCAGAGGAGTATTTCTATACTCCAGCACTTGCTTCGGTAAGCGAATGCCCTCTAACCCCACACATAGAGGAGAATGGTCAGGGTTACTCTTCACTGATTGCATGATGGGCCGGGATGGTTCCGACCAGGAAACAAATTCAATAACCTGTTCTCGTTCCTGTTGCATTTCAATATGTCATAGAGGAATGAAAATATGTGGGTGTGGTATTGGGTGGGGTACTCAGATGAACAGATACGTGTTGGTAAAATAAATGCAGTCACACCAGAACATGCTGTTTTCACATCATTCACAATGTGACGTGTGCCGTCTATTTTCAGCTATGACGAAGTTCTATACCAATCTGCACAGGATCTGCAGCCAAAACATCTCGTCAACTTCCTTATGACACTGAGGTAAGGAGCAGGATGTTCATGTGTGAAATCCAGGCACAATGGACATGATTATATTACCTAACCATAAAATGTATTTGATATCCTTCCTGGCTAGTCACCTGGTTGCATCAGCACACAGGGAGCTGCCAGTGAAGGGAAGCCCTCAAGCTGTCGCACAGGTAGATAAGCACTGATAATTTGCTCAAATATCTTATTCAATATAGTGTCATTTCAGTCAACGGATGCATTAAGGGCCTGGTGTACTCAGATTAAATGCTATCCAATGAATGGCCTTCCTTGGAAAATGTATTTTATACGGGCATAGCCATATATTTTACAAATCTACCTTTGACCATTTGCTAATAGGTTTTAGTACTATCCTTTGATAAGGAACATGTTCATGATGTAAACTGTTGAGATATGATTCAGATAATTTGTTAATCCTCCTCGACAGGCAAGGCTGCGGCTCTTCAGTGGTGTCTGCACTGTGTTGGCCAACGGGATGAAAATATTAGGCATCACACCAGTCGAGAAAATGTGAACAATCAACGCCTGCTTGATCAATGTTCCTGTGTATGTAGTTATTGTATTAATGTAAATAAATGTAGTCTTGATTTAACACTTCCACATGATAAATGACTGGTTTCTGGTTGCATCAAATCCAATGTCTTTGCTTTGACAGGATAGGGAACTGCCCAAATATCTCCAGGTGATTATATACAATGCCATTGGAAAATATTCAGACCCCTTGACTTTTTCCACATTTTGTTACATTACAGCCTTATTCTAAAATTGATTTATTTTTTCGCCCTCAATCTACACACAATACCCCTTAATGACAAAGTAAAAACAGGTTTTGACATTTTTGCTAATTTATTAAATGGAAATATCACATTTACATAAGTATTCAGACCCTTTACTCAGTACTTTGTTGAAGCACCTTTGGCAGCGATTACAGCATTGAGTCTTGGGTATGACGCTACAAGCTTGGCACACAAGCTTGTAAACTCTCCTTCCAGACTCACATTAAGCATTTCCAATCAAAAGTTAGATCTAGAATCGGCTTCCTATTTCGCAACAAAACCTCCTTCACTTATGCTGCCAAACATGCCCTCGTAAAACTGACTATCCTACCGATCCTTGACTTCGGCGATGTCATTTACAAAATAGCCTCCAACACTCTACTCAGCAAATTGGATGTAGTCTATCACAGTGCCATCCATTTTGTCACCAAAGCCCCATATACTACCCACCATTGTGACCTGTACGCTCTTGTTGGCTGGCCCTCACTACATATTCGTCGCCAAACCCACTGGCTCCAGGTCATCTATAAATCACTGCTAGGCAAATCCCCGTCTTATCTTAGCTCACTGGTCACCATAGCAACACCCACCCGTAGTCTGCGCTCCAGTAGGTATATCTCACTGGTCATCCCCAAAGCCAACACCTCCTTTGGCCGCAATTTTTTCCAGTTCTCTGCTGCCAATAACTGGAACGAACTGCAAAAGTCTCTGAAGCTGGAGACTCTTATTTCCCTCACTAACCTTAAGCGTCAGTTGTCAGAGCAGCTTACCGATCACTGCACCTGTACACAGCCATTCTGAAATTAGCCCACCCAACTACCTCATCCCCATATTGTTATTTATTTTGCACCCCAGTATCTCTATTTGCACATCATCTTTTGCACATCTATCATTTCAGTGTAAATTACGAAATTGTAACTATTTTTGCACTATGGCCTATTGATTTATTGCCTTACCTCTATAACTTACTACATTCGCACACACTGTATATATATTTTCTGTTGTATTTTTGACTGTTTTGTTTACCCCATATGTAATTCTGTGTTTTTAATCGCACTGCTTTGCTTTATCTTGGCCAGGTCGCAGTTGTAAATGAGAACTTGTTCTCAACTGGCTTACCTGGTTAAATAAAGGTGAAATAAAAATAAATAAAACACCTGTATTAGGGGAGTTTCTTCCATTCTCTGCAGATCCTCTCAAGCTCTGTCAGGTTGGATGGGGAGCATTGCTGCACAGCTAATTTCAGGTCTCTCCAGAGATGTTAGATCAGGTTCAAGTCCAGGCTCTGGCTGAGCCACTCAAGGACATTCAGAGACTTGTCCCGAAGCCACTCCTGCACTGTCTTGGCTGTGTGCATAGGGTTGTTGTCATGTTGGAAGGTGAACCTTCGCCCCAGTCTGAGGTCCTGAGCGCTCTGGAGCAGGTTTTCATCAAGGATCTCTGTACTTTGCCTCAATCCTGACTAGTCTCCCAGTTCCTGCCGCTGAAAAACATCCCCACAGCATGATGCTGCCACCACGCTTCACCGTAGGGATGGTGCCAGGTTTCCTCCAGACGTGTCGCTTGGCAATCAGACCAAAGAGCTAAATATTGGTTTCTCATGGTCTGAGAGTCGTGAGGTGCCTTTTGGCAAACTCCAAGTGGGCTGTCATGTGCCTTTTACTGAGGAGTGGCTTCCGTCTGCCCACTCTACCATAAAGGCCTGATTGGTGGAGTGCTGCAGAGATGGTTGTCCTTCTGGAAGGTTCTCCCATCTCCACAGAGGAACTCTAGAGCTCTGTCAGAGTGACCATTGGGTTCTTGGTCACCTCTGACCTAGGCCCTTTTCCCCCGATTGCTCAGTTTGGCCGGGTGGCCAGCTCTAGGAAGAGTCTTAGTGGGTCCAAGACCTTCAATGCTGCAGACATTTTTCTGATACCCTTCCCCAGATCTGTGCCTCGACACAATCCTGTCTCGGAGCTCTACGGACAATTCCTTCGACCTCATGGCTTGGTTTTTGCTCTAACATGCACTGTCAACTGTGGGACCTTATATAGACAGGTGTGTGCCTTTCCTAATCATGTCCAATCAATTGAATTTACCACAGGTGGACTCCAATCAAGTTGTAGAAACATATCAAGAATGTTCAATGGAAACAGGATGCACCAGAGCTCAATTTTGAGTCTCATAGCAAAGGGTCTGAATACTTAAGTAAATAAGGTAAGTTTTTTTTTTTTTATACATTTACAAACATTTCTAAAAACCTGTTTTCACTTTGTCATTATGGGGTATTGTGTGTAGATTGAGGAAAATAATTTATTTAATCAATTTTAGAATAAGGCTGTAACGTAACAAAATGTGGAAAAAGGAAAGGGGTCTGAATACTTTCCAAATGGACTGTAAATGTCCAGGCTCTCCCAGGTGAGATTCTGTCAGCTGTGTATATACATTCAGTACTTTGTCAATTGTGGAGTACTTGACATTGACAGTGGTTCATGAAAACTATTGTCCAAGACTAACAGCAGTCACACAGTAAACAAAAAAAATAAGGAATAAAAACCCAATGGGATTTATTTTCTATGCATACATTCTGCCTCAGCGCCACACTCCCCACAGAATATTGAAGCATAAGTGTATTTGAAATACCTTCCCTTAATGCTCCAGCATCACTGATATAATGATTCATCTATATTATTTAAGTTCCTTGCCGACACTCTTATTATGGGACACAACAGTAGACTTCAGTGTGAAAGAGGGCCTATGGGCAGCTCCAACACAGAGGTCAGGAAAGACCATAAACATTTTTGTTCTTCCAGACTTCAAACAGTGATCAGTTTCTGCCTGGACTCAGTGTCTGCTCTTGGAAGCTTGGTGGTGTCTTGTTTCGGAAGTCCATAAAGGTATATGGAGACACACACCAGCATTGCTCCACAGGCAAAGGTAGCAGCTGCATGAAAAGTGAACATGGTTACTGAAAACCTGCCATGGACTATTGATAAATTCACTCAAAAATATGTTCAAATCAGTGTTTCCCCTATATTCATTTAGCAGCGGTTGCCCACAGGTGCTAAATTGTTGCGATCGCTGCTAAAAATGATGTAATTTAGTAATATATAAATATCTGCCGAGATGCACTTTAAATGGATAGTAGTTGGCTTAATGACTGGAAGTCTATGGGAACAGGTAGCATGTCATTGCGCTAGTAGCAATGTACCCACACGTTGCCACAACAGCTGAAAATAAATCTTAAGGGAAACACTGCTAAGCTATATTAGTACTCGCGTGTCAGAGACCACACAAAGCCTAGTGGCTGAACAGTAATTTATGATAGTCCATGCCCACAAAGATGTGAATGATTTGACTCACTTATCTGTAGCCCAAACAGAGTGACGGATGCCACAGTAGAGAGAACGATGGCGGCAGCAGCAGAGAAGCCTTTCATGATATTGTCTGTGTACTTCACCACCACTGATGTGTACAGACCACCCACACTGGCCAGAACTGGAAGAAGAAAATACCAAATGTAAATTCAATGTACAACACAAATTTACATTAGGAAAAGTTTAAAACAATGTACATTTCTCCAGGCATTGTAGAAAAGCAAGAAACTCAGGAATATGTTCATGTATCAATATTGAAATTTGACTCACAGACTACAACGCTCACCCAAGGCGTGTAACCGTAGAAGAAGCCTTTCTCTATGACCTGAGCACCCTCCGTCATGTAAACACCAGCGAGGGTGACCACGATGCCAGACAGGTACATCTGGATGTTCCTCACCCATAAGGATGTGTCTGAGCTCTTTAGGACCTTCTCAAAGTACACACCTGTTCAAACACAAAGGGACACCATTAGATAAAAACCTGCCATTATCATCATCAATTATGTTATAGAATATTAAAAGGTATAAAGAGATAGCAAGATTACCTGCAAACCCAGAGCACAACACAGCGACAGCAATGGCCATAAACCCCAAAAAAGGGTTCTGCTCCACCTAAAAAGATTAGAACATGTCGAATACTCCTTACATACCAAGACATTTAGCCCCCAACTTTACCATGCCGGCAACCTTTTGCCGCCTTTTCTTTATATCTGAAAGGTATTGCCAGTAACAAAGGAAAGCCAGTGCTTTTAATTCCACCAACCGACCTAGTCATGATTGCAGTAAAGTTCTATCTACGGCTTAGTATGAAACGTAGCCGTAATGCCAAAGCAGCATTGGGACGAACGACCATAGAATTAAGAATTATAATACTAGAATGGACATGAACCTTCTTATGATGGGATAAAGGTCAGTCATTTTGGTCAGGGAGTTGGTCAACCATGGTTTGCCAGTGCTGTGATAAGAGTGTAAAATAATGAA
The DNA here is from genome assembly GCF_964263955.1 of Coregonus lavaretus. NCBI lineage: Eukaryota > Metazoa > Chordata > Actinopteri > Salmoniformes > Salmonidae > Coregonus > Coregonus lavaretus. The sequence goes on from NC_140018.1 coordinate 28,956,287, forward strand.
TTTGAAGAATTTCTGCACAGTATGTTTGTTAACTAGCTAGCCAGCCAGTTTTAGAGGAACTGGCAAATTAACTACAAATATGCCAATAGTCCATTCAAACAACGCAGTCAATTCACAGGCTGGAATCAGTTGATGATAGGACTTGGAAATGCAACAAGTACTGATATTGTATCATAATAACACTCACAGCTTTCCAATAAAACAAATAGAGACATTTATTTGCTAGGCAGCACCCATTACTAGGCTGTAACCTTGGCTGTTACATTTGTCATTTAGCAGCCCCCTGTGGGAAACAAATCCACAACCTTGGCGTTGCAAACGCCATGCTCTACCAACTGAGCTACATCCCTGCCGGCCATTCCCTCACCTACCCTGGACGACGCTGGGCCAATTGTGCGCCGCCGTATGGGTCTCTCGGTCGCGGCCGGCTACGACAGAGCCTGGATTCGAACCAGGATCTCTAGTGGCACAGCTAGCACTGGGATGCAGTGCCTTAGACCACTGCGCCACTCGGGAGTTTCACATAGTGCATGCTTAGTGGTGGGCTGTTTTCTTAACCACAACTGGATGAATCCATAAAGATTTACTGTGGGGTTGAATATGAAAATACTGAAATAAAGTAGGCTAATGCAAAAAGTCATGTATCAAATTGTTGCTTACTGAAACTCCCAGTCATCCAATTGTTATCATACATTTGAAGCAATAGCCTACTCACGTCTGGTCAACTAGATCAGTGCTTCCCAAACTGTGGGGCATGCGAGGTGTCGGCTTTAAACATACTCTTGAAAGTTGTAATAATAGAATGCACAAGGTGCAATTTTGAAATGGGCAGTGCATCATCATGTTAGTCATTGCATGCCTTAGAGAGCTATTTATAACTTGTCATAAATGTCCGGATCAACTAGCCTATGTCAGTTGACGTTTTTTTATTTAGGTTTTTCAGTCCATAGATATTGTTGTACATTTTTTGTCACTCCAATATCACATGAATACACATTAGACAATGTATAGAATTGTAATTTAAAAAATAGTTTTAAAACTGCAAAATTCTCTTTGCACCCCATGACAAAATGTGTAGAATTGCAGGAAATAAGCTTTAAACCTGCAAAATTCTCTTCCCGAGTGAAAAAGTTTGGAACCACTGAACTACATCATTTCAGCACTGTTTTGATTGGGACAGTGCCATCGCACTGCTTTGAGAAGTGTGGGGACCAATGACTTATACAAACCGCTATGTCTTTGCTAATAAGAGCCTTTGAAGCCACCGGGCCGCAATTATCATACTCTTCCTATCGGGGCTTTGATTAATGGAAGTGAATCAGGGAAAAAACAATATCCCCAAATTAAATGAGCCAACTTGTCAACAATGCCACGAGGTGTCACAAATAGATGCAGCCAGCACCAATTCAAGGGATGTGGAAAGACATTTCATATGTAAGTATAACAATTGTTAGTGTAGAACATTTTCTTTTTGGTCTATTTTGGGAGAGACTGCCCCTGACAGCTTTTGTAACTATAGAAACGCATGTAAGCAAACGTCCATGAATGCTTGCTAGTTTACAAAACGATAACCCATTGTTGATGTTATTAAGCATGGAAGGAGTGGTGATACATGCGTAGAATTTTAACTGCTGTTCTTATGGATTTTCTAATAGTCCTTTCACAAATATTGTGCATTGACAATGAATGTAGTTAACGTTAGCAGCTGGCCTAGTATTACATGATGTATACAAAAAGGCCACCAGTGAACCCGGTGTTTTTTACAGTCTGAGTGAACCAGTTCTTAGGTTTATTGTCCTCGACTATTGCAATTTCTTTTTACTGGCTTCACATTGATCTTAAATTGGTCAGCAATATTGAAAACATTATGGGATAATGCATTAACTTCTCCAGCTTTGCATTATAGTAATCAACATTGTGTAAGGAATAATCAACAACAAGCGGCTATGCATTCTATGGAAAATAATGAACGATGTGGAAGGTGTGTTCCACGACACCTTTTCAGAGAATGCATAGAGCCACGAGTTGATTATCCCTTTTATACCATGGCTATAAATGTGTTCATTTGCCTCTAGAAATGTGTTCAACATCCACTGAAGTAGCTAGCAAGTTTACTAGATAGCGACAGTAGTTGCCTTGGTAACCAAACAAAACAGACTTGCTAGTGCAGATAACAAACCCTTAAGAGACGCCATGGAAACATATTTAACAGGGATGAAAAGAAAGGCGGAGAGAGACGGAGATAATGAGACAAACGTAAGTCTCCCGAAAGCTAAGACGAGGAAATATGACGAAGCGTATGTCGCGCTTGGCTTAACTGTGACTACGGTGGGAGAAGAGGAAAGACCGGTATGTTTACTGTGTCTAAAAATGTTGGCAGCGGACAGCATGAAGCCAAATAAATTAAGGCGTCACTTAAATACATTACACCCCAATCACGCTGATAAGCCGCTTGAGTTTTTTCAGCGAAAACGTGCCGAATATTGCCAACCATCTTCCCGCTTTGTGAATGCTACTTCAGTAAACCAGCGAGCACTGTTAGCATCATATAAGGTGGCGTACCAAATTGCTCAGTGCCAAAAAAAAAACAATCCATAGCAGAGGAGCTGATACTGCCTTCAGCATTAGACAAGGTCTCTGTCATGCTGGATGACGCAAGTGCTGCAAAAATAAAAACTATCCCTCTGTCCAATGACACTGTCGCCAGACGTATAAATGACATTGCTAACGATCTTAAAGAACAGCTGGTAGATAAACTCAAAGACAAACGTGCCTTTTGCCATTAATGCTGACTTCCTCATTTTGCTAAAAAAAAAAAAATCAGCACAAATGGTTTTATTCATTTTTGTTTTATAGGTCAGTGTTTCATATATTGGGCTCCTGAGTTCATGTTGCTGATCAATTTGAATTTATTATTATTTATTGATTATATTTTATTTTTCAGTATCAAATGGTCAAAAAATTTTTACAGTTTAAATAAGGCAAATTTCAGGCAAATTGATGCACTTTAAGTCTTTTCTGTTACAGACTAAAAAACAATGTTAATAAAGTTATTCTTTGTTGTAAGTTGATCTATATTTCTTTATTTTATTTTATTTAATGTTAATAAGGATACAATGTTATGCAGAGGTGTACTTAGAACAATTTCATAGACAAATGATACTATTTCCAGTTGCGGCGGAGAGTTGGGGGGCGCAAAATGTTTACTTCTTCCTAGACCTATCAGCGCAACAGAAAATAATTGAGAAGCACTGAGCTAACCAAACCCTCAGTCCTAGAGTGCTATTATGAAAATCAAATTCAACAATGCCAATAATGTTTTCAATTTGACTTTTGCTTTCAAAAGCAACTCAAACATAGAACATGTCATTGAATTCTGCCATGCAAATATACTGTGCATTATAGGGAAATAATACATGCTCTAGAATGCCCTTCAAGACAATCAGAAACGATTATTCAACAACACCATGGTATAATGCTTTTTAGTGTAGAGAGCTACAGGTTTTGGAAGATATACTTATTTTTTCTCTTTCATTACAGACACTAATACATACTATTATGTATTGTAAAAAAAAAAAAAAGTATGAACTGAACAGAAGCCAATCATTTTTATTTTTTAAATATACAAATATTTTGGATTTTAAAAATAGTTCTTATGTAGCAGTCCCCACTACAACAACAAAAAATACTTAAAGCATGTATTTTTGTCCTTGAAACATTACATTGAAATACTGTAAATTTCCATTAATTCCTATGAGGCTGTTCCTTATGAGGAGTATCATAATGGCGAACGGTGACTTCAGAAGAGCCCCCCCTTACAGTCATCTAGTGCAGGGTTTCCCAAACTCAGTCCTGGGCCGCCCCAGTTTATTTTAGTAAATACTTTAACTCTTATTTTTCTTAAAACTGCATTGTTGGTTAAGGGCTTGTAAGGTCTACACCTGTCGGAGCATGTGACAAATAAAATGTGATACGGGGAATGTGTCTTGTCTGTTTAATGAACAAAATATTTATTTCATTTGCATGGGGCAGCCATGTAGCCTATAGGCTGCAGAAACCAGTAACATAATTCAACTGAAAATATACTATTCTATTCATGCCATTGGATGTATTTAAAAGGTTTATGCTGGCAAGAATGTGGTAAAAATGTGCCTTTTTTTTTTTTTTTTTTTTTACAGGCAACATACCATAAATCCTATGTGAAAAGTGTATAAGATCCATATCAAATAGACATGGCAGAGAATTCCAAACGTCAAACTTTGATCGTAAACAAGCCATTAGAACATCAGCAACAAACCAGTATACCCATTGGCCATGTCTCCCTTATAAAATAGGTATTCTGACCTCAATGGGACTTCCTGGATAAATAAAGGTTAAATAAAAAGCCAAACAGAAACACTAAGGGTACCTGGACTTTAGTGGCCTCTGCCGGTTTCCACTGGACCAGTGCGACGCCCCCACACAGCATAAAGACTGAGAACCACTGCAGCCTGCTGAGAGAGCGGTTCAGCATGAGGACCATGCACAGGGCTGTGCACGGGATCTTCAACTGATAGGTCACCTAGGTAGGGATATACAGTGAGAATATGAGCCAGAAAGGAAATATAGACATATCAATTCTTAATGTGGTGTTTTCTGCAGAAATCGTGACATTTCTAGTTTATACCTGATACACAGCTGCATCAAGATTGCTCAAGGCAACGAAGGCCATGTTATTCTGAACTGCATAGACCACAGAGGGAACACACAGTTTCAGCAGCTCTTTTGGACTCCAAAATACATGTTCAACTATGGATGCTTTTAACCTGCCAAAGCTGCCAGTTTCTCTGCAAGGTGAAAATGAAGACAAAAATGTGTAAAATCTGAGCTACTGGGGCATTCATTCAACAAAATACTAAACACAAGGGTGTTCTACAGTTTTTCTTCAAGGCAGAGACCACATGTAAAGAGCAAGTGATAGCTATCCAAGTGCATTTGGAACATTATTTGGATGGTCATGAAAACAGTAGTACATTGGATATACTTACTTGGTCAACATCCCAAGGCTCAATAACAATTTAATAACCTCTGTGATGCATACTGCTGTTGTAGAGAAGTACATAGCTGTTGATGATATTGTCCTTGTGTATCGTAATACCACGGTGTAAGTTGCTGCCACCAGTGTCATCACTGACAGACAGTACATCTTGAACATCACACTCACTGGCTCTGTTGAGAGAGGACAATTAATATTGACAGCATGAAGTGTGACGTTGACAGCAAGTAAGGCAAGGAACTGAAAATCACAGTGTGGACGGCCACCTATTGACGAGATTCTCATTCGTTACAAGAACACGCTATATAGCCGGGGCCGCTAAGTTAAGACAGTTGTATCTGGACTCAGCAGCTGGCTAACAAGCTAACTAACTAACTACGTAGCATTGCGCTTCAGTTCAGAGAAGCTGTCTTTTTTTCGCTAGATAGCTAAATACCAAAGACAATTTGTTTAACTTTAGTGCGTTGCGCTATCTTGCTGCGTTAAATAGTTCCGAAACAGAAATTAGTAAATAACATTGCAAATAAGCATAGCTAGCAGATTTCACTTACCGTTAGTCATGGTTAACTTGATTGTTATGATCCGTTGTTAGACAAATGCTTGGGTATTTAACGTGATCACCTAGCGAGGTGTCTAGCGACAAGTCTGACTGAACTTTCCAAGTATGATTATCAGGTATGAAATCCTAAATAAGGTAGTCGTCTTCTTCTTCTTCTTTGGTATCATGGCGTTCGCACATTTTTTTGTGCATGCCGCCACCTACTGTGCGGGAGAGTGCTCACGTTACATTTTGTGATACAAAAATAAAAAGGGAAGGGGATAGGAAAAAATTGCACCACTACACCTATTTCCCACTATTTCATAAAGACGGGGCTCTTTCGTTCAACATATCTTGTAACTCTTCTGAAGTAAAACCTTGTACACCCAAGTATTTATCTGCAGCTGCCACCACATCTGTTTTCTGTTATTTACGTTCCATTTCTGCATTACAGTTGATAATCATGGCAATGAATGCTAAGAAGCCAACCTTACTGAAGCACAAATTCGTATCACTCTGTATTGGCCTAGGCCTACTACTCACCCTTGACCCTTGACCCATCATCCTCTACTCTCCACTGCCTCAGCATATATGACACCTTCTGTTCTTCTCTGACCCTGGCAATCTCAACCTGTCTCTCTCGCACAGGGCACTTCTGATCCTCAGCAACATGGGCACCCCCGGAATTAACACAATTTTTTACACCTATACTACACATTCCTTTGTTCCATGCCCTCCTGCAGACTTCTCACATCTCGGAATCTCCCTCCTACACACTGCTGCAACATGACCATAAGCTTGGCACCTAAAACAGCTTAGTGGGTTCAGCACAAAAGCTCTAATGGGATCACTGACATATCCTAACATGACTTTGTCAGGTAAAGACTGCTTCAGAACTCAAACGGACCGACAGTGGCTTCTCAGTTTCACTACGCGCACCACCGGGTCTGCGTAGCACCAAACGGCGGGCGTCACAGACACAGGGAATCTTCCATTTCAGTTGCTCCACTTCAACACTTAACACCACCCCAGTAATCACTCTTTTCCAGGGCACCCTGCTCCGGAGAGCAAAGCAAGTCAGATATCTTGCCCCGAGGCATGTGACACGAAGTGCCCGCTCTCTCAGGGGGGAAGAAACACAGAAAATCGTCACACTTCGAGCTACCTTCCCCAATTTAACAGTACCCAATTTATTTTCTACCCAGCCTGTGACTACATATGGGTCAGCTAAAAGGCATGGTTCCACTTTCTCCAAAAAAAATGTAACTCCCACTGACCCAGAATCATCCTTTGGAAGACCATCAAGGCGAGGCTCGGACTCGCATGTAATTCATCCTCACTCTTGTCAGGTTAAATTTCAGAGCCATCAAATCAAATCAGACAGCAGAGTATGGTTTGTTGTGCTTAGGCCCCATTCTTCTTCAACACACATCTACCCTCTGCATTCGGCTCTTCTCCTTGTTCCTCACTGTCCATATCCACATCTCTCCGTTCACCACGGTCATGCCGCACCTTCATCCGCTGGATTGTTTGCAGAACACACACTGATGGCATTTTTCCAATACCCAACTTCTGTTCCTTTGCCCAATTTACTAGTCTGGCTATCTCTGGCCTCTCCATGCTCACAAAACGTGCCACAGTCATCAGCCAAGTCTCCTCCTCGTCATCAATCTCGAAGGCCCTGAATAAGGTCGGAACTAACCAGTCTTCAAACCATTGTCATCTGTCTGCCTGGTTCTAGTCTTGTGCTAGCTAGCTAGTGACAGCTCTGCAAAATGTTCCCAGGATGGCAAGGTATGTTGGGTGCACTTGCTTTCAAGTTGGAGTAAGACGGGCCACCGGCGGGTGGAGGTCATGCCCTGCGAACTTTACATCCCATCATAGGCTGTGTCATGTGCATGTGCCTACTCCTACAGTCGGTTGGTGGAAAGTTTTGGCAGACACTGTTTTGACCAAGTGTAACCCTCTTTGTTATCCTCAGTGCAAACAATATGACATGATGTGTGTGTCTTACTGACAACAGTTTTCGGTGGGCAGTAAGCACCCAGCCCAATGAGCTGCAATTTCTTTAAAAAAAACAAAGACGACATAACAGTTATTCATCTACTGATCTGGTCAAGTTTGTTCTCATCATATGTGTAGTGTTGGTTTTCCCTCCTTGAAGACCAGCCAGGAACACATTCCTCTTGCTCTGGCATGCACCATCTTTGGGGAGGTAGGTTTGGGTGACATTCTTCCTCCTCAAGTGAATTAGATTAGTCTGCATTGAGGGGGTCACTTTACTACGAAGATTGGCCTGAAAAAAAGGCAGGACATAAGAGACTGTTCAAATGTTTACCTTCTTGAATAAAAAAGAGCCAAGCAAGAAGACCATGGTAACCCTACCACTGATAGAATATAACAGTACACTCAATAATGAGTCAATGAAATCACTGACCAATTTGATTGCTTTTCTCCTCAGCTCCCACTCACTCCACTCGTATGAGTTCACAATGTTAGTTTCCAACAAATGAGTGTCCATCTGAGTGCTGCTGTCACACTTCATGATGGGTTTTACCAACTGTCTCTCCCCTGACCGGATCTGCAGAGACAGAATTTCAGTGCACCGTTGGTAAGAATATCTCTGCAAGTTCTGAAGATACAACTTAAGAATTATGATATTGTAAGTGAACATACCTCAGAGTGTGGAGTGACACAGGCAAACTGTTGGAGGAGCTGGATAAGCTCAGGGGACCACTTTGCTTTCTCTGCCACACGGGCAATGTACTCATCTGGTTGGATCCCAATCTTAAAGCTGCCTTCTTGGAGATGAAAACATAGTATTTCTCACTATGTTTCAGGACTGCTATGCTTGGGTTGCCTGAAAAAACATAGTCACTTCTTGTGAATATTTTAAATATTGTAACAATATATACAAATGCCACCTCCAAAAATCTACACACCTGGCAGTAAAAGCCCATCCTTCTTCACGAGTGTATGACAGTGGAGGCTGCTGAGGGGAGGACGGCTCATAATAATGGCTGGAATGCAGTCAATGGAATGGTATCAAACACATTTCATGTGGTTGATACCATTCCATTGACTCCATTCCAGCCATTATTATGAGCCGTCCTCCCCTCAGCAGCCTCCACTGGTGTATAACCACAAATTCCCTTGTATTGCAGTGGTAATTTGTCAAAGTTGGATGTTGTCTCAGGCAAGAGCTACTTTTGTGTTTTGATCTCAAAGGGGTCAATATGGTTTTGAGCTTATGATAGAGATGTAAGAAACGCAGACCTATACTGTTGGTGAATGTGAGGGTGTTAACACAGTACTTACCTGAAGACTCCTTCATTCTCTGCTCGTCGGTCTTGATCACCGACACCAGTATGTCCTCCAACTGACCATCAGGGAAGAGCTGGGACTAAGCAGCCAGGAAGGGCTGCAGGTTCACCATCATGTTACTGAGGATGCTCAACAGCACCATCTCATCCTGAAGACCTGACCAATACTTTGCTAGAGCTGTGAAATGGGGCTGGAAGAGGACATATAGTTTGAGAGTTGAGGCCTAGACATTAATGGCCGGTTTCCCAGACATACTGTAGGTTAAGCCCTGGACTAAAAAGCACTTTCAATGGAGATTCCTGTGCTTTTTAGTGTAGAACTAGGTTTAATCTGTGTCTGGGAAACTACCATGTAATGGGAATATTTAAGATTACTAAAGTTCATATTTTTATTAAGCGTGATCAAATGTATATTTGATCACTATTTGGAGTTTCTGTAATACGCATGCTTTCCATTGTTCTGTTTGCGACATTTTAGGTGTGGGTTGATGGTTACTAGACCTGATGCTGAATGTTATGGATTGTTCTCATATCTGTTGATAGTGATTGACGCCAGACTGGAGGACCAAGTGCATGGACTGAGGACACACTGATTATTCACTGTTGTATTAGTATATAAATGGGCCTGTCTCCAAGAGGCCAGTTAGACATTTTCTATGCTAGATGTCTCCCTGTTGCAACTTGTATTAAACCAAATGGATTTAAGATTGACTTTATCTTCGACTTCTCTTTTATTCACTTGGAAATTCCTATTACACTCCCGGTAACTCAAATATAACCGAATATACAGTACCAGTCAAAAGTTTGGACACACCTACTCATTCAAGGGTTTTTCTTTATTTTTACTATTTTCAACATTGTAGAATAATAGTGAAGACATCAAAACTATGAAATAACACATATGGAATCATGTAGTAACCAAAATAGTGTTAAACAAATCAAAATACATTTTATATTTGAGATTCTTCAAATAGCCACCCTTTGCCTTAACGACAGCTTTGCACACTCTTGGCATTCTCTCAACCAGCTTCACCTGGAATGCTTTTCCAACAGTCTTGAAGGAGTTCCCACATATGCTGAGCACTTGTTGGCTGCTTTTCCTTCCCTCTGCCGTCCAACTCATCCCAAACCATCTCAATTGGGTTGAGGTCGGGGGATTGTGGATGCCAGGTCATCTGATGCAGCACTCCATCACTCTCCTTCTTGGTAAAATAGCCCTTACACAGCCTGGAGGTGTGTTGGGTCATTGTCCTGTTGAAAAACAAATGATAGTCCCACTAAGCCCAAACCAGATGGGATGGCGTATCGCTGCAGAATGCTGTGGTGGCCATGCTGGTTAATTGTCACTGACAGTGTCACCAGCAGAGCACCCCCACACCATAACACCTCCTCCTCCATGCTTTACGGTGGGAACTACACATGCGAAGATCATCCGTTCACCCACACCGCGTCTCACAAAGCCACGGCGGTTGGAACCAAAAATCTCAAATTTGGACTCATCAGACCAAAGGACAGATTTCCACCGGTCTAATGTCCATTGCTCGTGTTTCTTGGCCCAAGCAGGTCTATTCCTCTTATTGGTGTCCTTTAGTAGTGGTTTCTTTGCAGCAATTCGACCATGAAGGCCTGATTCACACGGTCCCCTCTGAACAGTTGATGTTGAGATGTGTCTGTGACTTGAACTCTGTGAAGCATTTATTTTGGCTGCAATTTCTGAGGCTGGTAACTCTAATGAACTTATCCTCTGCAGCAGAGGTAACTCTGGGTCTTCCATGCCTGTGGCGGTCCTCATGACAGCCAGTTTCATCATAGCACTTGATGGTTTTTGCGACTGCACTTGAAGAAACGTTCAAAGTTCTTGAAATGTTCCGTATTGACTGACCTTCATGTCTTAAAGTAATGATGGACTGTCGTTTCTCTTTGCTTATTTGAGCTGTTCTTGCCATAATATGGACTAGGTATTTTACCAAATAGATCCATCTTCTGTATACCACCCCCCCCCCTCCCCTCCCCTCCCCTCCCCTCCTACCTTGTCACAACACAACTGATTGGCTCAAACGCATTAAGAAGGAAAGAAATTCCACAAATTAACTTTTAACAAGGCACACCTGTTAATTGAAATGCATTCCAGGTGACTACCTCATGAAGCTGGTTGAGATAATGCCAAGAGTGTGCAAAGCTGTCATCAAGGCAAAGGGTGGCTATTTGAAGAATCTCAAATATAAAATATATTTTGATTTGTTTAACACTTTTTTGGTTACTACATGATGTCCAAACTTTTGACTGGTACTGTATATGTGCAAGATACTTACAAAACCCGGTGCAGTGGGTACTGCAGTCTTCGAATGAACGGTGATCCTCAAAAGCTTCTTCCGTGTCGCTAGTTCAGTCTGTAGGGATTCAACTTGCTTTGCACATAGAATGACATCTGCCTGGTGAAGAACTGAAGCAGAAGTATGGGTAAACTGTCTTTATGAAACAGAATACTCTTGAAGAAACACTCATGGGACAATTTAATGAAATGACTTGACCTCATGAAGCCCATCCCCTTGCAACTCACCAAAATAACTTTGAGGAAGGCTTCATGTTGTCGTATGTTATAGAGCCTGTTAAAGCAGTCTCTGGTCTCAGCCTCCAGGTCCAGGAGCCTCTCCAGCAGGGTTGTGTACTGCCACACCAAACTCCAGTTCCTAATCAATGTCTTTACTAGTGGATGGAATGGCTTCATTCAGAATTGCTGGCACTATATAGGAAATTGACAATTAATAGTATGGAGCTCTGTAGTTCAGTTAACAAGAATATCCATTCACTATCAGAAAACAAATTTGATGTTTGGGAACTCACAGTCATCGATGACCTCTCCTCCTTTCCTGCTGTCTTTGTTGAAGAGGCCAGTCACAATCATGCTGAGCTTGTTGATCTGTTGCTCCTTGACCTTCTTTAGGAGGGACATGAAGGTCCCCAGCTCTGACTGGGGAAAGATGCTTTGTAAGGCATCTGCAAAACACACACAGTAATTCAGATATGAGCAAAACAGGAACAAAATGATAAATGGTGGAAAATGGGATGATTCCCACATTGTAAACACCATCACTTTCATGGCCAGTGTAATTACAACTTACCATTTTGCCCTTTACCTTCTTTGTGAATAGGGATACCTTAATTTAAACAATAGCAAAACGTACTTCCCGCCTCTGTTTCAGTAAAAAGCTGAGGGATGGGGATGGAGAAATGTAACCACTCAAATTCATAGACAGAGCTATGGGTGCAAGGACTGACCATCCATGATATCAACATTATAGTTTTAATCATGTTTTTAGGCTATATAGTGTTTGTTTCAATTTACTTTGTTTACAAACACTAAAGTAAAACAAGCTTATATTTTGGTTTCTGATTGGGTATGACAAGTTAACTATGCTCATAGGGCATTGATTTTCTTCAAGAATCAATGGGTAAATATAATTCATTTATAAGTCCCAAAAATTGATGTAGCAACTAAGGATTGCCCCTTTAATTAGTGGTACAAAATGAGAATAAAATAGTCCTTATGGGTACCTGTAGCCTCTCGCAATGTAGTGATGTCTGTGGGGGAAACCAGACCTGAGCGCAGCAGAACATTACTGACGATCTTATGGTAAAGGCCCTCCAGATCCTCACGTGTTTTCACTCGGCTGTCGGGGATTTCTCGACTCACTGGGCCTAGCCTTGACTGAAGTACCCGCTGGTGATCCTCAAGGAACTCACCTGGGACACAAAACACGACCTTTGAGGATAAACTGATGAATGGGTACAAGACCAGCATGCCATGTCTTTAGAAGGTACTTGACAATGGCCTTATGTCTCAACACAGTTAGGGTTTAGTTAGTAGACCATATGAGTCATACATTATTAGATACATTGGTTCATGCATCCTTTGAGCATTTTAAAGCCCCCACTTACGTCGAGATGTGTAATTCATGTCAAAGTAAGCTTGCATCTTGATTGTGTCAAGGGCAGGGCTCCCCTGATCCATGAGCTTGTCCACAGACAACTGCAAAGGAAAAACAACACTGATGAGCCCATTGCGCGAAGATCTCAAGCATGATACCAGCCAAACCTGGTTGTTATAATGAAATGGAGTGAGAATACAGACTTACTTCCACAAGTTCTAACATCTTGCTGGGTAAGAGTCCGATTAACATTGAATAGATTTTGTGGATCCAACACAACACTTTTACCGAATACTAGGAAAAACATTGATTTGACAAAGTAGCTAAACACTGTCACTGCTTGCCTTTTTCACACAAGGCTAGTAACTAGCTAGCCACGTTACTAATTACAGTGCATTCAGAAAGTATTCAGACCCTTTTACTTTTTCCACATTTTTTACGTTACAGCCTTATTCTAATATGGATTTTTTAAAAATGTTTCTTCCCCCTCATCAATCTACACACAATACCCCATAATGACAAATCAAAAACGTTTTTTAAATATTTTCTTTACTAGTTTATACAAATACAAAAACTGAAATATCACATTTACATAAGTATTCAGACCCTTTACTCAGTACTTTGTTGAAGCACCTTTGGCATCGATTACAGACTCGAGTCTCCTTGGGTATGACACTACAAGCTTGGCACACCACTGCTGCACCGGGTCCTCATGGTTCAATGCTGGTTGCCATGGTAATCAATGTAACACTGCAGGAGCCACAGGACGTAAAAGTTGCAAAATTGTAACAGTAGTAGCTAGCATAATGCATTGATGCACATATGACTGGTGAATGAGTCTTCTCACTAATTCCATGTCATTAAATGCACATTTAAAAAATGTACTTTGCAGAACATTGTCATGCAAGACGTAATGGCAACAGATACATTCTGATAAAATATTTATTATAAAAACAGACATGACATACACAACTTGGTCTAGATTAAGTTAGCAAGACTCGAGCATGAATGCACAATTCGAAAAGGAGAGACTGGGACTTCAACTTTACCTCTGACCACCGAGAACTAACATCAATGAGCTGACTATTCATCAGTCTCCATATTTCAGCCCTTGGATAAGGCCTTTCCATTTCACACAGGGATTGCTTACGGACTTCCACTTAGGACCTGAGATTAAGATCACATGGCAACCCCACTTCTTTAGAGTAGAAAAACACATGGCAGTTCTTAAAACACACTGACGAGCACATGCAAAAATGGTTCGTCAAAGACTGGTTAAGTAATACATGAAATCATACACTAAGTAGGTCTACTGTCAATAAAACATGGGGTTGATATTCAGGTTTATCAAAATGCTGCAAGGTCTTTAAACTAATAAGGCCAATTGCTTGTCCATAGTATCCATAGGAATAGTCTATTTTTAGGAAGAGTGAAAGGCAACCATCAAATGGTAAAGTCATAGCCTCAATGAATCAACATACAACGTTCTCATCAAGTTCAGGTATTTGCTGTCAAAACACTTTTCCAAAAATACTTTTACAGTAGAAAAACATGCACTTACCAGAAAGATTGATCAAACGTTGAAAGATTGATCAATACTCAAGTCAGAAAATTCTATATATTGTGAACAAACATGCAAAGTCAAAAAAGAAAATAAATACAATGTGAAGAAACATGTACCCGAGTCAAGAATAGGTTACGTTAAGAATTGAATCAAGGGCCCCTTCACAAACAAAAATGTAGGTTTAAAGGATCAATGCACAATATAACAGTGTGTTTTCAGCACAATAATGGCCTCAAATTCAGGACTTACATTATAGGCCTTCAATTTGGGACATGCATCATTAAAATTAGGTTGTGGAGAATCAAGAGGGAAAACCCAAATGGAGAAGTAAAATGAAAACATTCAGTCTACCATTTAGGGGTGGTGGCAGTTTCAACATACTGTACATACTCAACATTTCACCTGCATTGATTTGGCTACAAATCTTGGAGGGGAAACTACAGTAACCTACCTTTCACCAAGTTAACGCTGAAAAGATAAACATGGACATTTTAGGTTTAAGTTATTTCAAGATAAAATGTAGAAAGCTAATAAAGGAGAGGCACACAGAGGAGAAATATGTTCAAACTGTTCTGAATCACCTAAAAATCAGTCATCTTTCTTTACATGTGGCCAGACCCTGATCAATGGATTCTAAGTAAATCTTTGGACATCCTCAGGACATCTTTGACAAAGGCATGATTTAAGGAATGCAAATGTCTTGAGTCAGGATTCATGCCACGAAGCAGAAATGGAAACATTCTGATCGGTCTGGCAACAGTAGAAACATTTTATAATCACACTCAAAGTAATAGAGCATTGGAAGCTTCAGTTCTGAAATGTCCTCTCGACCCAAAAAAAAGTAATGCATGATGTAGTAGAGCTATATTGCACTTGTGTGAAAACTTGTATCCATTCATTTCAGGAGCTTCCAGTCCAGAAGATGAGTCCAACTCAGAAGCACTTCCTGAAGACGATCTGGTGGCCATATTCCTCATGGCTGATCCAGGCAGAGGCAAAGGATGACAAGTTGGCCAACACTGCACCTCCGCTCCACACAGAGAAATCTCTGTCCTTAGGACTGGTCACACACTCCCTAAAGTCTGTAGGCACCATGGTTCTAATTTCACTCTGAAGCCGCTCAGGCAGTCCAGCCAGCAGGGTATTTCCACCTTCACAGAGAAAATGAAAGACATTTTAGGTTGTGTCCCAAATGGCTACTTTTGACCAGGAAGTAGTGCACTTCATAGGAATAGGGTGACATTTGGGACACAATCTTAGAGTAGACATGGGTGGATAAGTATTCAGCAACTAATAAACCAAAACTATGTACCTGATAGGACAATGTTCCCCAAAAAGCTCAGCCGGAGGTCAATGTCTGAACGGAGGATTGACTTGAAAATACTCTCATGCATCCCGTAATGGTCTCGTCCAATCAGCTCTGGCTTAAACAGTATCTCAGGAGCCCTGTGGATGGAAGACATCACTGATTAACAGATCATAGCTGACCCCTGGTGGCCATCCAATGGCTTACTTGGTAGTACCATAATCAAAAGTGAAACCTAAACAGCACCGTTTGCGGAGTTAAACACTTGCAGTTCTTAGTCTCAATTTCCTCAGTACATAGCAGCAGATCACTTAATCGTCACCACTCATTAGGGCGAGTGTTCTTTAAAGTGGGGATACAGGGGGTCGGTTAAAGGGTTACCTGAACCACTCTGTGCTGAGGCAGACGACCTGTCCATCAGGCATGGTGTGATACATCTCTCTGCTAGCCGACCGCCCACAGGTTAACTCAGATTCATAGTCCTGGGCGACCCTGCAGCATTTCTCCTTTATCTCTCTCACAATTTCCATCTCGGCAGAAGTGTGCATGCACACCCCCTGCTCCTGCAGAAGCTGGGACACAGGATAGCACAAAACAAAGAAAGTGAATATAATTAATTGTTTTATTGATCAAATGAGCATATTTGACAGAGTCCCTGTAAAAAAAAGTATCAAATACCATTTTAAGGTGCATTGTAACATCATGGCCAGCCAGGGTGAAGTGCTGCACTGCCTGAGGTAGACAGTATCCCTCAAACACTGGCACACTATGACACACTCCATCCCCAGAGTCAAACACTGGCACACTATGACTCACTCCATCCCCAGAGTCAAACACTGGCACACTATGACACACTCCATCCCCAGAGTCAAACACTGGCACACTATGACTCACTCCATCCCCAGAGTCAAACACTGGCACACTATGACTCACTCCATCCCCAGAGTCAAACACTGGCACACTATGACTCACTCCATCCCCAGAGTCAAACACTGGCACACTATGACTCACTCCATCCCCAGAGTCAAACACTACACCTAGTAGGAGAAAGAGGCTACAATGATCAGCGATCTTAACCATTATTAATGCAAAAATACATTGTTTCTCTCCTAGATTGATAGCAATCTCCTAGATTGTAACTTTAAACAAGAGTGAACGCATGCAATCCTTTACTCAGGAATATATTCACTGGATTAGATGGATTCATATATATTAACTGAATCTACTGTATATTTATTCACATCAACAGAGTAGATAAAGTTAGTTTACCTGTGGACCCCCCTGTTGCGTAGAGTGCCAGCCTTGCCTGCATGGCCACGTAGGTGAGGGGAACGTTTAAGCACTCAAACATGAGTTCCACCATGCGCTGGCGGTTCGCCAGCGGGTTCATGGCTGCTTCGGTCAGTAGGACAGGGTGATCATCTGGATCGACCTGCAGCAGCTGGAACGTGTGGTGCCAAATCTGAAATGAGACCAGTGAGGTTTATATCCTATAACCACCAGGTTCTACAGTGTCATCAGAACAGCCATGGGATAGAATTGTCAACAGTAGACAAACCTTTTCCATTTCATCCCAGTTGCGTATAATTCCATTTTTCATGGGATACTTCAATGCCAGGACTCCTTCTCATGTGTTGAGCCTCATGTCCAATGAAAGTCTCCCATTCAAAGTTGCCATTCATTATTTCCTGTTGACAAAACAATAGGCAAATCAGAAAGCCAGTCTCCATGTAGGGAAACGTATGATGGCGGCCTAGCATATGAATAGCGACATGACCCGAGTACAAACACCAAATACTTTGCTCATACAATTACCTCATATTTAGGCAGCCCAATGATATTTGGGAATATAGTATTTGGGAGGTCCTGATCAGCAAACCCTGCTTTCATCAAACCAGACCCTGTGTCCAGCACTATTGGCGTCTTGAAATTGGTCATCTGTAAATAAAAGTGCCGAGATATAATAATTCCCATTTAACTGAAAGAGAATGCATAATATTCAGCAGGTCAATGGTGAATAATGTACATTTCTTTCCCATCAACTACTAAGCCTTACGTCGGTTATTTGGACATTGGGTTGATTGACAGGTGACCTAGAGATGGACCTCCTTGTAGTCATACACCTCTGAAACCCATCAGGGATCTCTACTTCTCTCCGCTCATCAGCTCTGCTTGGTTCACATGATCCAGATGTTACTTCAGCAGACATACGAGGTAGCTCTTTAGAATTAAACCCAGAATGTACTACTGAAACATCCTCAGATTCCTGGGAGAGGTGGATTTCTATCTGAACACCGGCAGAGAGTCAACAGGTGTTAATGTTGATTCCACAGAGGAATTGTCTAGCGTGGACTGTTCATGGGACCCCAAAGGGTTATTGCATAAGGATGCCTGTGGAGCTGCGAGGGGTTTGTTGTTGTTGTTGTTGTTATTATTGCTGTGCTCATTCACATCTGGACTATGAGATCTGTTTGGAGGTTTGAGGCTTCGCTCTTTAGGCTTCGGATGAGTATTGAACTCTGGCATGACTTGTGGTGCGAGTCTAGGGTCAGGGTCTGAATCACTATCAGGGCAGTGTGTTAAATACATGGTTTCCGTTGAGATATTGAGTTCTTGCCCTTTGTCATTCACAGGAAGTGATGCCTTTCTTGGTTTAGGCACTGGGGGGTTACCACTCGGGTCAAACGCTCCATGTTCTGCGCTCATTTCAGGTGTCAAGGAGGCCTCTGGTGTGCAATTTCCAATTTCCCCAAATCTGAAATCTTAGCATTCCTCATCTGTACCCTCTTGGTGTTGGATTACAACCTCTTCAATAAATTCATTGGGATCAGAATAGCTTTGTGGTGGAGTTAAGACCGGTTGTGGTGCACTGGGCTCCGTAAACTCACTGTGGCTGGGAATGTCTACCTCTACCATGGCATCACCACACCCAGAGATACTAGAGTCAGCATGTGGAGACTGACCATTTACACTGAACAAAGTCTTCTGATACAGGCAATATGGCAGAAAAGGTTGCAGTAATAACAAGGGATTTATTAGGATCAAGGTTTATGGTGTCTTTGGGCAGGGTTGGCAAGTGCTTTATGTTGAGCTGTTGGCTTCTATAGTCTGATATAATCTCATCACAGAGAGCACCATCTTCCAAGATATTCACTTTAGATGTCCATTATAGAGCATTTCACTACTTTCCTGGTTCTGCTTATCCTCTTCTTGAGTTGACATTCTTTGGTCATCTCTTTAGCTAGGTTATTTTCCATCCTCTCCACTTCCCTTTTCTCCCTCTCCAGTTCTAATAGAAAACACATGCCTCTCCTTGCTCCTACTTCAGCTTGTCTGAGCTTGTGGATCTTGAGGTTCACCTCCATGATGAGCTCATCTAGAACGTGCAGTCCTTTAAGCTCCTTCAGGAACTGTCCCCTGTTGGTTTGAGGGGCCCTCAACCCCGTCGGCCCGGTCTCCATCAGCCTTCCATTGTGGCTCATGCTGCATTCTGAGGCCTCTGATGACCTGCATTCACTATGGTTGTCAGTGTCGGCAGAGTCAAGACCCAGGACACCCGCCGCTTTTAAATCACTGGAGGACATCTGGAAAACAGAATAACATTGTTATTGATTTAACAACTAAAATAATAGTGGAGATTCCCCATCAGCTGGTTATCTATTACAATTTAAATGCCACTAAACAAAATAAACAATTGTCTTGTATTAAGTAAAATACATGTTCAATCTTGTAAAAACAATACTTTCTGACAAATGTGCAGGGAGTCTCCACGAAAATAGTACAAATGGTCGTTTGTTGACCAGTGCATTTTGTAATTGCAGGAAAACCCCAAAATCTAATTTATGGAATCTCATTTGTAATGTACAGACAGTGGTCTACTTTGTAGTTCATCAGCTTAAGTGGTTCCATGATCCAAATCTGACCTACAGGAACACATTTACAGTGCCTTCAGTAAGTAGTCACACCTCTTGACTTCTCCACATTTTGTTGTGTTATAAAGTGGGATTAAAATGGATTTAATTGTAATTTTTGTCAATTATCTACACAAAATACTCTAATGTCAAAGTGGAAGAAAAATTCGAACATTTGTAAAAATAAAAAAATCTACGTATGAAAAATAAAACACTAATATGACCAAAAGTATGTGGACACCTGCTTGTCGAACATCTCATTCCAAAATTGTTGCTCCTATACGTTTCCCCTTCACAATAACAGCCCTTACAGTTGACCGGAGCAGCTCTAGCAAGGCAGAAATTTGACAAACTGACTTGTTGGAAAGGTGGCATCCTATAATGGTGCCACGTTGAAAGTTACTGAGCTCTTCAGTAAGGCCATTCTACTGCCAATGTTTGTCTATAGAGATTGCATGACTGTGTGTTCGATTATTTACGCCTGAAATAGCCGAATCCACTAATTTGAAGGGGTGTCCACACACATACATGCATATATAGTATATCTTGATTAGATAAGTAGTCAACCCCCTGAGTCATACATTTTAGATCCAACTTCGGCAGCAATTGCAGCTGCGAGTCTTTCTGGGTAAGTCTCTAAGAGCTTTCCACACCTGGACTGTACAACATTTTCCCATTATTATTTTCAGAATTCTTCAAGCTCTGTCAAATTGGTTGTTGATCATTGCTAGACAACCATTTTTCCAGGTCTTGCCATAGATTTAAGTCAAAACTGTAACTCAAAACATTCACTGTCTTCTTGGTAAGCAACTCCAGTGTAGATTTGTGTTTTAGGTTATTGTCCTGCTGGGGGGTGAATTCATCTCCCAGTGTCTGGTTGAAAGCAGACAACCAGGTTTTCCTCTAGAATTTTGCCTGTGCTTAGAGCAAATGTAAAAATATGGAGAGTGGTACTCCGTAATGTGTTGTATTGGCTTTGCCATAAACATAACACATTGTATTCAGAACAAAATGTTAATTGCTTTGGCACAATGTTTTTGCAGTTATACAGTGGGGAAAAAAAGTATTTAGTCAGCCACCAATTGTGCAAGTTCTCCCACTTAAAAAGATGAGAGAGGCCTGTACTTTTCATCATAGGTACACATCAACTATTACAGACAAATTGAGAAGAAAAAATCCAGAAATTCACATTGTAGGATTTTTTATTAATTTATTTGCAAATTATGGTGGAAAATAAGTATTTGGTCACCTACAAACAAGCAAGATTTCTGGCTCTCACAGACCTGTAACTTCTTCTTTAAGAGGCTCCTCTGTCCTCCACTTGTTACCTGTATTAATGGCACCTGTTTGAACTTGTTATCAGTATAAAAGACACCTGTCCACAACCTCAAACAGTCACACTCCAAACTCCACTATGGCCAAGACCAAAGAGCTGTCAAAGGACACCAGAAACAAAATTGTAGACCTGCACCAGGCTGGGAAGACTGAATCTGCAATAGGTAAGCAGCTTGGTTTGAAGAAATCAACTGTGGGAGCAATTATTAGGAAATGGAAGACATACAAGACCACTGATAATCTCCCTCGATCTGGGGCTCCACGCAAGATCTCACCCCGTGGGGTCAAAATGATCACAAGAACAGTGAGCAAAAATCCCAGAACCACACAGGGGGACCTAGTGAATGACCTGCAGAGAGCTGGGACCAAAGTAACAAAGCCTACCATCAGTAACACACTACGCCGCCAGGGACTCAAATCCTGCAGTGCCAGACGTGTCCCCCTGCTTAAGCCAGTACATGTCCAGGCCCGTCTGAAGTTTGCTAGAGTGCATTTGGATGATCCAGAACAGGATTGGGAGAATGTCATATGGTCAGATGAAACCAAAATAGAACTTTTTGGTAAAAACTCAACTCGTCGTGTTTGGAGGACAAAGAATGCCGAGTTGCATCCAAAGAACACCATACCTACTGTGAAGCATGGGGGTGGAAACATCATGCTTTGGGGCTGTTTTTCTGCAAAGGGACCAGGACGACTGATCCGTGTAAAGGAAAGAATGAATGGGGCCATGTATCGTGAGATTTTGAGTGAAAACCTCCTTCCATCAGCAAGGGCATTGAAGATGAAACGTGGCTGGGTCTTTCAGCATGACAATGATCCCAAACACACCGCCCGGGCAACGAAGGAGTGGCTTCGTAAGAAGCATTTCAAGGTCCTGGAGTGGCCTAGCCTAGGGAGTTGAAAGTCCATGTTGCCCAGCGACAGCCCCAAAACATCACTGCTCTAGAGGAGATCTGCATGGAGGAATGGGCCAAAATACCAGCAACAGTGTGTGAAAACCTTGTGAAGACTTACAGAAAACGTTTGACCTGTGTCATTGCCAACAAAGGGTATATAACAAAGTATTGAGAAACTTTTGTTATTGACCAAATACTTATTTTCCACCATAATTTGCAAATAAATTCATTAAAAATCCTACAATGTGATTTTCTGGAAAAAATTCTCTCATTTTGTCTGTCATAGTTGACGTGTACCTATGATGAAAATTACAGGCCTCTCATCTTTTTAAGTGGGAGAACTTGCACAATTGGTGGCTGACTAAATACTTTTTTTCCCCACTGTACTTTAGTGCGGTGTTGTAAACAGGATGCATGTTTTGGAATATATTTCATTCTGTACAGGCTTCCTTTTCACTCTGTCAATTATGTTTGTATTGTGGAGTAACTACAATGTTGTTGAGCCATCCTCAGTTTTCTCCTATCACAGCCATTAAAGTAACTGTTTTAAAGTCACCATTGACTTCATGGTGAAATCCCTAAGCGGTTTCCTTCCTCACCAGCAACTGCGTTAGGAAGGACGCCTGTATCTTTGTAGTGACTGGGTGTATTGATACACCATCCAAAGTGTAATTAATAACTTCACCATGCTCAAAGGGATATTTCATGTCTGCTTTTTTAATTTTTACCAATAGGTGCCCTTGTTTGCGAGGTATTGGAAAACCTCCCTGGTCTTTGTGGTTTAAATTCACTGCTTGACTGAGGGACCTTACAAATAATTGTATATGTGGGGTACAGAGATGAGGAAGTCATTCAGAAATCATGTTAAACACTATTATTGCACACAGAGTGAGTCCCTGCAACTTATTCTGTGACTTGTTAAGCACTTTTATTTATCCTGAACTTATTTAGGCTTGCCATAACAAAGGGGTTGAATACTTATTGACTCAAGGCATTTCATTTTTAATTATTTGTAAACATAAAAAAAAAAAACATAATTCCACTTTGATATTATGGGGTATTGTGTGTAGGCCAGTGACAAAAATGTAATCCATTTTAAATTCAGGCTGTAACAATTTTTTGGGGGAAAAAGTCAAGGGGTGTGAATACTTTCTGAAGGCACTGTATATCATCATGACCTACCAAACTTATCTGCTCCTCACTGCCCCATGATGCCCACGGTTTGCTCGTGCTCTCAGTCTTCAGAAGAATATCCAACATCTGCTCCTGTGCCATCACATTCTCTTCCGCCTGTACAAAAACACAAAAAGTTAGAGAAGTGTTTACAAATGTAAGCTATCGGCCTATGCCAACTGTGATTTAGGTCACTATTACCAATCTCGGTAATGTGCAAATCTAAAGCTCCGAACTATTTACTGCTTTGGCATGAAAACAATCCATTGAACGTTTGAGTCAACCTGCCTCCAGTATTACAGCTGCCTGGTCCAGGATCTCTGCCACCTTCCTGAGACCCTCCTGTTCCTTTAGGTCCCAGTCATTTAACGAGACTTCAGTCATGGAGCTTGTAATCCTGCAAACACATTAAACAGCAACAATATGAGTGCTAGGCACAATTAGCGGCTATGTGGACCATGTCAGGAGACAAGAGCATAAATGTGTCATTACCTTTCACAGGTGTCCTGTTTGGAGTTATGGAAGTCATACATATCCCAGAGAAGAGTGGGAATGCTCTCTGCAGTGTAGTTGGGCCCGTCTCTTGCATATGTGATGGTGCTGGAGAGGGCATTCCAAATGGGGCTCAGTTCCGACTCCTTAAAGCTGTCCTGTGCCTGTAGGATACTGTCCCTGGGCTGTGCTCCTCTGCTCTGAGGACTGGTGTGTACCTCAGTCTGTGTGGGCTGGTCTCGAGACCAATTGGATAATTGGTCGGTGTGGTGGGAGCACTCGGAGGGGTTTGGGCTCTTGATGTCCCGCTGACGTGGTGATGGGTTCTGGGTGATGGTGACCGTGTAAGAGTTCTCCAGGTCATCCACAGGCAGACTGAGCCAGGGGTTCTGGGGCAGGGTAGCCGACCGCTTCAGCTTGATCACAAAATTTAGCGAGTCCACCGTTATTTTAGGGATAATCTGAATGCTGGCCCTGGAGGTGTTTCCCACAGAGCCAAAGTCAAACTCCTGCCTGCGGTCCTCCGAGTCAGACACGCTGGAGATGTTCTCCTCGTGGATCTGGGGCTGCCTGGTGATGGGCCTGAAGGAGTCTCTGGTTCCTGGTACCCTGGACAGCCCTTCCCATCCCTCCATCCCTGCCCCAGTCTC
Source organism: Coregonus lavaretus (assembly GCF_964263955.1). NCBI lineage: Eukaryota > Metazoa > Chordata > Actinopteri > Salmoniformes > Salmonidae > Coregonus > Coregonus lavaretus. The sequence goes on from NC_140018.1 coordinate 28,980,439, forward strand.
CACATGGCTGCTTCCTGCTCCATCAAAGCCAGAGTCAATGGATCTGAGAGAGGGAGGCTTCCCCACAGCAGACAAAGCCCCAGAGATGGCACTGGAGGGGGACGTACCTAGAGGGGCTTGATGGTGCTTGAGGTTGGAGAGGGAGCCATGGCTGTGCAGGTTGTCTGTGTGGTGGTCTGATCTGGAACCAGAGGTTCTAAGGAGACTACATAATGCCCTGTCTGGACCGTTGTGAATGGCCTCGGGGCCTCCTCCGCCCACAGCCAGGTTAGTGTGTGGCCCAGGCCCTTTCCTGTGGCGGGCTCTCAGAAACTCATACTGCCACTGCAGTGCCAACTGGAAGTCGTTGATAGGTACTGCTCCTGGAGAGGTCAGGAGTTTACGCAGGGTCATGCACCTGGAGAGAAGGTGGCAGGGTCAACTTGGCTGTGAACACGTATTCAATGCAAATACTGCCTTACAAGTTGCCAGACAAATGGCTATGGAAGTTTTAACTAGTTAATACCCTCCTAAAGCGTTTAAACATGATTATGCAACAGAAGTTCTGACACACAAGCTGGAGTTTCTCACCCATGTGACAGCTGTTTGCCCATCTGCTGGAGCTGGGCATCAGGGATGACATTGGCCAGGTGAGCCAGCTGGGCCAGCTCCTCAATGTCTGGGGAGGGTTTCTTTCTCAGGAGGTCACAGACCGCCTGCCTCCACACAGGGACAGGGCCATGCATCTCCAGCGGGTGGCACTGTTTGGGGAGGCTGTCGCAGTTCACACCCCACAGAAGGTCTTGGAGAAAAGTCTCACACAGGACGATGCGGTACCAGCTATTGGCCTGTTGAGATGAAAGAAATTGAGTACATGACATTAGATTAAATAGACAATGTATAACCACATTACAAGCCACATGCATGTCACGAGGAGATAGAAATGTCAAACGTAATGTCATTTCAATAATCTTCCTATTTGTTGTCAATTTCAATTGCATCACCACTTCAGTATTATATAAACATGTATAAGTTAGCATACACTCTCAGAAGTCATAAAAGGTCAGTCCAAGAGGATACCTACTTTGTTGTAGTAGTGGTAGTAGTCGGCGACTGCTCCGAGGGTCTGCCGCGGAAGCTCTACAGCAGAGTGGAAGTTCTCCTTCAGTCTGTCCAGATCCTGCACCCACTCTTCCCTGGTCTGGGCATCACCAGGGGGTAGAGTCTCAGCTAACGTTTGGATCACATTCTCAGCACTGCGGACTAAAGCCTGGTAGCAGGGGGAGAACACATGTTAACACAACCCCACTGTGTTGTTCAGGATCCATACAGAAGCTTTAATACTTCAATGCACCCATCTTAGGAGGTTAATATCAGAGTATCCTATATTTACAATCGCAGGTGTATAGATGGATGCCTCAAATTCAGATTTTAACATCTCAGCCTTCCTCGCTTCTTTAGCGATCTCTATTCTGTAAGGCTGGAGCTTATCTTTTTGAAGGCTTTTAATCTGTTCAGTTATCTGCAAGTGGAGGTAAATGAACCAAAATAATCAACAAGGCATGACAGTTGGGCCGTGTTCATTAGGCACCAAATGGAAGAAAACTGACTTAAACAGGGAGGACTTAAGAATATTTTTACTAAAATGTTTTCTGTTGCGTGCCCCAATGAACACAACCCTGGAGTAATTGTTATGTATTATAACCCACCTGCTGTGCCTCATCACGCAGCTGGAAGACCTGCACCTGGAGATGGGCCTTAGAAAAGGCCTGTTGCCACAGCAACTCTATTTTTTCAGCAGCCGCTGTTATCCTTTCAACAAAGACAAGAGACCTTCAACCGTGGAAAATACTTATTGTAGCAGATTACTATGATGAACCTTGAAATAGAACAGCATAATATGTATCCATTGACAGCTTTGCATAAAAAGTTAGTAATTTCCTGTGTAACGTGTAAGTCTTCTCCTCAACATTACATTTTAACTCACACCATACTCCTCCCTCTAAATGACAGGTCTAGATTTACTGGCTAAGCAGTCTCTACCTGGGCCCGGTTTCCCAAAAGCTACACTGAAGAAAAATATAAAACGCAACATGTAAAGTGTTGGTCCCATGTTTCATCGCAGAAGATCCCAGAAATGTTCCATATGCACAAAAAGCTTATTTCTCTCAAATTGTGTGCACAAATTTGTTTACATCCCTGTTAGTGAGCATTTCTCCTTTCCCAAGATAATCCATCCACCTGACAGGTGTGGCATAGCAAGAAGCTGATTAAACAGCATGATGATTGGGGCAATAAAGGGCCACTAAATTGTGCAGTTTTGTCACACAACATAATGCCACAGATGCCTCAAGTTTTGAGGGAGCATGCAATTGGCATGCTGACTGCAGGAATGTCCACCAGAGCTGTTGCCAGTGAATGTTAATTTCTCTACCATAAGCCGCCTCCAACGTATTATTAGAGAATTTGGCAGTACGTCCAACCGGCCTCACAACCGCAGACCACGTGTATGGTGTCGTGTGGGCGAGCGGTTTGCTGATGTCAACGTTGTGAACAGAGTGCCCCATGGTGGCGGTGGGGTTATGGTATGGGCAGGCATAAGCTAAGGAAAATGAACACAATTGCATTTTATCGATGGCAATTTGAATGCACAGAGATACCGTGATGAGATCCTGAGGCCCATTGTGAGGCCCATCTTTTTTTAAAGGTATCTGTGACCAACAGATGCATATCTGTATTCCCAGTCATGTGAAATCCATAGATTAGGGCCTAATAAATGTATTTCAATTGACCGATTTCCTTATATGAACTGTAACTCACTAAAATCTTAAATTGTTGCATGTCGCATTTATATTTTTGTTTATATTAATCGTTAGAACAGTCATAGGAGAATCGTTAAATCTCAGAGCTGTTTCCCAAAACCATCGTTACCGAAGTTTCTCTTGAAAACGCTTGTTATTTAACGACTGCCTCAGACCAGTCGTAGAAGAGCTAAGTACATCGTTAGATGCTTTTTTTGCCCTTCCATGTCACTTTATACACAGGAGATCTCCACTAAACACAAAATCAAGATGTCTATCGGTCTTTCTGTGACCGCCGATAACTTCAGAACAAAATGTGACAGTGACTACAAATACAAAGTTGCCCATTTGTTTGCATAACATGGCAAAGGATAAAGACCCTTCTAATGAAACCGGAGATGATTGTATTAAAATATAAATATAGTATAGGCTACATAGACCTATATATTTGAATTATATTGAAAATAAATGTCATGTTAATTCAATTGAGTTTTACTTAGCTATTTGTATGCTACCATCTGAAATGTTTGCCTCGATATAGCCAGTTTCATGTGTAACATGTCCGCAATGTGCCAAGTCTTGATTTGGTGCATTATTATAGAGTAAGCATTAGAATAAAGCCACCTCAATATTTGTAGCCATACAGTGCATTCGTAAAGTATTCCGACCCCTTTACTTTTCCCACATTGTTACATTCTAGCCTTATTCTAAAATGGATTCAATAAATGTTATTCCCTCATCAATCTACACACAATACCCCATAATGCAAATTTACATAAGTATTCAGACCCTTTGCTATGAGACTCAAAATTGAGCTCAGGTGCATCCTGTTTCCATTGATCATCCTTGATGTTTCTACAAATTGATTGGAGTCCACCTGTGATAAATTCAATTGATTGGACATGATTTGAAAAGGCACAAACCTGTCTATATAAAGGTCCCACAGTTTACAGTGAATGTCAGAGCAGAAACCAAGCCATGAGGTCGAAGGATTTGTCCGTAGAGCTCAGAGACAGGATTGTGTCGGGGCACAGATCTGGGGAAGGGTACCAAAAAATTAAATGTCTGCAGCATTGAAGGTTCCCAAGAACACAGTGGCATCAATCATTCTTAAAATGGAAGAAGTTTAGAACCACCACGACTCTTCCTAGAGCTGTCCGCCCAGCCAAACGGAGCAAATGGGGGAGAAGGGCCTTGGTCAGGGAGGTGACCAAGAACCCGATAGTCACTGACAGAGCTCCAGAGTTCCTCTGTGGAGATGGTTGTCCTTCTGGAAGGTTCTCCCATCTCTGCAGCACTCCACCAATCAGGTCTTTATGGTAGAGTGGCCAGACGGAAGCCATTCCTCAGTAAAAGGCACATGACAACCCGCAAAAGGCACCTAAAGGACTCTCAGACCATGAGAAACAAGATTCTCTGGTCTGATGAAACCAAGATTGAACTCTTTGGCCTGAATGCCAAGCGTCACGTCTGGAGGAAACCTGGCACCATCCCTACGGTGAAGCATGGTGGTGGCAGCATCATGCTGTGGGATGTTTTTCAGCGGCAGGGACTGGGAGACTAGTCAGGATCGAGGCAAAGATAAAAGAAGCAAAGTATAGAGAGATCCTCAGACTGGGGCGAAGGTTCACCTTCCAACAGGACAACGACCCTAAGCACACAGCCAAGACAACGCAGGAGTGGCTTCGGGACAAGTCTCTGAATGTCCTGGAGTGGCCCAGCTAGAGCCCGGACTTGAACCCGATCGAACATCTCTGGAGAGACCTGAAAATAGCTGTGCAGCGACGCTCCCCATCCAACCTGACAGAGCTTGAGAGAATCTGCAGATAAGCATGGGAGAAACTCCCCAAATACAGGTGTGCCAAGCTTGTAGCGTCATACCCAAGAAGACTTGAGGCTGTAATCGCTGCCAAAGGTGCTTCAACAAAGTACTGAGTAAAGGGTCTGAATACTTATGTAAATGTATTCGTTTTTAATTTTTAATACATTTGCAAAAATGTCTAAAAACCTGTTTTTGCTTTGTCTTTATGTGTTAGTGTAGATTGAAAAAAAATGATTTAATCCATTTTAGAATAAGGCTGTAACGTAACAAAATGTGGAAAAAGTCAAGGGGTCTGAATACTTCCCGAATGCACTGTAGGTGATAATATCTCTAGGAGCTGATCCGTCAGTATTGTGGAATAATTTGATGTTAAGGTAAGATTGGAAAGGGAGAATACTGATCATTTCTTTCAATCCGATCAGTATCGACATGCCTCGACGCACTTAAGACCTTAAAAGCACTGTTACAGTAGGAAGTGAGCAGTAGCTATAGGTGCAGATCAACTCAGCTTACCTGTACTAACCAAAGTAGGCCTTTGTTATGTCCAACTGAAAGAGAGACTCTTACCTCCGCAGCAGTTGGAACTTGGCTTCGTTGCTGTAACAGAAGTAATTCCGTTCGGTGAAGGCAGAGGGCACAGGCTGTCTGGAGAGAATCTGCAGTGTGGAAATACAGGATGGGAGCCTCTGGACCACGGAGAGAAACTCCTGGACAAAGGCATCAATCTCCTGCATAAACAAGTCCAAGAAGAGATGTTAGAGGGAAAATCAGAGGGTGATTACAAAGTAGGTAAAGTCAGTCCTGTCGCATCAGAAAAGCATTATGCATATGCTTGTAGAAGTTGTACAACCACAAACCAATTACGCGAATACAACCCAAATATACAACCATATCAAACCAATTAAGTTTGATAACTTACGGGAGATTGTTTTGCCTAGAATGTGAATTTTAGTTACTGTTACAGCGCAGTATGGTATGCGAAAACATTCATTATAGCGTCCCAAAACAGACTGCCCTCACAGTACTAATGAATCCTGTCAACATGGATGAATGCCCAGTCAAACATGAGTGAATATGATCAAATGGTGAGAGAAGGGGCCGCCTTTCACTTGGTAATGAGGTCAGCTGATTGCAGTCTGTAATTGTACAAGCGTCACCAAGGTAACAAACAATGGCTCGGGGGATGCATCACTGAAACGCATGAATGGAATCACGAATGAAAGATCTCCCCACGGATGACAGTGGAATCACTGGCCTTTTCTCAATTGACTTGCTCAACTCCTGTCTGGTCTCCTTTTGAAAAAGGTAAATCGAGGAGAGGAAACGTGGACGAAAATGCACTTGTATGAAATGAGACTCATTCACTCGCGCGTCAGACAAATGCCGTTTACAGGGGATGGATCCCAAAATAAGTGTAAAGTCATAAATGAAGTTAGTTGTGCAAGACATTTTATAGATAAAAACAATTAGCTACTTATCGTTTTAAAAGTGTACATGCTTTTCTCCTCAGACAAAACAAAAGCAGATTGAAAGGGGGTGTGGCAGATTTCAAAACTCTTCCACGAAGGACTCAGGTAGGATACACATGACTATCCTCGATGAAAGGTGGCTATCGAGGAGGGGAGGACACTCTACCGTTCGCCTACTTACGAATTGACATCTCCTCGACCACTTATTGGTTTCCAGGTCACAGAGGAGAGAGGACAGAGGGTGGAGGACGGACTTTTGCCCAAATAAGAAAAGGCCACTGACTGCACAATCCTCTCTCCAGATCGATTAACTGAATCTACCATGGGAATCTTTCCATGTCATTTCGGCAAGCAATGACACCCACCATCACAGATTGTTCTGAAATAGTTTCTGTAGTTAAAAACAGATAATAAGTTATTCCACACCAATCTCGACAAATAATTTCTGTATGGACCTCGCTTTGTGCACGGGGGCATTGTCATGCTGAAACAGGAAAGGGCCTTCCCTAAACTGTTGCCGCAAAGTTGGAAGCACAGAATCGTCTAGAATGCCATTGTATGCTGTAGCACTAACATTTCCCTTCACTGGAACTAAGGGGCCTAGCCAAACCACGAAAACAGCCCCAGAACATTATTCCTCCTCCACCAAAAACGTTACAGTTGGCACTATGCGTTGGGGCAGGTAGCGTTCTCCTGGCATCCACCAAACCCAGACTCGTCCGTCTGACTGCCAGATGGTGAAGCGTGATTCATCACTCCAGAGAACGTGTTTTCACTGCTCCAGAGTTAAATGGCAGCGAGCTTTACACCACTCCAGCAGACGCTTGGCATTGCGCATGGTGATCTTAGGCCATGGAAACCCATTTCATGAAGCTCCTGACAAACAGTTATTGTGCTGACGTTGCTTCCAGAGGCAGTTTGGAACTCAGTAGTGAGTGTTGCAACTGAGGACAAATGATATTTACGCGCTAGAGCACTCGCCGGTCCCGTTCTGTGAGCTTTGACACTGACTTTTTGGAAAGGTGGCATCCTATGACGGTGCCACGATGAGTCACTGAGCTCTTCAGTAAGGCCATTCTACAGCTAATGTTGGGCTATGGAGATTGCATGGCTGCGTCCTTGATTTTATTCACCGGTCAGCAATGGGTGAGGCTAAAATAACCAAATCCACATACTTTTCTATAAATAGTGTATTCAATAAATATTAGGGCTGTCAATGTTAACGCGTTACATTGCCGTTAATGCTTTCATGGAGGACTTGAATTGTGAGGATGACCACACAATTTATTTTATCAAGAGCAAAAGCTAGTGTGTTTTCTACCCAAAGATGCAAAGAAAATGTTGTGATCCATTTAATCAAACACAAGAGACCATCAAATTTGATTAAAGGGTGTGGCAGTAGGAGGAACAGTGGCATATAGTGGGCAAAACCTAGTACCTTCATACTAATTTATGGTAAGTAATGCAAGCAACTTAAAAATTGCAAATTTCTCTGATCCTGGGGGGAAAAACGTCACCAGATTCACAGGGAATACATTACAAAGGATGAAGAAGCACTACTCCAAGCCGCAGCGCCATACTACTTGTCAGACAGAACTGATACCGGGGGGGGGGCGGGGGTCCATGGGTGGCTTTTGGTCATTTTATTAGATTCCTCAGGTCTTAGTCATTGTTAGGAAGAATAATGGGTGCAATCAATTAGCTTAATTTCTCAAAGATCAAATGATATTTCAACAAAATAATGTTTCAGAAATGCTACTCTTATCGGTTTCCAACAACAGAAACAATTTCAGCACAATCTGAGATGTGGGTGTCGAAATTCTCTCGTGCTTGGAGGTGGAACATCCCATGATCGTTGTTCACTTGGGAGGAATATAGCTTGGATTGAAAGCAGAGTTCTCTCTGTCTCCCTCTAGTCATTTCATCCTCAAGGTAGGCAGAAAATCAATAACAGAGGATAGGAGCCCCCAGTGAGGTCGTCCATCGCCCACTGATGAGGAGACGAGGACAATGCTGCTATTAGTAGAGTTATGACTGATCATAAAACCTCCAGATAATCTACCAACCAAAGCTTGCTGCGGTAAACAAGACCGCCCTTTTAAGACCAAACATTACACTCTTGACAAGAGTAGTCTTGTATTGCATAACATTTATGAGAAAAGTCCAGGTTACTTCATTTTAGAGAACGAGTAGTGACAATAGTAATCCATGGAATTCTTTGCAAGAACTGGCATGAGAAAATGAATTATGGTGACATTATAGGAAAATTAATGGCCACAATAAGCATTTTACAACTGGCATAACATTTCACTTGACCAATAAGTAAAATAACACCGGTTGAAATGACAATACAATTAACATGAAAATACATTCCATGTAAATTATTGTAAAAGACATACCCTGATAAATGTCACACAACTCAGATGACAGTAAACCAGGTAGCCTCCTAGAGACGCAGTCAACTGGCTTCTATCAATGTAGTTGGAAAGTTCGAAGACTTCTCTCAGCAAAACTCTGTTGGTTTTAAAAGGATGATTAGCCCCACACACATACTAGCTTCATGCTACATATGAAAGGTGAAATCATAGTCAGTGAAACCATCTTACCTTGAAGGGAGCAACATAAGACTTTGATGGTACCAGCTGTTTCAACAATAGTTTCAGAACATCTTTATTTTATTTTTCGGTTTAATCATGTATACAGTGTCCTCCTATGCAGCTAGATAATAATAATTAGTCATTTAGCAGACGCTCTTATCCAGAGCGACTTACAGGAGTAATAAGGGTTAAGTGCCTTGCTCAAGGGCACATCGGCAGATTTTTCACCTAGTCGGCTCGGGGATTAGAACCAGCGACCTTTCGGTTACTGGCACAACGCTCTTAACCACTAAGCTACCTGCCGCCCAGATCAGGTGAGAAATGCATGTTACATTTTCATCAACATTAATTAATGACAACAAGATAATGACAACAAGTCAAAATCAAACTCTTTCTAACAGTACAGATGGGGCACATCAAAACCCTCCCCAGATGTGTAATTGTAATGAGCACCACTTGTCTGTGGCCATGATAAATGAGGATGACAAACTGACCTGAAGATTCACTGCACCCTTTTCAAAAATGACTAAACCTACGAACATGTCTATGTCTACGAACATACTAATGTACTCATTAGTATGTTCGTAGACATTGAGTCTGCAATTTGATTACTAAAATGATAAGGTTGTTCTACTACAAGTAATCAGACAAATAAAGCCACAGTGAACGGTGTATTGCTGATTTCCAAACAACCCATTTAGCTCAGATAATGCAATTCCACTAGAAAGCCTCCATGTTTTAATAACTGAAGGCATATGATCCAACATGCATGTGATTCATTCAGTCCACCCCCACCACAGCTTCAGTATTTTAGCCCCAAGAACAATTCCACTATGAACAATCACAAACTGCATTGTGACCTGAAGATCAACCTCAGACAAAATCACTTTAAATTGGCAAAATGTAATTGAGTTACATAATGACATAGGCGTGACAGAAAGGCCAATCATAGGTGGGGCATCTTGTTGCTGAAAATCTTTGTAGTTGAACTGGACACAAAACTTTGACTCAAAATCATTTAAAAAATATATATAATTATGTAAAAGTGGACTAAGGTGAAGGCCTACTAATTAACATTTACAAAATAGCCTCCAACACTCTACTCAGCAAAATGGATGTAGTCTATCACAGTGCCATCTGTTTTGTCTCCAAAGCCCCATACACTACCCACCACTGTGACCTGTACGGTCTTGTTGGCTGGTCCTCACTACATGTTCGTCGTCAAACCCACTGGCTCCAGGCCATCTATAAATCACTGCTAGGCAAATCCCCGCCTTATCTTAGCTCATTGGTCACCATAGCAGCACCCACCCGTAGTCTGTGCTCCAGCAGGTATATCTCACTGGTCATTCCCAAAGCCAACACCTCCTTTGGCCGCCATTCCTTCCAGTTCTCTGCTGCCAATGACTGGAACGAATTGCAAAAATCTCTGAAGCTGGAGACTCTTATCTCCCTCACTAACTTTAAGCATCAGTTGTCAGAGCACCTTACCGATCACTGCACCTGTACACAGCCCATCTGAAATTAGCCCACCCAACTACCTCATCCCTATATTGTTATTTATTTTGCTCTTTTGCAACCCAGTATCTCTATTTGCACATAATCTCTTGCACATCTAGCATTCCAGTGTTAATACTAATTGTAAAAATTTTGCACTATAGCCTATTTATTGCCTTACCTCCATAACTTGCTACATTTGCACACACTGTATATATATTTTCTGTTGTATTTTTTGACTTTGTTTTTTTACCCCATATGTAACTCTGTTGTTGTTTTTATCGCACTGCTTTGCTTTATCTTGGCCAGGTCGCAGTTGTAAATGAGAACTTGTTCTCAACTGGTTTACCTGGTTAAATAAAGGTTAAATAAATAAATAAAAACATTATGAAACAACTATGATGTTTGTTACTGTATAATAAAGCAATACCTTACAATGCATCTAGAACATAAAATGTGTCATCCAGTATAATCTTTATGAGTCGTACAAAACAAGACATTCTGCCTAAAGAATTGCTTCATATGGCAATTTATTCCCCCCTCGTTGCAAAATGATTAAAAAGATACCTCAAGGAGAAGAGTTTCAGCGATGAACCTAGTTGTAGTAAGAGTGGCTTGTCTCAAATCAGCCACAACTGAAACCAAGCTCTCCTGTTTCTTACTATAAAAAAGTGGTATTAGAAAGGCTTAACATGACTACAATCTTAAAATTACATCTAAAAACACACACATTAAATTGTACCCTTGGTACAAACTTGTGCAAACAGAGAAAGTAGTGTATGAAGTCAACCACTTCTGCTTTGGTTAGATCTGAAAGGTTGCCATGAGCATCCATAGGGAACATAACCAGAGGATATCCATGCTGATCAAAGGCACCTGTTGTTGAGATAATCATTTAATGGTCGCATTGTTACAGTTTGTATAATTAACATCGTGTTGTTATTGTTGTTTTGTCCGTTTGAATGTTACATTTTGCACCTTGTAGCCATGATAAATTGAGTGCACGTCTATTATAGCCTACCAGGGGAAACCACTGCTCCGGAGTTCAACACATGATCTGGAGGCAACGGCGTGGAGGGGGAGGACCCTTGGAATTCTGAAAGGATTTGTGGGAAACGAATATTTACATTAGAAACATGCTTGAGAACAATTTCATTGGCCTTTTCCCACTAATGTAGAAACCTGAGCGCCCGGCGCATTCCTAGACCCCTCCCAACCCAACTCTGCAGTCTGCAGCCAAAATGTAGCAACACTATTGTCACTACAATACATCATTCAGAACAGAGCTTATTTGCAGACATACTTTACACCTTTCATTGTATCACAAACGCCACCGCCACACGTTACAGTAGATAGCAACATTATAACTTTGTAAATGTGTAACAAATTCTTAAGCTCGATTATTACCTGTTGCTTTGCGGCGGCTCATGATGGGGTTCTCACAGTTCTATCCAAATGTTGAAAGCTTCATGGTTATTTTTTGCCAAACAATTTAGAAACGATCCACTCATATTTCCCAAATAAAACCATTTAAAAGACAGCATTCTATTTTAGTTTCGATTTGAAAAGACACTTGGGATCTAGTCCACTTGTTTCCGCCATGTTGCATCCACTGAGAAGGGGATCATGCGGCTGAGCAATTCCAGTGAGTAGATGCTGCGAGCCCTCATTTATAACTTCAAAATTGGAGGGCGGGGAAAGATAACAAGAGAACGTGACATTCATCGGGAGACGCCTAGCTGTTGATATTCTGTGCACTATTTGCAATCAATGCAACGTTGTATATATATTTAAATATTTTAAGATTCCTGATAGAACAGGCAAGAGAACAATAAATGGCATGCACATTATGATTTTAAATAATAGACATTTAATCCTAATGTGAATGTAAATCATTCCTGGCATTCCTGTCCCATACACATCACATTTATAAAATAAAACTTTATCTACCAAAGTTTTGTTGTTGTTGATAAAACATAATTGGGTAGGCTACTACTTATAACAATCTGAGACGTATGCATGTTAATTTGCTCATATAATCAACAAGTGACCAGCCTATATGACAGGGGCTTATGATCTCTGGCATAAACACATAAACCCTCATGGAAGAAGTTTATTTTCAGATATCAAACAGACAAAATTACTGCAATTATTACACAAACAAATACAATGTGGCTAATGCAGATTTATTGCAGTTGACTAACGGTGATAGGCCAAAAAGATGCATGCTTTGCTGGGCTTCTATTTATTAATTTGACATTCATGGTGTGAGGGTGCTTTGCTGGTGATTTATTTAGAATTCAAGGCACACTTAACCAGCATGGCTACCACAGCATTCTGCAGTGATACGCCATCCCATCTGGTTTGGGCATAGTGAGACTATAATTTGTTTTTCAACAGGACAATGACCCAACACACCTCCAGGCTGTGTAAGGGCTATTTTACCAAGAAGGAGAGTGATAGAGTGCTGCATCAGATGACCTGGCCTCCACAATCACCTGACCTCAACCCAATTGAGATGGTTTGGGATGAGTCGGATGGCAGAGTGAAGGAAAAGCAGACATAAGTGCTCAGCATATGTGGGAACTCCTTCAAGACTGTTGGAAAAGCATTCCAGGCGAAGCTGGTTGAGAGAATGCCAAGAGTGTGCAAAGCTGTCATCAAGACAAAGGGTGACTATTTGAAGAATCTAAAATCTATTTTGATTTGTTTAACACTTTTTTGGTTACTACATGATTCCATATGTATTATTTCATCATTTTGATGTCTTCACTATTATTCTACAATGTAGAAAATAGTAAAAATAAAGAAAAACCCTTGAATGAGTAGATGTGTCCAAACTTTTGGCTGGTACTGTGTGTATATATATATATATATATGTATATATATATATATATATATATATATATATATTTGACCTTGCCCCACGCCTCCTCGGTAGCAGCTTTAATACACGTCTTCTCATTTTGAAACTCTGTCATGTAATACTGGTGTATGTTTTCTTCTATATCTACAATTCAACGTGATAGTCGCTTAAACATCTGTTACAGACTGCTATCATTGATAAGGAGTATTATTGGAGTGAATCTAATAAAGGAGGTTTGGACATACCAATGATGTTTGAGTGAGTACTCAACTGCTTCAGCTTTATCAGTGCTGCCAAACAAAGCTGTGAGAGTACAGCTTGTGGGCTCTCACTTTCTTGCAGTGCGTCTATCACCTCCTTTAGACACACAGGAAGGATGCTGTGAAGCTTTGATTCCCACGTTGGGTTTCCCTTGCTCTTTGACTCTGTCCATTTTAGCTTTTACAGTGGACCTAACCTCACAAAGTACATCATTATTGAAGCATTAACTCCCAACCCATAGGGTGGGATATCTTGCTTTATTTAAAACTAGCTACAGAGATCTGTTTAAAGTACTTAAAATGCTGCCCTGTAGAAGAACAAAACAATATATAAGTACATGTGACTCCAAATGCATGTGTCTGAAAAAGAAAAAAACGAATTGTGATGCAATCTATGGTGCTGTTTCAACACTGGTCAGCTCTTTCTTGATGTGGAATCCTCTATAGGGTTTCTATGGGTTTACCTTGTTGTATTTATTCTCTAATGTAAATTGAGGCTTCAATAGTTTAATAAATGAATCCAATAGCTATTGCCTAATTTTAACAAAATGTAATAACCATAATCATTTTATACACAGATCAAGTGCTTTCAGCCCAAGCCATTTTCCCACAATAATGTTCAGGATATATTGCATATCTGATGTGATCAGTCCCATTTCGAGGTTTTCCTCCTCATGTTCTTCTCCCCGTCACTGTCAATAGCTTCATACAGCTGCTGGTCGTTCTCTTTGGTGGCGTGAAGGTAGCCAAGGTAGCCCACACACAAGGTGATTGTTATAAGTCCAAAGGCCATCACAGGCTTGTTCTGTAAAACAAATAAAGCACAAATGTCGTGACATGTGAACAACAAACGATACTGATAACATACTCATGTGTGCCTAATAAAATTGTAGCCGAGGAGTTCGTCAGTAGGCCTTACTGGTTTAATGAAGAGCTCAGGGTTGACAGCTCGGAAAAGCGTGGTGGTCTTCGCTCCTCTCAGGCCAGGAATCCTGAAATTCCCTTCTTTCGAAGCATCCTTATCGCTTCCAGATGCCATTGTACAGTTCTGTGGAGTCTTTTTCACGCAACCCTATTGTAGGAAAGAGTGCAAAGCGTTTGAGGAAACGTTATTGATGATGGAAAACATTCTGAACAATCAAAAGCGCATTCACAACACGTCCATTTGTTTTGAAAGTCATAACAGTCAACGAATGCAACAAGAAATGTATGTTTGTATGATCCAATTATACAGCGCCACCACGTGGATGGAGTACACTGCTATGGCACAGGCTGTTTTCGACAGTATGTGGAACAGCCTTTGGTTTGGTATTTAGCTTTACAGTAGCCTGTACCAAAGACTCAGCATAAATAATTGTGTATACGTTATTTCCCTGTATTCAGAAAAACTGTAATAGCTATTTAGCCTTGCACAGGACGAAAAGTGACTATCCTTTATTAACAGTCGTCATACGACACCTGGAATGCCTATAAAAAAAGAATGACCAGTAGCCACATTGAAGTCAACATTTGAAAGGGACATTCAAATAACAATTTAACTTAGATACAATTCTATAGGACTTTCTTATTCTTTCAGCAACGCAATTTGAACTCATAGACTGATATCTCCTACCACTGATGTTCAGTCCATGTGTGTTTAATGTGACCATTGTTACACTCGACTCTCCCAGAACAAAATGTAGGGTTGACGACAGATGAATGCACATAGTGACTCATGAATGGTGGCTACAGGTTTTAAGTCTAAAGGCATATTGAAAATAGACATAGGTTTAAATATAGGATTATTTTTGTTTACCTTTGTCACATTTCCCAACACACCTCCAGAAACAGTCTTTAATGTTAAACCTACAATCTAATAAAGAGAATGATAGGCCATATATGCTAATAGAAAAATACACATACAGGGTATGCTAAGGACTTTTATAGTGCTGCTCGTCCGCGATAGACTATTCAAATAATAAGCCCTCTGGGTACAAAATAGGTGTGGCCTCTTCGACAGGTGTGTTTAAGGTGCACATCTACTGCAGTAGCCAGCATCGGAAAATTGGCTCCTGAAAGAAACAGAAAGAACTGCAATAGCCGGTAATCGGTGAGTTAATAGTTTTATTTTCTTTCAATATTGTATTTGTCTGAACATAATAGTGATCCTAAGATAGGTTTAGCCTATGCTACTAGAAAAAGCGCACTATCACAGATCAAGTTGATAGAGTACTTGAAATAAATGAACTAATCAATGGCAATTTATTCACTGGAGAGTAATAGTAAAGGTAGAAGCTTTCGGTTTTTGTAAAAGGGAAATTCATTTATACATGATGGGATGCTACTGTACTGCTACCCAGGAAATACAGAGCCAGTACTGTTCTCATTGTTAAAAGTGCAACAGGCGTATTAAAGAGGAACATATTCCTTCCTATTCAGATTTGTTATCAACTTGATATTTGCCCTTTCCATTATTTTGCTATCAAACATTATTTTTATTTTGTAACACTTTACATAACATTGACATTATTACACTGTAATATGTGTAAGTAGCCTACAGTGTTAACAAGTATATAATTTATAATACTAGTTACAGTGGAGAGAATAATGGTGAAATAGAAATGTAGCCACGGAGCAACAAAAAATCCACAGTAGAACTCACTTTATTATGTCCTATGTGCAATGTATGATTGAAATCGATTTATATTGTTAGATGATGCCCTCTTCATAACAGGCAGAATTTAGTATTGGCCTTGTATCTACAGAGTTTTGTCCTAAATGGCAGCTTATTCCCTACATAGTGCACTACTTTTGAAAAGTAGTGCACTATGTAGGGATTATGGTTCCATTTGGGACGCACACTGCATTCTACAGTTTATCCATCATCCACAGGCTCATGTAATTAGAGAGATGTCGAACTGGGGGTTTCTGGAGAATGTCCTGAGTGGGGTGAACAAATACTCCACAGTCATCGGGCGCATCTGGCTCTCCATCGTCTTCATCTTCCGCATCCTTGTGTACGTGGCTGCTGCTGAGCAGGTCTGGAAGGACGAGAACAAGGACTTTGTCTGCAACATCCAGCAGCCTGGCTGTGAGAACGTGTGCTTCGACCATTTCTTCCCCATCTCCCAGATCCGCCTGTGGGCCCTCCAGCTCATCATGGTGTCCACTCCCTCCCTGTTGGTGGCTCTACACGTGGCCTACCGCGAGAACAGGGAGAGGAGGCATGGCAAGAAGCTCTATGAGGACAAAGGCAGGATTGACGGAGGCCTGCTCTTCACCTATATCCTCAGCCTCGTCTTCAAGACTACCTTCGAGGTGGGCTCCCTCCTGGCCTTCTACTTCCTCTACAGTGGCTTTGACGTTCCCAGACTGCTTCGCTGCAGCCTGGACCCTTGCCCAAACACGGTCGACTGCTACATCGCCAAAGCCACTGAGAAGAAGGTCTTTCTTTACATCATGGGCTGTACATCCATATTGTGTATTGTGCTGAATGTCTCAGAGATGGTGTACATTCTATCAAAACAGTGCTGGAAGTGTTTCAGCAAGCACTACATCCCTATTGAAGAGAGGGCTAGTCGGCATTGTCATCACACTGTCCCCATCAGCAACAGTACCTCAGCACTTCAGCCCACACTTAAAGATACGATGGGCTCACAAGATCCAGCTACAAAGGGAAACCAACCCATCCCCTCTTAAAGACGCACTATGCAGAAATTGCACCGCCATTTCCTGGTTGCTAAAACTCTAATAGTTAGCCTAATTTCAGTTTATGTGACAAAACAAGCAAGTATAGTGTAGAGAATCATTGTACCATCTAAACCACTGTGAAATATATTTTCCATAACCAAAAATATTGTATTTTCAGCTGTTTGAAGCTGGTGTACAAAACCAAAAGTAAAATATCATAGAAATAGCGCACATAGAACAGATCTACCGCTTGTTAGACTTGCTTTCAATGAGCGTGAAAGATCTAACTCACATTTCTATGTGAATTTTGTCAGGTCGGCCAAAAAGTGACATATTGCAGCTTTTTAAATTGCATTCAATTACCGAATTTATTAAGTATGATCAGGACTTAATGAACTTTAATGATTTCAGTAATCAGGACTTCTTTGAACTTTAATGATTTCAGAAACTATGTAAAACCTGAAGTTATTCACCTTTAACCTTTTTTAATAGATACTGTCATGGTCCCTAGTGGAGGCCATTTACGTAAATATGACTGTCAGTGTAATTCTATTCTAAAAATTGGTCGATTAATTCCATTGCGTCCATGGGATAGATAGTGCCTGTGCTAGCTTTTATGATAAACATAACTTTGATTGGTATAAATATCAATATTGTTGAATTTTAAGTAACGCAGTACTCCGCTGATCTTTCTTGATTAATGATGTATAGAAACCCATAAAACCTGCATGCTGTTTAGTGGTCATGTGATATCACAAGTCTATTGTTGTTAAACTACATTCCTCTTTTACACCAAGCACTTTACTGACTCTTTTCTGATTATAGGAGCTCCAGCATTCTTACTTGTGCAATGTATCTCTTGTACTTATGTGTGTGTGTGGTTTTACGTGTGTCTTGGCCATGTAATGTTTTTTTATAGATCATTCTACCAATTTCCCTGAAAACTATTCTTTCTCTGGGGGAATATGTTTTCTAAAACCCCTGTAATTAAAACAAAATGACATCTGACCACGTGATGAAAAGAAACACCAGTGAGAAATCCAAGCTATAATAAAACGGTTTATGTCAATTAAGTTAGACTGCTGGTGGCAGTAGTTGATTCAAAAAACAATATGTACACACAACATTGTCTACATACAAATTAAAATTTACAAGGCATGTTGAAACAACATTCACAAACTATACACAACATCACATTCCATTTGTTTGAAGGATCATTTCATTAAATGTCCCATGGGGATACATAACATCCTATGTTGTTTGCAAAGGCCATATAATGTGCTGAGAAGCTTCATAAATACAAGCATGCTTAATTTATCCTACTCATAACATCATATAAAATGAGCTCAATATACACTGTATAAGAGAGAAATAAAGGATTTTTACAGACTCAAGGTTACAGTAAATAACTTGTATTATTGTATAGTTTTAAAACAACTTTTACATAGTCCACAAAAAAAACTATGGATTTATATTTTGCAGTGAAAAATGAAAATTCTAAGTATTATTGTTTTGGGCACCATTCTGCTGCAGGTTGAAAACCGTTCTAATCCTGAGTTACCGTGTTTTGACAAGCAAAACATTCAGTTGATACTAATCGCAATCTATTTTTCTAATATCACTGTGGGTCGCATTTCCTGGAGCTGCTTTAACAGAATATCAGCAACGTCTGAAAAGGCTTTGTCTACAACAATTTTCACATTGTTAAGTGACGTCAGCTTCTGAGGGTTCCTGAACTCAAGGGTATCAAAGCCTTTTGGGTAATGCAAATATGCATCTGACCTTTTGCACAACACTGTAGCATTTCTTAGTCGAATCCTCTTCTTTAGAGAATTTTTAGGTGGGTTTGATTGCTCCAAGAACTTTAAGAAAGACATCTCGAATCCCATGGGCTTAAAGGAGGTCAATGTTTCATTTTGATCGTTCATTTCATCCTGGGTAAGGGCAGTGCTAGAGGAGTCGTAGTCTGATCCATTTTCTCCACAGTTAACTGCATTACTCCTGGTCAGTCTGGACACCCTCTTGCGTTTGACAATTTTTTCTAAATTACTTTTCCGTGGCCGCCCTCGTTTGCGTTTCACCACCACAGAGCCATCAGATATAGTTTCTGAAGTTTCATCGTACGAAGGTTTGGTGTCAGACAGTCCGCCCTTTCCCCTTCTCCGTAAGGCAGGTTTTGAATACTCATCATACTCACTTCCTTCTAGGCCCGTGTCTGCTGTGTCCTCACTGTCGGATATCTCGGAGGTCGTCTCAGACTTGGAGTCATCGCTCCTGGCAGACCGGGGGTTCCTACGTCTGGGGTATTTCTTGCAGAATATGAAGTGGCTTCTCTGCTCTTCTAAGTATCGCTCGGACAGTCCGTGCCCCATGTAGTGCTTCATGATGCTCCGTTCGGACTTCATCACTGAATCACAGCCCTTTATCATGCAAGGGTATTGCAAAGTGGTCTTCTTTATGCACATTGCAGACGCTTCATCCTTAGTTTTCAAGGAAGGTTTTCCATATTTAGTCCAATGACCTTTTTCCGTCTTCTCAGTTGTTTTCTTTTTGTCACCTCCCTTTTGTGTAATCTTTTTGTTGCTCTCTCGGTTTTCTTTCCCATCACTTGATTTAGTCAGTTGGTAAAGGGAATTCTTGGAGCTGGGTTTGCCAAGATCTTCACTTTTCTGTTGGTTCATCAGTTGGAGTTTGTAAAGGTCATTATGCTTTTTCATGGTGTGCCTCAGCAGGTTTGACTTTGTAGCATAAGCGTGGTCACAGCCATCAACATCACACTGGAACATCCCATCCACAGATTCCATTTTGGATAGTTTTGCCTTGTCATGCTCTTTTTCAACATGTCCTATGTACTTCCAGAAAGCAGTGAATGACGCCGTGCACCCTTGCTGATCACAACAGAATCTGCCTAGGTTGATGTTGGACATTAGAGATCCTGCTTTATCCAGGCTGAACTTGTGAAGCTGGAGGTAATGCTGTAACAGGTTCGGGACATCTTGGAATACTCTTGAGCAGTCGCTCACTTGACATCTGAATTCCGTTACCTGGGTGACTTCACCCTCTGGTTCTTCTTCCATAACCCCCTCCTGCTTGATGTCCTTTTTCTCATCCTGTTCATCATTTTGATCATTCTCATTTTTCATCTCACATGTGGACAGATCAGACTGATGCACAGCCCTGTAATGGAGGATTAAATTATGCTGAATGGTAAAGGCTGCAGCACACCCTTGATGAACACAGCGATATGGCCTGTATGGACTGAAAGCATTATTTGCCTCAGACTTCTTCTCTTTCGTCTTCTTGGGAATTTCAACTTTAGGCTTTGGTCCTCTCTGCTGCTTGATTTTGGGGGATTTTTCTAGCGAGGGACCACAAACCTGAAGGGAATCTGATGGAGCCGGTGTCATTGAAGCAGCTCTTTCTGTCAGATAGCCTCCAGATTGTTGACTGTAATGACTAGGCCTACAAGGAACTGGTATGTGTTGTCCGTTTGACCATTGATCTGTATCAGGAGCAGTCATTAAGGGAAGTTGGGGTATTGTTGAGCAGTGTGCATTCATTTGATATTCAGACATTGGCATTAATGGAGTCAATGTCTGATCATGCATGGGTATCCTTTGCATTGGCTGCATTCCCATGGAGAGGCTGTTATTATGAAATCTCAAGTTAGCCATGCCTCGAGAAGACTGCTGTTCTAAAGGCTGTGAGTGGTATTCTTGCTTTGTCTTTTCTCCTGAAGCAAACAAGTTGTTTCCAGTCACATCTTGATTTTGGTTAACATCCGGGAGTGAATATTGATGTGTAATATTATCTGTTATTGTGTGGGGAGCTGTGACCATCTGTCCAGACAAAGGAGGCTCTGAATGCACACTTGGTTTATTGTCATTATTAACAAATCCAACCGTGTTGCTTGACTGGCACTTTTTTAGTTGAGCAATCTCCTGCTGTGTTAATCTGTGAGCTGTCTGACAGTGTGCCCTAAGGTTTGAATTTCGCGTAAAAGTCTTATCACACATTTGACAAGAGAACGGGGCAAATTTCCCATGGTCTTTCTTAATCGAATTGATCATCTCATTGGTGTAATTGTGAGTCTTGGTGAGGTGTTTTAAAATGGCACCTTTTGTCATGGACCTGTAAGTGCAGTTGTCACTCTCACAGGCAAATGGCTTCATACAGCCATCAGGAATCTGTGTGTCCTTCTCTATTGAGACATTAGGCCCGAATGATTCAGTATCATTGCAAATATCTGTGCAGCTAGATTTTGTGGAGGAATACGTTGGAGCAAAATCACAGACCTGTTTGTCTAAGTCTAGCCTCTCTAATGCAGTCTGAATGTCCACCATCCAGTGCTGTTGGTTTACAGGTGTTAGATTGGGACCAAGATCAACATCATTTGCAACAATGCTGGTAGGTGCAGGTGCCTCATGGTGTTGAGAGGAAGCCTCTCTGAAATGAGTGAAACTCTGCATGGTTGCGGCTCCGTTCATTTGGGCAGAGGATACAGAGGGGATTCCGTGATCAATCGTCTTGGAAGGCTGAGGACTTTGATGAACTCCAAAATGTTGTACAACATTGGTTGCTGGATTGGTTGACACCGGACTCAAACTGTCATTTGTGTCAGTGCTGCTTGTCTGAGATAAACTGCTTCTTCTTTGGAAGTCTCCAGCTAAAATCTGTTCACGCAATCTTTTCTTGACATTCTGTTCCGTACTCTTCCTCTGTGTCTCTGCCAGTTTGCTACTTGTTGTTGCTGGACTGTGTTGAGGCTGAGGGTCTGGAGAAGTGATCTGCAACATGGGGTTTGACATAACATTTTGTGCCAAACTAGCCATTGCAGCCAGAAGTCCATCATTAGACAGCCCTCCTGAATTGGAGACAGAATCAGAAGTTCCCTTTACTTCTTTCATCTTCATTAGTGTTTCTGATCTGAGTAAATGATCAATATGGTCTGTGGGAAGTCTGTGAAGTGATACCGTAGGGTTGTTTTCTGCAAGCATCTGAAAGAGAAGTGGATCAGAGAATGCACTGCTTCCAAACCCAGGGTCACATGACCGCGGAAGATAACCATCTCTATAAGACTCATTTTCACGCTTCATTTGGATATTTCCTGTGTGCTGTATAACTGTACTTTCTGGCAAGCGTCCACCAGGTCCGTAGGGGCCACACGCATTTTGGAATGTTGGCTGGGGAATTGCTGAGGGAATATTTGGAGTATCCATAATTTGTTTAAGAATCTCATCAGGTTGTTCGCCGTCATTTGCAAATGGTGCAGTAGGGTTATACAGTGAAGATGGTGGGGGCTGAGTATTGAGAAGTTGCTCTGAATTCAGAAGATCAAGAAAGGATGAAGGCAAGTCTGCTGTCAGGAGTTCCGTCTCATCAAAAGCTTTGCAGTGTGCACGCTTGGATAAATGGCCTCCAAGTGATTTGGGATTTGTAAATTCTCTACCACACCTTGAGCAAATGAATTTTCCATCTTTAACAATTGCAGGCCACTTTGTTCTTTTGTTACGCTTGACTTTTTTGCCCATTTGATTTTTTGCATCTCCAGAGTTTATCGTGCCATCTTGAGATTCACTTTTGCTTTTTGCTAGCAAGTTTCCTGCAGGGGCAAAGTGGGATTCCATGTTGGTTTGCTGCAATCCTCTACTTTTAGAACCTGGATTATTTTGAGTCTGTGGTGTGTAGGAAGGTGCAGAATTTCCCAGCTGATTTGAAAGACTTGAGTCTTTCAGAATGTCCATGTAAGAGGGGAAAACAGGCTGAAGACCATTATCCATAGGTGATGGTAGCAGTGACTCTGCTGCTCTTTCCATATTAGATCCCATCATATGACGGGATGGAATAACATAAACATCCATTCCTCCACCAACAGCATCCATTTGTGGCATCCCTTGAATGTTTGAAGGGTATACTTGGGAGGCATAACAATTCTGGATTTGGTTGTTTCCTGGTGTTTGTAGCCATGGCATACTAGGAGGTGCATATTGATTGTGGTTGTTTCCTAGCTGGGAGAGTACAATTGGATCTAAGATATTGTCCATTTGGTTGGGAAAAGCCTGGCTTTGGACAGCAGCTGAATGGGAAGCATAGGAGTGGTGTGAGTTTGGGTACGGGGGTGGCTGAATGACATTCTGCCTCTGAACTGGGGCACCATTAGCCTGTTGATGTTGTAGTGGAGCAACATAGTTATGGTTCCCAATCAGAGGCACACTTGATGGGGCAGCTTTCCTGGCCTTTTCAGCTTTTTCTTGATCCCTGATTTTCTTTTTCGCAAGTTTCCATTCAGTATAAAACTCAGGGTGAACTGCTTTCATGTGCTTGTTAACACTTTTGTAGGAGCTGTAGTTGCGATCGCATGTCTCCAAAGCACAGTGGTGTCTCTCTTTCTGTCCTTGGGGTGGGGCAAGAGCCGTTGGTAATGGGATTTGCTGTGGGGCAGGAGTGCTTGGTAATGGGCTCTGCTGTGGGGCAGGAGTGCTTGGTAATAGGCACTGTGTTAATGAATTATCTGTTCTGCAACCAGTGGCTGGCAAACGAGTGACTAGTGGAAGAAGTGTAGGAGATGCATATGGGAGAGTTTGAGGCATTGGAGTTGACATGTAATGGGAGGTCTGGCTTGCTGCTGACATGTTGTTAACAGACATGTGTGGATGCTGTTGTTGTTGTGCTTGCACTGGTACTCTGTAGTCAGAATTGTAGTTCCTGGATCCATAACTTCCACCTTTCAGCAAACCCTGGTCCTGATCTTGTAACACATTTGGCTGTAAGGCATTGTGCAAATCCCCAGCTAATGGATTATGTGGCTGTGATTTGGGTCTCATATAGTCATATCCAGCAGCCATTGAGGGGTCTTGGGGTCTATGTCTCAGTTGATTTGGGTCATGCGTTTGTGCATTTGTGATAGACCGAATCACAGAACTTTCTGAACATGGGTAAAGGTCTTTTTCTTGTGGCTGACTTTTAATCATGTATCGTCGATCATTTTGAACAGGACCTTGAGAAGCGTTCAGCAGGTTCTCAATCGAGTGCTTCACCGCAACAGATGCTGGTGGATGAGAAGCCTCAACCTCCTCTGAGAAGGAAGCCTGATCAGAGAGAATCCTCTGGTCCAGAGAATGAGAAAGGTCAGAGTCTGTAGCTGGGTATTCCTCCTCTTTTGTGACATGTTCCTCTTGGTGGAGATCCAACTGTGACTGAGAATGGAACACTTTACCACAGTTAGGGACTTTGCAGGTGAACGTTTTGTAATGCTGTGCCTCATGGTCGTAAAGCTTGTAGGCTTCATTGAAAATCTTTCCACATCTAGGAAACATGCATCTGGCTTTAAATATGACATGTTCTTTCCTGTGTACAAGCAGCTCCGTGTTGGATAGAAAGCTGGCCTTGCAGTTCAACTGTATGCAAATGTAAGGTCTGACACCACAGTGCACTTGCAAATGATCATTAAGGTGGGTGACGTTAACAAACTGGCGACGACAATACTGACAAATCACCTTTTTACGCTGCATTTCAAGGAAGCGCTTTGCTTCATCGTTTTCTCCATGTGCTTTCACATGGACAAGAAGATTTCGGAAATACTTGAATCCCTTTTTGCAGTTTGCAATAGGGCATGTGTTTTCCTCAGTGCTGCTTTCTGTCTTAAGTCCAGAGACTTTGGTCTGAACTGTTTCTGTCTGAAGCGACTGCCCATTGTGTTCTTGGGATTCGCCATTTGCATCTTTTGTCCAAAGTAGATTTTCAGTTTTCGCTTTCAGAGCCGCGATAACAGGAGCAGCCGTTTTGGGATTAGCCAATTTTTTATTTGTTTTAATTGCAGCTAGTCTTTCCTTGCATGATAGCTTTACGTGTGATGCCACGTGTGGTTCCAATGTGTCTTTTGAGGTGAAGGTCTCAGCGCATATCGGGCAGCTATAAAGTCCATCTTTGTAGTGAGTCTGTGCATGACGTACAATCCTGTGACCCAGAAACTCCTTGTCACACAGAACACAGTACTGCATATATGCCTGCCAGTTTCTAAACCTGGCCGAGATGAACCCTTTCTCTCTCAGTTTCTTTGTCTCTCGGATTTTCTGTCTTTTATCAACTATTTCATTCAGTTCATGTGTGGTGTCAATAAAGCAGTCCGTGACGTCTCTGAACCCTTCCTCACCCTGGGCTGTGTCCTCCTCCTCAGATGCCTCTGGGCTCTCATTGTCATTCAGCAAGTCAATAGAGGACACAATGGAGGCCTCCTCGCCCATAAGGGTCAGGCAGTGACGCTTCAGTGTCTTCCAGTCCCAGAACTCAGGGTCAAAAGGCCACTGGGTCTTGAACACCAGCAGAAGCTCACAACGGAGCGAGTTGGGCACGGGAAGATTCTCCTCCTCCAGCTTCTGGTCTGGTTCATTGTAGAGTGTCTCCACGGCGTAGTAGGAGTCCACTGTGGGTTCCAGGAGGAACTCCGTCAGCTGGCAGGCCCGCTTTACCTCCAGATCAGTGGGCAGCAAACAGGAGATGGTTTTGCAAATGTTGGCCTTGGTGTTGCCATCACTTGATTCCAACTGTAGAGCCCGTATGCACATGTCAACGCATACTGGCAGTCCAACCTTGTCCACCTGTAAAAT
Source organism: Coregonus lavaretus (assembly GCF_964263955.1). Classification (NCBI taxonomy): domain Eukaryota; kingdom Metazoa; phylum Chordata; class Actinopteri; order Salmoniformes; family Salmonidae; genus Coregonus; species Coregonus lavaretus. The sequence continues at coordinate 29,006,005 of NC_140018.1, forward strand.
AAACAAAAAGGGATATTCTTTGAGTCTCACTTAACTTCATTTGAATATGAATACATAGCAAGAAGGCGTAGAGTGCTGTATATACAATGTGAATGTTTTTGTGTGTCTGCATGCACATTGAACAAAACCATTTATGTATCTGGAATGAAGCTTACTTCTGATTGAATGACTTTGATGAGAAAGAGGATGTGGAAGACTGTTTTGGACAGCAAAGACATCTGATGACATCTGTCTAGGAAAGTCTCTTCAGATGACTCTAACCGCTTCAGCAGTTTGCTCCAAAACAGTGTCAGCTCCCTGCAGAGGGAATAAATAATAATCATGATATATTCTATAATCCCAGATTTATCTGAAGAAGAGAGATTAGATTACAGTAAAGTACAGACAATGCTTTAAAAATAGATATATTTTAAGTAGGAAGGATTAATAAAACAATATTCATTCATTGCATATGTCAAACACAGAGATAGGAGGCCTTCAATAAGGTGGGCTTTGATGTATGAAATGTTGCATTGTTACCAGGCACAGTAAGTGTCTCCTTGGAGAAGCTGTTGTTTCAGAAAGGCGGAGCATAGGCTGAAGGCTCCCCTCTCATCCCCTTCTGACTCCAGGTTACAGATCATTTCTAGTGCATCGCGGCAATCCACGTTGGAGAGCTATGTAGAAAAGCAAGAGTAATTGCATTCAAAACATATTTCACTGTCCACTAGATGTCTGTGGTATTTAATAGCTTCCTTGTAGGTCTGCCTTAAAGCTAAGATCTGCATAAGGTGAAACAGCGCCACTGGTCGCCCCAGGCACATTTGTAATTTTTTCTTTTTTTAAACGGGGCAGAGGAGCATCCTGCATCATGGTAAAAAATTAATAATCATAGTACATACTCTGTTGTATCGTGCGTGCAATGATGTCTGAGAACAACAAAATGGCTTAGCTCTTGCAATATCGCAAACGGACGTGGCAGTTTCACCGCTACGGATTCCAGCTTTAAGCTGCCATGAACAGACATTAACATTTAAATATCTCCATGGAATGGCCTGCCCTCTTGTGGATGATATCCTCAATTTCATCAAATTTAAAACAATAGAGAAGACCAAGCAATTCTGAATAGTGCAATGAAACCACGGGCCTGACAGTTAAATATTGAAAAACATTGTTTTTTTTACAGACTCCCTCAAGTAACTTACCTCCTCCATTAGTGGTTCCTGTGCTGAGACAGCACACAAGCAGACAAGGTACATCTGCTTAAAGTGCCCTTTTCCTTCAAACTCAGGATACTCTGCACATGCCTTTGCCAGCAGTGCAGCCCTCTCCAGATGGTTCTCCTTGATAAGGTGCTTTACTCTCATCTCCAACAGAATGGGTCCCTCCAGTTCAAGGAACTTATGAACTAAAGGGAATGATGGGGATATTCAGGTTCAGAGATAATACATTTACATTTTACATTTTAGTCATTTAGCAGACGCTCTTATCCAGAGCGACTTACAGGAGCATTTAGGGTTAAGTGCCTTGCACATCGACAGATTTTTCACCTAGTCGGCTCGGGGATTAGAACCAGCGACCTTTCGGTTACTGGCACAACGCTCTACCCACTAAGCTACCTGGTTGAAATGTACAAGACTTGAATAACAATGACGGGCGCATCCCAAATCGCACCCTACTTTTTACATAGTTTAGAGCACTATATTTGGAATAGTGTGCAATTTTAGATGCAGCATATTAAAAGAACGCTCACCTTTCTCGGTTTGTGGCGACTCGTTAGAGAGGAGACTGTGCAGGGTGCCGTTGGTCCACACGCCAGTCTCCTGGGCCACGGTAGACAGGAGGGACAGCTGTGTGATGCCATTCTCCTGCAGCTGGGATTGGGCTGACTGCAACACAGGATTCACTCAGTGACACCATTGTCATCACTGAAAGTACTTTTAGAAGCAATTATGCATTTAAAAATGGTGCAACCAAACAACACATAATATTAAGTAGTAGATCTCTTAAACAGACAAAATTATAATGATCTTATCTTAAAAGACAACACCCTGAACAAATAAAGTAACTAATTCAGGAATACAGTAATTCTAAAGTAAAACAAGGGTAGTTGACAAGATATCTCACTGAATATAAAAAGAGAAACATTTCACCCTCTGCATGACAGTTTTGCACTTTACCTGAACAGATGACTTGAACTCTTCCCACAAGGCATCTGGGAAGTGTTCTGGCAGGGAGAGCAGCAGCTCCAGACAGCTCCTGTACAACCAACAGGAAACCAAATCAGGCAACCCAAACAGCTCCTTTCATGATGACTAAACCCTTTGGATCTTGTGCAGTGATTTAAACATGATCATCTGAAGAATAAAGCCAGGTCTGACTTGTAATAATCAAGAATAGTAAAAAGCACTATTAGCTGGTATTAGCTACTTTAACCAATGTTTTTATTCTACATGCAGGGTGTATAATGAGGTTCATCTAAAAAATGTAATGGTACTAATCTTGCAAGCACGTTACACCCCTCCAATAAGACGGGCATACTTACAGTGAGAGCCTTTCAAGTACGAGGGGTACGTTTTCACATTGGGAGGAGAGGCAGGGGGAAGCCTGGGCGTAGCTCAGCAGAGCCACGGTGTACACCTCCACCAGGGGCAGTGGGTCCTCCTCCATCCTCCATCGACCAGCATACTCCACCAGAGTCTAGAGACAGTGAGAGGGGGGGGGGGGTTACACCCACCCAGTCAGTTCTCTTGAAGCTACTAATAAACTACAAATGCAGAGGTTTGATATCATTAGATGTAATATATCGCCTACTACTCTACTGCCGAAAGCAATTTGCAACAGGAGGGGAACAAATTGCTACAATTAACCTATAAAAGTTTGTTGTAGCCTATGTGAAATTACAAGCAGTTGTTATGTACCCTGTTAAGACCACTAGAATAACAGACGGTGTTAAGCTACCAACCACTTAATGGCGGATGGGGTTTAACACAACTTGAAGCGATGTTTCGCCAAAGTCCTATGCAACAGAAAAGCTGTGTAGCCGCTTTCCATTGCATAGATGGAGGAAGTGACAGCCTGTAACACTGACCACACACAGAAGCTATGCGCTGTTGAAAGTACCACAACTCAAAAACCACATGGGAACTGGATATCATTTTACATCACTGATTAGAGGACAACCTGCAAAACAGTCAGCTACATTTTGGAATGTTTTATTTTGATACAGGGTTTACCAAAACAGAAAGAGAAAGGAACAGTACAAAACCAAAAGATATTGATCAGTTTTAAGCAATTGATCTTGTGTCATCGTGTTGACTATACACTTTTACACTAAAATTACCAATATGAGGTAAAAAGGGTGTAATTCCCCCCAATTCCATGTGATCAAACCGTCAGCTTGTGTAATGTAGCAACATATACTGTCCACATCACGAAAAGTAGTAATACAGTGCATTCGGAAAGTATTCAGGCCCCTTCCCTTCTTCCACATTGTTACGTTACAGCCTTATTCTAAAGTGGATTACATTTGTTTTCCTCATCAATCTACACACAATAACCCATAATGACAAAGTGATAACAGGTTTTTAGAAATGTTAACAAATTATTACAAATAAAAAACAGAACTACCTTATTTACATAAGTATTCAGACCCTTTGCTATGAGACTTGAAATTGAGCTCAGGTGCATCCTTTTTCCATTGATCATCCTTGAGACGTTTCTACAAGTTGATTAGAGTCCACCTGTGGTAAATTCAATTGATTGGACATGATTAGGAAAGGCCCACACCTGTCTATATAAGGTCCTACAGTTGACAGTGCATGTCAGAGCAAAAACCAAGCAATGAAGTCGAAGGAATTGCCCGTAGAGCGCCGAGACAGGATTGTGTCGAGGCACAGATCTGGGGAAGGGTACCAAAACATTTCTGCAGCATTGAAGGTCCCCAAGAACACAGTGGCCTCCATCATTCTTAAATGGAAGACATTTGGAACCACCAAGACTCTTCCTAGAGATGTCAGCGCGGCCAAACTGGGCAATCGGGGGAGAAGGGCCTTGGTCAGGGAGGTGACCAAGAACCCAATGGTCATACTGACAGAGCTCCAGAGTTCCTCTGTGGAGATGGGAGAACCTTCCAGAGGGACAACCATCTCTGCAGCACTCAATCTCTGCACACCAATTAGGCCTTTATCTTAGAGTGGCCAGAGAGAAGCCACTCCTCAGTAAAAGGCACAGCGCGCCTGGCACCATTCCTATGGTGAAGCATGGTGGTGGCAGCATCATGCTGTGGGGATGTTTTTCAGTGGCAGGGACTGGGAGACTAGTCAGGATCGAGGGAAAGATGAACAGAGCAAAGTAAAGAGTGATCCTTGATGAAAACCTGCTCCAGAGTGCTCAGGACCCCAGACTGGGGCGAAGGTTCACCTTCCAACAGGACAACGACCCTAAGAACACAGCCAAGACAAGGCAGGAGTGGCTTCGGGACAAGTCTCTGAATGTCCTTGAGTGGCCCAGCCAGAGCCCGGACTTGAACCCGATCAAGCATCTCTGGAGAGACCTGAAAATAGCTGTGCAGAGACGCTCACCATCCAACCTGACAGAACTTGAGAGGATCTGCCGAGAAGAATTGGAGAAACTTCCCAAATACAGGTGTGCCAAGCTTGTAGCGTCATACCCAAGAAGACACAAAGCTGTAATAGCTGCCAAAGGTGCTTCAACAAAGTACTGAGTAAAGGGTCTGAATACTTACGTAAATGTAATATTTCAATTTCTCAAAACCAGTTTTTGCTGTGTCATTGTGCGGTACTGTCTGGAAATCAATTTTAGAATAAGGCTGTAACGTAACAAAATGTGGAAAACATCAAGGAGTCTATATACTTTCCGAATGCACTGTACATGCAATAGATATGGCAACATAATGATATATCTTAATTTAGGATAGTAAATGAAACATGTAAATTCATCAATGGAGGAACATGTAGCCTAGCCTACGCTATATGTGTGTTATACCTCAGTATTGTGGAATTACTCACAATCTCAGCGCACCTTGGCATAGAAACAGTATGTTAACGCCATTGCATGGGTGGTTGGCTGCACTTTGTCGCAGATGGCTCGGTAACAAAAGCCTGCACGTGGAAAAAGCCTTCGCAGATTTGTGAAGTTATTGAGAGTTCACTCCAGTAAGAGTACCCTCTTTTGCTCTTCAGGAAATAAAAAGGCCAGAGCTGAGGCTAGCTAGACGCTAGAACATGACCTGATATGACCCATACAAGGTAACAAGGTGAGAGGATAGCTGTTAGACATCAGAACGCGCTTCAGCAGGCCTGTAACTCAACCACCACAACAAACAGTTGGTTTATTGAACCCCTTCCCTTCTGTGTGACCAAACATGCCTTTTACTGTTGACTTGGAGGAAGTAACGCAACAGCAACATCTTTACTGATCAACAATTTTATGGAGAAAAGATAGTCTCCATGTGCATTGAGATTCATCTCTCAAAATTACAAAAAGCACCTTTACTTGTTATAAAATGAAGGTAGGAAGAGGAGATATGCTAATTTGGTTGTGAGCACAATGTGTGGTCTTTTGAGGGGTTCATTAGGAAGACTTGCGCAAGGCAGACATGATTAGAGGTCTGACAGGCCAGTCACCTGGGAGAAGTGCAGCCAGGGAGGTGAACTGAGCCACAAGCAGCTCCATTAACACGTTCTCACCCAATGGCAAGTTGGCTACACTACTGAAGAATGACTGATAACCTCCAACTCAAAAAACAACATCCTGCTTGATGCCACCTGTAAAACTAAAGGTTACAAATACGCAGTGTACTTAGACACACTATAGCCTACAGTAGCTGCCTAAAGATCAATGTCTGACTTTCTCTCTAGTCTCCCGCACTCTCTACACAGGTGTTTATGACAGCTGCTTTTTAATTCACCTGGGCTCTGGTTGGCTCTCGAGTGGAACACAGCAGTGAGTGGATCACAAACAACTCTTAAAAAGGCATTCAAAACAATCCTACAGCCTGTGCTCATCTTTACTGCTAGAATAGTTAGCTGCTTAGCTGATAAAAACAACGCGCCACATCACATGCACAGATCATTTGTAAACAACACACTGACTGTCACTGACACAGATACACCAACGCACCACCACACGCTGGTAAAATGTTCTATTTAAAGTGTGTCAGCACAAGGATATAACCCATCAACATCAAACGTTCTGAAAGAGACATATCACAGCTGCCAGACACAGCTGAGATCAGAGGTCATGTGTATTTCATTTCATCGTGAGCTGCCCAGTGTGCCTACCGTAAACTGTGACTGGGCGAGGATCTCCCCTTCTGTTCTCCTTATCAGCTAATCAGTCAGCCTACAGGGAGGATGTCAGTGATCTGACAGTGTGGTGCCGGAACAACAACCTCTCCCTCATTTGGACTATTTTGTGTATGTCCATTACATGAAATACAAATACAAATCCATTTAAATTACAGGTTGTAATGCAACAAAAGAGGAAAAACGCCAAGGAGGATGAATACTTTTGCAAGGCACTGTAGACTATTTTCTCTGCTGACACCAACAGACTATTGACCAGCTTCTATACCCAAGCAACACGACTGATAAATAGCTACACGGACCGAGTTGACCTTGTATCTTTATTGACCTTTTATTTCTGTATTTGCACTGTCTCTGTGCACACTCACAGGGCCCTACACACTCACACATACTGTCACTCCAACACACTCACTTTGTCATTTGCTCACTCACACACAAATTTATACTGACTCTACACACACGCACACCTACTCACATGCAAGCTGCTGTTTCTCTTTATCTTACATCCTGTTGCCTAGTCACCTTACCCCTTTCATATCTACCTCCATCTCCAGTATCCCTGCACATGTAAATATGGTATATTTCCTGTCTATAGTATGCTTGCTTAGTGTATTTTATATTTCTTATTTCTCGTGTTTGTTTTTTTCTTTCTAGTAATACATTGTTATTAATTATTGCATTGTTGGGTTTTGAGTTTGCAAGAAAGGCATTTCACTGTACTTGTGCATGTGACATTAAACTCTCTCCACACACAGCCCCTATAAACATACCCTACTGTCTGATACCTTGGCAGTGACAGAGTATATCAAATGCATTGGCCAAAATGTATTCTAATTGGTTGTTTGCCTCATCACACATCTGTCAGACCGAAATCGAAAGAAAAGTAACAATTGAAAATAAATCAAACCATCAAGTGTTATCTTATCTAGGCTACAGGTTACAATCTTTATATAATGTAATAGAACTACATCCTTGTTACAAAGGCTCATGGTTGGAATAAGCCTAATGTAAACTAGATACACAGAATCGTGTTTACCCCTCCATTTTGATCTAGAGGAAGGAGGGGGACCTGGGCTGGCACTGACAGACATCTGGTAGAAAGCACACTGCCAGACAGATCAGCCAGACTAAAGGCGTCCGCATGCTTCCCATCCGAAACAATTCGTGCATATATTATAACGATATTGTGACGTTTCTGTTGGTTTCGTTTTTTCGGGGGCAAGCCAAAGTTCGGTAGCCGAAGTCCACACCCCTTTGTCTGTAATAGGTCAACAGTAGGGATTCGTCAACGAAGTGTTTGTTGTCATTCAACGAGAGACTAATCATTTTCATGCAAAAAAAATTAACACGAGAAAATTATATTTAGAATTGCATGACTAAGACCTCCTCTGCAAAAACGTCTAAATTAATTACAGATTTCTTGAGTCATCTTAGATTAATTCTGACTATTTTTAGGAAGTGTATGCTGGCTACGGTGACTGAAGAGGAACAAACATTACTATTGCTGCTTTTTTCTTGTTTTTCAAGCAAAGGTCTTTTAAGGGAGTATGCAAGGCACAGACGTTCACTTTCGCCTAGCCGAGTTCTGCTAGGAGCAAACCGAACCTTACATGCAGATGCCTTAACAGCAAAGTGGGATCATCCATATTCATCACTCTCCATGCTGAGACCAGGGGCAGCGGCGCGTCTCAAATGTCTCCACTCTCCAGAGAACACTGGCACAGTGTATCTAGGAACCCAGCTGGGCACCTGGGGATAGTGCTCTTTTAAGGATCATTCACCAAGGTGGTGGTGCATGGTGCAGCCGAGCGTGCTAGGGTGGAACACAAGTAGTTCTCCAACACAGACAGCAAAGGAAAATGCAAAACAATGTAGGCTGTTTGAAAAAGAATGGTGTATTATCATGAATCTCCAAAAGAGACTTATTTCAAAAACAGATGCTATTTTGTAAAACACGCTGTGCTGAATTCAAATGTACATGATTTAAGTGTTAAGATGAAGAACCATGTTGCTCATCTGTTCTCTCTGTGTGTCCTTACATTCTCCCACACAGCACAAGGACAGTCATTGCCTCTAGCCACAGATAATCATCCATGCTTGATATTCTACTGCAACAATGGCTGCAACATCAAAGATTTTAAAAAATATACTCAGTAACACATTTCAACAGAATAAGAAACAGGATGCTAATAAGGTCTACTACTGTTAAGGTGAATTTAGATTAGCCAACTCAGAAGAGTTAAAGGGATACTTCGGGATTTTGGCATGAAGGAAGTTAGAGGTAGTTTCGCGAGCCAATGCTAACTAGTGTTAGCGCAATGGCTGGAAGTCTATGGGTATCTGCTAGCAGTACCTCTTAACTTCCTTCATACTGGACACAGAGACATAAAAATGGTACCCACGAGTTCATCTGATTCTGGGGAAGTAGATAAAGGCCCTCATTGCCAAAATCCTGAAGTATCCCTTTAAGTACTAGGGATGTAATGATTCACCGATACACATCGGGCTCCGATTCAAAAGATACAAGTACATTGGTGAAAATAGAACATGAAAATAGAGATCCTTGGCCATGTACACCAGCGGTGGGTTTTGCATCGAAAGAAGGATGTATTGTGCAGAACATATTCCCATATCTACTGTAAAATATGGTGGTGGATCGTTTAGGTTATGGGGCTATTTTGCTTCCACTAGTCCTAGGGTCCTTGTTAAGGTCAACAGCATTATGAACTTTACCCGGTAATAGGATGTTTTAGCCAAAAACCTGATTGCCTCTGCCAAGAGGCTGAAACTTGGCTGCAATTGGAACTTCCAGCAAGGCAATATTCCCAAGCACACATCAAAATCCAAAAAGAAAATGGTTAATTAACCACAAAATCAACATTTTGCCATGGCCATCTCAGTCTCCGGACCTGATGTTTAAATTGAAGAGGGCAGTCCATAAGCACAAACGAAGGATATCAAGGATCTGATTCTGTAGGAATGGTCAAAGATCCCTCCCAATGTGTTCTCCAATTTAATAAAACATTTTAGAAAAAGGTTCAGTGCCATTATCCTCGCATGGTGAGGTATTGAAAACAGGGCTGCCAATAATTTTGACCCTCATCTTTGAGAAAAAAATTTTTATTTGTTAAACAAAATCTCTTTGAGCAATTGTATTAGTACAAAATATTTTTATTTTATACAATATAGCTCAGTATTTGTATACTTTATTTTATAGTCTTTTTTGATGATCTTTATCAAGGGTGCCAATAATTTTGGACCTGACTGTAGGTGAATGAAAATTCGGAGCATGTCGGGAGTGTGTTGGACGCAGTTTGTTGAAATTCTCCCGGATAATCTGATGGTTTCGTCGGTTTGACTTTTGACACGAGCCAATCACCACAGAATGCAGGGCGTTCCCAATGCATACATTTTGGTGCCCACACAGGTAGACAGAAAGCTCATGCAGTGACGCCGGAGAAGATGGCTGCCGTTTTACAGCCCTCTAACCAATTGTACTATTGTGTGTGTTTTCTCGCGTTATTTGTAATTTATTCTGTACATAATGTTTCTGCCATCATCTCTTATAACCAAAAAGAGCTTCTGGATATCAGGACAGCGATTACTCACCTCGTATTGGACAAACGCTTTTTCTTCAACGAGTCGGACGCAAAGGATATCCTACAGACACCCGACAAGGCCCAAATCCATGTCATTCGCATGAGAAAGAGAGAGATATCGTGGGCGTAGGTCGGGGTGCCTTGTAAGGATCCGACGGCGAGTGAGTAAACTGCCTCTTCCATCAATCCTATTAGCCAATGTTCAATCATTTGAAAATAAATTAGATGACCTAAGATTACGGTTATCCTACCAACGGGACATTAAAAACTGTAATATCTTATGTTTCACTGAGTCGTGGCTGAACGACAACATGGACAACATACAGCTGACGGGATATACGCTACATCGGCAGGATAGAATGGCTGACTCTGGTAAGACAAGGGGTGGCGGTCTGTGTATATTTGTAAACAACAGCTGGTGCACAAAATCAAATACTAAGGAAGTCTCGAGGTTTTGCTCGCCTGAGGTAGAGTATCTTATGATCAGCTGTAGACCACACTATTTACCAAGAGAGTTTATCTATATTTTTCATAGCTGTCTATTTACCACCACAAACCAATGCTGGCATTAAGATTGCACTGAATGAGCTGTATAAGGCCATAAGTAAACAGGAAAACGCTCATCCAGAGGCAGCGCTCCTAGTGGCCGGGGACTTTAATGCAGGGAAACTTTAATCCGTTCTACCTAATTTCTACCAGCATATTAAAATGTGCAACCAGAGGGAAAAATAACTCTAGACCACCTTTACTCCACACACAGAGACGCATACAAAACTCTCCCTCGCCCTCCATTTGGCAAATCTGACCATAACTCTATCCTCCTGATTCCTGCTTATAAGCAAAAACTAAAGCAGGAAGCACCAGTGACTCGGTTAATAAAAAAAGTGGTCAGATGACGCAGAAGCTAAGCTACAGGACAGTTTTGCTAGCACAGACTGGAACATGTTCCGGGATTCTTCCGATGGCATTGAGGAGTACACCACATCAGTCACTGGCTTCATCAATAAGTGCATTGATGACATCGTCCCCACAGTGACCGTACGTACATACCCCAACCAGAAGCCATGGATTACAGGCAACATCCGCACTGAGCAAAAGGGTAGAGCTGCCGCTTTCAAGGAGCGGGACTCTAACCCGGACGCTTATAAGAAATCCCCCTATGCCCTCCGACGAACCATCAAACAGGCAAAAAGTCAATACAGGACTAAGATTGAATCGTACTACACCGGCTCCGACGCTCATCGGATGTGGCAGGGCTTGAAAACTATTACAGACTACAAAGGGAAGCACATCCACGAGCTGCCCAGTGACACAAGCCTACCAGACGAGCTAAACCACTTCTATGCTCGCTTCGAGGCAAGCAACACTGAAGCATGCATGAGAGCACCAGCTGTTCCGGATGACTATGTGATCATGCTCTCCGTAGCCGATGTGAGTAAGACTTTTAAGCAGGTCAACATTCACAAGGCCGCAGGGCCAGACGGATTACCAGGACGTGTACTCCGAGCATGTGCTGACCAACTGGCAAGTGTCTTCACTGACATTTTCAACATGTCCCTGACTAAGTCTGTAATACCAACATGTTTCAAGCAGACCACCATAGTCCCCGTGCCAAAGGACACTAAGATAACCTGCCTAAATGACTACCGACCCGTAGCACTGACGTCTGTAGCCATGAAGTGCTTTGAAAGGCTGGTCATGGCACACATCAACACCATTATCCCAGAAACCCTAGACCCACTCCAATTTGCATACCGCCCCAACAGATCCACAGATGATGCAATCTCTATTGCACTCCACACTGCCCTTTCCCACCTGGACAAGAGGAACACCTACGTGAGAATGCTATTCTACAGCTCAGCGTTCAACACCATAGTGCCCTCAAAGCTCATCACTAAGCTAAGGATCCTGGGACTAAACACCTTCCTCTGCAACTGGATCCTGGACTTCCTGACGGGCTGCCCCCAGGTGGTAAGGGTAGGTAACAACACATTTGCCACGCTGATCCTCAACACGGGGACCCCTCAGGGGTGTGTGCTCAGTCCCCTCCTGTACTCCCTGTTCACCCATGACTGCATGGCCAGGCAAGACTCCAACACCATCATTAAGTTTGCCGACGACACAAAAGTGGTAGGCCTGATCACCGACAACGATGAGACAACCTATAGGGAGGAGGTCAGAGACCTGGCCATGTGGTGCCAGGATAACAACCTTTCCCTCAACGTGACCAAGACAAAGGAGATGATTGTGGACTACAGGAAAAAAAAAGAGGACCGAGCACGCCCTCATTCTCATCGACGGGCTGTAGTGGAACAGGTTGAGAGCTTCAAGTTCCTTGGTGTCCACATCACCAACGAACTGTCATGGTCCAAACACACCAAGACAGTCGTGAAGAGGGCACGACAAAGCCTATTCCCCCTCAGGAGACTGAAAAGATTTGGCATGGGTCCTCAGATCCTCAAAAAGTTCTACAGCTGCACCATCGAGAGCATCCTGACTGGTTGCATCACCGCCTGGTATGGCAACTGCTCGGCCTCCGACCGCAAGGCACTACAGAGGGTAGAGCGTACGGCCCAGTACATCACTGGGGCCAAGCTTCCTGCCATCCAGGACATCTATACCAGGCAGTGTCAGAGGAAGGCCCTCAAAATTGTCAAAGACTCCACCCTAGTCATAGACTGTTCTCTCTGCTACCACACGGCAAGCGGTACCGGAGCGGCAAGTCTAGGTCCAAAAGGCCTCTCAACAGCTTCTACCACCAAGCCATAAGATTCCTGAACAGCTAATCAAGGCTACCCCATCTTTTTACGCTGCTGCTACTCTGTTTATTATTTATGCATAGTCACTTGAACTCTACCCACATGTACATATTACCTCAACTAGCCAGTGCCCCCGCACATTGACTCTGCACCGGTACCCTGTGTATATAGCCTCCCTACTGTTATTTTATTTTACTTCTGCTCTTTTTTTCTCTCAACACTTTTTTGTTGTTGTTTTTATTGAACTTTTTATTAAAAATAAATACATTGTTGGTTAAGGGCTGTAAGTAAGCATTTCACGGTAATGTCTACACCTGTTATATTCGGCTCATGTGGCAAATAAAATGTGATTTTATTTGAATTAAATGCAGGCGATATCGTCATTTGATTTCTCCTCTCCGTAAAATGTTGTGGGTAACAGCGCAAAGCATGATATTTGGGGAGTCCGGAGCTGTGTCACTTTTTTTTTTTTTTACTATGACTCTATTCAACATTATTAGAAAGACCAAGGTCTTGGGTTGAAATCGGTTCCCTTTTATCCTTTAAGCTTTTTCCAAAATGGGAATGCTTGCAACACCAAGGGTTGTGGGTTCGACTCCCGCTGGGGCCACGCATACGTAAAATGTAAACACGCATGACTAAGTTGCTTTGGTTAAAAGCGTCTGCTAAATGGCATATTATTATTATAATATTGGCAGTGATCACCTATCAAACACCCTGCACTTGAAATGAAAAAAAATGCATGTAGCCTACAGAGTCTTAGAAATAGCCAGGCTATTTTTGATTGAACAATATTCTTTACAAAATTAAACAGTTTATACTTTATAGATCACTGTTCATGTTTCTGTTACTATGCAAATTATTACCATTCCAGAAATTTAAAAAAAATAAGTATTGGTTTAGCGGATTATACATGATTGAACAACCGTTTAGCTGATTTAACATTGTAAACACCATGGTAAAGACCTATGTTCATGTTTCTGTTACTATGCAAATGATTACCGTAGCAACCTTCAGGCTTACACAACAGGAAAGAAAAGGCAGCAGGTAGCATAGCGATTAGAGCATTGGGCCAGTAACTTAAAGGTCACTAGTTCCAATCCCCGAGCTTAGAAGGTGAAAACTCTGCCAATGTGCCCTTGAGCACTTAATTGGTTACCGTTTATAATGGCAGACCCTGGCCTAGTCCTTGATCATGACAAAGTACCTGTGCTAATTACCTGCGGCTCCGAACATATGTGTCAACGCAAGACAGACGCCACAAACGTGTTGTCACTGAAAAATACTGTCGGCTGCAACTGTTAAAAACAGTAATTGTGTATTTTGCATTTGTGAAATTATTTTGATGCGACATGAAAGTTGAGGGATTAATATTTCTAGAACCGTAATCGATGCAAGTTTAGATGGAGTATTTGGCTGTTTTGGCTTCCAGAGCCAATTCGCCCTTTAAACAGAACATGTAAGGTCCTTAAAATAAGGAGTTACGTTACGCTCCTTTAGTCCAATATTGGGCTAACCCTGGCCGTGACCCCACTCTCCTAGGGTGTCTCTGGGAGAGTGTGATATGCCCAAAACACATTTCCAATACACATAGTGCGTATTAATACACACTTGTTCATGTGTGAAATAGGACAAATCTAAGCACCCACCAAATTATTATTATGAACCAATAGTCACATGAAAGGGCCAGGATACCAGTGAGGCAACTTCAGTAGTGCATCAGACTTGATGGGAGAATGTGTTCGACGAAATCAAAAGGATCCCTTTGATATTCTCACAGTAAGGCAAACAACTGGTCATGTGGAGAGGGGTTGGGGGGAGTTTACACTTTGAGTGACAGAATAGCCTAGCTAGCTAACTAAGAAGAAATTGATTTCATAACCTACATTTAGGAACAATGATACTTAGCTGGGTAGCTACAGTTACGTTTTTGATCATCCGAGGTCATGCAGGGACACTCCACATTTATTTCAGACCCATCAACAAAAGCTGCGGTGTAACGTTAGTGTGTGCAAAGCATATCCCATTACAATGAAAGCAGAACAAAGCAATTTGTTAGTTAGCTAATGTCGCTAGCTATTTACTTGATTAACGTTATACTAACTGCATTCCTAGCTAGCTAGGTAGCTACAAAACGGACACAGTCATTGTTATAGTTTAGTGTTACCAACAGCTGTATAAGTCCCTGCGTAAATTAGACATGACAAAGCAAGGATGATGATACACCTCATTGCGCCTATGATAATTCAATGTCGACACACACACAGTATGAAAACCAACTAGCTAACGTTAGTCTGATTGGCAACGAATGTTAGCTTTAGCTAGCTAATGTCTCACAGGCTCGATGGGTTATTTTGGAATGACCAGCACGCACAGCAAAATAAATAACTAACCTGGCAAAAGTCTTGGCAATACTGAGAAGACGACTGAGTCGGAGATTCCTTACTGTTCTTCAGCGCGATTGCTAATTCTTGTAATTTCTCTCGAAGTGCCCCAATCGTTGCACTGCTATGTGTATGCGCGCTGTCTTGTTCGGCCTCTTCGTCCGCCATCTTCACACCCAACTCAGTCGCGTACCACTGCCGCGTACGCAAACAGCATGTGACCAGAATCGTTTACGCACTGACGCAGAATCAAGTGCCAATGTAGTCCTTGGCGGGGCACTCCACCGCTGTTACAGTGGTAGCGGGTTTAAAAAACGATGTGGTAGCAGGCTGCATGCAGTATGTTTTTTGTATGTGCCTCAACTATTATAAATCAACAAAACTTGAAGACATCAAGTGGCCAATAAATTATGAACTGGTTCTTTATCATGATTTTTGTACATTAGGTTATCAGTTCAAAACATCACTAGTGATTGTATTAATCACCCCTCTGATTTCTAAGCTTCATGCTGGTCCCACAATCAGGTAAGGGACTCATCTATCAGTCTTATCATGCCCTTTAGGAGAACAAAAATACAATTGATGGGTGCAAATGTCAGTTTCTTGTACAGGTCTTTGGTCACTCACATGGGCTACTGTCTATTGTAGCCAATACGGAGGTATACCTCCAGTGAATTAAGTGGATAAAAATAAACATTTGAAGGTGCGGTAAATAACTCAAATGGCTATTTTAAAATTGGTGTCAATATACAGTCAGGTCCAAAATGATTGCCAGCCTTGATAAAATGAGCAAAAAAAACTATAAAATAAATAATACAAATACTACTAAGATATATTGTATGCTCAAATAATGTGGAAAATTATAATATTTTATCCTAACTACAAAGAAAAATAGATTTTGTTTAACAAGTAATATATTTTTCTCTCAAAAAGATAGGGATCAAATTGATTGGCACCCCTGTTTTCAATACCTCTGAGCCTTTTTCTAAAATGTTTTATGAGATTAGAGCTCCTGAGTGGCGCAGTGGTCTAAGGCACTGCATCGCAGTGCTAACTGTGCCACTAGAGATCCTGGTTCGAATCCAGGCTCTGTCGCAGCCGGCCGCGACCGGGAGACTCATGGGCGGCGCACAATTGGCCCAGCGTCGTCCAGGGTAGGGGAGGGAATGGCCGGCAGGGATGTAGCTCAGTTGATAGAGCATGGCATTTGCAACGCCAGGGTTGTGGGTTTGGTTGTGGGTTCGATTCCCACGGGGGCGCAGTATAAAAAGATATGTATTCACTAACTGTAAGTCACTCTGGATAAGAGCGTCTGCTAAATGACTAAAATGTAAAATATAAATTAGAGAACACATTGGGAGGGATCTTAGACTGCTCCTCCATACAGAATCTTTCCAGATCCTTGACATCCTTCGTCTGTGCTCATGGCCTACACAGTTTAGCAAATGTTATAGCAGGCGCAGCGAAATGCTTATGTTACTAGCGCCTAACAATGCAATAAAATGTCAAACAAGTACACAGATAATAAAGCAATAATTTGATGTTATGTTTTTGTTATTATTAGTGTTATGTAATGGTGTAATGTCATATTGATACAAAGAAGAAAAAAAAACATTATTGACAAATACAGTGGGGAGAACAAGTATTTGATACACTGCCGATTTTGCAGGTTTTCCTACTTACAAAGCATGTAGAGGTCTGTAATTTTTATCATAAGTCAAAATTAGGCTCAGTAGTGTGTGTGGCCTCCACGTGCCTGTATGACCTCCCTACAACGCCTGGGCATGCTCCTGATGAGGTGGCGGATGGTCTCCTGAGGGATCTCCTCCCAGACCTGGACTAAAGCATCCGCCAACTCTTGGACAGTCTGTGGTGCAACGTGGCGTTGGTGGATGGAGCGAGACATGATGTCCCAGATGTGCTCAATTGGATTCAGGTCTGGGGAACGGGCGGGCCAGTCCATAGCATCAATGCCTTCCTCTTGCAGGAACTGCTGACACACTCCAGCCACATGAGGTCTAGCATTGTCTTGCATTAGGAGGAACCCAGGGCCAACCGCACCAGCATATGGTCTCACAAGGGGTCTGAGGATCTCATCTCGGTACCTAATGGCAGTCAGGCTACCTCTGGCGAGCACATGGAGGGCTGTGCGGCCCCCCAAAGAAATGCCACCCCACACCATGACTGACCCACCGCCAAACTGGTCATGCTGGAGGATGTTGCAGGCAGCAGAACATTCTCCACGGCGTCTCCAGACTCTGTCACGTCTGTCACATGTGCTCAGTGTGAACCTGCTTTCATCTGTGAAGAGCACAGGGCGCCAGTGGCGAATTTGCCAATCTTGGTGTTCTCTGACAAATGCCAAACGTCCTGCACGGTGTTGGGCTGTAAGCACAACCCCCACCTGTGGACGTCGGGCCCTCATACCACCCTAATGGAGTCTGTTTCTGACCGTTTGAGCAGACACATGCACATTTGTGGCCTTCTGGAGGTCATTTTGCAGGGCTCTGACAGTGCTCCTGCTGCTCCTCCTTGCACAAAGGCGGAGGTAGCGGTCCTGCTGCTGGGTTGTTGCCCTCCTACGGCCTCCTCCACGTCTCCTGATGTACTGGCCTGTCTCCTGGTAGCGCCTCCATGCTCTGGACACTACGCTGACAGACACAGCAAACCTTCTTGCCACAGCTCGCTTTGATGTGCCATCCTGGATGAGCTGCACTACCTGAGCCACTTGTGTGGGTTGTAGACTCCGTCTCATGCTACCACTAGAGTGAAAGCACCGCCAGCATTCAAAAGTGACCAAAAACATCAGCCAGGAAGCATAGAAACTGAGAAGTGGTCTGTGGTCACCACCTGCAGAACCACTTCTTTATTGGGGGTGTCTTGCTAATTGCCTATAATTTCCACCTGTTGTCTATTCCATTTGCACAACAGCATGTGACATTTATTGTCAATCAGTGTTGCTTCCTAAGTGGACAGTTTGATTTCACAGAAGTGTGATTGACTTGGAGTTACATTGTGTTGTTTAAGTGTTCCCTTAATTTTTTTGAGCAGTGTATATATATAAAATAAAAAATAAACATCCAATTAACAACCCAAGCACCACTGTAACAGTAATCCAAATGCAATCTATATGTATTTATACCTGATTAATTTACACAAAATATACTAAGAATGATATATACAGCAGTATTGTAGGTATGTTAGAGTGTGCTATGTCAAGAATACAGTATATAAATAAATATGCAGTGTGTGTAAGCAGGGTAACTAAAATGCAATCTACAGTAGTATATATATTAGAATAGCTACAGTGCCTTCAGAAAGTTTTCACACCCCTTGACTTTTTCCACATTTTGTTGTGTTACAAGGTGGGATTAAAATTGATTTAATTGTCATTTTTTTGTCAATGATCTACACAAAATACTCTAATGTCAAAGTGGAAGCAAATTCTAACATTTGTAAAAAAAAAAATATATATATATATATATATATATATATATATATATGAAAAATAAAACACTAATATATGTTGATTACATAAGTATTCAACCACCTGAGTCAATACATGTTAGAATCACCTTTGGCAGCAATTACAGCTGTGAGTCTTTCTGGGTAAATCTCTAAGAGCTTTGCATATCTGGATTGTACAGTATTTGCACATTATTATTTTTAAAATATGTCAAGCTCTGTCAAGTTGGTTGTTGATCATTGCTAGAAAGCCATTTTCAATTCTTGCCATAGATTTTCAAGACGATTTAAGTCAAAACTGTATCTAGGCCACTCAGGAACATTCAATGTCATCTTGGTAAGCAACTCCATTGTATATTTGGCCTTGTGTTTTAGGTTATTGTCCTGCTGAAAGGTACATTTATGTCCCAGTGTCTGTTGGAAAGCAGACTGGACCAGGTTTTTCTCTTGGATTTTGCCTGTGCTTAGCTCTATTCCCCAACAGATCCACAGTTGACGCAATCTCTATTGCACTCCACACTGCCCTCACCCACCTGGACAAAAGGAATACCTATGTAAGAATGTTGTTCATTGATTGCAGCTCAGCATTTAACACCATAGTCTCCTTCAAACTCATCACCAAGCTCAGGACCCTGGGACTGAACACCTCCATCTGCAACTGGATCCTGGACTTCCTGACGGGCCACGGTGAGGGTAGGCAACAACATATCCGCAGAGGTTGAGGGTATATATTTACAATATAATTATTGTAAAATTTACTGTGTCCATAAAATGTATATAGTATGTATAAGCTGGAAGTAGAGGCCTAAGCATTGTTGTTCACTAGTTTACTCCAATTAGGGTGGTGGGGTTGGAAAGTAATGAAGGGAAATATATTTTTAAAAAGGAAATGTATATGTATGTGTATATATGTATGTATGTGTATGTATGTATGTATGTATGTATGTATGTATGTATGTATGTATGTATGTATGTATGTATGTATGTATGTGTATATATATATATATATATATATATATATATATATATATATATATGTATTTGCAAGATTAAAAAAAACATATGGGGGATTGGAAGTGATGCAGACAATTACATTGATGGAAGTTACAATCTATCTGCAATATTAAAGCTGATCTACCCCCCCAATAAATAAATAAAATAAAATAACAAAAAAAACATATCCTTAGGGGTGTGTTCTTAGTCCCTTCCTGTACTCCCTGTTCACCCACGACTGTGTTGCTGCGCACGACTCTAACACCATCATCAGGTTTGCTGACGACACGACAGTGGTAGGACTGATCACGGACAACGATGAGGTAGCCTATAGGGAGGAGGTCAGAGACCTGGCAGTGTGGTGCCAGGACAACAACCTCTCCCTCAACGTCAGCAAGACAAAGGAGCTGATCGCGGACTATAGGAAACGGAGGGGCGAGCATGGCCCATCCACATCGTTGGGGCTGTAGTGGAGTGGGTCGAGAGCTGCAAGTTCCTCAGTGTCCACATCACTAAGGAATTAACATGGTCCACATACACCCACACAGTTGTGAAGAGGGCACAACAGCACCTCTTTCCCCTCAGGAGACTGAAAAGATTTGGCATGGGCCCTAAGATCCTCAAAAAGTTATACAACTGCACCATTGAGAGCATCTAGACTGGTTATATCACTGCTTGGTACGGCTTGATACAGAGAGTGGTGAGGACAGCCCAGTACATCACTCGGGCTGAGCTCCAGGACCTCTATATCAGGCGGTGTCAGAGGAAGGCCCAAACATTTTTCTAAGACACCAGCCACCCAAGCCATAGACTGTTCTCTCTGCTACCGCATGGCAAGCGATACCAGTGCACCAAATCTGGAACCAACAGGACCCTGAACAGCTTCTACCCCCAAGCCATAAGACTGCTAAACAATACTGCTAAATAGCTAATCAAATGTCTACCTGGACTACCTGCATTTACCCTTTTTTGCACTAACTCTCTTGCACTGACTCTATGCACACACACCGGACTCAACTGACACCCCAACACACACACACACACACACACAATGGGACAAGGGCCCCATTGTGCCTGGCGAAAACCAAACACTGCCTTCCACAGTAAGAACCTTAAACCAACGGTCAAGCATGGTGGTGGTAGTGTGATGGTTTGGGGATGCTTTGCTGCCTAAGAACCTGGACGACTTGCCTTAATAGAAGGAACCATGATTTCTGCTCTGTATCAAATAATTCTACATGAGAATGTCAGGCTGAAGCTATAGCGCAGCTGGGCCATGCAGCAAGATAATGATCCAAAACAGACAATCTAGTCTACATAAAAATGACTAAAAAGCAACCAATTTGAAGTTTTGGAATGGACTAGTCAATGTCCAGAAATGCAAAAATAACATGGCTATATACAGGGAGTACCAGTACCGAGTTGATGTGCAGTGGTATGAGATAATTGACGTACAGTAGCTATGTACATACAGTGCTGTGAAAAACTATTTGCCCCCTTTCTAAATGTCTCTACTTATCAGATCTTCAACCAAAACCTAATATTAGATCAAGGGAACCTGAGTGAACAAATAACACAACAATTACATATTATTTCATTTATTAAATAAACAAAGCTATGCAACACCCAATGGCCCTGTGTGAAAAAGTAATTGCTCCCTTACACAGTCTCTCACGTCGCTGTGGAGGAATTCTGGCCCACTGTTTTGTCAACAATCTACACAAAATACTCTGTAATGTCAAAGTGGTAAATTAATTATCAAGCACAGATTGAACTACAAAGACCAGGGAGCTTTTCGAAAGCCTCATAAAGAAGGGCAGTGATTGGTAAATGGGTAACAATAACAAATCAGACATTGAATATCTCTTTAAGCATGGTCAAGTTAATAATTATGCTGTGGATTATATATTTAACCACCTAAACACATTAAAGATGCAGTCGTCCTTCTGAACTGAGCTGCAGGACAGGAATGAAACTGCTCAGGGATGTTACCATGAGGCCATTGGTGATTTTAAAACAGCTACAGAGTTCAATGTCTGTGATGGTAGAAAACTGAGCATGGATTAACAACATTGCAGTGACTCCACAATAATGACCTAAATGACATAGTAAAAAGAAGAATACAAATAGAAAGAATAAAAATATTCAAAAACTTGCATCTTGTATGCAACAAGGCACTAAAGTAATACTGAAAAAGAAAAACAGCAAAGGAATAAACGTTTTGGCCTAAATGTAAAGCTGTATGTTTGGGGCAAATCCAACACAACACATCACTGAGTAACTGCCTCCTTATTTTCAAGCATGGTGGTGGCTGCATCATGGTATAGGCATGCTTGACATCGGCAAAGACTGGGGAGATTTTCAGGATAAAAAGAAACGGGATTGAGCTAAGCATAGGCAAAATCCTTTACGCCAGACACTATAACCTACAACACAAGGCCAGATCTACACTGGAGTTGCTTACCAAGTTACAGTTTTGACTTAAATCTGCTTGAAAATCTATGGCAAGACTTGAACAATTCTGTATAGCCATTAACACCAACATCTTGACAGAGCTTGAAGAATTTTGAAATGTATAATGGGCAAATATGGGCAATCCAGGTGTGCAGAGCGCTTATAGACTTACCAAAGAAGACTCACAGCTGTAATCGATGCCAAAGGTGTTTCTAACATGTATTGACTTAGGTAGCAGAATCCTTACGCAATGACTATATTTTAGTTATTTAATTTATATCAATAAAAAAATATATATATAATAATAATAATACTTTGACATGAGAGTATTTTGTGTAATACTCTTTTAATCCCACAATAAAATGCGAAGTCCAAGGGGTTTGAATACATTTGCATGGCACTGTATGTGAATGGTGTGTATAGACAGTTTGTGAATAGAAAAAGTGTATACAACAGTCATTTTATAGGACCGGTTGGTAGCCGGCTAGTGACTGTGTCTAAGGTTCAGGGCAGGGTACTGGCTGGAGGCCAGCTAGTGATTACTGTTTGAAAGTCTGATGGCCTGGAGATGGGGTTCTTCTGCCTATGCAGTCTTCTTTTGACGCGAAACCCACCATTGGTGTGCGTGGCAAAAGAGCTCTATTTTCATGTCCTCCAACAAATGCAAACGCCCGGAGTTCGCTAAACGGTATTGGCACTTGGATTGGAACCAGTGCTATGGTCAGATGACATGAAAATAGAGGTCTTTGGCCACGCACACCAGTGGTGGGTTTCGTGTCGAAAGAAGGATGCATAGGCAGAAAATAACCTCATACCTACTGTAAAATATGGTGGTGGATCTTTGATGTTATGGGGCTATTTTGCTTCCACTGGTCCTTGGGCCCTTGTTAAGGTCAACAGCATCATGAACTTTACCCAGTACCAGGACATTTTAGCCAAAAACCTGATTGCCTCTGCCAGGAGGCTGAAACCTGGCAGCAAGTCGATCTTCCAGCAAGACAATAACCCCAAGCACAATTCAATAATTTTGGACATGACTGTATGTCTTTGTGTATGGATATGCATTTATGAGCCATGATTATTTTTGGTCAAAGTTTGTGTTTCAGCAAAGAACAAGAAGCAGAACATTTAAGACTTTTATTTAGAAAACCACATCACACAAGTCATATAGCCAATGGACACACTGCATGTCACTTTCCCTCATACATTCCCTGATGGGACAATACTGTACATTCAACCTGGGCCTGCAAACCTATGCATGCTCCTTTCGTCTGAGCAGTTTCTTAAAGGCCAACTTAAAATCCTCATTGAAGCTGGTGTAAAGGAGAGGGTTAATGAGTGAGTTGATGTAGCCCAGCCAGGTTAAGAAGTCAGATACATGTTGGGAGGCAGTTATGACCTGTAAGCCTACAAGGAGCTCCTTCAGAAAGAAAGGCATCCAACAGAGGATAAAAGCCCCAAGGATGAGGCCCAGAATACGTGCTGCCTTCCTCTCTCGGGAGGTACAGATCTGGTGCTTCTCATCTGCCGCCTCTATCTCTGTCTCAAATGAAGGGATACGGATGGTGACATTGAGCCTGTCAAACTCCAGAGTGGGGTCTGAGGTGGACAGGTCGGATACGCAGAAGGTGTGTGCCACACGGCAGTGGTTCAGAGAGTTCTGGCTGTCAGTGCTTCGGCTGCTCAGGTGCCGCGACGAGACCCGTTTCTGGTAAAGTGTCTTTGCGGCATTGTAAATCCTATAGTACAAGATGAGAATAAGGGACATGGGGATGTAAAATGCCCCAAAAGTGGAGTAAATGGTGTAGCCCACATGGTTGTGCTCTATGATGCACTGTTTTGGGCCATGGCTACTGTGTCTCCAGAAAAGGGGAGGTATAGATATGAAGATAGAGATGACCCAGATAATGCCCACCATGACAGCTGCCCGGCGGGCTGACCTCTTATGGGCATACTCGATGGCCTTGGTGATAGCCCAGTAGCGGTCCAGCGCTATGACACACAGATGCAGGATGGAGCAGGTGCAGCAGGTCATGTCCACGCTCAGCCAGGCCTCACACACCACCTGGCCCAACGACCAGGTCTCCGTGGCAATGTAGAGGATGCTGATCGGCATCACCAGGATAGCCACCAGAAAGTCAGTGAACGCCAGCGAGCAGATGAGGTAGTTGGCAGGCAGGTGGAGCGTCTTGGTGGTGCAGATGGCTGTGATGACGGCACCGTTGACCAGTGCAGTGAGGAGGGTGAGGAGCCCCAGTAGAACCACCAGCACCACCATCCTGTCTGTAAACACCACCACTGGGAGAGCGCTGGCTGGGACTCCTGTGCTGTTGGTGATGTTGGGCCCTGTGAAGCTGTCCCCATGGTACCTCTCCATCTCTATCTCCATCCCCAGACAGTGCCAGATATCCCCCTTCTGCTGGACACAATCTCTCCCAGGGATAGGATGATCCACACTATGGATCAAAGGTCACCCTGCAACACACAAAAAAGAACAAATATTTTACACTGTCACAGAGACCTTGGTGAAAATGTGTTTTTCAGTATGATACTTTATAAGAATTCTAACAAGTACACTAGACATAATTATATATGTTATATATTTTGTAATAAATGCTACACAATAGAGGGCACAGAGTTTCTTTGCTCTGGCAAACTTTAAATTAGTATTTGTATTTTTCACCTGCCTTTCTAATAAAAGTTATTGGGGGTTGTTAGGATAATGACTGACAATCAAGGTGAAATAGTGCAGCCCATGGCAGTAATTGAGCTTCTGAAAGGTGAAGGGTTTGGACCTATACTCAGGAAACCTTTTTAAGCAATGTCATTTGGGAGATGAAAAGCCACTTAACACAGAGAGTAGTTATAAAACCGAGGGGAGAATGTTCCTAAAGTAGAGGCCACACTGCTAATTATCACTGCTATTTTTTTGTTTTGTCTGTAATTGAACGCTTGAAAATAGATTTTCCATAAACATTCATTTGATCCTCCATGATTTCACTGACATATAAATATATTTTACTGTACCAGATTTCCAATTCCATCCAACATAAAATACCCTACAATCTGACAAAGTAATTGCTTCTTACAAAAAGTGAATAATGCGCAAACTGTTGAGACAGAGAATAAAGAGAATAATCTATGTTACAGTGAGTGAATGTAGCAATGGGGCTAGTGTAAATGAGGAATATCGATCTAAGAAGGCTTATCTATCGCATACAATGTCTCTCATTCTCTCTGAGAGGCAGAAATATTGGGCTTTATATCTGCAAGCAGGCATGAGACTGCTGAAGGATACTGTTTCCCAAATGGCACCCTATTCCGTACATAGTGCACTACTTCTGACCAGATCCCTATTGTATTATGTAGGGAATATGGTGCTATTTGGGACGCAGCCTTAGCTAGACCAGGTAGACAGAACATTTCAATGGTAGCTGTCAGTATGGACATGGTTCACTACTGCCCCTAGTGCAACTCTTAATGCACACCTCAGCTGAGTCAATATAAACACTGACAGGTGGGCCAAGCCAGGGTATGGTATGAATTAGGCATATGGAAATTAGTCCTGACCATCTGTCTGTCTAACTCAACACGAGGCAGAGCAACTAAGGTCTTAGACTGATACAGTTGTAAAATAACAATGAGAACTTAAGGTGAGGCACCATTTACATTTTAGTCATTTAGCAGACGCTCTTATCCAGAGCGACTTACAGGAGCAATTAGGGTTAAGTGCCTTGCTCAAGGGCACATCGACAGATTTTTCACCTAGTTGGCTCGGGGATTAGAACCAGCAACCTTTCGGTTACTGGCACAACGCTCTTAACCACTAAGCTACCTGCCGCCCCAATAGGCACCACACCCTAATAGGGTTATTTTTTCCCCTTAGTCATATCACAATGAACTTTTACCAGTTGAATATACAGTACCAGTCAAAAGTTTGAGTTTGGACACACCTACTCATTCAAGGGTTTTTCTTTATTTTTACTGGTTTCTACATTGTAGAATAATAGTGAAGACATCAACACTATTAAATAACACACATGGAATCATGTAGTAACCAAAAAAGTGTTAAACATATCAAAATATATTTCATATTTGAGATTATTCAAATAGCCAAACTTTGCCTTGATGACAGTTTTGCACACTCTTGGCATTCTCTCAACCAGCTTCATGAGGTAGTCACCTGGAATGCATTTCAATTAACAGGTGTGCCTTCTTAAAAGTTAATTTGTGAAATGTCTTTCCTTCTTAATGCATTTGAGCCAATCAGTTGTGTACAAGGTAGGGGGGGTATACAGAAGATAGCCCTATATGGTAAAAGACCAAGTCCATATTATGGCAAGAACAGCTCAAATAAGCAAAGAGAAACAACAGTCCATCATTACTTTAAGACATGAAGGTCAGTCAATACGGAACATTTCAAGAACTTTGAAAGTTTCTTCAAGTGCAGTCACAAAAACCATCCAGCGCTATGATGAAACTGGCTCTCATGAGGACCGCCACAGGAATGGAAGACCCAGAGTTACCTCTGCTGCAGAGGATAAGTTCATTAGAGTTACCAGCCTCAGAAATTGCAGCCCAATTAATTGCTTCACAGAGTTCAAGTAACATCAACTGTTCAGAGGAGACTGTGTGAATCATGCCTTAATGGTCGACTTGCTACAAAGAAACCACTACTAAAGGACACCAATAAGAAGAAGAGACTTGCGTGGGCCAAGAAACACAAGCAATGGACATTAGGCAGGTGGAAATGTGTCCTTTGGTCTAGAGTCCAAATTGGAGATTTTTGGTTCCAACCTCCGTGGCTTTGTGAGATGCGGTGTGGGTGAATGGATGATCTCCGCATGTGTATTTCCCACCGTAAAGCATGGAGGAGGAGGTGTTATGGTATGGGGGTACTTTGCTGGTGACACTGTCTGTGATTTATTTAGAATTCAAGGCACACTTAACCAGCATGGCTACCACAGCATTCTGCAGCGATACGCCATCCCATCTGGTTTGGGCTTAGTG
This sequence comes from Coregonus lavaretus, assembly GCF_964263955.1. Taxonomy (NCBI): domain Eukaryota; kingdom Metazoa; phylum Chordata; class Actinopteri; order Salmoniformes; family Salmonidae; genus Coregonus; species Coregonus lavaretus. The sequence goes on from NC_140018.1 coordinate 29,032,977, forward strand.
GGACTATCATTTGTTTTTCAACAGGACAATGACGCAACACACCTCCAGGCTGTGTAATGGCTATTTTACCAAGAAGGAGAGTGATGGAGTGCTGCATCAGATGACCTGGCCTCCACAATCCCCCAACCTCAACCCAATTGAGATGGTTTGGGATGAGTCAGACCGCAGAGTGACGGAAAAGCAGCCAACAAGTGCTCAGCATATGTGGGAACTCCTTCAAGACTGTTGGAAAAGCATTCTAGGTGAAGCTGGTTGAGAGAATGTCAAGAGTGTGCAAAGCTGTCATCAAGGCAAAGGGTTGCTATTTGAAGAATCTGAAATATAAAATACATTTTTTTTGTTGAACACTTTTTTTGTTACTACATGATTCCATATGTGTTATTTCATAGTTTTGCTGTCTTCACTATTATTCTACAATGTAGAAAATAGTAAAAACTAAGAAAAACCCTGGAATGAGTAGGTGTGTCCAAACGTTTGACTGGTACTGTATATATATCAATATATAACTATTTTGTATTACGACTTTTCTGAAATATTATGTTAAAATATGCAAATTAGGCAATATACATTTTTCTGGACACTGGATGATGTCAGCCTAAATATTTTGGTTTCATATTGGTAAGACATTCCAGGACTGGACTTGTATAGAGCAGATTGTTGATTTATACTTTTTTCATCTTTCTATCTGTAAAATACTAAAGACATGTATGTGAAATGAGTTTTTGGTAAATTTTTCCAAAGAAAACGTTATCTAGAATAACAATTTATATACATTTATACTCTATACAAGTCTGGAGAATATATCTAAGGAAATTAGTTGGCGTGTGGGAACAGTCTGGCGTGTGGGAACTGTCTGACTTTCGGAAAATGGCAGTTAAAGAAAAGTACATTGAATTTAGACAAGCAATCGTCAAATGCCTATTTAAACCCAATCACCATCTCTACAAAGTAAGTTACTACATATAGTCCCATTTGTAACATTCTCTATGTAATGGGCTTTTAAATTTTGTGTGATTCAATGTAGTGAGCTTTGACATTTTGGATTTATGTCCATTTGAACGTGGTTAAAATTCATGAAATTTTTATGACAGTATGATAAACAAAAGAAAATATACATGTACATCAAGTTTTACATTTTTATGTTGACTTTTTTTAAAGTTCTAAAATTAAACGACCAAAATACCCAAAAATCTCAACATTGATAAGTAGATGCAAAAAAGTCATTTTCAGCCTGTGGGGCCTCGACTTAAAGACCATGCATTATGGAATCATTCAGTCTTTAGCGTCCCTTCCGAATTTTCAACGAGACATTTTCCTTCATTTGCTTGATTTGATTTAGCCTGAGTTTCATACAGAGAATAAGCAAAATCCTCAGTCTGGTACATTTACCCTGCTGATAATGATTTGCATGAGCCAGTAAAACTGAATGTAACTAGTTACTACGACTATCCACTTGGTGGGAGTAGAGGGAAAGGAGAGTGGAGTGAAAAAAAAGAAAACATTGAATTCATAATACATCTCTATTTGAAAACTATAATCTAACCTTCTTTGAAGTACCAGTAAAACATCCCTTAGTTCGTATTACCATTTAGTCAACAATGGAGGTGTGCAGAGGCTTGAAAACAGTTGATTTTCAAGGAATACAGTACCTTTCAAAAAACGCTTTCCCCTCATCTGAAGGTGAGTCATCAATGGCTTAACCTTTCAAACATTCTCTGGGAGAAGTGTGTGCAGTACATCCTACTGCCCCCCCCCCCCCCCTCTGAGCCCTTTCATGTAACCACTCAGTCTGGCATCTGAAAGGCCATTTCCGCTGAGGAATAAGGTCTCAGCACACCACTGTCACACCATTTATGGTAGACCAGAGCAACGAGACAGCACATTTAGCTTTTATCCATGGCTTTAAAGACATTCCTTTGAGCCTGATATTTGATTAAAGTATGACTCAAAATACACTGAACAAAACATTTTGGTCCCATGATTCATGAGTTGAAATAAAAGATCCCAGAAATGTTCCAGACGCACAAAAGGCGTATTTCTTTCAAATATTGTGAACAAATTTGTTTACATCCCTGCTTGTGGGAATTTCTCCTTTGCCAAGATAATCCATCCACCTGACAGGTGTGGCATATCAATAAGCTGATTAAACAGCATGATCATTACACAGGTTCACCTTTTGTGGTGGGGACAATAAAAGGCCACTCTAAAATATGCAGTTTTGTCACACAATGCCACAAATGTCTCAAGTTTTGAGGGAGTGTGCAATTGGCATGCTGACTGCAGGAATGTCCACTAGAGCTGTTGCCAGAGAATTTAATGTGCATATCTCTACAATAAGCTGCCTCCAACATCATTTAGGGAATTTGGCAGTACGTCCAACCGGCCTCACAACCACAGACCACGTGTAACCACGCCAGTCCAGGACCTCCACATCCGGCTTCTTCACGTGCAGGATCGTCTGAGACCAGCCACCCAGACAGCTGATGAAACTGTGTGTTCGCACAACCAAATAATTTCTGTCAGAAACCGTCTCAGGGAAGCTCATCTGTGTGCTCGTTGTCCTCACCAAGGTCTTGACCTGACTGCAGTTTGGCACCGACTTCAGTGGGCAAATGCTTGATGGCCACTGGCACGCTTGAGAAGTGTGTTCTTCACAGATTAATCCTGGTTTCAACTGTAATTGGCAGATGGCAGACGTGTGGGAGAGCGGTTTACTGATGTCATTGTTGTGAACAGAGTGACCCATGGTGGCGGAGGGGTTATGGTATTGGCAGGCATAAGCTACAGACAACGAACACAATTGCATTTTATCGATGGCAATTTGAATGCACAGAGATACCGTGACGAGATCCTGAGGCCCATTGTCATGCCATTCATCTGCCGCCATCACCTCATGTTTCAGCATGATAATGCACGACCCCATGTCGCAAGGACCTTTACACAATTCCTGGAAGCTGAAAATGTCCCAGTTCTTCCATGGCCTGCATACTCAACAGACATGTCACCCATTGAGCATGTTTGGGATGCTCTGGATTGACGTGTAGGACAGCGTGTTCCAGTTCCTGCCAATATCCAGCAATTCCGCACAGCCATTGAAAAGGAATGGGACAACATTCCACAGGCCACAATCAACAGCCTGGGATACATAGGGAATTGTTGCATGTTGCATTTATATTTTTGTTCAGTGTATTTTAGTAGATCTTTAATAGTATGGTGCTACTGGCAGGGTGCTTGAAAGATGAACATGTATCTTTAATCTTAATCAGGCCAATAACATCAGAGTATGTAGACAACAACCAGCAACCACTTCTTCAAAATTCTTTTCATATTTCTTGAGAATGCATAATTGCATATTGGCTCAATAAAGATTTCACTCAATTGAAAATAACACTCCTTTACTCTGTGTGTAGTTGTGTGCATTGTGTACTAATCATCCTTTTGACCTGGTTTTTATATAATGCCATTTGAACACCCCTTGCTTTTCTATACTTGACCTCCCTGGGGAAATGAAAGCATGTCTCAAACACTCCCATCACTTTGTATTGAAATATAAGCAGTGGGGCTTTGAGACTGTCAAACATCAAAAGGTTCTCACACACCAAACAATCCTTTTTTCCCTTTGGAGTATTTCCCTCTCTGATTCAAGCAAAGTTGCTGCAAGGCTGTCATTAAACATGGGATTCAAATGGGAATGAAAGAAGCATTTAGTCAACCCTCTAAAGAGCACCAAGTCCCTCTCAAATCTAATGTAAAAACTAAGTTTCAGAGACTGAAATAACTCTGCTTTGGACTCAGATGCCCCATTTGTTTCCACTGGAAAGGCACATACAGTGGGGAAAAAAAGTATTTAGTCAGCCACCAATTGTGCAAGTTCTCCAACTTAAAAAGATGAGAGAGGCCTGTCATTTTCATCATAGGTACACGTCAACTATGACAGACAAATTGAGAATTTTTTTTCCAGAAAATCACATTGTAGGATTTTTTATGAATTTATTTGCAAATTATGTTGGAAAATAAGTATTTGGTCACCTACAAACAAGCAAGATTTCTGGCTCTCACAGACCTGTAACTTCTTCTTTAAGAGGCTCCTATGTCCTCCACTCGTTACCTGTATTAATGGCACCTGTTTGAACTTGTTATCAGTATAAAAGACACCTGTCCACAACCTCAAACAGTCACACTCCAAACTCCACTATGGTCAAGACCAAAGAGCTGTCAAATGACACCAGAAACAAAATTGTAGACCTGCACCAGGCTGGGAAGACTGAATCTGCAATAGGTAAGCAGCTTGGTTTGAAGAAATCAACTGTGGGAGCAATTATTAGGAAATGGAAGACATACAAGACCACTGATAATCTCCCTCGATCTGGGGCTCCACGCAAGATCTCACCCTGTGGGGTCAAAATGATCACAAGAACAGTGAGCAAAAATCCCAGAACCACACGGGGGGACCTAGTGAATGACCTACAGAGAGCTGGGACCAAAGTAACAAAGCCTACCATCAGTAACACACTACGCAGCCAGGGACTCAAATCCTGCAGTGCCAGACGTGTCCCCCTGCTTAAGCCAGTACGTGTCCAGGCCCATCTGAAGTTTGCTAGAGTGCATTTAGATGATCCAGAATAGGATTGGGAGAATGTCATATGGTCAGATGAAACTTTTTGGTAAAAACCCAACTCGTCGTGTTTGGAGGACAAAGAATGCTGAGTTGCATCCAAAGAACACCATACCTACTGTGAAGCATGGGGGTGGAAACTTCATGCTTTGGGGCTGTTTTTCTGCAAAGGAACCAGGACGACTGATCCGTGTAAAGGAAAGAATGAATGGGGCCATGTATCGTGAGATTTTGAGTGAAAACCTCCTTCCATCAGCAAGGGCATTGAAGATGAAACGTGGCTGGGTCTTTTAGCATGACAATGATCCCAAACACACCTCCCGGGCAACGAAGGAGTGGCTTCGTAAGAAGCATTTCAAGGTCCTGGAGTGGCCTAGCCAGTCTCCAGATCTCAACCCCATAGAAAATCTTTGGAGGGAGTTGAAAGTCCGTGTTGCCCAGCGACAGCCCCAAAACATCACTGCTCTAGAGGAGATATGCATGGAGGAATGGTTCAAAATACCAGCAACAGTGTGTGAAAACCTTGTGAAGACTTACAGAAAACGTTTGACCTGTGTCATTGCCAACAAGGGGTATATAACAAAGTATTGAGAAACTTTTGTTATTGACCAAGTACTTATTTTCCACCATAATTTGCAAATAAATTCATAAAAAATCCTACAATGTGATTTTCTGGATTTTTTTTTCTCATTTTGTCTGTCATAGTTGACATGTACCTATGATGAAAATTACAGGCCTCTCTCATCTTTTTAAGTGGGAGAACTTGCACAATTGGTGGCTGACTAAATACTTTTTTTCCCCACTGTATCTCTTTCACATGACCTATGCTGACCCAAGTTTATGACCTGTCTATTGGGCTAAAACAGAAGCTGAAAATATGGCCCAACCCATTACTGAGGGCAGCTGCAGCATCACATATCCAATGTTATGCTGTTGTTGATCTTTCTAGAAATGGGCACAAATCCCGCAGTTTGTCGGTTTCAGATAATGAGACAGAGTAGGCCTGGAAAATGGCAAATTACTGTAATTCAGAGCGCCGATACTATACATATTTTTATGCACCTCCAAGATGTATGATGTACTAATGGTCTAGTTACTTTAGACCAGGGATGGGCAACTTTGATGGGAGTGGGGGCAAAAAAAACCTGGGACTCATCATGAGGGGCCGCAGTGGCTCGTGGGTCTTGCAGTTTTTTATATGATAACTGATGACCAATGGGCCCCACCCCGGTCGGTAATTCGACCATGCTTAATACAAGTTTAGATAGCTGGCTGCTAGACTAACTTACCAAGGGGGGGGGGGGGGGGGGGTGAAGTTGGTCCATGGGCCTGAATCGAAAGCAGGGAGGTTAATCGGGAGGATGGGTGGGTGTATACTGTGACTGTCTAGCAACCAAAGGTTGCGTGTTCGAGTCTCATTGGGGACAACTGTTGAATTTGAGCTAACCCTTCCCCTAATCATTTTCCTAACCTTAACCTAATTCTCCTAACCTTTGTCGTTTTAGTTCTCCTTACCACCAATGTAGATTTGTTCCCCGGGACCACCCATACGCAAAAATGTATGCACACATTACTGTAAGTCGCTTTGGATAAAAGCGGCTGCTAAATGGCATATTTGTATTATTATTTGTTACAACACAACAAGTAACCTGGTCTCAGAGAAAGACGTATAATACTATACGTTCTCCACTATGCATCCGCCAACGTATGATAAGTTACGTCATCCAATTAATTTGTTATTGTTCGACTAGGTAAGAAGTGTGATACTATACATCCTCTAATTCGTATGATATTGTATGACCGCTATTCCATTCATAATGCAACCTAACGTAACTGATGGATGACATCTAAATCACTCACTGACTATGCTGACTGTGCTTACTTTTGTAGGGAGCCAGGCAAATTACACTCAGGATGTCGGCAAACGATGCTATTAATCAGCTATCATCTCACCAGGGAAATGGATGACCTTTCAGGAGTGGAGATTGCAATGGTGATCTTGCATTATCATAAAACTGCCAGATCCCTGTGGCTCTGTATCACAAGCTGTGGGCGAACACTCCATCATCAACATACACTGTACACCTATCATAGCCAATAATGGTCCGATTCTATCATTCAAACCCGTTAATGATCTCTTTGCTAAGCCTATTGTTAGAAAAGGGGACATTAATGCAAAATGTATAAGGAAAATTAAGATAGACAGGGGTACTTGTTACCTGATGAGTGGAACAAACAACAGCCTGGAGCAAAGAGATGACAGGAAATAGAAATGGAAAGATGATACAAGCATAGGATCTTAATTTGATCACCCTGTTGTTTTACACTTTCAAATTCCAGACTTGATTTGCCTCAACTAAAAATGTATCAAATTATTGAATGTCCATTAATTATAATCCACACAATAATTCAAATTTCCTGTTGCTGCAGTAAAAATTGTCTTCCTGCTGTGAGAAACTGGTCAAATTAAGATCCTACACCTGTAGGTGAAGGAAGAGGTCAAACCTATCTCCATTTCCATTTCATATCCAATTAGATATGTTATGACATCCAGGCATATTATTTGCACCTCTATTCCCCCCACTAGCCTCCTGCTCTGGAATGCATTTTGACCATTAGGGAGGTGGTCCCAAATGGCAAATCAAAAGTACACTACATAGGGAATAGGGTGCCATTTGAGACACAGTAACAGGCTCTGAATATGATGGACCATGGCAAGGGGATAACTCTGCTCTTGGCTTTAATAGAGGAAGAATAGGTGGTATTTTGAGACTCTTAAAGTTCCTGAAAGGCTGTGTATGGAGGGGATGCCATTTCTATTTACCAAGAACACAATTCTTGTCCAGTTTAAACGCAACTGATGTACCCACTCAGAGAAGCGACAAATCAAATGTGACCGCCTTAAACACAATAAATAAATACATGTCTGACATAAACAATTGGCCTATAATTCACTCCTGAACCATGAGACCATGAACTGAAACATCATATTTTCTCAAGGTAGCAAGAACAGGTAGTATAACAATCAGCTGTCACCATTTAAGATGGAACCTCAGCAACAATATATTACTGTGTAAGAAGGCGGAGGACATTGATTGATGCAGGGGCCTCTGTCCCCACATTTACCTAACCTGTCACACAGACATTGATTGACAGTTGCTTTCAGGATGTTAATCTTGGTGGGATGGAGAGTGGGACAGACAAGGTATATGGGGTGCTGTCCAAGGTGCTGAAATCACAATGATGCCACTGCCATGGCTCTACTTTAAACACATCCCAGATCACAATCTTCAAATGCTTTGGTTTTAAGTCCTGTTTCTGATCATAATCGTTTAGTTTGTCACCAAAACATCAGGTCGTAATGTCCCCATAAGAATACACTGTGAAAGTTGGGGCAGGCAGTATCTTGTACTGACCTAGGTCCTACAAGTCCACAGTACTATGTCTCTGCTCAGCTTTAAACACACTTAAACACACCCAGCCAGATAACAATCCTCAGAATGCTTTGGTTTAAACTTTTGGGGTTTAAACTTTTCTTAATGTCACCATATAAATGCACTGTCAAAGTTGTGATGTAAATCTTGCTGTGGAGGAGCAGATGGTCTACCAGGAGGGGGTACTGTCCAAGGTCCTGAAATCCCACCTGCCACTTCCCTGTCGACTGCCTTTGAAAATGCCTTTGAAAACGGCATATGTGGCATCGACATGAGTCCGAAATAGTTATTATAGTGTCAAAATGTACTACAATGTGTAAATAGGATAATTTTGGAATAAATTTGGAACATCCATGCGTCACAAGGGGTAAATGAGGGTTGAGTTTTGATTTGACGATGTCCTTTTGCCCAATAACATGGGGTAGACAGCTGCGGTGATTGCTCTCTAACAAACACACAAGCCAATCGGCATGTTCAGTGGCTCTTTAAAGACGTCCTCCAGTGATTCCTTTTACTTTTACTGTTGAAAAGCGATATCCCAAGTATAAATAAAGCAAAGTACACACACTAAAGGGTAAAACAACTGTAGGGCATTAAAGGAGTTGGTCAAATGGGGATTATTGATGTAATCTGCCTCCCCTTGCTTGAGGAACAATAGAGGAGCAATAGAGAACCTATTGAGATGTACCTTTTGTTAATGGCCCAGTGCAGTCAAAAACGTGATTTTCCTGTGTTTTATATACACTACATCGCCAAATGTATGTGGACACTTGCTTGTCAATCTCATTCCAAAATCATGGCCATTAATATGGAGATGGTCCCCCCTTTGCTGCTATAACAGCCTCAACTCTTCTGGGAAGGCTTTCCACTAGATGTTACACATTTTTGCGGGGGCTTGCTTCCATTCAGCCACAAGAGCATTAGTGAGGCACTGATGTTGGGCGATTAGGCCTGGCTTGCAGTCGGCGTTCCAATTCATCCCAAAGGTGTTCGATGGGGTTGAGGTCAATGCTCTGTGCAGGCCAGTCATGTTCTTCCACACCGATCTCGACAATCCATTTCTGTATGGACCTTGCTTTGTGCACGGGGGCATTGTCGTGATGAAACAGGAAAGGGCCTTCCCCAAACTGTTGCCACAAAGTTGAAAGCACAGAATCGTCTAGAATGTCATTGTATGCTGTAGCTTTAAGATTTCCCTTCACTGGAACTAAGGGGCCTATCCCAAACCATGAAAAACAGTCCCAGACATTATTCCTCCTCCACCAAAAGTTACAGTTAGCACTATGCATTCGGGCAGGTAGCATTCTCCTGGCATCCGCCAAACCCAGATTCGTCCGTCGGACTGCCAGATGGTGAAGCGTGATTTATCACTCCAGAGAATGCATTTCCACTGCTCCAGAGTCCAATGGCGGCGAGCTTACACCACTCCAGCCAATGATTGGCATTGCACATGGTGATCTTAGGCTTGTGTGCAGCTGCTCGGCCATGGAAATACATTTCATGGAGCTCCCAACGAACAGTTATTGTGCTGACGTTGCTTCCAGGGGCAGTTTGGAACTAGGTAGTGAGTGTTGCAACAGGACAGATTATTTTTATGCGCTACGCGCTTCAGCACTCGGCGGTCCTGTTCTGTGAGCTTGTGTGGCCTACCACTTCGCGGCTGAGCCGTTGTTGCTCCTAGACATTTCCACTTCACAATAACCGCACGTACAGTTGACCAGGGCAGCTCTAGCAGGGCAGAAATTTGACAAACTGACTTGTTGGAAAGGTGGTATCCTATGACGGAGTCACATTGAAAGTCACTGAGCTCTTCAGTACGGGCCAGACTACTGCCAATGTTTGTCTATGGAGATTGCATGTATGTGTGCTCGATGTTATACACCTATCAGCAATGGGTGTGGCTGAAATAGCAGAATCCACTTATTTGAAGGGGTGTCCACATACTTTTGGCCATATTGTGTATATTTCCACACTATGAGGTTGGAATAATACTGTGAAATTGTGAAAATTTGGATAATGCCCTTTTATTGTAAGAGCTGTTTGAAAAGACTGCCTGAAATCTCAGCCTGTTTTGGTGGGATGGAGTTTTGGCCTTAGTAACTAGACCATTATGAAAGAGAGTTTTCTGTTTTCCCCTCCCCACTCAGATCACTCCCAGACAGTCCTAGCAAAGCCATTTTTGTTTCTTTTTTTACCATTTTAATTGAAACAATCACAGTAAGGTACTTAATTGTCACCCAGAAATGATTTGATATTAAGATAAGAACCACTGCATTGCAACTTTAAGTAAATCAGGTGATAAATGAGCTGATAAGGAGACTGGAGTAGGACTTTAAAACAACCCAGCCAGATAACAATCCTCAGAATGCTTTGGTATAAACTCCTGTTTCCTTTTAAACTCTTGTTTCCAAACGCCAGCCAGTAATGTCACTGTACTGTAAATGCACTGTCAAAGTTGTTATGAACAATGCTTGTGAGATTAGACTTTTTATTCATTGACTTCAATGCCTGTTAGAGGTATAATGTCCCTCCCTGGGGGAGAATGAATGAGTATTGAAAGTTTCACTTTACTCTGAAATAGAACTCTCTGTCTGCATTCCCAATGGCACCCTATTCCCTATATACTGTAGTGCACTACTTTTGACCACCGCCCATAGGGTTCTGGTCAAAAGTCGTGCACTATGCAGGGAATAGGGTGCCATTTGGGATTCAGATTCTCTTTCCGGCTGTCCTAAACTCTTGCTTATCTGTTCTAAATTTGGCTGGTGGTAAGACTTCCCGCTCCTAAAATGTCATAACATAACAGACATGAATACATAATCAAGCTCTGTTTCTTTGTGTGTATGTCAATAGTTTAATTGGATTTGCTGTGATACAGGAATTGGGGAAACAATAACTGTTTTATGTTTCTAAATACAAGATTCACCGCCACAAAAGGTACATCTCTCTTCCATGGGCACTGTGCATCTCAGCTGCGCTTCCGCTCTAAAAATCCATGGCAATATTAACTGTGTTACCGTTTAGACCTGTTTTTTGTGGGTCTTAAAGGGCCAGACGAAAATAGAACCTCTGGCTGGATCCCAAATGGCACTCTATTACACATTGCACTACTTTGACCAGAGCCCTAGAGCCCTGGTAAAACGTAGTGCATTATATAGAGAATAGAGTGTAATTTGGGATGAGCCCGTACTGCAGCATTTAATGTCAGCAGAACCAACCCCGATGACTCGGTGGCACACGAAGCGTACAAGGCAAGCAGGTAAAAGCTCCACAATCCATTAGGGATGCAAAAAGACAATACAGACTCAAACTTATCACGGACTACAAAGGCAAATCCAGCTGTGCGGTGACCACTGAAGCCTCCCTTCCAGACGAGCTTAACACATTCTATGCTCGCTTCGAGGCAGACAATACCGAGCCATCCAGGAAGACACTCGCCGCTCCAGACGACCAAGTCCTTTCACTCTCCGAGGCTGATGTGAGGAAAACTCTCAAAAGAGTGAATACTCACAAAGCTGCCGGCCCAGATGGCATCCCTGGCCGCGTCCTCAGAGTGTGTGCTGACCAGCTGGTGGGTGTCTTCTCGGACATCTTCAACCTGTCCCAGGCTGTAGTCCCCACCTACTTTAAGGAGACCACCATTGTCCCAGTGCCCAAGAAAAACAAGGTGACATGCCCAAATGACTATCACCCCGTCACGCTCACCTCAATCATCATGAAGTACTTTGAGGGGCTGGTCATGGCCCACGTCAAGGCCAGTATGCCAGGCACACTGGACCAACTCCAATTTGTCTACCGCTCCAACAGATTCACGGAAGATGCCATTTCGAACGCTATTCATACAGCCGTAACACATCAGGACAAGAGGAACACCTATATGAGAATGCTGTTCATTGACTACAGTTCAGCATTCAACACTATAGTTCTCTCCAAGTTTGACACCAAGCTCAGAGCCCTGGGTCTGGATACCAGCCTCTGCAACTGAATCCTGGACTTCCTGACGGGCAGACCACAGGCTGTGAGGACTGGCAACAACACCTCCTCCACACTGACTCTTAACACAGAGGCCCCCCAGGGGTGTGTCCTCAGTCCTCAGCTGTACTCAGTGTTCACCCACGACTGTGTGGCTTTGCACGACACCAACTCCATCATCAAGTTTGCTGACGACACCACGGTTGTAGGCCTGATAACCAACAATGACGAGTCAGCCTATAGGGAGGAGGTGGCATTGTGGTGTCATGACAACAACCTCTCCCTCAGCGTCAGCAAAGCAAATAAGTTGATCGTTGACTTCAGGAAGCAGAGGAGGGAACATGCCCCGATCCACATCAACGGGACTGCAGTAGAGAGAGTCTTGAGTTTTAAGTTCCACATCACCGAAGACTTGTCATGGACCAACAACACCACCACTCTTGTCAAGAGGGCGTAACAGCATCTCTACTACCTAAGGCAGCTGAATAAATTCTCTCCAGATACTACCGCTGCACCATAGAGAGTGTCCTGAACGATTGCATCACAGCCTGGTATTGGAATTGCTCCGTCCATGACCTCAAGGCCCTCCAGCGGGTTGTGAATCACTGGGACCGTGCTCCCACCCATCCAGGATATCTATTCGAAACAGGTGCCGGAGGAAGGCACGCAGAAAATTAAGATACTACACCTGTAGGTGTTACTAATGACTGATCCTAATCATCCAGACAGAAAAGACAACATTATGCGATTTATGTGAAAAGAGGACATAATACTTTCCTATCATTCATGTGAGGCTAAGCACAGGGTGATTCATGAAAAGAGATGAAGCTCTCCCAGTGCCTGAATGCCCTCTTCTCAGTGTTAATCTGTCTTCATCCAGTAAACATGCGACATGCGACGGTGGTTCCAGGGACCGGCTTGAAGGTGCTGAAGCCCCTCAATAATATTTCTAGCATTAGCACCCCAAATAAAGATTTTATTAGTATTTTATGGGGCCAGAGCCATATGTCTATTCAAAGATCCACAGATTTGTGTTCTCTTTCCTGTCACATGTAACCTTTGTTTAGATAATCTACAGGACAGGAGTGCAAACGCATGTAATGGTGATCTCAAAAGAAGGATGGAAGAGGCTGCTACTCCTCGCCCCCAACCCCCACTCCAAGCTTTGGAGTTCGCAGATACTAGTACGCGCGTGCGCACACTCCATTACGAACTCCGAACTTCAGAAAAAGATGTGCAGCAGTCCATGGCTGGCACGGTCTCTCCTACACAATTCCCCATGGTGTCATTAATGTCCGAAATACACCACTTTGCAATTTCCATGTAATTTCCATTTGCTCACTTTTCGAGCTAGAAGTCTTAAAGAAGGAAGCAGTTTAAGTTCCAAATCGACATTTTATTAATTAACCCTCATGGATAAAGTATGGGATGGGGACTTTATGTTAAACATATGGACGAATCAGTCGATTTCTATTGGATTATCATAAATTATCATAAATTCACATAAGATTCAATAAAGGAATGGGAAATCATTTAATTAAAATCGCCTAGACAGCCTGAAGCCTATAGCCGAATTTTTCAATAGGATTGGCTATTGGCCTACGCATCAATGAAAAAGACAATCATAATTTTATGAATGATAAGTAATTTTCCATGCATTCTGTTGAGCATTATCCAATTAAAACATACTTACTTTAGATTTTTGTTTTTCTGGAAAGATACACCCAAGATCTATTTTATTCTCTTAAAACAGGTAATAATCAACATAGCCTACATAAACACAAAGAAACAGAACATAAATTCCCTGAAGGAGAAAATACTAAATTAATTTGTTATTCAAGTTAAATAACAAGTCATTCCAAAACAGTAAGCCAGATAATATCTAAAGAACTCAGATATACCTTATTATTTGTGGGGGGTTTTGTTGGATTATACACAAGTAGTATCCACACAATTAACATTTTAAAGAAACCAGATGCAGCTGTTCTAAAGGTAATCGAGCAGTCGATAAGCAAAAAGGCAACATTTACCTGCACAGACAACTGTGACTGATCAGACTAGAGTCTGACTACAACATCCTAATACAAAGGTATAGTGTGCTCATTAAGAAGTATTGGTAAGTTTTGTGCGCAACGCATCGCTTACTGTGTATCGTTTTTCCAAACTCTTTTGGAGCGTCATCATTTAAAATTCTTAATGGAAATAAATAAATCTGTCTCCGTTGAACGTTGGTAGTCCTCAACGAGCCAGTGGGTTTTTGAGCGCGATTTCCGGCGGTGTGGGTGCACGCGCTGAACCGTTCATCAGGTGTCCTTACATTTGCCAATTGAAGATTTTCAACTGAGGGTCTGCAGAACCTTCGAATAATCCGCGCACCATTAGCCCTGCACATAGGAGTGCACTGATCTCATTGTTCTAAATCTGGACTTTATCGAGTTTATCCGGAGAACTCATAAAAAATCGTTCTGCCGGTTATTACAGACTGCTTTGGTTTTCGTCTCCCTACAAATATCAAGGTTGTCAGTGAGTCGCACTTGAATGAAACGCACTGTAACACTAGGGGGCAACTTTTGCTAGAAGCAGTTGAGCATTCTCATTACCATTCACCAGGCAATATAGCAATCATACTGCATGATTTATATTGAGTGATGTTTCCAACTCAATAGGTTTTAGCTGATATGAATAGGCCTATGGAAAATGGGAGTTGAAGTCTGATAGGATATCAGGACCAGGCAGGCAGGCCCCTAGGGCACTAGAACACTACAGGCCCATTGGTGAGGACCCTCTGAGGACATACAGTATCAGTATGAGGGAGATCTATATCAACAGCCTGGTCTCATAAACTAGACGTAACATAGTAAATGTATATCCGGGACACTCAAATTAGTATGATATGTTATGTTTGGTATGGTTACAAAGGCCTGGGTGGATGAGTGGGCGTATAACACGAACGTCTAGCAACCCAAAGGTTGCGAGTTTGAATGTCATCACAGACAACTTGAGCATTTTAGCTAATTAGCCACCTTCAACTTCTTACTACTTTTTAGCTACTTTGCAACTACTTAGCATGTTAGCTAACCCTTCCCCTAACCTTAACCCTTTTAGCTAACCCTTCCCCTTCCCCTAAACCTAACCTTAACCCTTCAACCTAACTCTTAAACTTAACCCTAACCTTAACCCTAACCCCTAACCCCTAGCCTAGCTAACGTTAGCCAGCTAGCTAACGTTAGCCACCTAGCTAGAATTCATAACATATCATACATTTTGCAAATGAATAACATATTGTACGTTTTATCATACGAATTGTAAATTTGTAACATATCATACGAAATGGGTGATGGACATCTACAAATTAATACATACCATATGAAACGTAACATATCATACTAAATGGAGTGTCTCGGATTACGTACAGAATAATACGAAATGCTCTGCAGCCAATCATAATACAGATCAGATGGACTAGCCTAGTTCTTCTGTGACTGATTTTATTTTATTTATTTTATTTAACCTTTATTTAACCAGGAAGGGCTCATTGAGATTTAAAATCTATTTTTCAAGAGCGTCCTGGCCAAGATAGGCAGCACCAAGTCATTACAAAAAAATTACAGACAGACAACATGAAAAACTACAAGTAATCTAGTAAAAACCATTCATGAATTCACAAGAGTATAACAATATCAAAAACAGCAAATTAAAAACATTGACAGGTCAGGGAATCAGCCTCAAAATCCTTCATCAGAGATTTAAAAACACCAATCGGGACAAGTTCTTCCAGTTTAAAATTATTTTGTAAGGTGTTCCAAGACGATGGCGCAGAGTACATAAAAGACCTTTTACCAAATTCAGTTCGGACATTTGGAACAGTTAGCAGGATAAAGTCCAGTGAACGAAGAGAGTACCCACCACATTTCTGAACAACAAAAATGCCCAAATAAAAAGGTAGTAAACCCAAAATGGCTTTGTAAATAAAAGTATACCAGTGACTGAGCCTACGAGTGACTAGAGAAGGCCAGCCAACCCTGGTATACAAAGTACAGTGGTGCGTAAGGGTTTTGCAGTTTAAAATAAATCTCAAAGTACCATGATAAAGAGTGTCAATTGATCTCAAACACTGAGCGGAAGCATTCATATATAAAATATCCCCATAGTCTAGTAAAGGCATAAATGTAGCTGATACTAGCCTCCTTCTGGCTTCAAAAGAAAAACAGGCCTTATTCCTAAAATAAAATCCCAATTTCAGCTTCAATTTTTTTGTAAGTTGTTGAATATGCAATTTAAAAGAGAGGCCGTCATCAATTAGAATTCCAAGATATTTATATGAGGTTACAACCTCAATCTCCTTGCCCTGACAGGTAGTAACAGGTGAAAGGTTCAGAGGTCTATTTCTTGCATTAGAAAACACCATTAGTTTAGTTTTGTCAGTATTGAGGATAAGCTTCAATTGACACAAGGTATGTTGAACAGTATAAAAAGCAGTTTGCAAGTTCTGGAAAGCTTTTGTAAGAGATGAGGCACAACAGTAAATAACAGTATCATCAGCATAAAAATGAAGTTGTGCATTTTGGACATTTTTGTCTAAATCATTAATATAAATAGTGAATAAGAGAGGACCAAGTACAGAGCCCTGGGGCACACCATTCAGGACAGACAATTTAACAGACATAAGCCCATCAAATTGAGTGCACTGAGTTCTATCAGACAGATAGTTAGCAAACCATGCAACTGCATGCTCCGAAAGACCTACACTCAACAATCTCTGCCTTAGTATAGCATGATCAACTGTATCAAAAGCCTTAGAGAGATCAATAAAAAGTGAGACACAGTGCTGTTTTTTGTCAAGGGCTTCAGTGATATCATTTAAAACCTTCATGGCTGCTGTAATTGTGCTATGCTTCTTCCTGAAGCCCGATTGATACATTGATAAAATAGAGTTAGTAAATAAAAACTCTTTTAGCTGTTCACTTACAAGGGTTTCAAGTATTTTCACCAGGGGTGACAGCTTTGAGATTGGCCTATAATTATTTAAAAATGTTTTGAGTCTTACTCTGGGACAAAACAAACAAAGTAAACCAATGCAGGGCCTAGGCTACAACTAAAGGGTAGGTTATGATGCAATATAGAGGTAGCCAGTGCCAGTCTGTTTGTGCTATCATGCCAACTCCTTGTCACTCATTGTCATGCCAAATGTTTGAGCAATGGAGTTGGCAAAATTACAAACAGATCTGGGACCAGGCGAGGTTGTCTTTTAGATGTATAAATAGGTCTAAATCAGGTTGCATGATACCCAGAGGTCATATGATAGGCTACATGGCTAAGCAAGAACTACAACATTGTCATTGATCTCTGTTTACTTCTGTAATGTAACAGGTTACGGCATGTTTCTTTGCAGTTATTGGAGATACTCATGTCTTACCATCTGTTTTGTTTTCAGACAGTACTTCTGTTTCTGTATGTAAACCTAAGAATATAAAATTGTTGCATATGAATGTGTTATGATATTTGATAAGGGCACATGCTCAATCTAGAAATCTGCAATCAAAATGATTAGATTTCACTGAAATTGTAGATGTAATTGAATCCTGGATTATGTATTTTTTATTCGTTATAATGAGGAGATTAATAATGTACTACCAATGGTTTTATGTGCAAGAACTGTAATGGAGATGGAGGTTGCGGGGGGGGACTGATATAAATAGTCATTTTTACAATGTCGGCTCAATTGATAACTTCCTATTGAGAAATTCAGAATGAATACTTGCTCTCTAATTACCCTACCACACTAGTGTTGCGAGACTATGTGAGGTAATTTGACATACACCGTCCTGTCCAGGGGGTGTACTTGTACATCAAGCTGCATCACACAGAACAAAATATATCGTTAGGCTTCTGCTCTATGGGCCGCTCTGGCTCGAAGCTTTACTTACTTAATGTGCCTAAATCTCCAAGAAAGCTGAACACATTGGTCAGGTATCAGCTGCTCTGTCCGTTTCTATTTTGCTTTCAAATGGACAAAAAACATTATCGCTAGGAGCAGCTTGTGCTTTTTCACTGTCTGTCTGACACTTCTAGACTTCACATGGGAGCTATGCTGCTCAAAGCAAGCGCAAACAGACACACAGACACACACTCACACACACACACACACACACACACACACACACACACACACACACACACACACACACACACACGCGCATCCTCAGTGCCTGTCGCTTTGCTACAAATGGAGTGCTGTCCTGAATGTGCTGAAATAGCCCCCCTGTCATCTTTTGTGAACATTACAGTGGGTTTAGGGTAGAACGTAATGAACAGGTGTGCCGATGAAAAGGGCCTTGGCGGAGTGTTGATAATGTAATGAAATTGTGCCAAGTCTGTATGAATGAACACTTGTTGTGGAGGGAGATAACACACAGCCTGAAGCAGATGCAGAGAGCCGGCATGATGAATGGTACTGTATTTTTGACATAAAGGAGCAGATAGCAGTAATCAGAGGACTTTAGGTCTGGTATATCCAAATGAGTGTCTTTTTCCCCAACCAATTCAATACCTCAGTGTGGTAGATTACCAAGCATAGGGGTCAACTCAGTTGCAACTTGCCCTGCATTTACTGTCAGAAAGTACATTCACATACTATAATCTCAAGTGAATATCCAATCCATTCCTTTGATTCTGTGGGGTAACATGTACTTCAATTGTGGATAAAATTGCAGGCCTATCACATGTTAGAAGAATCTATATAAACTGAACAAAAATATAAACGCAACATGTAAAGTGTTGGTCCCATGTTTCATGAGCTGAAATAAAAGATCCCAGAAATTCTCCATACACACAAAAAGCTTATTTCTCTCAAATGTTGTGCACAAATTTGTTTACATCCCTGTTAGTGAGCATTTCTTCTTTGCCAAGATAATCCATCCACCTGACAGGTGTGGCATATCAAGAAGCTGAGTTAACAGCATGATCATTACACAGGTGCACCTTGTGCTGGGGAAAATAAAAGGCCACTCTAAAATGTGCAGTTTTGTCACACAACACAGTGCCACAGATGTCTCAAGTCTTGAGGGAGCGTGCAATTCGCATGCTGACTGCAGGAATGCCCACCAGAGTTGTTGCCAGAGAATTGAATGTTTCTCTACAATAAGTTGCCTCCAACGTCTTTTTAGAGAATTTGACAGTACGTCCAACCACAGACCAAGTGTAACCACGCCAGCCCAGGACCTCCACATCTGGCATCTTCACCTGCGGGATCGTCTGAGACCAGCCACCCGGACAGCTGATGAAACTGAGGAGTATTTCTGTCTGTAATAAAGCCCTTTTGTGGGAAAATACTCATTCTGATTGGCTGGGCCTGGTTTCCCAGTGGGTAGGCCTATGCCCTCCCAGGCCCACCCATGTCTGCACCCCTGCCCAGTCATGTGAAATTCATAGATTAGGGCCTATTTAATTTATTTCAATTGATTGATTTCCTTATATGAACTGTAACTCAGTAAAACCATTGAAATTGTTGCATGTTGCGTTTATATTTTTGTTCAGTACAATTCTGTGAGCCATCCCATTCATTTCTGAAAGAGACTATCTTTGCTAAAAGTCTATTCATTAAATATATATATTCAATACAACACCAGCGACCAGGTCAGGTGTTGAACTGACAGATAGCATGTTGTGGATACAAGTCCTGCTCAGGCTTCCTTGTGAGTTCGTTTAAGTACTTTATAACCACTGTACATGTACAGCAAGGCCGGTTGACTGAATGACACGTGTGGAAACCCCCTGTGGCTCCCCCAAAACTAAGAGCTTTCAACTGCCCACAATGACACCCCTCCTCATTCCGGTGCCAAGGTGTCTGGCTGTTGAACTCTCTCAACTCCCTGACCTTGATCAGAATCACCAGACATATCTAGCCAATCAGCTGCAGGCAATTACCTGGTTTGGAGCAGTTAAGGCTGCTCTGACCTTAGTCTCCTCAAGCTGCACAGAGAGAGCTGATGCTCTTGTATCTCTGTGCTGCTCCCTTTCACCTCTGGACTCTCCATCCAAGGACTACCACCTCTGGACACATTTATTCTGGTCTCCTTTAGTGTGTGTGCGTCAATGCCTAAAATACCACACATCACACTTCACATCACACGTTATCTTCACACATCACTCCTATTCTCCTGTAATGCTGGTGTGTGTTGAGCCTGGCAATAAACCTGTGTTCTTTACCCGTCTCCTACTGATCCATCTCCCTCTAACCTGGGACCTAGGGCAGTTGTTCCATCAACCTTTTACTAGCAACTCTATGGGTCTACCTCTTACCGGGTGGCGCTCTCTTTCATGCATTGGAAAACTCTGATAGAATGATAACACACTGACAAATCGCAAAAGTGCTTTATCACAGTGGTGTAGGGATTTTGGAGCGATGGTGGAAAAACATTATTCACATATCTTTGGTCTGTAAAAAAATATGATTTTAAATGGACTATATTGAGTAGATTCTGTATACATTTCAATCTCACCCAATCACTATATTTACTATGCCATCCCTCCTGCTCCGGCTGGTATTTGCGCAAGTAATTGTGCTCGAAAAAGACATTGCACTACTACACAACTTTGATGAATGCTGTTACAGTAATGAATCACAGTCTCATAAAGATGTACCTAGAGGTCTGAAAGGAAGGGAGCTGAGGGCGACAAGTTGTGGGTGCACTCCAGCAGGCCGTTAAAAGCCCAGGGCTGTGTGCGTCCCAAATGGCACCCTATTTCCTGAAATAGTGCACTACATGTAGAGAATATGGTGCCATTTGGGATGCAGCGCAGGGCCATGGATCGGATCAGAACCCATTAACCTTGGTGACCTGACCCAGTGGCGGAGCAGCTAAGTGCTGAGTGCTCTAAACAGGAAACATCTCCTTCGGAGTGTCAGGGAAGCAGGGGACTTGTTAGCATCATGTTGCGTTACATTGGATTATGTGATGTTATCCAGGGCAGTGTGTGCATGGTCTAGTAGGATATCCATATCAGGCCTGCTATAGGTCGGAATGACTTGTGGAATAAGCTACTGTAACTCTTCATGGATTTTTAAATGAGGTTAGAACGACCCAAACCATTTCACACTGTACTAAACCAGCGCTTTCCTCCAGTATCTGTATTTTTCACTCACAATTAAGAGAGAAGATTACTTTATTGTCCATGTCCACAGGAAAAGGAAACGTGTCTCTCTGCATTATATCAACCCCACCGAGACACACACACATACAGCCACCTCCACAAAGAGGTTGGAGCACAAGGTCAACTACAGTGCAGCACCCCTGTAGCAGCCTTCTGAATACCAAGGCAGTGAAACGATTCTTGGAAGCAAACATGTTGCCATTGAAAGGAAACATATCTGAAATATGAGGAGACTTAATAGTCCAAAAGGTTACCCAAGATCAAAGACACACAGGAGCAAGAGAGAGAACGGCTACAACCACTGCATCATGGGAATGCAGAGGAGAGACAGAGGAGAGACAGAGGAGAGACAGAGGAGAGACAGAGCTTCTGTGCAGTGCAAAGAAGAACAATTTCTTAACAGGTTTGCGTTTTTCGTCATGAATCTTGTTCTGGAGGAAGCTCTGCAGAGTGGTCACTAGCTGGCACAACCACAAAGTAATACAATCTGATTTTAAACCTAACACTAACCTTAACCCTAACCTTAACCACACTGTTAACCCTAATGCCAAACCCTAACCTTCAATTTTGAATTTTGAATTCATTAATTGTTACAATATAGAAAATGTTGACATTGCAGCTGGCCTATCTAAGGGGAAATTGCTCAATTCTGCCTCCAGGACAATAAACATCAACCTGCACTTTCTAACGGAATGCCTGGAGGGTGTTTAGTCATCATACCCTCTGCTAAGCACTGTTTACAGAGAACAGAGTCATCTTTAGGTGTCTGCCAGTGAGCCAGCCAAGGCCCCATCCAACTTAACAAAGCCATCTGGAATGTCGCCGGAGTGTGAAACAGTGAAACGGCACCCTGCACAGAGGGATAATTGGAGAAATAAAGATCTGTCATATGCCAGCCTTTTGCCCATCAGTCCTGGGTTGACGCTATGCCAGGCTAGCTGAGAAGATGTGCAGGTCACGCCCCTGTATATAAAAACAATAACACTCAGACAGTCCTCTTTAGCTCAGTTGGTAGAGCAAGGTGCTTGTACCACCCAAACGTAAAATGTATGCACCAATGATTTATATATACACTAGATGACTAACAGGGGGTGCTGTTTTGAAGCCACCATGCCTCCATCTTGGCACTCCCCCACATACACATTAATGCATACTTTAAAATTATATTATGTGAGCTAAACATTTAAAAAAGTAAAGTATATAAAAACATTTTCCTTAAAGTAGAATTTTTTTAAAGTTCCAATATGGCTTCAAAGCCTCTCATTGGCCAGTACATAGCATCAGCAATCCAGGGTTTATATACACTACTGTCACGGAATCAGCCGAGGCTGCTCCTCCTCCTTGCTCGGGCAGGCTTCGGCGTTCGTCATCCCTGGAGTACTAGCTGCCACCGATCTATGTTTCGGTGTTTGTCTAGTTTGTCTTGATTGTTTTCACCTGTTTCCCATTATGTTACATTGTATTCCCTTTATAACCCCCTGTCTCTCATTGGTTATTGTGTGTGATTGTTTTCCGTGAGGTCGGCAGTGTTCGGGTGTATGCGTATTTTGTTCCTCCCTGTTTGGAGGTTTTGTTTGTATTTTTGATTACTGTGCAAGTAAAGTTCGTCTGCCAGTAGCTCGGTGTCCTGCGCTTGACTTCGCTCACAGCATACACGTCGCCTTGACAGAATCACACACCATACATGGAGTCAGCAGGACCGGCGGTGCCAGCTGGATCAATGGAGGAACGCGTCGAACACCAAGCGGCCATGATCCAGGCTCTCGGCACCGCCATGGAACGGGTGGTGAGCACTATGGAGCGATGGGAAAGAGGGAGTCTGCCTACGCCTCTTCCAACGATACCACCACCATCGGCGATGCCCATCGCTTCACCTCCGGGGTCCAGTGGGATTCGGCTCTCGCTCCCGAGGGATTATGATGGCACAGCGGCCGGGTGTCAGGGTTTCCTGCTCCAGGTTGAACTCTACCTAGCAACCATCCACCCGGTGCCCTCGGGATACGAGAGCGTGTCCGCCCTCATCTCCTGTCTGTCCGGCAAGGCGCTGGAGTGGGCCAACGGCGAGTGGGGGGGAATAGACGCTGCTACTGTCAACTATGCAGAGTTCACCCGCCGCTTCAGGGCAGTATTCGATCATCCACCAGAGGGTAAAGCGGCAGGTGAGCGTCTATTCCACCTTAGACAGGGGAGGAGGAGCGCACAGGAGTTCGCGCTGGACTTCCGGACGCTGGCTGCCAACGTAGGATGGAATGAGAGGGCCCTCATCGACCACTACAAATGTAGCCTGAGGGAGGATGTGCGTCGGGAATTGGCCTGCAGGGACACCAACCTCAGCTTCGACCAACTGGTGGACATGTCCATTCGTCTGGATACCCTGTTGGCTACCCGCGGAAGTCCGGATTCAGGGCCGTCCATTCCATCCCCCAGCACTTCCGAGCCAACCCCTATGGAGCTCGGAGGTGCTGGTGCTAGGGAGACCAGGAGAGAGACCAGGAGGGAGGCCGTCCCCTGCACCAACTGTGGCCGCAGAGGACACACTGCTGGTCGGTGCTGGGGAGGGTCTCCTAGGAATCGAGGCGGTAGGCAGCGCACTGATGAGTCATTCCAGGTGAGTAGGCACCCAACTCACCCAGAGCTCTCTGTTGCGCATATGTGTATTAAAGTTGTGTTTCCCAAGGTTTTTCCTCACTACCAGCATAAGGCGCTAGTAGATTCAGGCGCAGCTGGGAATTTTATCGATCGCCAATTCAATTATAAGTTAGGGATTCCTATTGTACCTGTTGATGTGCCCTTCCCCATCCAAGCCCTAGATAGCCGCCCTTTGGGGTCAGGATTGATTAGGGAAGTCACAGCGCCTCTCAGGATGAAAACGAAGGAGGGCCATGAGGAGATAATTTGTTTGTATTTGTTTGATTCTCCTGCATTTCCCGTGGTGTTGGGGCTTCCCTGGTTAACATCTCATGACCCCCACATTTCATGGCAACAGATGGTCTGATCAGTGTTTCGGGCGGTGTGTAGGTGTTTCCGTAGGGGCAACGACGGTGGAAAGCCCGAACCAAGTTCCCACCATGCACATTCCACCTGAGTATTCCGATTTGGCACTCGCCTTCTGTAAAAAGAAGGTGACTCAATTACCACCTCATCGACAGGGGGATTGTGCGATAGACCTCCAAGTAGACGCTGCGCTTCCGCGTAGTCATGTGTATCTTCTGTCTCAGGAGGAGACGGCGGCTATGGAGACATACGTCACTGAATCTCTGAGACAGGGATACATACGGCCGCCACTTCCCCTGCGTCCTCGAGTTTCTTTTTTGTGAAGAAGAAGGATGGGGGTTTACGCCCATGTATTGATTACCGTGGTCTCAATCAGATCACAATCAAATACAGCTATCCTCTCCCTCTGATTGCTAGTATGACAGAGTCATTACACGGGGCGCGATTCTTCACAAAATTGGATCTCAGGAGCGCGTACAACCTGGTGTGCATTAGGGAGGGAGATGAGTGGAAGACAGCATTCAGTACCACCTCGGGTCACTATGAGTACCTCGTCATGCCATACGGTTTAATGAATGCTCCTTCAGTCTTCCAATCATTTGTGGACAAGATTTTCCGGGACTTGCATGGGCAGGGTGTAGTGGTGTATATTGATGACATTCTAATATACTCCGCTACACGAGCCGAGCATGTGTCCCTGGTGCGTCGAGTGCTTGGTAGACTGTTAGAGCATGACCTGTATGCAAAGGCGGAGAAATGTATGTTCTTCCAGGAGTCCATCTCCTTCCTGGGACATCGGTTGTCCGCGTCAGGGGTGGAGATGGAGATTGACCGCGTTTCTGCCATGCGTAATTGGCAGACTCCCACCACGGTGAAGGAAGTGCAGCGGTTCTTGGGTTTTGCCAATTACTACCGGAGGTTTATCCGGGGCTTTGGACAGGTAGCAGCTCCCATTACCTCCCTGCTAAAGGGGGGTCCGGTGCGTCTGCAGTGGTCGGCTGAGGCGGACAGGGCGTTTAGACATCTGAAGGACCTGTTTACCTCGGCTCCGGTGCTGGCACATCCGGATCTTTGGCGTTCCAAGTTGAGGTGGATGCATCCGAGGCTGGGATCGGCGCTGTGCTGTCTCAGCGCTCGGGTACGCCACCAAAACTCCGCCCCTGTGCTCTCTATTCTAAGAAGCTCAGTCCGGCGGAGCGCAATTATGACGTGGGGGACAGGGAGCTGTTGGCTGTGGTTCAAGCCCTGAAGGTGCGGAGGCATTGGCTTGGGTGGGCTAAACACCCTTTTCTCATTTTGACTGACCATCGTAACCTGGAGTACTTCCGGGCAGCGAGGAGGCTGAACCCTCGCCAGGCAAGGTGGGCTATGTTTTTTTCCTGATTTGTATTTAAGCTCACCTATAGACCAGGGTCACAGAACGCTAAGGCAGACGCCCTGTCCCGAATATATGACACAGAGGAGAGGTCCATTGAGCCCACTCCCATACTTCCGGAGTCTTGTCTGGTGGCACCGGTGGTGTGGGAGGTTGATGCGGACATCGAGCAGGCGTTACTTACCGATCCTACTCCCCCACAGTGTCCAGAGGGTCAGAAGTATGTGCCGCTCGAGGTCCGCGATCGATTGATATATTGGGCTCACATGTCACCCTCCTCTGGTCATCCTGGTATTGGTCGGACAGTGCACTGCCTTAGTGGGAAGTACTGGTGGCCCACTTTAGCTAAGGACGTGAGGGTTTATGTTTCCTCCTGCTCGGTGTGCGCCCAGTGTAAGGCGCCTAGACACCTGCCCAGAGGGAAGTTACAACCCCTACCCGTTCCACAACGGCCGTGGTCTCACCTATCGGTGGATTTTGTCACAGACCTTCCCCCTTCCCAGGGGAACACGACGATCTTGGTCGTTGTGGATCGGTTTTCGAAGGCCTGCCGTCTCATTCCTATGCCAGGTCTCCCTACTGCCCTACAAACTGCTGACGCCCTGTTCACACACGTCTTCCGGCACTACGGGGTGCCTGAGGATATAGTGTCTGATCGGGGTCCCCAGTTCACCTCTAGAGTCTAGAGGGCGTTTATGGAACGTCTGGGGGTCTCGATTAGCCTTACCTCAGGTTTTCACCCCGAGAGTAATGGGCAGGTGGAGAGAGTGAACCAGGATGTGGGTAGGGTTCTGAGGTCCTATTGCCAGGACCGGCAGGAGGAGTGGTCGGGATATATTCCCTGGGCAGAGATAGCCCAAAACTCACTCCGTCACTCCTCCACTAACCTTACGCCTTTTCAGTGTGTGCTAGGTTATCAGCCGGTCCTGGCACCTTGGCATCAGAGCCAGATCGAAGCCCCTGCGGTGGACGAGTGGTTTTGGCGCTCGGAAGAAACCTGGAACGCTGCGCATGTCCATCTGCAGCGGGCTATCAGGCGGCAAAAGGCGAGCACCGATCACCACCGCAGTGAGGCTCCGGTGTATGCACCGGGAGATCGGGTCTGGCTCTCGACCCGAAACCTGCCCCTTCGCCTGCCCTGCCAGAAGCTGGGTCGGCGGTTTGTGGGGCCATTTAAAGTCCTGAGGAGATTGAACGAGGTATGTTATAGGTTACAACTGCCCATTAATTACCGCATTAACCCCTCGTTCCATGTGTCTCTCCTCAGGCCGGTGGTGGCTGGTCCACTCCAGGAGAATGAGGTACGAGAGGCTCCTCCGCCCCCGTTGGACATCGAGGGGGCTCCGGCGTACTCAGTCCGTTCCATCTTGGATTCGAGGCGTCGGATGGGGGGCCTGCAGTATCTCGTGGAGTGGGAGGGGTACGGTCCGGAGGAACGGTGCTGGGTCCCTAGGAGGGACATCCTAGATCCCTCCATGTTGAGGGACTTCTACCGGAGTCATCCGACTCGCCCTGCTCCGCGTCCTCCTGGCCGTCCCCGAGGCCGGGGTCGGCGCACGGCTGGAGCCGCGCGTCAAGGGGGGGTTACTGTCACGGAATCAGCCGAGGCTGCTCCTCCTCCTTGCTCGGGCAGGCTTCGGCGTTCGTCGTCCCCGGAGTACTAGCTGCCACCGATCTATGTTTCGGTGTTTGTCTAGTTTGTCTTGATTGTTTTCACCTGTTTCCCATTATGTTACATTGTATTCCCTTTATAACCCCCTGTCTCTCATTGGTTATTGTGTGTGATTGTTTTCCGTGAGGTCGGCAGTGTTCGGGTGTATGCGTATTTTGTTCCTCCCTGTTTGGAGGTTTTGTTTGTATTTTTGATTACTGTGCAAGTATAGTTCGTCTGCCAGTAGCTCGGTGTCCTGCGCTTGACTTCGCTCACAGCATACACGTCGCCCTGACAACTACCAGTCAAAAGTTTGGACACACCTACTCATTCAAGGGTTTTTCTTTATTTTTACGTGGTACAATAATAGTGAAGACATCAAAACTATGAAATAACACATATGAAATCATGTAGTAACCAAAAAAGTGTAAACAACTCAAAATATATTTTATATTTCAGATTTTTCAAATAGCCATCCTTTGCCTTGATGACAGCTTTGCACACTCTTGGCATTCTCTCAACCAGCTTCATGAGGTAGTCACCTGGAATGCATTTCAATTAACAGGTGTGCTTTCTTAAAAGTTAATTTGTGGAATTTCTTTCCTTCTTAATGCGTTTGAGCCAATCATTTGTGTTGTGACAAGGTAGGGGGGGGTATACAGAAGATAGCCCTATTTGGTAAAAGACCAAGTCCATATTATAGCAAGAACAGCTCAAATAAGCAAATAGAAACGACAGTCCATCATTACTTTAAGACATGAAGGTCAGTCAATATGGAACATTTCAAGAACTTTGAAACTTTGAAAGTTTCCAGCGCTATGATGAAACTGGCTCTCATGAGGACCGCCACAGTAATGGAAGACCCAGAGTTACCTCTGCTGCAGAGGATAAGTTAATTAGAGTTACCAGCCTCAGAAATTGCAGCCCAAATAAATGCTTCACAGAGTTCAAGTAACAGACACATCTCAACATCAACTGTTCAGAGGAGACTGTGTGAATCAGGCCTTCATGGTCGAATTGCTGCAAAAGAACCACTACTAAAGGACACCATTAAGAAGAAGATACTTGCTTGGGCCAAGAAACACGAGCAATGAACATTAGACCGGTGGAAATCTGTCCTTTGGTCTGATGAGTGTAAGGGCTATTTTACCAAGAAGGAGAGTGATGGAGTGCTGCATCAGATGACCTGGCCTCCACAATCCCCTGACCTCCACGCAATTGAGATGGTTTGGGATGAGTCGGAACGCAGAGTGAAGGAAAAGCAGCCAACAAGTGCTCAGCATATGTGGGAACTCCTTCAAGAATGTTGGAAAAGCATTCCAGGTGAAGCTGGTTGAGAGAATGCAAAGAGTGTGCAAAGCTGTCATCAAGGCAAAGGGTGGCTATTTGAAGAATCTCAAATATAAAATATATTTTGATTTGTTTACACTTTTTTGGTTACTACATGATTCCATATGTGTTATTTCATAGTTTTGATGTCTTCACTATTATTCTACAATGTAGAAAATAGTAAAAACAAAGAAAAACCCTTGAATGAGTAGGTGTGTCCAAACTTCTGACTGGTACTGTACATCATCGGCATATATTATTATTACAAATAGTATTATACTGTATCTTTATCTAAGACCAGGTTGCTTAACAACAAAAAAGAGAATTAATGGGAGAATTTAAGTTGGTGTTTAGGTGAACTAACGACAAAGGTTAGGTGAATTTACGTAGCAGGTAAATACAGTAGGCCTATAGTTAATGCTTATCTGTCAATAACCCAGTAATTAACCCACAACAGTGGAAATCATTTAAATAAGCCTGTGACAAACTCAAGGGTAACAGATGGTGTGATCTAATATTGGAGCAAAGCAAGAACACCATTAATGTCATGGCATCATCTTGTATATAGAAAAATAGGTGTTCACATGAGTAGGTGTTAATAGTATGAAAATGACAGTGTAAGAAATAGCCTCAGATCATGTTTCCTTCTATACCAGCTTAGACAGTGAGTTAAAGTGTATATGTAATGCTTACGTTCTTCCCACAGAACTAAAAATAGATTTATATGGTTCTTCCTCTACCTATCACCATTATAATGCACCCCATGCCTGGGCAGAGGATGCGGAAAATATTCCAGCTGTAAAAAGGCGAGAGCAATGTCGGTCGAAATACTAAACAGTCAACTTTTTGATAATCTGATTAGAATTGCAAATGAGGAAGTCAAATATATATTTTTAAGTGAATAAAAGAAAACGCAGCTTTCCCCTGTAATACTGAAAATCAATGAGAAAGGATGAGAGAGGAGTCTTCACACAGACAGAAAGCCCTTTTAGTCCATCTCTCATATGAAATGAGCATTGCCATTTCTTGGTCGTTATCTAAAGCAAGATGGCTTTCGCTAACGAAAAGTGCTGTATTAGGTCCCAAAATGTCACATATTACTGCACCCAGTCAAGGAAAAACAAGTTCATGGTGTTATGAATATCTTTAAAAACTCTTAAAAGTATCGACATGATCCAACTGACTTGATCCAGATAATTGCTTCAGCCCCATACAATTACTGTTATGTGGGCAGCTTGTCTCTCCCTTTTCTGTTTCCCTTCCTCCTTGTTTTGTCCCCTCTTTGTCTGTTGTATCTGTATGTGTGTTTGTCCCCTTTATGTGGGTGTGTCTGGAGTGGATCAGGGGGCGTGCTCAGGATCTGCCTCTCCTGTGCAGCTGCGGGTTGTTTCCAGTGATTCCTGCCTACGCAGCTGCATCCTATTCTCTCATCAACCTGCACTACTAATTCCTGGGCATGGCTCTCCACCGGCGCCAGATCGTTGTTCTTACTAGAGCGGTAACTTGGCTCACCAGTAAAGTTATATTATCTTAGTCTTCAGCCTGGCGTTTTACTCTCCTTAACCTGTCGTTTGTTTTGTCTTCAGTTCAGACATACCTCCCGGCCTGCCTGCCTTCGTGCCTGCCTGCCTGCCTGCCTCAGCCTCCCCTTCCTCCGGAGCCAACTAGCCCACTCTGTTCCTTTTCTTCTGTTGTTTTTTGGACTATGACAAATTGAACTTTTATTAAAAGTATTTTTGTTTCCTCCACTCCCTTAGTCGTGTTTGTTTCTCTGAGTGCTGGGTTGAACCATAGCGTAACAGAACGATCTGGCCATGGACCCAACAGAGAAACAGCACGGGGCAAACGAAGACAGCTTCCAACAAGCTATCCAGGCTCAAGGAACGTTGCTAGGACAGCATGACCAATTGATTCGGACTCTTGTGGAAGATAATCATCAACTGCTGAACCAGGTGACTCAGTTAACTACACAAGTCTCTAAATTGTCTGTTATCAGTTCTCCATCTCTCTCTGACCCCCAGTTTGATGCACCCCAAGTTGTTTCCTCGGACATTATGCAGGCTTCGTTCCGTCGGGAACCCCCTGTCACGTCGCTTGAACCGTTCAATGGAGAATTGGATAAGTGCCGGGGATTTTTGCTTCAGTGTGACTTGATTTTTCGGCAGAGACCACTGTCGTTTTCTACTGATTCCTCTAAGGTACATTATGTTCTGGGGCTGTTAAGAGGGAGAGCTCTGGTTTGGGCTGAGGCTGTGTGCTCAGATCAAACTTTGACTGGATTGACTTTTGCTGATTTTTCTGCTAAATTGAAGACTGTTTTTGACCATCCTGACCATGTGGGTAATTCCTCCAAGATACGTTTTAATTTGAGGCAGGGTTCTAACAGTGTGGCAGAGTACTCTATTGAGTTCTGGACGTTGGCAGCGGACTCCAAGTGGAACAATGTGGCACTTCAAGGAGCATTTCTAAACGGTTTGAATGAAGCCATTAAGGATGAACTGGCTGCTCGTGATGAGCCACATGATTTACATTCTCTCGTTTCCCTGTCCATTAAGCTAGACAACCGGTTGCGGGCGAGGCGTCGGGAGAGAGGCGGTCGGCCACATCTAGGAGGACGAGTTCCCCAGCCTTCAACCACTCGAGTCTCGCTTCCCCGGAGCCGGCAGCTTCTTGTTCCTGATCCCATCCCGAGCACAGAGGAGGAACCAATGCAAGTGGGTCGAGCTCAACTACCTCCAGCAGAGCGGCATCGGCGCCTCCAGGCAGGTGAGTGCCTGTACTGTGGAGACGCCACACACATTCTGGCTACATGCCCTAAGCGACCCAAAAGACAAGGCTCGCTCGTAACGGTGGGTCTACTTGCGAGCCCAGAGTTAGATCCGGAACCCGTCATTCCCCGATTACAAGTACCTGTAACCTTACGTTTCCAGAGTCATTCCCTGCCACTCTCAGCTCTCATAGACTCAGGTGCAGAAGACAACTTTATTAGCCAGCAGTTCGTTACACAAGCTCGTATCCCCATGGAGCCACTACCTACCCCCATTCGGGTCACAGCCCTTGATGGGCGCCTCCTCGCGGAGATAACTCATCAAACCTCCCCCGTTTCCCTAGTGATTTCTGGCAATCATTGTGAAAGCATTCAGTTAAGAGTTATGTCTGGCTCAGCTACCTCCCTAATCCTTGGCTTCCCCTGGTTGGCTCTTCACAACCCACAAATTGATTGGACACGTCACACCATTCTCAGTTGGAGCACTAACTGCCATTCAGAGTGCCTTAGATCAGCGGTTCCCCCCACTAAGTGTAACCCAACTCATCCCTCAGCTCCTCTCGATCTGTCATCTGTCCCCAAAGAATACCATGACTTAGCGGAGGTTTTCAGTAAGGACAAGGCTCTGTCTCTACCACCACATAGGCCTTATGATTGCCCTATTGAACTGCTTCCTGGTGCTCCCTTGCCCTCTAGTCGCTAATACAATCTGTCCCGACCGGAAAGAGAGGCAATGGAGCAGTATATTGGGGATTCTCTGGCCTCGGGCATAATCCGTCCCTCGTCGTCTCCTTTGGGTGCAGGGTTCTTTTTCGTGGAAAAGAAAGACAAGTCGTTACGCCCCTGTATCGATTTCAGGGGTTTAAACAACATAACTGTTAAAAACAAGTATCCCCTTCCACTCATCAACTCAGCTTTTGAACCTCTGCATGGCGCCACAGTTTTTTCCAAGCTCGACCTCAGGAACGCTTATCACCTTGTCCGAATCCGAAAGGGAGATGAGTGGAAAACCGCTTTCAACACTCCACTGGGACATTTTGAGTATTTGGTCATGCCCTTTGGGCTCTCAAACGCCCCTGCTGTTTTCCAAGCCATGGTGAACGATGTTCTTAGGGATTTTTTGAACCGTTTTGTCTTTGTATACCTGGATGATATTCTTGTTTTTTCCAAGTCACCCGAGGAGCATGAGTCACACGTCCGTCAAGTCCTTCAACGGCTCTTGGAGAACAAGCTGTACGTCAAAGCAGAAAAGTGTGAGTTCCACAAACAGTCTACATCGTTCCTTGGTTTCATAATTGAGAGCGGGCAGGTGAAGGCGGACCCCGAGAAGATCCGGGCAGTGACGGAATGGCCCACACCCACCACCCGTAAGCAACTTCAACGATTTTTGGGCTTTGCTAACTTCTACCGTAGATTCATTAAGGGTTTTAGTAAAGTGGTGGCACCCCTTACTAGACTCACATCCCCAAAAGTCCCTTTTCTGTGGTCCCCTGAGGCGGAGCAGGCGGTAGGGGTTTTTAAGGAACTGTTTTCCACCTCCCCCGTGTTTATACACCCCAATACCTCTCTGCAGTTTGTTGTGGAGGTGGACGCATCGGACTCAGGTGTGGGAGCAGTCCTCTCCCAGCGCTCCCCCACTGACCAAAAGCTTCACCCCTGTGCTTTTTTCTCCAAGAAATTGTCACCCACAGAACGGAATTACGACGTTGGAAACCGGGAACTGCTGGCGGTCAAGCTAGCACTGGAAGAATGGCGGCACTGGCTGGATGGAGCTGAACTGCCGTTTGTGGTCTGGACAGACCACAAAAACTTGGCTTACATCCAAGCCACTAAGAGACTCAACTCACGCCAAGCCAGATGGGCCCTGTTTTTTAGTAGGTTTAACTTTATTCTTACATACAGACCGGGGTCAAGAAATGTTAAACCAGATGCTTTGTCCCGCCAGTTTGCTGACCCTTCGGAGACCAGCGAGCCTGAGGCAGTCCTGCCTTCCTCATGCGTCGTGTCGGCAGTACAGTGGGAGATCGAGTCTCTTGTGAAGACTGCACTTGCCACGGACCCGGGACCGGGTGATGGACCTCCCAACCTACTCTTTGTTCCCGAGACGGTCCGGTCTCAGGTGTTGCAGTGGATTCACACCTCCCGTTTTGCTGGTCACCCTGGGATGAGACGCACGTTGACGCTGCTTAGGAGACATTTTTGGTGGCCTTCAATGGAAACTGACGTTCGGGCTTTTGTGGCAGCCTGTTCAACCTGTGCTCGGGGCAAAGCCTCCCATCAATCCCCTTCTGGGCTGCTGCTACCCCTCCCAGTTCCCAGCCGTCCCTGGTCCCACATAGCCATGGATTTTGTCACCGGCCTACCCAAGTCTGAAGGTAATGATACTATACTTACCATTGTGGACAGATTCTCTAAATCTGTCCACTATATAGCATTACCAAAATTACCGTCTGCCAGTGAGACAGCGGACCTCCTAGTCCAACATGTATTCCGTCCCCATGGAATACCTGTGGACATCGTATCTGATAGAGGCCCACAGTTTACTTCCCGTGTTTGGAAGGTTTTCTGTTCTGCTTTGGGTGCTTCCGTTAGTCTGTCCTCAGGGTTTCATCCCCAGACCAACGGTCAAACAGAAAGAGCCAATCAAAACCTCGAAGCAACCCTTCGTTGTGTGGCTGCTCAACATCCATCATCCTGGGCCAAACATCTGCCTTGGATAGAGTACGCCCACAACTCCCTCACCACCTCTGCCACCGGTCTTTCACCCTTCGAGGTTACCATGGGTTATCAACCCCCTCTGTTTCCTGCTCAGGAGAAGGAATTGGCTGTTCCTTCGGTTCAGGAGAACTTCCGCCGCTGCCAGAGAGTGTGGAGCGACGCTCGGGAAGCATTGCTTCGGACCACCGACAGGAACAAGACGACAGCGGATAGGAGCAGGACTCCCGCACCTGTGTTTCATCCTGGTCAAGAGGTTTGGCTGTCATCAAAGAACGTACCCCTTCGTACCAAATCACGCAAGCTGTCTCCTCGGTACCTGGGTCCGTTTGTGGTGGAGTCCATCATTAACCCCGCTGCGGTTCGTTTGAAGTTGCCTTCAGCCATGAAGATACACCCTACTTTCCACGTCTCCCAACTGAAACCTGTGTCCTCCAGCCTTTTGTGTCCGCCGGCTGATCCACCTCCACCTGTTCGCCTCATTGACGACCATCCGGCCTACACCGTCAGTAGGCTCCTGGACTCTCGGAGGCGGGGTAGGGATCTCCAATACCTAGTCGATTGGGAAGGTTATGGACCAGAGGAGAGGTCTTGGGTCCCTAAGCGTTTTGTGTTGGATCCTCAGCTGATCACGGACTTCCATCACGACAACCCTGACAGGCCTGGTGGGTCGCCAGGTGGCGACCATTGAGGGGGGGGTACTGTTATGTGGGCAGCTTGTCTCTCCCGTTTCTGTTTCCCTTCCTCCTTGTTTTGTCCCCTCTTTGTCTGTTGTATCTGTATGTGTGTTTGTCCCCTTTATGTGGGTGTGTCTGGAGTGGATCAGGGGGCGTGCTCAGGATCTGCCTCTCCTGTGCAGCTGCGGGTTGTTTCCAATGATTCCTGCCTACGCAGCTGCATCCTATTCTCTCATCAACCTGCACTACTAATTCCTGGGCATGGCTCTCCACCGGCGCCAGATCGTTGTTCTTACTAGAGCGGTAACTTGGCTCACCAGTAAAGTTATATTATCTTAGTCTTCAGCCTGGCGTTTTACTCTCCTTAACCTGTCGTTTGTTTTGTCTTCAGTTCAGACATACCTCCCGGCCTGCCTGCCTTCGTGCCTGCCTGCCTGCCTGCCTCAGCCTCCCCTTCCTCCGGAGCCGACTAGCCCACTCTGTTCCTTTTCTTCTGTTGTTTTTTGGACTATGACAAATTGAACTTTTATTAAAAGTATTTTTGTTTCCTCCACTCCCTTAGTCATGTTTGTTTCTCTGAGTGCTGGGTTGAACCATAGCGTAACAATTACGTTTATTGAAGCACATCTTGGACGACCTCCAGGAATTCCTATTTCCAAGTCAAACAATACAGGAGGGATAAAATGTCAGGGTTTGCATATATTACCCATGTAGCCATGTGTGTAGTGTGAAACCATCATGTGCATGGTTGAATTAGCTTGGGGATAAGACCCCATGGGAGCTGTACACTTTTAATAGAAAGCAAGAATTTGTTCTTAACTGACTTGCCTAGTTAAATAAAGGTTAAATAAAATAATACAAATATCAGGAAGTCAATTTATGGCATCTTACTTTGTTAACAGTAATGTGTATGTACACTACATTACCAAAAGTATGTGGACACCTGCTCGTCGAACATCTCATTCCAAAATCATGAGCATTAATATGGAGTTGGTCCCCCATTTGCTGCTATAACAGCTTCCACTCTTCTGGGAAGGCTTTCCACTAGATGTTGGAACATTGCTGCGGGGACTTGCTTCTATCCAGCCACAACAGCATTAGTGAGGTTGGGCACTAATGTTGGGCGATTAGGCCTGGCTCGCAGCCGGCGTTCCAATTCATCCCAAAGGTGTTCGATGGGGTTGAGGTCAGGGTTCTGTGCAGGCCAGTCAAGTTCTTCCACACTGATCTCGACAAACCATTTCTGTATGGACCTCGCCTTTGTGCACGGGGGCATTGTCATGCTGAAACAGAAAAGGGCCTTCCACAAACTGTTGCCACAAAGTTGGAAGCACAGAATGGTCTAGAATGTCATTCTATGCTGTTGCGTTAAGATTTCCCCTAAGGGGCCTAGTCCCGTTCTGTGAGCTTGTGTGGCCTACCACTTTGCGGCTGAGCAGTTGTTGCTCCTAGATGTTTCCACTTCACAATAACAGCACTTTACAGTTGACCGGGGCAGCTCTAGCAGGGCAGAAATTTGACGAACTGACTTGTTGAAAGGTGGCATCCTATGACGGTGTCACGTTGACAGTCACTGAGCTCTTCAGTAAGGCCATTCTACTGCCAATGTTTGTCTATGGAGATTGCATGTAAGTGTGCTCGATGTTATACACCTGTCAGCAACGGGTGTGGCTGAAATAGCCAAATCCACTAATTTGAAGGGTGTCCACATACTTTTGTATATATAGTGTATATTAACAACCCTTTAAAAACTTTGGAGATGTAAATTGGGACACAATATGCTACATAGAATTCGTCCATCTTGGAACAGTTCACATAGGTACAGAATGGGCGAGGAGCTTTCCACATTGGGACTGGACTGATGCCTCCTGTTAATTAAAGCATGTCATAGTTGACATGGAATGGTGAGACATTGCAATCACCCTTTACGGCTCCATCTGGTCTAGTGGGAGTATGAGGAGCTTGAGCTTGAAAGGGAGGGATAGCATTAACAAAGAACGAGTCTGACTCTGAGGAGCATTTCTACTGGAATAGGCCGTCATCCATCCCTCTCAAGTTCATTGATTATTTCTGAGTGTTCATTAGGTCAGGAACATGTTTCCTTGCGTCTAATTCGGTGCCTCGGGAAAGGAGGGCCATGTAGGGATAAATGTCACCTGTAGACAGCAGGTTCCTATTGGTTCTCAATGGGTCAACCATCACAAGGATTCCACAGAACCATAAATCACTACAACTCTGTCCCGGCAATCAGCCCACAGTCATGCATGCATGACTTATTATGTGCTCAATGGGCCTTGGTGAAAAGTAGAGTGCTATGTAGAGAATAGGGTGCATTTGTGATGCAGCCCATGACTCCACATCAGGGATGGCATGCTGAAAGTTCATTAGAGTGATTAGATCGTTTCTATCCTCGTCATATTTTTCTGGTTAACCTCAACCGTTCATTATGATGGATGATGTAATGGCCATATTTCACATTGATGTGACGTAACAGAAGAGGAACATACTTTAAGCATATAAATAGAATGAGTAGAAAAGGCTTGGAACCTCTGACCATTATGGTATAATTGACCTGAATGGGGATGCCTGTTCTATTTATTCTAATTATGTGCCTTTAGGAACCCTCCTCTGCTGAGGATTAATCGAAGGAAGTCACATGCAGAGCAATGGCCATAGGTGTGTCATCATTAGTGCTGCCAATTCCATGCAACATCCCACTGGGAGCACGCTGGTTGAATCAACATTGTTTCCACGTCATTTCAATGAAATAACATTGAACCAATGTGGAATAGACGTTGAATTGACATCTATGCCCAGTGGGATGGAGATTTAATTCAAATATCCTTCAACGAAGTGGAAACAGTATACTGTCTGACAAGAACCAGCATTTGACGTAAATAAACTTGGGGTTTTACCTATACTAACTGCCAAGTCCACTGCAAACTGAGTCATACCAAAGCAAGAGTCTTTTATCATGCTTATTTTTACTGGCTTTAGTCATTTTGTGCTTGACAAGCCCTTACCCTACCTACAATTATTATGTCAGTTGTTCAAACAGCATATTATGACTTTAATTATTCTATTCCACATGGATTGATGAAACATGGCATTTCATAATTAAAAAGCTCCGTTGTCAGAATTGATCATAGAACAAAATGACATAATCTGATCTGCTGTTCTCTTGTTCACTACTCTCCCTCCTCCTGCATCCTTGTATCACCCAAATCTAAGAGTATCTCATTACATAGAAAATAACGTCCAATGAATGATGAATGTTTAAGAATTATCGAAAATAATAATAATAATAATGGTAACAGCATCCAGACAGCATCCATACACAACCATGCTAAACAAAATAGCCCATTGTCTATGACACACACACTTGATTATCTCTATTATTATCTGTCAGGGACTAGACATTATCTCTCTTATTGTCTCTCAGGGAGTAGTCTAGAGCTGATTCACCCAGCGCTGCTCTACAAAGACCCTAAGTGCACACCATTCATTAATGTAAAATAGCTCCCTTTGTACTCTAACTTTGTTTTGAACAGTAGGGGCCTTTAATATTCTTTATTTATTCATATATTTTGTGTTAATTTCTCTTCTCTATTGTGGTAAGCTTATCACGAATAAGCCTGTGGCTCCCCGGGGAGAATATTTAATTAGACTACAGGTCCACCACAGGTCTGACTTACAGTCCCCCTTTTCCTGTCATTACCCATAAGCCACTGCACTACCAGACAGGTGAATAGATCAGTGGGAGAGTAGAACATCTAACATCTGCCTCAGATGCAGATAGAAAACTAATAGGTAGGTTAGTGTAGTGATTGCTGTTGCATTACTCAAATGCTTTCACCACCCACACTTCTCAGGGTGTGAAAGTAATATGAACTAGAAATGGTGTGTTATATTTTTGATAGAGGGGCGCTTTGGAACTCAGTTCTGCGCTGCTACTTTGATCAGTCACCTGTCGTCAGGAAATCAGGAAAAGAGGCATGAGTACAGCACAAGGATCTCAGCAGATGGAGGTCATGGGGAGCAGTACTTTTCTATATATGGAAGTCTGCATCAGACAGATGCTACCTCAATACAGTATTATGTCCTCTTCCCAGGAGTGCAAACAAGAAGAACACTACACAAAACACTGCTGTGGAGAAAATAAGTCCCAATCTCCACTGCATTGTGGGCAAAACAATGGTTTCCTGAATATGTACTTTGTGAGGAATATGCTTTAAGATAAACTAAGTGCATACTCAGTCCATGCCTGTAGAAGAAGGTCAGACAAATATTTTTCCGTTAACAGCTCTCTGAGCCCAGCAAAACACAGTGGGGTTGAAATATGATGCCACCCTGAGATGTCTACCACGCAACACAAAATGTAATCATCCTATTGTTGTTGGGGTACCCGTTAATGTTGTGGATAAATCTAAAGAGGAAATGGTTGATATGGCTGCTATTGTTCATTATACTGTGTACAATTGACACGCTACATTAATTATATGGCGACTGGCGAGGCATCACACCTAATAGGCTAATTTTGTTTCCTTAATCATATCACAATGAACTTTTACCAGTTGAATAAAGACACCAATATAATACTTTTTTGCATTTCAACTTCTCTGAAATATTGTACTAAAATATGCAAATTAGGCAATATCTCATTAAATGTGTATCTACAATCAAACTTTGACAACATATCAACAATTCCCTCTATACAAGTCTGGAGAATATATCTAAGGATAACCACAAAAAATATTATGAAGGCAAATGCTTCTGAAGCTGAGATAAATGTGTTGGCGTGTGGGAAAAGTTTGACTTTCGGGTACAATAAGTACAATAAATGTAGCCTATAAATCGCTAAATGTCTAATTAGACCCAATCTCTTCAAAGTAAGTTACTTCTTATAGTCCAGTTTGTAACATTCTCTATGAAATGGGCTTTTAAATTATGTATGATTGATTACATTTAGTGAGCTTTGAAATTATGGATTTATGTCCATTTGAATGTGGTAAAAAATCTCGAAAATATGATGACGGTAGTATGATAAACACAAGAAAATATACATTTGCATCAAGTTTTTGACATTCTTTCACGCCCTGGCTCTGGGGACTATGTTATGTTGAGCCAGGGTGTGTAAGTCTATGTTTAATTTTCTATGTTGGTCTGAGTGACTCCCAATCAGAGGCAACGAGTGTCAGCTGGGTGTCTCTGATTGGGAGCCATATTTAACTGTTTGTCTTGCACTTTGTGTGGTGTGGGTTTTTGTTCCTTGTCAGTCATTGTCTGAGGACGTTACGTATCGTTTTGTATTCGTGTGTGCACTTTACTATTAAAGTATGTTCGCTCAACACGCTGCGCCTTGGTCCTCTCTAACCAACGATCGTGACAGAAAAACCCACCTTAACCAGATCAAGCAGCGTGACGAGGAGAGAGGATGGACGTGGGAGGAGATGATTGCGAGTCTGGCAAGAGGGAGAGAGGCCTGGGCCACGGGGAGGAGAGACCCCCAGGAAATTTTTAGGGGGGGGCTCACGACGTCGGGGCAGCAGGTGTACGGGTTAGAGCGGTGCAAAGCGTTGGCAGAGAAGGCCGCCAGGTTAGGGGGGCCACTGGGCACAAAGGAGAGGGAAAGTGTGGAGGCACGGCGAGAGGTACTGGGGTGTGTTACCAGTCCGGTCCGGCCCGTTCCTGATCCCTGCGTGGGGCCAGTGGTGTGTGTCCCCAGTACGGTCCGGCCTGTTCCTGCCATTCCCACCAAGGCAGTGGTGCGCGTCGTCAGCCCAGCCCGGCCTGTTCCTGCCATTCCCACCAAGTCTGTGGTGTGCGTCGACAGCCCGGCCCGGCCTGTTCCTGCCATTCCCACCAAGTCAGTGGTGCGCGTCGTCAGCCCAGCCCGGCCTGTTCCTGCCATTCCCACCAAGTCAGTGGTGCACGTCGTCAGCCCAGCCCAGCCGGTTCCTGCCATTCCCACCAAGTCAGTGGTGTGCGTCGACAGCCCAGCCCGGCCTGTCCCTGCTCCACGCACCAAGCCTACGAGGTACGTCGCCAGTCCAGCCCGGCCTGTCCCTGCTCCACGCACAAAGCCTACGGTGTGCGTTGCCAGTCCAGCCCGGCCTGTTCCTGCTCCACGCACAAAGCCTACGGTGTGCGTCGCCAGCCCAGCCCGGCCTGTTCCTGCTCCACGCACAAAGCCTACGGTGTGCGTCGACAGCCCAGCCCGGCCTGTCCCTGCTCCACGCACAAAGCCTACGGCGTGCGTCGACAGCTCAGGCCGGCCCGTTCCTGCTCTCCGCACCAAGTCTGTGGTGCGCGTCGCCAGCCCAGTCCGGCCCATCCAAGCTTCCCGCACTAAGCCAGTGGTGTGCGTCGTCAGTCCGGCACGGCCCGTTCCTGCTCTCCGCACCAAGTCTGTGGTAAGCGTCGCCAGCCCAGTCCGGCCCATCCAAGCTTCCCGCACCAAGCCAGTGGTGTGCGTCGTCAGCCCTGTCCGGCCCGTTCCTGATCTCCGCACCAAGTCTGTGGTGCGCGTCGCCAGCCCGGTCCGGCCCGTCCAAGCTCCCCGCACCGGGTCAGTGGTGCGCGTCGTCAGCCCGGTCCGGCTCATTCATGCTCCCCGCACCAAGTCAGGGGTGCGCTTCGTCAGCCCGGTCCAGCCCGTTCCTCCTCCACGCATCAAGCCAGGGGTGTGCGTCGTCAGTCCAGCACAACCCGTGCCTGGGTCATGTCCGGAGCCGGATCCGCCGCCGAGGCGGAGTGCCCACCCGGTCCCTCCCCTGTTGTGGTTGTTTGGCGCGGCCGGAGTCCGCGCCTTTGGGGGGGGGTACTGTCACGCCCTGGCTCTGGGGACTATGTTATGTTGAGCCAGGGTGTGTAAGTCTATGTTTAATTTTCTATGTTGGTCTGAGTGACTCCCAATCAGAGGCAACGAGTGTCAGCTGGGTGTCTCTGATTGGGAGCCATATTTAACTGTTTGTCTTACACTTTGTGTTTTGTGGTTTCTTGTTCCTTTTGGTTTGTATATCGAAGGACTTCACGTTTCGTTCTTTGTTTTGATCGTGTGATCTAGTCTTGATAAAATAAATATGTTCACCCGCAACGCTGCGCCTTGGTCTCCCTCATTAGACGTTCGTGACACATTCGTATTTTTACTTTTTGAAAGTACTAATATTAAAGGACCAAAATACCCCAAAATCTCAAAATTGATAAGTTGATGCAAAAATTACATTTTAGCTTGTGGTGCCTCGCCTTAAAGAAAACACAGGTAAGTAGAGGTGAATATTAATGTAGCAGAGGGCAATTCATAGTAGTTGTTCATAGTAGATATTAATAGAAAACATTAATCATATGAGTTGAAAATGCTTCTATATGTAAAGCAGGACAAAATCTGGGTGCACAAAGAACCACTTTATTCCATTCTATGATGAAATTATTATATTTCTGTGTATATGACACACTTGACCTTGATCAGCATCAACATTGCATTAATGATGTGACAAGTTTAGACAGTCATTGTCGTCAGTGAGCCATTCATCCACGGTGTAGACATATTTCATTCAGACTTGAAAGCTGAAAACTGAGGTATATATGGCTGACTCACCTCACCTCACTAAAGTCACTTAGTGAGGTATGTATGGCTGACTCACCTCACCTCACTAAAGTCACTTAGTGAGGTATCTATGGCAGTGATGATGAGAGTGAGCCAGAGCCCTGGTCAGGACAAGAGGCACAGTGAAATGGAAACAGGGTCCAAAAGTAGTGCACTATATAGCAAATAGGGTGCAATTTGGGATGCATCCACTGCCTTTATGAAGCTGGCGAGTTGGATGATCGTCTGATGACCTTGGATGAAGTTAGGAGCAAAACAGATAGCTTGTACCCAGTAAGCAAAATCACGTTGAAAATACGTCTTTTAGGTGTCTTTTCCAGACATTACGAGAAAAACAGATAGCTTGTACCCAGTAAGCAAAATCACGTTGAAAATACGTCTTTTAGGTGTCTTTTCCAGACATTACGAGAAAAACAGATAGCTTGTACCCAGTAAGCAAAATCACGTTGAAAATACGTCTTTTAGGTGTCTTTTCCAGACATTACGAGAAAAACAGATAGCTTGTACCCAGTAAGCAAAATTACATTGAAAAGCTGTCTTTTCCAGACGTTAGATGTCAGGTCCCCTGAAAAAATCTGAGGCTTGTAGTTTTTCCTGATCTAACCAGGTAAAACTCTGGACCTTATACGGTATGACGTGATTAATCTGTTGTAAAAAGGTTTAATATGGGCTATGATGGGACCAGATAATTTCTAATCAGGTCACATGGTTTTAAAAAACTCCTGGAAAAACTCCTGGCCTTGGGGAGGAT
This sequence comes from Coregonus lavaretus, assembly GCF_964263955.1. Taxonomy (NCBI): domain Eukaryota; kingdom Metazoa; phylum Chordata; class Actinopteri; order Salmoniformes; family Salmonidae; genus Coregonus; species Coregonus lavaretus. The sequence goes on from NC_140018.1 coordinate 29,076,016, forward strand.
GAAAACCCTGTTAAACTGCAGCAACCTTATACTTGTTCATATTAATTATATTTTAAAGAAGGACTAGAGGGGTTTCCTATACACAGACACAGAGAAAGCAACATGGTTGGATAATAAAACTCACAAGGCTGAGCTTGCTTTATGCAGATTTGCATCATGTAGTCCTGCCCCATGCAACTGTAGGCCTAATAAAAAAGTAACTATGTCAGCTATTGTGTTTATTGATTAATTCCATGTAATTACTTTGGATTTAAAAAGTCTAGGTAGCCTAGTCAGCCCACATTTTAATATAAACCACATTTGATCCTATTCACATTTTCTCACAAACAAATGGGCTATAATTACACAACGTTACCACTTAATTTACCCTGACCAGAGGGACATGGCACATAGTAGGCTAGACAGGGGTTCCCAAACTTTTTCACTCAGACCTGCTTATTTTCCCAATCTTCATGACCTAATAAATAATATATTCAAAATAAAATAGATAATAGACATAATAATGGTTTAACCATTAGTGTAAAAATGGATGTAAGCGTTTGCATATAACTTGTTTTTTTGCATTGCCCCTGTAGTTTCATTACATACTTTGCGTAAAAGTTTGTCACTCTTTAAAGTATTTCATCCTCTTCTTCTCTGGATGAACCATCATGTTGAGGTTGTGGAGTTAATTCCATTCCCCAGTCTGTTCTGGTTTTTACAGTTGTGTGTCGTATAGTCATCTGTTTTACTGTGGTTTGGATCAGGAGGGATTTCAGTAAAGGCAATACACAGCAAAAGACTACTCCCATTACCCCCAGTGCTATGCCTATCATGATTGCCATTTTTACAAACATCTTAATCTCTTCTTTTTATTGGCCAGTCTGAGATATGGCTTTTTCTTTGCAACTCTGCCTAGAAGGTCAGCATCCCGGAGTCGCCTCTTCACTGTTGACGTTGAGACTGGTGTTTTGCGGGTACTATTTAATGAAGCTGCCAGTTGAGGACCTGTGAGGCGTCTGTTTCTCAAACTAGGCACTCTAATGTATTTGTCCTCTTGCTCAGTTGTGCACCGGGGCCTCCCACTCCTCTTTCTATTCTGGTTAGAGCCAGTTTGCACTGTTCTGTGAAGGGAGTAGTACACAGCGTTGTACGAGATCTTCAGTTTCTTGGCAATTTCTCACATGGAATAGCCTTCATTTCTCAGAACAAGAATAGACTGATGAGTTTCAGAGGAAAGTTATTTGTTTCTGACCATTTTGAGCCTGTAATCTAACCCACAATTGCTGATGCTCCAGATACTCAACTAGTCTCAAGAAGGCCAATTTTATTGCTTCTTTAATCAGCACAAAAGTTTTCAGCTGTGCTAACATAATTGTAAAAGGGTTTTCTAATGATCAATTGGCCTTTTAAAATGATAAACTTGGATTAGCAAACACAACGTGCCATTGGAACACAGGACTGATGGTTGCTTATAATGGGCCTCTGTACGCCTATGTAGATATTCCATTAAAATTCAGCCGTTTCCAGCTACAATAGCCATTTACAACATTAACAATGTCTACACTGTATTTCTGATCAATTTGATGTTATTTTAATGGACAAAAAAAATGATTTTCTTTCGAAAACAAGGACATTTCTAAGTGACCCCAAACTTTTGAACGGTAGTGTATATGGGACTAGCTGATTCTACCAGTCCCACATCTGTGTCATGCTGTGACCATACCTTGCTAGGTATGTTCTTTTCCATTTCTTGTTTAAGACTCTCCACTGGCGTTATTGCTTCCCCTAGCTGAACTTGTTGCCTAGCTGTAATCTCTACCTCCTGTGGGTCACCGGTCATTACTGTGGTTCACAATATTTTAATAAATTATTTATCCACCGAGTGGTAAATCAAGGGGTCTTCATCATGGGACCTAGATCTTTCGCTACAGCTCCTTTATTTACCAGTAAGGTAATATGGGGGACAGCACCAGGAATGTTATGCCATCTTGCTATGAAGTTTGAGCCTTCCACGTCTGTTACTTCTATAGCCGCGCCTTGTTTCCTAATGATTATATGTTGGGATATGATAGGGGCTGATTTTCCGTGGGCGTCCAGCAACCACAGTTGTTCCAGGAGGGGATCACATTGGGGGTCGTACTGCATTGTGCAGTGGTATTCTGATTTTGTTCTTTCTGCTTTAGATATCTGCGCTCTAATAAACCTACCCCATTTTCCCAATGTTTTATCTACTTCTCGTTGAATGCCTCCTAGCCAGGACACATTTGCTAGGTCTCCTGTCATCATCATTTGCAAGTTTAACCCTGATTTATCTATGATCACCCCTTCTGGAGTACAATTAATTTGTATGCCCATTTTACACAAGGCGTCTCTTCCTAATAGGTTGACAGGGGTTTGTTCTGATACTAATATGGGGAGGGTTGCGGAGTTGTTGTCAGCTGTTAACCAAACTGGAGCTGTCATTGGAATTAACTGCGCTTGTCCCGAGAATCCTACAGTTTTGGCATATTTGCCTGACATAGGGAGGTGAGAGGCATAATTTGGATTTACACAAGTGTAAGTGGCTCCAGTGTCTATCATCACGGGTGTGCCTCTGTCTTCTATTTGAACCTGCAGCATAGGTTCCTGATCAGCTCGAGTGGTTAGTACTGGAAACTGACCCTCCCCTGTAAGATTCTCTGCGTACCCCTAGTACCCTTGGTTGCCTGTGGCATAGGGGGCGATTGTGGCCCTCTGGAGGAGACCGCGGCCACCAGCCCTACTTCTGGCGTGGGTGCGGTTACTGGAGCTTGAACTTTTTTCTTTCCTTTGTTTGTCAGTTCATCCCTCTGAATGCCTTTTCCCTGTTCTGTGAGTCTCTGTTCATCTTTTCTGTATTTTTTTTTATTAAGTCATACAAAAGTGTTACATTGTGTGAAGTTTAAAATGCATTCTGCCATAACTAAATGTGTAATGTGATATATTTTAACATTACACAAAAAAAACTTTTAATTAATAAAATATTTAATCAGTCATCTTCCTCAAATGAAGGGGATGATGACGCAATCTTTGCAAAAGGGAGGGAACCTGATTTCATTGGTCCTCAACTCACGGCTCAGTACTTTCATTCAGGATAAGTGGAGTTAGCTTGCTCCGGAGCAGGTTAGTTCTGGAGGATTCGTTGCCATAGAAATGTACCTGGCTTAAAGGTAAGCCACTTTCGTATGGCCAGGTATCCCGAGTTGAACTCAGAGTTGGCCAAAGTTACCTCGCTAACTCCTCAAACCTGCTTCGTAAGATACACCGCAGGACCAGTGGAAACAAAACAGCCCCATGACATCAAATATCCACCACAATATTTTACAGTAGGTATGAGGCTATTTTCTGCATACGCATCCTTTTTTGGCCAAAGGCCTTTATTACCATCTCATATCACCATAGCACTTGGTTCCAGTCCACATGCCAATGCCATTTAGCAAGCTCCAGGCATTTACATTTGTTGGTTACTGTCAATAAAGGCTTTTTTCTAGCAACCCTCCCAATGAGCCTTTTGGCATGGAGGGGCCTGGTCAAAAGTAGTGCACTAAATAGGGAAGAGGGTGCCATTTGGGACGCATCCAGTAGGCATTATGCGATGCTGGGGCCAATTGACAGCACATGGCTGCATCTCAGTGGAAGGCTCCATCAGGCTGATTATGAACATAACTAACCTCCCTCCTATAGTTTCTACTGCCTGTATCTGTGATCGAACTGCACTGTATACAAAATCATGTTGTGGACACCAAAAAATTATAAATGTTTAATGTGTCTGGCACAAATTTTGCATAAGCAATTTGTGTCTATTTCACAATAATTAGTGATAGTGGGTTGGATTATACACTGTGTCTCAGGGGACCTGGAGATGGAGTCAACAGCCTTCTAAATATAGATATTTCTGGAAGTCAGCCCCGCAAAGAGGAAAAGTGGCGTGATAATGTTAGATTACTGCCAATCAGCTTGTCAATTATCAGTTAAATGGTTTGATTTATGTAAATGACGCATGGTTATGTATATGCTGTCTCATTTACAGTGGGGGAAAAAAGTATTTAGTCAGCCACCAATTGTGCAAGTTCTCCCACTTAAAAATATGAGAGAGGCCTGTAATTTTCATTATAGGTACACGTCAACTATGACAGACAAAATGAGGAAATAAAATCCTGAAAATCACATTGTAGGATTTTTTATGAATTTATTTGCAAATTATGGTGGAAAATAAGTATTTGGTCAATAACAAAAGTTTCTCAATACTTTGTTATATACCCTTTGTTGGCAATGACACAGGTCAAACGTTTTCTGTAAGTCTTCACAAGGTTTTCACACACTGTTGCTGGTATTTTGGCCCATTCCTCCATGCAGATCTCCTCTAGAGCAGTGATGTTTTGGAGCTGTCGCTGGGCAACACAGACTTTCAACTCCCTCCAAAGATTTTCTATGGGGTTGAGATCTGGAGACTGGCTAGGCCACTCCAGGACCTTGAAATGCTTCTTACGAAGCCACTCCTTCGTTGCCCAGGCGGTGTGTTTGGGATCATTGTCATGCTGAAAGACCCAGCCACGTTTCATCTTCAATGCCCTTGCTGATGGAAGGAGGTTTTCACTCAAAATCTCACGATACATGGCCCCATTCATTCTTTCCTTTACACGGATCAGTCGTCCTGGTCCCTTTGCAGAAAAACAGCCCCAAAGCATGATGTTTCCACCCCCATGCTTCACAGTAGGTATGGTGTTCTTTGGATGCAACTCAGCATTATTTGTCCTCCAAACACGACAAGTTGAGTTTTTACCAAAAAGTTCTATTTTGGTTTCATCTGACTATATGACATTCTCCCAATCCTCTTCTGGATCATCCAAATGCACTCTAGAAAACTTCAGACGGGCCTGGACATGTACTGGCTTAAGCAGGGGGACACGTCTGGCACTGCAGGATTTGAGTCCCTGGCGGTGTAGTGTGTTACTGATGGTAGGCTTTGTTACTTTGGTCCCAGCTCTCTGCAGGTCATTCACTAGGTCCCCCCGTGTGGTTCTGGGATTTTTGCTCACCGTTCTTGTGATCATTTTGACCCCACGGGGTGAGATCTTGCGTGGAGCCCCAGATCGAGGGAGATTATCAGTGGTCTTGTATGTCTTCCATTTCCTAATAATTGCTCCCACAGTTGATTTCTTCAAACCAAGCTGCTTACCTATTGCAGATTCAGTCTTCCCAGCCTGGTGCAGGTCTACAATTTTGTTTCTGGGGTCCTTTGACAGCTCTTTGGTCTTGGCCATAGTGGCGTTTGGAGTGTGACTGTTTGAGGTTGTGGACAGGTGTCTTTTATACTGATAACAAGTTCAAACAGGTGCCATTAATACAGGTAACGAGTGGAGGACAGAGGAGCCTCTTAAAGAAGAAGTTACAGGTCTGTGAGAGCCAGAAATCTTGCTTGTTTGTAAGTGACCAAATACTTATTTTCCACCATAATTTGCAAATAAATTCATTAAAAATCCTACAATGTGATTTTCTGGATTTTTTTCCCTCATTTTGTCTGTCATAGTTGACGTGTACCTATGATGAAAATTACAGGCCTCTCTCATCTTTTTAAGTGGGAGAACTTGCACAATTGGTGGCTGACTAAATACTTTTTTCCCCCACTGTACAAACTAAAGGGGTGTCAGTGTGGTAATGGCTGTGATAATAGGAGTAACAAGTGCTTAGAGATAATCGTTTTAGAAGGTGCAGTGTTCAAGTCTCTCTCTCAAACCTATTTATATGCAGATATTTATTTAAAAGAACATTCTAACTCTCACTAAATATTCTTGCATTTTATTTTTCAGTCCGAACACTAAAACACACCAAACAATCCATCCACAAGTCAAAAAGTACATTTCAAGGGCTCCTATCGCAGAATTAAAGACAGATCTCTGAAGAACACGTCACGTTCCAAGAAGGGACTGAATGACAACTAAATAAAACAATGCTGTATTCAGAACAATTGTGACAGTGCCTGCTAATCAATATCTCCTTTTCCACCGCACACTTGCTGCCACCTCCCACATTATTTCCACGGGACCTCTGGTGCACAATTTCTTTATGGGCCTAATATTAAAGACATGTCATTAACAGTAAAAACATGTATTACCTTTTAATTGGGCATGAACACAACCAGTCATGATGGTTTCATCTTATTGTCAAACAAATCACTTCAAAAAGTAGGCTACCTGCGCATGTTCATCCACTCCAAAATATTTCCAGCATCCAAACAGTGCACTGTGCACTTGTGCCATTTGATGAAAAGAAAGAGACATCTGTTACAAAACACCAAAAAGTGTAATGACATTCGGCGATTAATGCATCTTGCTGACAAAAGGACCTTTTCACACACCTGAAATGTGGCTTAAATACGGGACTTTCCCAGGATGACAAGTGCAGACACGAGGATAAAAAAGAAAAAACATGACACAGAGGTGGGGGTGTTTGTTTTATTTGGAATAAGCTTTTATTTTCATATTCACCACTGCAGCAGTACAAATTGCATTTTAAACAAAAAGGAGAATGGTTAAATTAGCATTATTTAGAGATAACCCAAAGTTGGACTTGTTGCATTTAAGGGGGTTCATCTCTCATTCAGGGGGGTTTAGCCCCCTGCGGGCCCCCTGTAATTCGCAATGCTGGATTTGATATTGGGTTTTGTCCTAAATGGAATTAGCCTGTGTTAAATCATCCATTCAGAAGATGGCAGTAGCAAAAAGTGTTTTTGTTATGGATCGATGACATTAACAACCTCGTAGAGGCCCTTCCATGTGTTGTCTTCCAATTCTGTCTTGCAGTTCTCTTCCAAGAGCAAAGAACAATATCCCCAAACAGACAATAACAGTATGACCATCACCATGTAATGTAATGTAATGTAATGTTGTGGCTCTAAATTACTCCTAGCAACAACCCTTATGTGTGGTAAATTTAATTGGAAATTATTCATTTGATTCAATGCAATTTCATCTTTGAGAACAGACAGTGAAGTAACTTCCACAGAATCTTCAACTCAATAAACAAACCCTTCCCCCCTGAAAAGATGTGTTGTTTATACAGGACGCTAATATTCTCAATTCCGGAGAACTTTGTCCAAACTTTCCCGTGGGATCATGGCACTTGTTGCTTTCCATTGGAAATTCAATGATTTGACAGGCCTACGTAAAGGAGTCACACACAATAGTGTCAAGTAAAGTGAACAAAATTAACAACAAAATTCCAGCTAGCACAACACATTTTTTGTTGCCTGTCTTAAAAATGTGTTCGAGCATTTTAGAGCATGTTGCAGCTCATTCCAGAGATTATGAGGGACTCTAGAAACCCCAGAGATGTATTAAAGGATCAAACCAAACCAGAGGATCATTCATCTGACATAGGAACATGATTGAGCTCATCATTATTTATAATCAGTATGAAAAATGTATGCACTCACTAACTGTAAGTCGCTCTGGATAAGAGCGTCTGCTAAATGACTAAAATGTAAATGTAAATTAGGTCCCAACTGTCATATTTGTTTTTTAAATCTCAAAGGGATAGTGTTTGAACCCTTTAGTGTACATCTTAAAAGTGTCTGGATGTTGGTTAGGTTTCCCATTGGTGCTCCAGTCCATTGTGGTGACTGATATCATGCCTTGGGTTGGGGTTAATGAGCACGAGTGTTCACAGCTTAAAGGAGTAGTTCACTTTTTTGAAACCAAATATTTAAAAAATGTATGTAAATGTTTTGTTATAGAAGTGACCAGACACTTTTTTTGCGATTTCACATGGTTTTGAGAAACTTACCGCACCAGAAACAGACTTTCTCATTCGCAACGTTATATTCCATTTTGTTGGACTCAAGCGATACATTTCCGTGTGCGAGCATGCACATGCTTTCTCGTTTCTCGTATCACCACAATGGGAATGAGAAAGCATGCGCATGCTCGCACACAGAAATGTATCGCTCGAGTCCAAGAAAATGGAATATAACGTTGCGGATAAAGTTCTGAATTACACAATTTAATGTGTACAACATCTAAAGACCTGCATCACTACACTGAGCATATTTGGGTGTTTTTGGAGCCTTTGTTCATGTTTATCCACTGCAGAACGAGCAATAAGAAAGTATATTGCTGGTGTGGTGTTTCTCAAAACCAAATGAAAAAAAGTTGCCAAAAAAGTGTCTGGACGCAAAAATAGAGATTTGTTTCAAAACCACTCCTTCAAGGGGTCATGATCCATGATCCAATAATTTTAAAATTAATTTGACATTCAAACAAATCCCTTTCGAGAGTGAACTGCTAAGGGTTCACAGGACATTTGGTCATGATCCTTGATCCAATAATTTGTCAGATTGTTATTTTAATTGAGCCATAAGGGGATTCAGATTCAGAAAATATAATAATTTCAGCTAACATTAATTTATTAAACATTTATTTTGCATTTAAAAATCCCTTTAGAGAGTAAATTGCTGAGGGCTCACAGGACATTTCCAAAGACTGGACCCAACGCACTCCATTCTCCACTCCAGGTTCAATCAATGGTCAATGTCATGTCATCACAATCATTCCTACTTTCCCCATCTTTATTTCTGGAAAGCATAATGGATTTTCTCTGAGTGATTATGATTCATCTGACTGGACCAGTGGGGGACTTAACCCAATAATCAACCCCTGGAATAGATTTTCCTGCTCTGCAAACGCCTCATCATCATCGAGTCCCATTTTTAACATTTCAACAACATGTTCGATAACTGTTAGCAAAGCAGACTAACAAATGGTAGCCTACAGTATGTTACAGAGTACAACAGGTCTGCTCACCAATAACCAGGTTTAGGGAATATATGAATGATGTTCCAACAAATGAAGGAGAAATCCACAAACATCTGGTCTCTTTCACTCCTCTTATGCTGAAGTCTAACAAAACAGCCACCACAATCTTTTTGTCATCAATTTCTCTCAGCCAATCATCAGTAAATCGTGTAAGTGCTGTGGTTGTTGAATATCCTTCCTTATAAACGTGCTGAACGTCTGTTGTCAATTTGTTTACTGTAAAATAGCATTGTATCTGATCAAACACAATTTTTTCCAAAAGTTTACTAAGGGTTGGTAACAGTCTGATTGGTCGGCTATTTGAGCCAGTAAAGAGGGCTTTACTATTCTTAGGTAGGGGAATGACTTTTGCTTCCCTCCAGGCCTGAGGGCACATACTTTCTAGTAGGCTTATATTGAAAATATGGCAAATAGGAGTGGCAATATTGTCCGCTATTATCCTCAATAATTTTCCATCCAAGTTGTCAGACCCCGGTGGCTTGTAATTGCTGATAGAGAACAGTCATTTTTTCACCTCTTCCACACTCACTTTACGGAATTCAAAATTACAATGCTTGTCTTTCATAATTTGGACAGATATACTTGGATGTGTAGTGTCAAGGTTTTTTGCTGGCATGTCATGCCTAAATTTGCTAAATCTTGCAAATGAAAAAATCTTTAAAGTAGTTGGCAATATCAGTGGGCTTTCAAAATATTAGCTAGCAAGCTAGCTAGCTAGACAAGCAGTCATCATTATGAATCATGTTGACAATCTACTGGCAAATCCTTTTCCATCCTTGAAGAGAAATTATAGATATAACGTATCAGTGCTCATCGGCCATTGGCCATAAACACAACAAGTCGGAAATCGCAAATTCAACAATGAGTGGTTTGGAAGGAATCAGTGGCTAACTGCTATGCAAAGCAATCACTATTTTGCTTCCCCTGTCTGCTATTCAGTGGAGAGGGTGTGTGGTCCAAGTCTGGGTTTAAGGATTTAAAACATCTGTCTGAAAGGGTCTCTTTTCCAAGCTTAAAAGGATAAACATTCACATGCAACACCATGGGCCAGAAAAGGTTTAATACATTGGCCATGCTGTCAATCCAGCATGACTTCTGCCAGGTTCAAAACAACTGGGAACTTAGAACTCAGAACTGGGAAATCTCAGACTTCGGTGAGTTCAAGACAACTGGGAACTCAGAAAAAAACGAGCTCCAACTGGGAAAATATGTTTTGAGCGGTCACCCAACTCGGAATTCCAAGTCGGGAACTCGGGTCTCTTTCTAGAGCTGAAGATCACTGAAGTCATGATTCAACCTAGTTTTTTCCTGAGTTCCTAGTTGTTTTGAAAGCACCATAAATCCAGAGAATGCCAGACTTTGATGTCAAAGTTTGATGACAAAGATTGCCCACAAGAAGGACCGCTGCGCCACCTCCCTGTTCAAATGAAGACAGCACAACCATGGTCCAAAAATAGGCCTATGTCTTGTATGCTGCTGCATAGCCTAAATGATGTAATATGCCAGGGAAAGAACGACCAGCTGTCTTGGGTAGCAACCCTAGACTTGTGTCGGGACTATATCTTGTGGAAGGATTAAATAGTATGAATAAATTAATCAAAATAACATTTGTTATGAAAATATGTCAATCATTATTTGAACATGTTGGTAACCCGTTGTATAAAAGTGATAATGCCCTCGAAGCAGATGTTTGGAGGATATATTGGGACGGTTTGCTGGCCCTCGACGAACCTGTGCCAATATATCCTCCAAACACTGGCTTCTTGGGCATTATCACTTAAGTATCTTATTAATTATTTTAGGCAATGTTGGAATGATGCATTTCTTTGTTTTGCTTACTTTGTGTATTATAATTAGCTCATGTGCTTTTCTCCACGAGGAGGAGATACTATAATGTTGTTGGGTCCGTAACGATGTTTGCCAGTGAAAGTTCAGTATTTAATTCCAGTTGACATTGCGATTTTAGTTTTGTTTGCGCAATGCGCTGTCTTTGCGTCATTATAGGCCTATTGTCTATAAAAGAGGATCCTCGTGATTGTATTTTCCTTCCTTTTTAGACCACATACTTCAAATGGTAGGCTAACCGCGTCTCTCTCTCTCTCTCTCTCTCTCTCTCACTCTCTCTGTTGTGACTTAAAGAGTCAAGTTAATACCTCAACATCTTGCTGAATTTATCTGAAATAACACCTATCTGAATTTCTGTCCATGTCCATTTTGAAAGTGCTGAACGAAGGCCTACCTCGTCGCAGCTCGTTTGCTTGAACTTGCTTATACTTAGAGCTCCGTGTTAATGATATAAGAACAAACATTATTAAGCTACTGAACATAAATGTAATCATGTTTGTGTATGGTTCAAAAGTCAAAACTCATGTCGGCATTCGTTATTATTGAAGGAGAATGTTATTTTTTTTAATCAAGTTACACAAATACACATGGAGTCAGTAGAAACCATATGTACAGTATTTAAGCAAGTCAGCCACATCAGCTATGGTTTTTAAAAAGCAGTAAATGAGGACTTTTTCGCTTCCAGATGAGGCGCTGCTAATAGCCAGGTGTAGCGGTGGTAAAGATTCACTCCATGGTGCTGAAAAGAAAGCTCCGCTGTCGGGACAGCTTTATGTAGGCCCTAACAGTTAGTGTGCACCATTTGACGCCGTTATAGTGCAATTAATGTCCTGTTTAGTGTTGTGTTGTGTATTGTAGTGGATTTGCTGGCATGCATCTAAAAAAAATAATTGGAGTTTGCCCCACCAAGATTTACATGCTAAAATCGCCACTGGCAATGATCAACAGCCAATTTAACAGAGCTTGAATAATTTTTAAAAGAATAATGGCACATTTTGCACAATCCAGGTGTGGAAAGCTCTTAGAGACTTACCCAGAAAGACTCGCAACTGTAATCGCTGCCAAAGGTGCTTCTACAAAGTATTGTCTCAAAAAAGTATACCAGTTTCATTTAAGGACCAACAAATGGACAGCTGTGCCATATAGATGGCAAAATAGTTGGGAAGAGATTTTCGATGTACTGATTTCATGGCACATGGTTTATGAACTGATACACAAAAGACGCTGGATTCAAAACTTTGAGTTTTTCTATTTAAATTATGCTAAATTCTAGCAACCAATATAATGTTATATATATGGGGGATACAACCATCCCAGCTCTGCAGATTTTGCTGCGAAGAGACAGAATCATTAGATCATTTGTTTTGGTACTGTCCATATGTAGCTTGTTTTTGGTCGCAGGTTCAGGAATGGCTGAAGAATTGCAACATTTACCTGGAGCTAACTCTGCAAATAGCAATGCTGGGTGATTTAAAAAGTCATAGTCAATCGATCAATAATATAATAATACTCTTAGCAAAAATGTTTATCTTTAATTTACAATCTGTAGAAACTATGAGAATAGAAAGGTTCAGAACTTTTGTGAAACATCACAGCACAGTTGAAAAACAAATGGCAAATAGAAATCAAAACTGGATGGTGTTCAGAGATAGATGGGAGGGGTTGAGTGGAGCTGAAGGGTGGGGCTAAAAATAACAAGATAATTAATGTAAAATGACCTGTGTACATAAAATGTATATAGATTCAGAAATGTTGCAAAACAGCACAGTTGAAAAATATATGGCAAATAGAAATAAAAACTGGATGGTCTTCAGAGATGGGGGGGGGGTTGTTGTCCATTAGTTTACTCGAATTAGGGGAGGGGTGGTCGGGTTAGGTGAAAAAATAATAAAGGAAAATATATCCAAATATATATATTATATATTTACAAAAAAATATTTATGGAGGATTGGAAAGCCACAATCTGTCTGCAATATTAATAATCTTGACAGTTTTTATCATTTTTTGTTGTTGTTGGTTTTGTTTGGTTCTCTCTAATACTACTATACACCTAGCAATTTTATGAAGTTGGCTTTAGATGGCCCAGATTGGGAACCTATCACCCAACCTCATAATTAGCTATCAAGTTAGAGTAGGTGGCTTGTCTAACTACAGATATAGGATCTTCATTTGAGCCAGTTTGCTATAGCAGGGAAATAATCCTGCAGCAACAGGACATTTTGATTATTATGTGGATTATAATTAGGGTTGATACATTTTTCATTAGGGCAAATCAAGTGTGAAATATTAAAGTGGAAATTACAAACTTTAGAAGCCTTTTCAAACCTTGAATACTCTACAAGTTTTATTTTCCTGCAACAACAGGATGATCAAATTAAGATACAGCATCTGTATCTTATCTGGCATGCCTGCTGGCAAGGTTGGTAGCCTTTAGAAAAGCAAGCAGTAACTAAATGTACTGAATAAGACTCACATTCCTTTCAATCTTTTACCCAGATTAATGTTTTCTGTATTTTTTTGGAGAGAAGCATATTTAGTTTCTATCTTCTACCTGAAGAGGTATGCTTAGATATGCAGAAAAATATACATATTTTTTAATTAAGCATAATGATTATGTCCCTAGATTGCAGGAGAAAGCTGTTTCAGGTGTTTGAAAAATGCAAATTATCCAATTTAAGGTCGGGGTTCCTAGCCCCCCTCCGGACCATCCCGAAGCCATCCTCACGTACTTTGTGCATGACGCCCCTGATTGAGCCAACAGGGTCTGAGACAGCTTCTACCATCCGGCCATCAGACCGTTCAACAGATAACCCTAGCTGTCTACCGGCACAGACCTGCACCTTATAGAGGCTATTTCCACTGACTCTCCACACATCTATACCTTACACACAAGCACACACACACAGTCAACACTGCTGCTCTGTTTATAAACTATTTATACAACTACGCAACCAAGACACTATCCACTTTATATATATAAATATAAATATATAGTCATACAGTCATACTTGAAATTGCACTCATCATTTATACTGTATATCTTTTTGTGTACCGTTATATTACTATGCATACTACCTTCTTACTTACTTTTATTTTTTATTTGACTTTTGATTATTATTGATATTGATATTGTACTGTGCTGTTGAGGGAGCTCACAAGTAAGCATTTTACTGCACCTTTTATACCTGCTGTAAACTGTGTTGAATACAATTGGATTTTATTAGAATTTTACATTACAAAAATGTTTCTGATGGATAGCTGATCTAAGCTTTCCAATGATATACGATTAAAGTCAAGGGTAGGCTATACGTGAGCAATAACTTGTTGTATACTGACATTGTTTGTCATAGAGTCAAATTCCTGTGGGAAAAATGAATGGAATGGAGGGATGAGAAAGAGTGCTAACACAGAGAAAGCTACCATTGTTACAATGCTATCACACACTTTCCAACTCTAGGGACATAGACCTTCAGGAAAATCACTATGATACATCATTAACCCAAGTGAGCCCAACCGACCCCACTGGCTCCAACTGGGTAGCCTAGCAAACCCCTACGGTGGAAAAAAAACATTCTAGGTTGGTGATGTTTTGCTTTCATTTGTGGAATTCTCAAACCCAACAAAAGATAGGATATTGCTGTTTGTTCTTATGGTAGACCTATGAAATACATTGTCCATAGGGTAAATTTGAGTGGCGTATAGAGGGACACAGCACGGGAGTTTCTCTTTGAGGCATATTGGGCCATAGAGACCTCAATTTAGGATGCGTTGGGATACCCAGCTACTGTTTACTTTGATTGCGTAACGCACTACACATCATAGAGATCCTATTAAATTCGGTATATTCTATTGTATTCCAAATCCTAATTCTATGCTACACATCAAGCTTGCGTCATAATAGCGTTTCGCGCACCTGCTACTTATGTGGCCCACAACAACCTGTAACGGTCAGATACACTGTAGGTTATCTATCGAACAGAGCTGTAATATTGCCACGTTGCTTCAACCCCACGTTTGCCATTGGTAAAAGAGCACGCCATCACTGGATGGATCTAAGCGGTAGCGTATCCTTCATATCCGAGTGATCATGACCATGTCTGACTTAAGAAGTTAACATGTTTGCCACATCAGTAGAATACCTGGGCCTCCGTGTGCCCCAGCTCCTGCAAACATATAAGGAGGAGTTCGGCTCACATGGTGTCATCGGGCTCAACCTTTTCCTAATTCTCCTCTTGCTCCTGTTCGGGGCTATCCATCTGCGTAAAAACGATGTAAGTGCGCGCCGCCAGTAGACTTTACTTCTTTATGTAATGGTGTTTGACGCGGGACTGTCAGCCAGGCTGTGACAAACTACCAACAAACTGTCCTACTGCCCACAAACATGAGAACTATAGCTGCAGTGGCGCTGTCCTTTTAGCACCGCGGAGTGACTACCACTAAACTGTCTAGCCTACCTGTTAGACGAGCGCTGTCCAGCGACCTCAGCTCTCCATATAAATGCATGCGCTAGATCTTCATTTGTAGATCTACTTTCTAATTTCGCCATTGTTTGCCATGCAGAATTTATAGAATGTATATTTCAAAATCCTTATCTTATACACCCATGTATTTTTATTTTTCAACAGGATGATGTCTTCGGCGAGATTCACCAGTAAGTTTCATCCTTCATAATTAATTGTGAATTCAAAGGGATCTTTCATAGCTCTGAACTCAATTTAAACCCAATCTGATATTTTCTCTTGCAGAGAGCTGGTCAATATGTTCACAGAGGGAGTGCAGCTCAACTACAGATACCTCCAACACCTGGAGGAACTGCTGGACATGAAGAAGTTACAGATAGAAGACCTCACCTCTCAGGTGGACCTGGACTGCTGCTCTGCCTCTGAGTCGTGCTCTGACTCATGCTACCCAAGATCATCTTCCAGATCATCTTCTAGATCACATTCTAGATCTTCTATACCCTCCAGATCTAGTGACTGCAGCACATGCCAAACCTGTAAGAAACGGCCTCCACCTGACAGGTTTAAATACCTGAAAGGCTGTAGTCCAGATAGTCAAGATAGACCCTGCCCTCCGGTTAGTCCTAGCCCAGTGGGTAGTCCTAGCTCACAGGCCACACCCTGCCTCCAGCTACCAGGAGGTCGTGATGATGAGGACAGTTATCATGGCTCCACGTGCTCCTCCCATAGCTCCTCCTGCAGCTCCTCTAGGTACGTGTCTCCTTCTGACTCCCCTCTGCCCCTGGAATACCAGCCCAGCCCTCGTCAGCCTGCTGCTACTGGTTGGAGGCGAAACTGGACTCTGATGGAGACCAAAGTGGACTCTGTGGCTATTCCTGTGGCAGCTCCTTCTACTGTCACGTCCCCTGACGGCAAAGACAGAGCTGCTGACCTCACAGACCATACAGACTGCTCCAAGACCACTCCAGACCGTGCAGACCATTCCAAGACCACTCCAGACCGCTCCAAGACTCCGACTGTGAGACAGATTCTGACGGTGAGACAGCTGTTTGAGGTAGTGCCGAGGAAAGCAGACCCACCCCTCCTGCACTGCTGGCACTGCAGACGCCTGGAACTCAACGTGACGCAGAAGGTTCTGTAAAAATTTACTGTTAAACTGCGTCCCCAATGGGACCCTATTTCCTACATAGTGAACAATAAAGGAAATAGGGTGCCATTTGAGATACAACCACTACTGTTTTTTAAAATGTCTGGGTGATGAGTTGTTGGTTTGGTGTTTGTCTAAATGTACACGTTTGTGAAAAGTAACGTATTCTCGGAAGACAATAAATAGAATCTAATCGAATCTATAATCTAAGGTCGCCCGCAATCGCTGGAGGATTGCCGTGCTGATGATCTCCATCGTTAGGTGGCTGCTCGCCGAGAGGCTGAAGGGAGGAGGCACCACCAGCTCAACCTCCCCCCCAACCAACACCACTACCACCCACTCCAACACCTCAACCACCTCTCAGGCTAAGAAAGGATCCGAGATCATCAGGAAAACTGTCAGCATGCCAGCCTTCTGTCCACAGGGTGTAAACCCTCCATTTCACTCCCAGGCTCCATGTCAGTCTCCAGGGTCGGAGCGTAAACTCATTATAATGTACGCTCAGGGCGCCAGGGTCCCCTTAATTTCCCAGGAGGTCCGGGAGAAGCTGGAGTCTCACATCTGCCGCAAGCAGAGCCAGCGCCTCTGGGGCTTCCCCAAGTTGGTCACCAGGTACGTGGGCGACCTCACGCCCCTGCAGCCCCCCACCTCCTGCAGCAAAGAAGACAGGAAAATCATGGGCAACATGACTGACTGCCAGGCGGTGTTCTCTGGACGAGTTCTCAACACAGAGTTCAGGTTGAAGAACAAGACTACCAAGCCAGCGGGGGAGCCGAAGGCTACTGCAGCTGTAGCTGCAGCAAAGGACATCTCACCAGCCATCAGACCTGTGGAGAAGACTACCACCACCAGCACCATGCTCCAGCCAGCCGAGACCCATGCTACTAAACCACCCCAGACCAGACCCTCTCTGAACCAGCCCTCCGCTGTGATGACCTTGACCCCGGAGGGACAATGGCTGGAGAAGAAGGTGAGGAGTAAGTGTATGGAGGTAAAGCTCAAACACTTCCCTGGCATGGTGGCCCAGTCACACCACTCCACCCTTGCCTGGGCAACCAGCCAGCCCACCAGGAAGCCCACCCAGGTGGCAGAAGCCTCCACTGTTGTTCGGAAACGCCCAGCCCCACTCAGACAGAGGGATAAGGTATCATTCATGGACCAGGGGGAGATAAGGCACCTTGCGGACAACCTGATCATGAAACACATGGAGCATCTTCAGAGGCAGGGAGTGACAACCCCTTCGACCCCCTTGGCCCACACCCAGGGAGTGACAACCGCCTCGGCCCCCTTGGCCCACACCCAGGGAGTGACAACCGCCTCGGCCCCCTTGGCCCACACCCAGGGAGTGACAACCGCCTCGGCCCCCTTGGCCCACACCCAGGGAGTGACAACCGCCTCGGCCCCCTTGGCCCACACCCAGGGAGTGACAACCCCTTCGACCCCCTTGGCCCACACCCAGGGAGTGACAACCGCCTCGGCCCCCTTGCAAAGCTCTCACAGCCTGGCTCTAAAGACCTCGACCGGCACCGCCACTGTCTCACATCCCCACCCTGCCCTCATTAAACAGCTGGTGCTGGGGAGAGCAAGTGCTGGTGCTGGGCAGAGCAAGACACCGCAGGCTCCACAGCGGTACAATGTGAAGCCTAGCTCAGCCACAGTCAAGGTGGGAAGACGCTGCAGCATCATCCAGCACTGAGGTGCAGAGGGCTCCTGCTGCCTCCTTTGATTAGGCCTCCTCTCATTTCCTGCATATGGTAGCTAAAGATGTATCCAGAAGTGAATAGTATGTATTCTTTCTACCAAATACATTGTTTTGCATCTCACATGATTTGACTGTTTGTTCTATGAGTAGAGTATGTGTCTGTTCCTGATGAATATTCATTTTGGGCTTATTCATTTTTGGTTTGTTTTAAATACAACAGGCATAGAAAAAATGGGTTATATCATGGTGCACTGTTTAAAATACACTATGTCAAAACAGAGTATTTTATACAGCCACATAGATACAAGCAAACACAGCTGACTGGAGGTGAAATAGCAGCGATATTGATGCTAGAATACACTTTACAGTATCAAACTGACATGTTGAGCTATTTTGGTCTGAGGTGGTGCCTCTTGAAGGTCTACTGCCGCTTTCCATTTTCATCTCAGAGCTGTTAGCCCAGTGAGCTCTTTTCCCAGTGACCTGTTTGGCCAGTTAGCCTATTGGAATGACAGTTGTAGGTCTATCTTTATGGACGTAAACAGACCAGTTCATTCCCCGGTGTTATTTTTCAGTCTATGCTTGTAGATTCCTCCAGATGACAGCACAAAGCAACACTACCTTGAGGCCAGTGAGAGCAGACAGACAGAGCGATACTCCCACTCACTTTCGCACACCCCCCACATACAAGTATTTACATGTCGTGCACATGGAACGATACCAGAACGAAGAGGACGCGTGCTAAATTATACCTGACCACTTTAGCTGGAGTGTTACTATAAACAGACAGGATTGACCAGTCAAAAGTAGTGCACTGTGTAGGGAATAGGGTGCTATTTTAGGATGGGCCTGAGTCACCTCAAGGAGTAGGACCTTGTTACTCAGCTTCCAACAAAGACAACAGAGCAGATGTCGAATACAGTGCCTTGATGAGGCTGATGCAGGATCAGTGCTGTGGCTCTCTCATAATAATAATAATATAATATGCCATTTAGCAGACGCTTTTATCCAAAGCGACTTACAGTCATGCGTGCATACATATATATTTTTTTGTGTATGGGTGGTCCCGGGGATCGAACCCACTACCTTGGCGTTACAAGCGCCGTGCTCTACCAGCTGAGCTACAGAGGACCACAGGATCCCTGGAGTCCTGTCACACGCTCCAGCAGACTGGGAATGAGAGGAGAGTCAGGAGGGGGAAGGGGGGCAGAGGGTGTTTGTCTCACTAACTGTGTGCTGCATCATCTTTTGACAGCTAACATTTACATCCCCACTGTGTTCTCTTGCTGTTCATATATTTATGCTAATGAGAATCCCAAAACCCAGATGTGCTACTGACAGGGTGCTTGAAAGATGAACATGTATCTTTAATCTTAATCAGGCCAATAACATCAGAGTATGTAGACAACAACCAGCAACCACTTCTTCAAAATGCTTTTCATATTTCTTGAGAATGCATAATTGCATATTGGCTCAATAAAGATTTCACTCAATTGAAAATAACACTCCTTTACTCTGTGTGTAGTTGTGTGCATTGTGTACTAATCATCCTTTTGACCTGGTTTTTATATAATGCCATTTGAACACCCCTTGCTTTTCTATACTTGACCTCCCTGGGGTTCATGAAAGCATATCTCAAACACTCCCATCACTTTGTATTGAAATATAATCAGTGGGGCTTCTCAAAAGGTTCTCACACACCAAACAATCCTTTTTTCCCTTTGGAGTATTTCCCTCTCTGATTCAAGCAAAGTTGCTGCAAGGCTGTCATTAAACATGGGATTCAAATGGGAATGAAAGAAGCATTTAGTCAACCCTCTAAAGAGCACCAAGTCCCTCTCAAATCTAATGTAAAAGCTGAGTTTCAGAGACTGAAATAACTCTGCTTTGGACTCAGATGCCCCATTTGTTTCCACTGGAAAGGCACATATCTCTTTCACATGACCTATGCTGACCCAAGTTTATGACCTGTCTATTGGGCTAAAACAGAAGCTGAAAATATGGCCCAACCCATTACTGAGGGCAGCTGCAGCATCACATATCCAATGTTATGCTGTTGTTGATCTTTCTAGAAATGGGCACAAATCCCGCAGTTTGTCGGTTTCAGATAATGAGACAGAGTAGGCCTGGAAAATGGCAAATTACTGTAATTCAGAGCGCCGATACTATACATATTTTTATGCACCTCCAAGATGTATGATGTACTAATGGTCTAGTTACTTTAGACCAGGGATGGGCAACTTTGATGGGAGTGGGGGCAAAAAAAACCTGGGACTCATCATGAGGGGCCGCAGTGGCTCGTGGGTCTTGCAGTTTTTTATAGATAACTGATGACCAATGGGCCCCACCCCGGTCGGTAATTCGACCATGCTTAATACAAGTTTAGATAGCTGGCTGCTAGACTAACTTACCAAGGGGGAGGTGAAGTTGGTCCATGGGCCTGAATCGAAAGCAGGGAGGTTAATCGGGAGGATGGGTGGGTGTATACTGTGACTGTCTAGCAACCAAAGGTTGCGTGTTCGAGTCTCATTGGGGACAACTATTGAATTTGAGCTTACCCTTCCCCTAATCATTTTCCTAATTCTCCTAACCTTTGTCGTTTTAGTTCTCCTTACCACCAATGTAGATTTGTTCCCTGGGACCACCCATACGCAAAAATGTATGCACACATGACTGTAAGTCGCTTTGGATAAAAGCGGCTGCTAAATGGCATATTTGTATTATTATTTGTTACAACACAACAAGTAACCTGGTCTCAGAGAAAGACGTATAATACTATACGTTCTCCACTATGCATCCGCCAACGTATGATAAGTTACGTCATCCAATTAATTTGTTATTGTTCGACTAGGTAAGAATTGTGATACTATACATCCTCTAAATCGTATGATATTGTATGACCGCTATTCCATTCATAATGTAACCTAACGTAACTGATGGATGACCCCTAAATCACTCACTGACTATGCTGACTGTGCTTACTTTTGTAGGGAGCCAGGCAAATTACACTCAGGATGTCGGCAAACGATGCTATTACTCAGCTATCATCTCACCAGGGAAATGGATGACCTTTCAGGAGTGGAGATTGCAATGGTGATCTTGCATTATCATAAAACTGCCAGATCCCTGTGGCTCTGTATCACAAGCTGTGGGCGAACAATCCATCATCAACATACACTGTACACCTATCATAGCCAATAATGGTCCGATTCTATCATTCAAACCCGTTAATGATCTCTTTGCTAAGCCTATTGTTAGAAAAGGGGACATTAATGCAAAATGTATAAGGAAAATTAAGATAGACAGGGGTACTTGTTACCTGATGAGTGGAACAAATAACAGCCTGGAGCAAAGAGATGACAGGAAATAGAAATGGAAAGATGATACAAGCATAGGATCTTAATTTGATCACCCTGTTGTTTTACACTTTCAAATTCCAGACTTGATTTGCCTCAACTAAAAATTTATCAAATTATTGAATGTCCATTAATTATAATGCAGGATTATCTTCCTGCTGTGAGAAACTGGTCAAATTAAGATCCTACACCTGTAGGTGAAGGAAGAGGTCAAACCTATCTCCATTTCCATTTCATATCCAATTAGATATGTTATGACATCCAGGCATATTATTTGCACCTCTATTCCCCCCACTAGCCTCCTGCTCTGGAATGCATTTTGACCATTAGAGAGGTGGTCCCAAATGGCAAATCAAAAGTACACTACATAGGGAATAGGGTGCCATTTGAGACACAGTAACAGGCTCTGAATATGATGGACCATGGCAAGGGGATAACTCTGCTCTTGGCTTTAATAGAGGAAGAATAGGTGGTATTTTGAGACTCTTAAAGTTCCTGAAAGGCTGTGTATGGAGGGGATGCCATTTCTATTTACCAAGAACACAATTCTTGTCCAGTTTAAACGCAACTGATGTACCCACTCAGAGAAGCGACAAATCAAATGTGACCGCCTTAAACACAATAAATAAATACATGTCTGACATAAACAATTGGCCTATAATTCACTCCTGAACCATGAGACCATTAACTGAAATATCATATTTTCTCAAGGTAGCAAGAACAGGTAGTATAACAATCAGCTGTCACCATTTAAGATGGAACCTCAGCAACAATATATTACTGTGTAAGAAGGCGGAGGACATTGATTGATGCAGGGGCCTCTGTCCCCACATTTACCTAACCTGTCACACAGACATTGATTGACAGTTGCTTTCAGGATGTTAATCTTGGTGGGATGGAGAGTGGGACAGACAAGGTATATGGGGTGCTGTCCAAGGTGCTGAAATCACTATGATGCCACTGCCATGGCTCTACTTTAAACACATCCCAGATCACAATCTTCAAATGCTTTGGTTTTAAGTCCTGTTTCTGATCATAATCGTTTAGTTTGTCACCAAAACATCAGGTCGTAATGTCCCCATAAGAATACACTGTGAAAGTTGGGGCAGGCAGTATCTTGTACTGACCTAGGTCCTACAAGTCCACAGTACTATGTCTCTGCTCAGCTTTAAACACACTTAAACACACCCAGCCAGATAACAATCCTCAGAATGCTTTGGTTTGAACTTTTGGGGTTTAAACTTTTCTTAATGTCACCATATAAATGCACTGTCAAAGTTGTGATGTAAATCTTGCTGTGGAGGAGCAGATGGTCTACCAGGAGGGGGTACTGTCCAAGGTCCTGAAATCCCACCTGCCACTTCCCTGTCGACTGCCTTTGAAAATGCCTTTGAAAATGGCATATGTGGCATCGACATGAGTCCGAAATAGTTATTCTAGTGTCAAAATGTACTACAATGTGTAAATAGGATAATTTTGGAATAAATTTGGAACATCCATGCGTCACAAGGGGTAAATGAGGGTTGAGTTTTGATTTGACGATGTCCTTTTGCCCAATAACATGGGGTAGACAGCTGCGGTGATTGCTCTCTAACAAACACACAAGCCAATCGGCATGTTCAGTGGCTCTTTAAAGACGTCCTCCAGTGATTCCTTTTACTTTTACTGTTGAAAAGCGATATCACAAGTATACATAAAGCAAAGTACACACACTAAAGGGTAAAACAACTGTAGGGCATTAAAGGAGTTGGTCAAATGGGGATTATTGATGTAATCTGCCTCCCCTTGCTTGAGGAACAATAGAGGAGCAATAGAAAACCTATTGAGATGTACCTTTTGTTAATGGCCCAGTGCAGTCAAAAACGTGATTTTCCTGTGTTTTATATACACTACATGGCCAAATGTATGTGGACACTTGCTTGTCAATCTCATTCCAAAATCATGGCCATTAATATGGAGATGGTCCCCCCTTTGCTGCTATAACAGCCTCAACTCTTCTGGGAAGGCTTTCCACTAGATGTTACACATTTTTGCGGGGGCTTGCTTCCATTCAGCCACAAGAGCATTAGTGAGGCACTGATGTTGGGCGATTAGGCCTGGCTCGCAGCCGGCGTTCCAACTGATCCCAAAGGTGTTCGATGGGGTTGAGGTCAATGCTCTGTGCAGGCCAGTCATGTTCTTCCACACCGATCTCGACAATCCATTTCTATATGGACCTCGCTTTGTGCACGGGGGCATTGTCATGATGAAACAGGAAAGGGCCTTCCCCAAACTGTTGCCACAAAGTTGAAAGCACAGAATCGTCTAGAATGTCATTGTATGCTGTAGCTTTAAGATTTCCCTTCACTGGAACTAAGGGGCCTATCCCGAACCATGAAAAACAGCCCCAGACATTATTCCTCCTCCACCAAAAGTTACAGCTAGCACTATGCATTCGGGCAGGTAGCATTCTCCTGGCATCCGCCAAACCCAGATTCGTATGTCGGACTGCCAGATGGTGAAGCGTGATTTATCACTCCAGAGAATGCATTTCCACTGCTCCAGAGTCCAATGGCGGCAAGCTTACACCACTCCAGCCGATGATTGGCATTGCACATGGTGATCTTAGGCTTGTGTGCAGCTGCTCTGCCATGGAAATACATTTCATGGAGCTCCCAACGAACAGTTCTTGTGCTGACGTTGCTTCCAGGGGCAGTTTGGAACTAGGTAGTGAGTGTTGCAACAGGACAGATTATTTTTATGCGCTTCAGCACTCGGCGGTCCTGTTCTGTGAGCTTGTGTGGCCTACCACTTCGCGGCTGAGCCGTTGTTGCTCCTAGACATTTCCACTTCACAATAACCGCACTTACAGTTGACCAGGGCAGCTCTAGCAGGGCAGAAATTTGACAAACTGACTTGTTGGAAAGGTGGTATCCTATGACGGAGTCACATTGAAAGTCACTGAGCTCTTCAGTACGGGCCAGTCTACTGCCAATG
The DNA here is from genome assembly GCF_964263955.1 of Coregonus lavaretus. Lineage (NCBI taxonomy): Eukaryota > Metazoa > Chordata > Actinopteri > Salmoniformes > Salmonidae > Coregonus > Coregonus lavaretus. Next base: position 29,100,315 of record NC_140018.1, read on the forward strand.
TTTGTCTATGGAGATTGCATGTATGTGTGCTCGATGTTATACACCTATCAGCAATGGGTGTGGCTGAAATAGCAGAATCCACTTATTTGAAGGGGTGTCCACATACTTTTGGCCATATTGTGTATATTTCCACACTATGAGGTTGGAATAATACTGTGAAATTGTGAACATTTGGATAATGCCCTTTTATTGTAAGAGCTGTTTGAAAAGACTGCCTGAAATCTCAGCCTGTTTTGGTGGGATGGAGTTTTGGCCTTAGTAACTAGACCATTATGAAAGAGAGTTTTCTGTTTTCCCCTCCCCACTCAGATCACTCCCAGACAGTCCTAGCAAAGCCATTTTTGTTTCTTTTTTTACCATTTTAATTGAAACAATCACAGTAAGGTACTTAATTGTCACCCAGAAATGATTTGATATTAAGATAAGAACCACTGCATTGCAACTTTAAGTAAATCAGGTGATAAATGAGCTGATAAGGAGACTGGAGTAGGACTTTAAAACAACCCAGCCAGATAACAATCCTCAGAATGCTTTGGTATAAACTCCTGTTTCCTTTTAAACTCTTGTTTCCAAACGCCAGCCAGTAATGTCACTGTACTGTAAATGCACTGTCAAAGTTGTTATGAACAATGCTTGTGAGATTAGACTTTTTATTCATTGACTTCAATGCCTGTTAGAGGTATAATGTCCCTCCCTGGGGGGAGAATGAATGAGTATTGAAAGTTTCACTTTACTCTGAAATAGAACTCTCTGTCTGCATTCCCAATGGCACCCTATTCCCTATATACTGTAGTGCACTACTTTTGACCACCGCCCATAGGGTTCTGGTCAAAAGTCGTGCACTATGCAGGGAATAGGGTGCCATTTGGGATTCAGATTCTCTTTCCGGCTGTCCTAAACTCTTGCTTATCTGTTCTAAATTTGGCTGGTGGTAAGACTTCCCGTTCCTAAAATGTCATAACATAACAGACATGAATACATAATCAAGCTCTGTTTCTTTGTGTGTATGTCAATAGTTTAATTGGATTTGCTGTGATACAGGAATTGGGGAAACAATAACTGTTTTATGTTTCTAAATACAAGATTCACCGGCACAAAAGGTACATCTCTCTTCCATGGGCACTGTGCATCTCAGCTGCGCTTCCGCTCTAAAAATCCATGGCAATATTAACTGTGTTACCGTTTAGACCTGTTTTTTGTGGGTCTTAAAGGGCCAGACGAAAATAGAACCTCTGGCTGGATCCCAAATGGCACTCTATTACACATTGCACTACTTTGACCAGAGCCCTAGAGCCCTGGTAAAACGTAGTGCATTATATAGAGAATAGAGTGTAATTTGGGATGAGCCCGTACTGCAGCATTTAATGTCAGCAGAACCAACCCCGATGACTCGGTGGCACACGAAGCGTACAAGGCAAGCAGGTAAAAGCTCCACAATCCATTAGGGATGCAAAAAGACAATACAGACTCAAACTTATCACGGACTACAAAGGCAAATCCAGCTGTGCGGTGACCACTGAAGCCTCCCTTCCAGACGAGCTTAACACATTCTATGCTCGCTTCGAGGCAGACAATACCGAGCCATCCAGGAAGACACTCGCCGCTCCAGACGACCAAGTCCTTTCACTCGCCGAGGCTGATGTTAGGAAAACTCTCAAAAGAGTGAATACTCACAAAGCTGCCGGCCCAGATGGCATCCCTGGCCGCGTCCTCAGAGACTAGCTGGTGGGTGTCTTCTTGGACATCTTCAACCTGTCCCAGGCTGTAGTCCCCACCTACTTTAAGGAGACCACCATTGTCCCAGTGCCCAAGAAAAACAAGGTGACATGCCCAAATGACTATCGCCCCGTCACGCTCACCTCAATCATCATGAAGTACTTTGAGGGGCTGGTCATGGCCCACGTCAAGGCCATTATGCCAGGCACACTGGACCAACTCCAATTTGCCTACCGCTCCAACAGATTCACGGAAGATGCCATTTCGAACGCTATTTACACGGCCGTAACACACCTGGACAAGAGGAACACCTATATGAGAATGCTGTTCATTGACTACAGTTCAGCATTCAACACTATAGTTCTCTCCAAGTTTGACACCAAGCTCAGAGCCCTGGGTCTGGATACCAGCCTCTGCAACTGAATCCTGGACTTCCTGACGGGCAGACCACAGGCTGTGAGGACTGGCAACAACACCTCCTCCACACTGACTCTTAACACAGGGGCCCCCCAGGGGTGTGTCCTCAGTCCTCAGCTGTACTCCGTGTTCACTGTGGACTGTGTGGCTTTGCACGACACCAACTCCATCATCAAGTTTGCTGACGACACCACGGTTGTAGGCCTGATAACCAACAATGACGAGACAGCCTATAGGGAGGAGGTAAGTGAACTGGCATTGTGGTGTCATGACAACAACCTCTCCCTCAGCGTCAGCAAAGCAAATAAGTTGATTGTTGACTTCAGGAAGCAGAGGAGGGAACATGCCCCGATCCACATCAACGGGACTGCAGTAGAGAGAGTCTTGAGTTTTAAGTTCCACATCACCGAAGACTTGTCATGGACCAACAACACCACCACTCTTGTCAAGAGGGCGTAACAGCATCTCTACTACCTAAGGCAGCTGAATAAATTCTCTCCAGATACTACCGCTGCACCATCGAGAGTGTCCTGAACGATTGCATCACAGCCTGGTATTGGAATTGCTCCGTCCATGACCTCAAGGCCCTCCAGCGGGTTGTGAATCACTGGGACCGTGCTCCCACCCATCCAGGATATCTATTCGAAACAGGTGCCGGAGGAAGGCACGCAGAAAATTAAGATACTACACCTGTAGGTGTTACTAATGACTGATCCTAATCATCCAGACAGAAAAGACAACATTATGCGATTTATGTGAAAAGAGGACATACTACTTTCCTATCATTCATGTGAGGCTAAGCACAGGGTGATTCATGAAAAGAGATGAAGCTCTCCCAGTGCCTGAATGCCCTCTTCTCAGTGTTAATCTGTCTTCATCCAGTAAACATGCGACATGCGACGGTGGTTCCAGGGACCGGCTTGAAGGTGCTGAAGCCCCTCAATAATATTTCTAGCATTAGCACCCCAAATAAAGATTTTATTAGTATTTTATGGGGCCAGAGCCATATGTCTATTCAAAGATCCACAGATTTGTGTTCTCTTTCCTGTCACATGTAACCTTTGTTTAGATAATCTACAGGGCAGGAGTGCAAACGCATGTAATGGTGATCTCAAAAGAAGGATGGAAGAGGCTGCTACTCCTCGCCCCCAACCCCCACTCCAAGCTTTGGAGTTCGCAGATACTAGTACGCGCGTGCGCACACTCCATTACGAACTCCGAACTTCAGAAAAAGATGTGCAGCAGTCCATGGCTGGCACGGTCTCTCCTACACAATTCCCCATGGTGTCATTAATGTCCGAAATACACCACTTTGCAATTTCCATGTAATTTCCATTTTCTCACTTTTCGAGCTAGAAGTCTTAAAGAAGGAAGCAGTTTAAGTTCCAAATCGACATTTTATTAATTAACCCTCATGGATAAAGTATGGGATGGGGACTTTATGTTAAACATATGGACGAATCAGTCGATTTCTATTGGATTATCATAAATTATCATAAATGCACATAAGATTCAATAAAGGAATGGGAAATCATTTAATTTAAATCGCCTAGACAGCCTGAAGCCTATAGCCGAATTTTTCAATAGGATTGGCTATTGGCCTACGCATCAATGAAAAAGACAATCATAATTTCATGAATGATAAGTAATTTTCCATGCATTCTGTTGAGCATTATCCAATTAAAACATACTTACTTTAGATTGTGTTTCCATGCATTCTGTTGAGCATTATTCAATTAAAACATACTTACTTTAGATTGTAAGATACACCCTAGATCTATTTTATTATCTTAAAACAGGTAATAATCAACATAGCCTACATAAACACAAAGAAACAGAACATAAATTCCCTGAAGGAGAAAATACTAAATTAATTTGTTATTCAAGTTAAATAACAAGTCATTCCAAAACAGTAAGCCAGATAATATCTAAAGAACTCAGATATACCTTATTATTTGTGGGGGGTTTTGTTGGATTATACACAAGTAGTATCCACACAATTAACATTTTAAAGAAACCAGATGCAGCTATTCTAAAGGTAATCGAGCAGTCGATAAGCAAAAAGGCAACATTTACCTGCACAGACAACTGTGACTGATCAGACTAGAGTCTGACTACAACATCCTAATACAAAGGTATAGTGTGCTCATTAAGAAGTATTGGTAAGTTTTGTGCGCAACGCATCGCTTACTGTGTATCGTTTTTCCAAACTCTTTTGGAGCGTCATCATTTAAAATTCTTAATGGAAATGAATACATCTGTCTCCGTTGAACGTTGGTAGTCCTCAACGAGCCAGTGGGTTTTTGAGCGCGATTTCCGGCGGTGTGGGTGCACGCGCTGAACCGTTCATCAGGTGTCCTTACATTTGCCAATTGAAGATTTTCAACTGAGGGTCTGCAGAACCTTCGAATAATCCGCGCCCCATTAGCCCTGCACATAGGAGTGCACTGATCTCATTGTTCTAAATCTGGACGTTATCGAGTTTATCCGGAGAACTCATAAAAAATCGTTCTGCCGGTTATTACAGACACTTGGCTGCTTTGGTTTTCGTCTCCCTACAAATATCAAGGTTGTCAGTGAGTCGCACTTGAATGAAACGCACTGTAACACTAGGGGGCAACTTTTGCTAGAAGCAGTTGAGCATTCTCATTACCATTCACCAGGCAATATAGCAATCATACTGCATGATTTATATTGAGTGATGTTTCCAACTCAATAGGTTTTAGCTGATATGAATAGGCCTATGGAAAATGGGAGTTGAAGTCTGATAGGATATCAGGACCAGGCAGGCAGGCCCCTAGGGCACTAGAACACTACAGGCCCATTGGTGAGGACCCTCTGAGGACATACAGTATCAGTATGAGGGAGATCTATATCAACAGCCTGGTCTCATAAACTAGACGTAACATAGTAAACGTAAATCCGGGACACAAATTAGTATGATATGTTATGTTTGGTATGGTTACAAAGGCCTGGGTGGATGAGTGGGCGTATAACACGAACGTCTAGCAACCCAAAGGTTGCGAGTTTGAATGTCATCACAGACAACTTGAGCATTTTAGCTAATTAGCCACTTTCAACTTCTTACTACTTTTTAGCTACTTTGCAACTACTTAGCATGTTAGCTAACCCTTCCCCTAACCTTAACCCTTTTAGCTAACCCTTCCCCTTCCCCTAAACCTAACCTTAACCCTTCAACCTAACTCTTAAACTTAACCCTAACCTTAACCCTAACCCCTAACCCCTAGCCTAGCTAACGTTAGCCAGCTAGCTAACGTTAGCCACCTAGCCACCTAGCTAGAATTCATAACATATCATACATTTTGCAAATGCGTAACATATTGTAAGTTTTATCATACAAATTGTAAATTTGTAACATATCATACGAAATGGGTGATGGACATCTACAAATTAATACATACCATATGAAACGTAACATATCATACTAAATGGAGTGTCTCGGATTACGTACAGAATAATACGAAATGCTCTGCAGCCAATCATAATACAGATCAGATGGACTAGCCTAGTTCTTCTGTGACTGATGTTTTGAGTCTTACTCTGGGACAAAACAAACAAAGTAAACCAATGCAGTGCCTAGGCTACAACTAAAGGGTAGGTTATGATGCAATATAGAGGTAGCCAGTGCCAGTCTGTTTGTGCTATCATGCCAACTTCTTGTCACTCATTGTCATGCCAAATGTTTGAGCAATGGAGTTGGCAAAATTACAAACAGATCTGGGACCAGGCGAGGTTGTCTTTTAGATGTATAAATAGGTCTAAATCAGGTTGCCTGATACCCAGGGGTCATATGATAGGCTACATGGCTAAGCAAGAACTACAACATTGTCATTGATCTCTGTTTACTTCTGTAATGTAACAGGTTACGGCATGTTTCTTTGCAGTTATTGGAGATACTCATGTCTTACCATCTGTTTTGTTTTCAGACAGTACTTCTGTTTCTGTATGTAAACCTAAGAATATAAAATTGTTGCATATGAATGTGTTATGATATTTGATAAGGGCACATGCTCAATCTAGAAATCTGCAATCAAAATGATTAGATTTCACTGAAATTGTAGATGTAATTGAATCCTGGATTATGTATTTTTTATTCGTTATAATGAGGAGATTAATAATGTACTACCAATGGTTTTATGTGCAAGAACTGTAATGGAGATGGAGGGGGCAGGGGGGACTGATATAAATAGTCATTTTTACAATGTCGGTTCAATTGATAACTTCCTATTGAGAAATTCAGAATGAATACTTGCTCTCTAATTACCTTACCACACTAGTGTTGCGAGACTATGTGAGGTAATTTGACATACACCCTCCTGTCCAGGGGGTGTACTTGTACATCAAGCTGCATCACACAGAACAAAATATATCGTTAGGCTTCTGCTCTATGGGCCGCTCTGGCTCGAAGCTTTACTTACTTAATGTGCCTAAATCTCCAAGAAAGATGAACACATTGGTCAGGTATCAGCTGCTCTGTCCGTTTCTATTTTGCTTTCAAATGGACAAAAAACATTATCGCTAGGAGCAGCTTGTGCTTTTTCACTATCTGTCTGACACTTCTAGACTTCACATGGGAGCTATGCTGCTCAAAGCAAGCGCAAACAGACACACAGACACATACACACACACACACACGCGCATCCTCAGTGCCTGTCGCTTTGCTACAAATGGAGTGCTGTCCTGAATGTGCTGAAATAGCCCCCCTGTCATCTTTTGTGAACATTACAGTGGGTTTAGGGTAGAACGTAATGAACAGGTGTGCCGATGAAAAGGGCCTTGGCGGAGTGTTGATAATGTAATGAAATTGTGCCAAGTCTGTATGAATGACCACTTGTTGTGGAGGGAGATAACACACAGCCTGAAGCAGATGCAGAGAGCCGGCATGATGAATGGTACTGTATTTTTGACATAAAGGAGCAGATAGCAGTAATCAGAGGACTTTAGGTCTGGTATATCCAAATGAGTGTCTTTTTCCCCAACCAATTCAATACCTCAGTGTGGTAGATTACCAAGCATAGGGGTCAACTCAGTTGCAACTTGCCCTGCATTTACTGTCAGAAAGTACATTCACATACTATAATCTCAAGTGAATATCCAATCCATTCCTTTGATTCTGTGGGGTAACATGTACTTCAATTGTGGATAAAATTGCAGGCCTATCACATGTTAGAAGAATCTATATAAACTGAACAAAAATATAAACGCAACATGTAAAGTGTTGGTCCCATGTTTCATGAGCTGAAATAAAAGATCCCAGAAATTCTCCATACACACAAAAAGCTTATTTCTCTCAAATGTTGTGCACAAATTTGTTTACATCCCTGTTAGTGAGCATTTCTTCTTTGCCAAGATAATCCATCCACCTGACAGGTGTGGCATATCAAGAAGCTGAGTTAACAGCATGATCATTACACAGGTGCACCTTGTGCTGGGGAAAATAAAAGGCCACTCTAAAATGTGCAGTTTTGTCACACAACACAGTGCCACAGATGTCTCAAGTCTTGAGGGAGCGTGCAATTCGCATGCTGACTGCAGGAATGCCCACCAGAGTTGTTGCCAGAGAATTGAATGTTTCTCTACAATAAGTTGCCTCCAACGTCTTTTTAGAGAATTTGACAGTACGTCCAACCACAGACCAAGTGTAACCACGCCAGCCCAGGACCTCCACATCTGGCATCTTCACCTGCGGGATCGTCTGAGACCAGCCACCCGGACAGCTGATGAAACTGAGGAGTATTTCTGTCTGTAATAAAGCCCTTTTGTGGGAAAATACTCATTCTGATTGGCTGGGCCTGGTTTCCCAGTGGGTAGGCCTATGCCCTCCCAGGCCCACCCATGTCTGCACCCCTGCCCAGTCATGTGAAATTCATAGATTAGGGCCTATTTAATTTATTTCAATTGATTGATTTCCTTATATGAACTGTAACTCAGTAAAACCATTGAAATTGTTGCATGTTGCGTTTATATTTTTGTTCAGTACAATTCTGTGAGCCATCCCATTCATTTCTGAAAGAGACTATCTTTGCTAAAAGTCTATTAATTAAATATATATATTCAATACAACACCAGCGACCAGGTCAGGTGTTGAACTGACAGATAGCATGTTGTGGATACAAGTCCTGCTCAGGCTTCCTTGTGAGTTCGTTTAAGTACTTTATAACCATTGTACATGTACAGCAAGGCCGGTTGACTGAATGACACGTGTGGAAACCCCCTGTGGCTCCCCCAAAACTAAGAGCTTTCAACTGCCCACAATGACACCCCTCCTCATTCCGGTGCCAAGGTGTCTGGCTGTTGAACTCTCTCAACTCCCTGACCTTGATCAGAATCACCAGACATATCTAGCCAATCAGCTGCAGGCAATTACCTGGTTTGGAGCAGTTAAGGCTGCTCTGACCTTAGTCTCCTCCAGCTGCACAGAGAGAGCTGATGCTCTTGTATCTCTGTGCTGCTCCCTTTCACCTCTGGACTCTCCATCCAAGGACTACCACCTCTGGACACATTTATTCTGGTCTCCTTTAGTGTGTGTGCGTCAATGCCTAAAATACCACACATCACACTTCACATCACACGTTATCTTCACACATCACTCCTATTCTCCTGTAATGCTGGTGTGTGTTGAGCCTGGCAATAAACCTGTGTTCTTTACCCGTCTCCTACTGATCCATCTCCCTCTAACCGGGGACCTAGGGCAGTTGTTCCATCAACCTTTTACTAGCAACTCTATGGGTCTACCTCTTACCGGGTGGCGCTCTCTTTCATGCATTGGAAAACTCTGATAGAATGATAACACACTGACAAATCGCAAAAGTGCTTTATCACAGTGGTGTAGGGATTTTGGAGCGATGGTGGAAAAACATTATTCACATATCTTTGGTCTGTAAAAAAATATGATTTTAAATGGACTATATTGAGTAGATTCTGTATACATTTCAATCTCACCCAATCACTATATTTACTATGCCATCCCTCCTGCTCCGGCTGGTATTTGCGCAAGTAATTGTGCTCGAAAAAGACATTGCACTACTACACAACTTTGATGAATGCTGTTACAGTAATGAATCACAGTCTCATAAAGATGTACCTAGAGGTCTGAAAGGAAGGGAGCTGAGGGCGACAAGTTGTGGGTGCACTCCAGCAGGCCGTTAAAAGCCCAGGGCTGTGTGCGTCCCAAATGGCACCCTATTTCCTGAAATAGTGCACTACATGTAGAGAATATGGTGCCATTTGGGATGCAGCGCAGGGCCATGGATCGGATCAGAACCCATTAACCTTGGTGACCTGACCCAGTGGCGGAGCAGCTAAGTGCTGAGTGCTCTAAACAGGAAACATCTCCTTCGGAGTGTCAGGGAAGCAGGGGACTTGTTAGCATCATGTTGCGTTACATTGGATTATGTGATGTTATCCAGGGCAGTGTGTGCATGGTCTAGTAGGATATCCATATCAGGCCTGCTATAGGTCGGAATGACTTGTGGAATAAGCTACTGTAACTCTTCATGGATTTTTAAATGAGGTTAGAACGACCCAAACCATTTCACACTGTACTAAACCAGCGCTTTCCTCCAGTATCTGTATTTTTCACTCACAATTAAGAGAGAAGATTACTTTATTGTCCATGTCCACAGGAAAAGGAAACGTGTCTCTCTGCATTATATCAACCCCACCGAGACACACACACATACAGCCACCTCCACAAAGAGGTTGGAGCACAAGGTCAACTACAGTGCAGCACCCCTGTAGCAGCCTTCTGAATACCAAGGCAGTGAAACGATTCTTGGAAGCAAACATGTTGCCATTGAAAGGAAACATATCTGAAATATGAGGAGACTTAATAGTCCAAAAGGTTACCCAAGATCAAAGACACACAGGAGCAAGAGAGAGAACGGCTACAACCACTGCATCATGGGAATGCAGAGGAGAGACAGAGGAGAGACAGAGGAGAGACAGAGGAGAGACAGAGCTTCTGTGCAGTGCAAAGAAGAACAATTTCTTAACAGGTTTGCGTTTTTCGTCATGAATCTTGTTCTGGAGGAAGCTCTGCAGAGTGGTCACTAGCTGGCACAACCACAAAGTAATACAATCTGATTTTAAACCTAACACTAACCTTAACCCTAACCTTAACCACACTGTTAACCCTAATGCCAAACCCTAACCTTCAATTTTGAATTTTGAATTCATTAATTGTTACAATATAGAAAATGTTGACATTGCAGCTGGCCTATCTAAGGGGAAATTGCTCAATTCTGCCTCCAGGACAATAAACATCAACCTGCACTTTCTAACGGAATGCCTGGAGGGTGTTTAGTCATCATACCCTCTGCTAAGCACTGTTTACAGAGAACAGAGTCATCTTTAGGTGTCTGCCAGTGAGCCAGCCAAGGCCCCATCCAACTTAACAAAGCCATCTGGAATGTCGCCGGAGTGTGAAACAGTGAAACGGCACCCTGCACAGAGGGATAATTGGAGAAATAAAGATCTGTCATATGCCAGCCTTTTGCCCATCAGTCCTGGGTTGACGCTATGCCAGGCTAGCTGAGAAGATGTGCAGGTCACGCCCCTGTATATAAAAACAATAACACTCAGACAGTCCTCTTTAGCTCAGTTGGTAGAGCAAGGTGCTTGTACCACCCAAACGTAAAATGTATGCACCAATGATTTATATATACACTAGATGACTAACAGGGGGTGCTGTTTTGAAGCCACCATGCCTCCATCTTGGCACTCCCCCACATACACATTAATGCATACTTTAAAATTATATTATGTGAGCTAAACATTTAAAAAAGTAAAGTATATAAAAACATTTTCCTTAAAGTAGAATTTTTTTAAAGTTCCAATATGGCTGACCGGTGGCTTCAAAGCCTCTCATTGGCCAGTACATAGCATCAGCAATCCAGGGTTTATATACACTACTGTCACGGAATCAGCCGAGGCTGCTCCTCCTCCTTGCTTGGGCAGGCTTCGGCGTTCGTCATCCCTGGAGTACTAGCTGCCACCGATCTATGTTTCGGTGTTTGTCTAGTTTGTCTTGATTGTTTTCACCTGTTTCCCATTATGTTACATTGTATTCCCTTTATAACCCCCTGTCTCTCATTGGTTATTGTGTGTGATTGTTTTCCGTGAGGTCGGCAGTGTTCGGGTGTATGCGTATTTTGTTCCTCCCTGTTTGGAGGTTTTGTTTGTATTTTTGATTACTGTGCAAGTAAAGTTTGTCTGCCAGTAGCTCGGTGTCCTGCGCTTGACTTCGCTCACAGCATACACGTTGCCTTGACAGAATCACACACCATACATGGAGTCAGCAGGACCGGCGGTGCCAGCTGGATCAATGGAGGAACGCGTCGAACACCAAGTGGCCATGATCCAGGCTCTCGGCACCGCCATGGAACGGGTGGTGAGCACTATGGAGCGATGGGAAAGAGGGGGTCTGCCTACGCCTCTTCCAACGATACCACCACCATCGGCGATGCCCATCGCTTCACCTCCGGGGTCCAGTGGGATTCGGCTCCCGAGGGATTATGATGGCACAGCGGCCGGGTGTCAGGGTTTCCTGCTCCAGGTTGAACTCTACCTAGCAACCATCCACCCGGTGCCCTCGGGATACGAGAACGTGTCCGCCCTCATCTCCTGTCTGTCCGGCAAGGCGCTGGAGTGGGCCAACGGCGAGTGGGGGGGAATAGACGCTGCTACTGTCAACTATGCAGAGTTCACCCGCCGCTTCAGGGCAGTATTCGATCATCCACCAGAGGGTAAAGCGGCAGGTGAGCGTCTATTCCACCTTAGACAGGGGAGGAGGAGCGCACAGGAGTTCGCGCTGGACGTCCGGACGCTGGCTGCCAACGTGGGATGGAATGAGAGGTCCCTCATCGACCACTACAGATGTAGCCTGAGGGAGGACGTGCGTCGGGAATTGGCCTGCAGGGACACCAACCTCAGCTTCGACCAACTGGTGGACATGTCCATTCGCCTGGATACCCTGTTGGCTACCCGCGGACGTCCGGATTCAGGGCCGTCCATTCCATCCCCCAGCACTTCCGAGCCGACCCCTATGGAGCTCGGAGGTGCTGATGCTAGGGAGACCAGGAGAGAGACCAGGAGGGAGGCCGTCCCCTGCACCAACTGTGGCCGCAGAGGACACACTGCTGGTCGGTGCTGGGGAGGGTCTCCTAGGAATCGAGGCGGTAGGCAGCGCACTGATGAGTCATTCCAGGTGAGTAGGCACCCAACTCACCCAGAGCTCTCTGTTGCGCATATGTGTATTAAAGTTGTGTTTCCCAAGGTTTTTCCTCACTACCAGCATAAGGCGCTAGTAGATTCAGGCGCAGCTGGGAATTCTATCGATCGCCAATTCACCTATAAGTTAGGGATTCCTATTGTACCTGTTGATGTGCCCTTCCCCATCCATGCCCTAGATAGCCGCCCTTTGGGGTCAGGATTGATTAGGGAAGTCACAGCGCCTCTCAGGATGAAAACGCAGGAGGGTCATGAGGAGATACTACGTTTGTATTTGATTGATTCTCCTGCGTTTCCCGTGGTGTTGGGGCTTCCCTGGTTAACATCTCATGACCCCAACATTTCATGGCAACAGATGGTCTGATCAGTGTTTCCGTAGGGTGTGTAGGTGTTTCCGTAGGGGCAACAACGGTGGAAAGCCCGAACCAAGTTCCCACCATGCACATTCCACCTGAGTATGCCGATTTGGCACTCGCCTTCTGTAAAAAGAAGGCGACTCAATTACCACCTCATCGACAGGGGGATTGTGCGATAGACCTCCAAGTAGACGCTGCGCTTCCGCGTAGTCATGTGTATCCTCTGTCTCAGGAGGAGACGGCGGCTATGGAGACATACGTCACTGAATCTCTGAGACAGGGATACAGACGGCCGTCCACTTCCCCTGCGTCCTCGAGTTTCTTTTTTGTGAAGAAGAAGGATGTGGGTTTACGCCCATGTATTGATTACCGTGGTCTCAATCAGATCACAATCAAATACAGCTATCCTCTCCCTCTGATTGCTAGTATGACAGAGTCATTACACGGGGCGCGATTCTTCACAAAATTGGATCTCAGGAGCGCGTACAACCTGGTGCGCATTAGGGAGGGAGATGAGTGGAAGACAGCATTCAGTACCACCTCGGGTCACTATGAGTACCTCGTAATGCCATACGGTTTAATGAATGCTCCTTCAGTCTTCCAATCATTTGTGGACAAGATTTTCCGGGACTTGCATGGGCAGGGTGTAGTGGTGTATATTGATGACATTCTAATATACTCCGCTACACGAGCCGAGCATGTGTCCCTGGTGCGTCGAGTGCTTGGTAGACTGTTAGAGCATGACCTGTATGCAAAGGCGGAGAAATGTCTGTTCTTCCAGGAGTCCATCTCCTTCCTGGGACATCGGTTGTACGCGTCAGGGGTGGAGATGGAGATTTACCGCGTTTCTGCCGTGCGTAATTGGCAGACTCCCACCACGGTGAAGGAAGTGCAGCGGTTCTTGGGTTTTGCCAATTACTACCGGAGGTTTATCCGGGGCTTTGGACAGGTAGCAGCTCCCATTACCTCCCTGCTAAAGGGGGGTCCGGTGCGTCTGCAGTGGTCGGCTGAGGCGGACAGGGCGTTTAGACATCTGAAGGACCTGTTTACCTCGGCTCCGGTGCTGGCACATCCGGATCCCTCTTTGGCGTTCCAAGTTGAGGTGGATGCATCCGAGGCAGGGATCGGCGCTGTGCTGTCTCAGCGCTCGGGTACGCCACCAAAACTCCGCCCCTGTGCTCTCTATTCTAAGAAGCTCAGTCCGGCGGAACGCAATTATGACGTGGGGGACAGGGAGCTGTTGGCTGTGGTTCAAGCCCTGAAGGTGTGGAGGCATTGGCTTGGGGGGGGCTAAACACCCTTTTCTCATTTTGACTGACCATCGTAACCTGGAGTACATCCGGGCAGCGAGGAGGCTGAACCCTCGCCAGGCAAGGTGGGCTATGTTTTTTTCCTGATTTGTATTTAAGCTCACCTATAGACCAGGGTCACAGAACGCTAAGGCAGATGCCCTGTCCCGACTATATGACACAGAGGAGAGGTCCATTGAGCCCACTCCCATACTTCCGGAGTCTTGTCTGGTGGCACCGGTGGTGTGGGAGGTTGATGCGGACATCGAGCGGGCGTTACTTACCGATCCTACTCCCCCACAGTGTCCAGAGGGTCGGAGGTACGTGCCGCTCGAGGTCCGCGATCAATTGATATATTGGGCTCACATGTCACCCTCCTCTGGTCATCCTGGTATTGGTCGGACAGTGCACTGCCTTAGTGGGAAGTACTGGTGGCCCACTTTAGCTAAGGACGTGAGGGTTTATGTTTCCTCCTGCTCGGTGTGCGCCCAGTGTAAGGCGCCTAGACACCTGCCCAGAGGGAAGTTACAACCCCTACCCATTCCACAACGGCCGTGGTCTCACCTATCGGTGGATTTTGTCACAGACCTTCCCCCTTCCCAGGGAAACACGACGATCTTGGTCGTTGTGGATCGGTTTTCGAAGGCCTGCCGTCTCATTCCTATGCCAGGTCTCCCTACTGCCCTACAAACTGCTGACGCCCTGTTCACACACGTCTTCCGGCACTACGGGGTGCCTGAGGATATAGTGTCTGATCGGGGTCCCCAGTTCACCTCTAGAGTCTGGAGGGCGTTTATGGAACGTCTGGGGGTCTCGATTAGCCTTACCTCAGGTTTTCACCCCGAGAGTAATGGGCAGGTGGAGAGAGTGAACCAGGATGTGGGTAGGGTTCTGAGGTCCTATTGCCAGGACCGGCAGGAGGAGTGGTCGGGATATATTCCCTGGGCAGAGATAGCCCAAAACTCACTCCGTCACTCCTCCACTAACCTTACGCCTTTTCAGTGTGTGCTAGGTTATCAGCCGGTCCTGGCACCTTGGCATCAGAGCCAGATCGAAGCCCCTGCGGTGGACGAGTGGTTTCGGCGCTCGGAAGAAACCTGGAACGCTGCGCATGTCCATCTGCAGCGGGCTATCAGGCGGCAAAAGGCGAGCGCCGATCACCACCGCAGTGAGGCTCCGGTGTATGCACCGGGAGATCGGGTCTGGCTCTCGACCCGAAACCTGCCCCTTCGCCTGCCCTGCCAGAAGCTGGGTCGGCGGTTTGTGAGGCCATTTAAAGTCCTGAGGAGATTGAACGAGGTATGTTATAGGTTACAACTGCCCATTAATTACCACATTAACCCCTCGTTCCATGTGTCTCTCCTCAGGCCGGTGGTGGCTGGTCCACTCCAGGAGAATGAGGTACGAGAGGCTCCTCCGCCCCCGTTGGACATCGAGGGGGCTCCAGCGTACTCAGTCCGTTCCATCTTGGATTCGAGGCGTCGGATGGGGGGCCTGCAGTATCTCGTGGAGTGGGAGGGGTACGGTCCGGAGGAACGGTGCTGGGTCCCTAGGAGGGACATCCTAGATCCCTCCATGTTGAGGGACTTCCACCGGAGTCATCCGACTCGCCCTGCTCCACGTCCTCCTGGCCGTCCCCGAGGCTGGGGTTGGCGCACGGCTGGAGCCGCGCGTCAAGGGGGGATTACTGTCACGGAATCAGCCAAAACTGCTCCTCCTCCTTGCTCGGGCAGGCTTCAGCGTTCGTCGTCCCCGGAGTACTAGCTGCCACCGATCTATGTTTCAGTGTTTGTCTAGTTTGTCTTGATTGTTTTCACCTGTTTCCCATTATGTTACATTGTATTCCCTTTATAACCCCCTGTCTCTCATTGGTTATTGTGTGTGATTGTTTTCCGTGAGGTCGGCAGTGTTCGGGTGTATGCGTATTTTGTTCCTCCCTGTTTGGAGGTTTTGTTTGTATTTTTGATTACTGTGCAAGTAAAGTTCGTCTGCCAGTAGCTCGGTGTCCTGCGCTTGACTTCGCTCACAGCATACACGTCGCCCTGACAACTACCAGTAAAAAGTTTGGACACACCTACTCATTCAAGGGTTTTTCTTTATTTTTACGTGGTACAATAATAGTGAAGACATCAAAACTATGAAATAACACATATGAAATCATGTAGTAACCAAAAAAGTGTAAACAACTCAAAATATATTTTATATTTCAGATTTTTCAAATAGCCATCCTTTACCTTGATGACAGCTTTGCACATTCTTGGCATTCTCTCAACCAGCTTCATGAGGTAGTCACCTGGAATGCATTTCAATTAACAGGTGTGCTTTCTTAAAAGTTAATTTGTGGAATTTCTTTCCTTCTTAATGCGTTTGAGCCAATCAGTTGTGTTGTGACAAGGTAGGGGGGGTATACAGAAGATAGCCCTATTTGGTAAAAGACCAAGTCCATATTATAGCAAGAACAGCTCAAATAAGCAAATAGAAACGACAGTCCATCATTACTTTAAGACATTAAGGTCAGTCAATATGGAACATTTCAAGAACTTTGAAAGTTTCTTCAAGTGCAGTCGCAAAAACCATCCAGCGCTATGATGAAACTGGCTCTCATGAGGACCGCCACAGGAATGGAAGACCCAGAGTTACCTCTGCTGCAGAGGATAAGTTCATTAGAGTTACCAGCCTCAGAAATTGCAGCCCAAATAAATGCTTCACAGAGTTCAAGTAACAGACACATCTCAACATCAACTGTTCAGAGGAGACAGTGTGAATCAGGCCTTCATGGTCGAATTGCTGCAAATAAACCACTACTAAAGGACACCATTAAGAAGAAGATACTTGCTTGGGCCAAGAAACACGAGCAATGAACATTAGACCGGTGGAAATCTTTCCTTTGGTCTGATGAGTGTAAGGGCTATTTTACCAAGAAGGAGAGTGATGGAGTGCTGCATCAGATGATCTGGCCTCCACAATCCCCTGACCTCCACGCAATTGAGATGGTTTGGGATGAGTCGGAACGCAGAGTGAAGGAAAAGCAGCCAACAAGTGCTCAGCATTTGTGGGAACTCCTTCAAGAATGTTGGAAAAGCATTCCAGGTGAAGCTGGTTGAGAGAATGCAAAGAGTGTGCAAAGCTGTCATCAAGGCAAAGGGTGGCTATTTGAAGAATCTCAAATATAAAATATATTTTGATTTGTTTAACACTTTTTTGCTTACTACATGATTCCATATGTGTTATTTCATAGTTTTGATGTCTTCACTATTATTCTACAATGTAGAAAATAGTTTAAAAAAAAAGAAAAACCCTTGAATGAGTAGATGTGTCCAAACTTCTGACTGGTACTGTACATCATCGGCATATATTATTATAATAGTATTATACTGTATCTTTATCTAAGACCAGGTTGCTTAACAACAAAAAAGAGAATTAATGGGAGAATTTAAGTTGGTGTTTAGGTGAACTAACGACGAAGGTTAGGTGAATTTACGTAGCAGGTAAATACAGTAGGCCTATAGTTAATGCTTATCTGTCAATAACCCAGTAATTAACCCACAACAGTGGAAATCATTTAAATAAGCCTGTGACAAACTCAAGGGTAACAGATGGTGTGATCTAATATTGGAGCAAAGCAAGAACACCATTAATGTCATGGCATCATCTTGTATATAGAAAAATAGGTGTTCACATGAGTAGGTGTTAATAGTATGAAAATGACAGTGTAAGAAATAGCCTCAGATCATGTTTCCTTCTATACCAGCTTAGACAGTGAGTTAAAGTGTATATGTAATGCATTACGTTCTTCCCACAGAACTAAAAATAGATTTATATGGTTCTTCCTCTACCTATCACCATTATAATGCACCCCATGCCTGGGCAGAGGATGCGGAAAATATTCCAGCTGTAAAAAGGCGAGAGCAATGTCGGTCGAAATACTAAACAGTCAACTTTTTGATAATCTGATTAGAATTGCAAATGAGGAAGTCAAATATATATTTTTAAGTGAATAAAAGAAAACGCAGCTTTCCCCTGTAATACTGAAAATCAATGAGAAAGGATGAGAGAGGAGTCTTCACACAGACAGAAAGCCCTTTTAGTCCATCTCTCATATGAAATGAGCATTGCCATTTCTTGGTCGTTATCTAAAGCAAGATGGCTTTCGCTAACGAAAAGTGCTGTATTAGGTCCCAAAATGTCACATATTACTGCACCCAGTCAAGGAAAAACAAGTTCATGGTGTTATGAATATCTTTAAAAACTCTTAAAAGTATCGACATGATCCAACTGACTTGATCCAGATAATTGCTTCAGCCCCATACAATTACGTTTATTGAAGCACATCTTGGACGACCTCCAGGAATTCCTATTTCCAAGTCAAACAATACAGGAGGGATAAAATGTCAGGGTTTGCATATATTACCCATGTAGCCATGTGTGTAGTGTGAAACCATCATGTGCATGGTTGAATTAGCTTGGGGATAAGACCCCATGGGAGCTGTACACTTTTAATAGAAAGCCATATGATGATAGGCCATCATTGTAAATAAGAATTTGTTCTTAACTGACTTGCCTAGTTAAATAAAGGTTAAATAAAATAATACAAATATCAGGAAGTCAATTTATGGCATCTTACATTGTTAACAGTAATGTGTATGTACACTACATTACCAAAAGTATGTGGACACCTGCTCGTCGAACATCTCATTCCAAAATCATGAGCATTAATATGGAGTTGGTCCCCCATTTGCTGCTATAACAGCTTCCACTCTTCTGGGAAGGCTTTCCACTAGATGTTGGAACATTGCTGCGGGGACTTGCTTCTATCCAGCCACAACAGCATTAGTGAGGTTGGGCACTAATGTTGGGCGATTAGGCCTGGCTCGCAGCCGGCGTTCCAATTCATCCCAAAGGTGTTCGATGGGGTTGAGGTCAGGGCTCTGTGCAGGCCAGTCAAGTTCTTCCACACTGATCTCGACAAACCATTTCTGTATGGACCTCGCCTTTGTGCACGGGGGCATTGTCATGCTGAAACAGAAAAGGGCCTTCCACAAACTGTTGCCACAAAGTTGGAAGCACAGAATGGTCTAGAATGTCATTCTATGCTGTTGCGTTAAGATTTCCCCTAAGGGGCCTAGTCCCGTTCTGTGAGCTTGTGTGGCCTACCACTTTGCGGCTGAGCAGTTGTTGCTCCTAGATGTTTCCACTTCACAATAACAGCACTTTACAGTTGAACGGGGCAGCTCTAGCAGGGCAGAAATTTGACGAACTGACTTGTTGAAAGGTGGCATCCTATGACGGTGTCACGTTGACAGTCACTGAGCTCTTCAGTAAGGCCATTCTACTGCCAATGTTTGTCTATGGAGATTGCATGTATGTGTGCTCGATGTTATACACCTGTCAGCAACGGGTGTGGCTGAAATAGCCAAATCCACTAATTTGAAGGGTGTCCACATACTTTTGTATATATAGTGTATATTAACAACCCTTTAAAAACTTTGGAGATGTAAATTGGGACACAATATGCTACATAGAATTCGCCCATCTTGGAACAGTTCACATAGGTACAGAATGGGCGAGGAGCTTTCCATATTGGGACTGGACTGATGCCTCCTGTTAATTAAAGCATGTCATAGTTGACATGGAACGGTGAGACATTGCAATCACCCTTTACGGCTCCATCTGGTCTAGTGGGAGTATGAGGAGCTTGAGCTTGAAAGGGAGGGATAGCATTAACAAAGAACGAGTCTGACTCTGAAGAGCATTTCTACTGGAATAGGCCGTCATCCATCCCTCTCAAGTTCATTGATTATTTCTGAGTGTTCATTAGGTCAGGAACATGTTTCCTTGCGTCTAATTCGGTGCCTCGGGAAAGGAGGGCCATGTAGGGATAAATGTCACCTGTAGACAGCAGGTTCCTATTGGTTCTCAATGGGTCAACCATCACAAGGATTCCACAGAACCATAAATCACTACAACTCTGTCCCGGCAATCAGCCCACAGTCATGCATGCATGACTTATTATGTGCTCAATGGGCCTTGGTGAAAAGTAGAGTGCTATGTAGAGAATAGGGTGCATTTGTGATGCAGCCCATGACTCCACATCAGGGATGGCATGCTGAAAGTTCATTAGAGTGATTAGATCGTTTCTATCCTCGTCATATTTTTCTGGTTAACCTCAACCGTTCATTATGATGGATGATGTAATGGCCATATTTCACATTGATGTGACGTAACAGAAGAGGAACATACTTTAAGCATATAAATAGAATGAGTAGAAAAGGCTTGGAACCTCTGACCATTATGGTATAACTGACCTGAATGGGGATGCCTGTTCTATTTATTCTAATTATGTGCCTTTAGGAACCCTCCTCTGCTGAGGATTAATCGAAGGAAGTCACATGCAGAGCAATGGCCATAGGTGTGTCATCATTAGTGCTGCCAATTCCATGCAACATCCCACTGGGAGCACGCTGGTTGAATCAACATTGTTTCCACGTCATTTCAATGAAATAACATTGAACCAATGTGGAATAGACGTTGAATTGACATCTATGCCCAGTGGGATGGAGATTTAATTCAAATATCCTTCAACGAAGTGGAAACAGTAGCTAATACTGTCTGACAAGAACCAGCATTTGACGTAAATAAACTTGGGGTTTTACCTATACTAACTGCCAAGTCCACTGCAAACTGAGTCATACCAAAGCAAGAGTCTTTTATCATGCTTATTTTTACTGGCTTTAGTCATTTTGTGCTTGACAAGCCCTTACCCTACCTACAATTATTATGTCAGTTGTTCAAACAGCATATTATGACTTTAATTATTCTATTCCACATGGATTGATGAAACATGGCATTTCATAATTAAAAAGCTCCGTTGTCAGAATTGATCATAGAACAAAATGACATAATCTGATCTGCTGTTCTCTTGTTCACTACTCTCCCTCCTCCTGCATCCTTGTATCACCCAAATCTAAGAGTATCTCATTACATAGAAAATAACGTCCAATGAATGATGAATGTTTAAGAATTATCGAAAATAATAATAATAATAATGGTAACAGCATCCAGACAGCATCCATACACAACCATGCTAAACAAAATAGCCCATTGTCTATGACACACACACTTGATTATCTCTATTATTATCTGTCAGGGACTAGACATTATCTCTCTTATTGTCTCTCAGGGAGTAGTCTAGAGCTGATTCACCCAGCGCTGCTCTACAAAGACCCTAAGTGCACACCATTCATTAATGTAAAATAGCTCCCTTTGTACTCTAACTTTGTTTTGAACAGTAGGGGCCTTTAATATTCTTTATTTATTCATATATTTTGTGTTAATTTCTCTTCTCTATTGTGGTAAGCTTATCACGAATAAGCCTGTGGCTCCCCGGGGAGAATATTTAATTAGACTACAGGTCCACCACAGGTCTGACTTACAGTCCCCCTTTTCCTGTCATTACCCATAAGCCACTGCACTACCAGACAGGTGAATAGATCAGTGGGAGAGTAGAACATCTAACATCTGCCTCAGATGCAGATAGAAAACTAATAGGTAGGTTAGTGTAGTGATTGCTGTTGCATTACTCAAATGCTTTCACCACCCACACTTCTCAGGGTGTGAAAGTAATATGAACTAGAAATGGTGTGTTATATTTTTGATAGAGGGGCGCTTTGGAACTCAGTTCTGCGCTGCTACTTTGATCAGTCACCTGTCGTCAGGAAATCAGGAAAAGAGGCATGAGTACAGCACAAGGATCTCAGCAGATGGAGGTCATGGGGAGCAGTACTTTTCTATATATGGAAGTCTGCATCAGACAGATGCTACCTCAATACAGTATTATGTCCTCTTCCCAGGAGTGCAAACAAGAAGAACACTACACAAAACACTGCTGTGGAGAAAATAAGTCCCAATCTCCACTGCATTGTGGGCAAAACAATGGTTTCCTGAATATGTACTTTGTGAGGAATATGCTTTAAGATAAACTAAGTGCATACTCAGTCCATGCCTGTAGAAGAAGGTCAGACAAATATTTTTCCGTTAACAGCTCTCTGAGCCCAGCAAAACACAGTGGGGTTGAAATATGATGCCACCCTGAGATGTCTACCACGCAACACAAAATGTAATCATCCTATTGTTGTTGGGGTACCCGTTAATGTTGTGGATAAATCTAAAGAGGAAATGGTTGATATGGCTGCTATTGTTCATTATACTGTGTACAATTGACACGCTACATTAATTATATGGCGACTGGCGAGGCATCACACCTAATAGGCTAATTTTGTTTCCTTAATCATATCACAATGAACTTTTACCAGTTGAATAAAGACACCAATATAATACTTTTTTGCATTTCAACTTCTCTGAAATATTGTACTAAAATATGCAAATTAGGCAATATCTCATTAAATGTGTATCTACAATCAAACTTTGACAACATATCAACAATTCCCTCTATACAAGTCTGGAGAATATATCTAAGGATAACCACAAAAAATATTATGAAGGCAAATGCTTCTGAAGCTGAGATAAATGTGTTGGCGTGTGGGAAAAGTTTGACTTTCGGGTACAATAAGTACAATAAATGTAGCCTATAAATCGCTAAATGTCTAATTAGACCCAATCTCTTCAAAGTAAGTTACTTCTTATAGTCCAGTTTGTAACATTCTCTATGAAATGGGCTTTTAAATTATGTATGATTGATTACATTTAGTGAGCTTTGAAATTATGGATTTATGTCCATTTGAATGTGGTAAAAAATCTCGAAAATATGATGACGGTAGTATGATAAACACAAGAAAATATACATTTGCATCAAGTTTTTGACATTCTGTCACGCCCTGGCTCTGGGGACTATGTTATGTTGAGCCAGGGTGTGTAAGTCTATGTTTAATTTTCTATGTTGGTCTGAGTGACTCCCAATCAGAGGCAACGAGTGTCAGCTGGGTGTCTCTGATTGGGAGCCATATTTAACTGTTTGTCTTGCACTTTGTGTGGTGTGGGTTTTTGTTCCTTGTCAGTCATTGTCTGAGGACGTTACGTATCGTTTTGTATTCGTGTGTGCACTTTACTATTAAAGTATGTTCGCTCAACACGCTGCGCCTTGGTCCTCTCTAACCAACGATCGTGACAGAAAAACCCACCTTAACCAGATCAAGCAGCATGACGAGGAGAGAGGATGGACGTGGGAGGAGATGATTGCGAGTCTGGCAAGAGGGAGAGAGGCCTGGGCCACGGGGAGGAGAGACCCCCAGGAAATTTTTAGGGGGGGGCTCACGACGTCGGGGCAGCAGGTGTACGGGTTAGAGCGGTGCAAAGCGTTGGCAGAGAAGGCCGCCAGGTTAGGGGGGCCACTGGGCACAGAGGAGAGGGAAAGTGTGGAGGCACGGCGAGAGGTACTGGGGTGTGTTACCAGTCCGGTCCGGCCCGTTCCTGATCCCTGCGTGGGGCCAGTGGTGTGTGTCCCCAGTACGGTCCGGCCTGTTCCTGCCATTCCCACCAAGGCAGTGGTGCGCGTCGTCAGCCCAGCCCGGCCTGTTCCTGCCATTCCCACCAAGTCTGTGGTGTGCGTCGACAGCCCGGCCCGGCCTGTTCCTGCCATTCCCACCAAGTCAGTGGTGCGCGTCGTCAGCCCAGCCCGGCCTGTTCCTGCCATTCCCACCAAGTCAGTGGTGCACGTCGTCAGCCCAGCCCAGCCGGTTCCTGCCATTCCCACCAAGTCAGTGGTGTGCGTCGACAGCCCAGCCCGGCCTGTCCCTGCTCCACGCACCAAGCCTACGAGGTGCGTCGCCAGTCCAGCCCGGCCTGTCCCTGCTCCACGCACAAAGCCTACGGTGTGCGTTGCCAGTCCAGCCCGGCCTGTTCCTGCTCCACGCACAAAGCCTACGGTGTGCGTCGCCAGCCCAGCCCGGCCTGTTCCTGCTCCACGCACAAAGCCTACGGTGTGCGTCGACAGCCCAGCCCGGCCTGTCCCTGCTCCACGCACAAAGCCTACGGCGTGCGTCGACAGCCCAGGCCGGCCCGTTCCTGCTCTCCGCACCAAGTCTGTGGTGCGCGTCGCCAGCCCAGTCCGGCCCATCCAA
This sequence comes from Coregonus lavaretus, assembly GCF_964263955.1. NCBI lineage: Eukaryota > Metazoa > Chordata > Actinopteri > Salmoniformes > Salmonidae > Coregonus > Coregonus lavaretus. The sequence goes on from NC_140018.1 coordinate 29,124,420, forward strand.
GCTTCCCGCACTAAGCCAGTGGTGTGCGTCGTCAGTCCGGCACGGCCCGTTCCTGCTCTCCGCACCAAGTCTGTGGTGCGCGTCGCCAGCCCAGTCCGGCCCATCCAAGCTTCCCGCACCAAGCCAGTGGTGTGCGTCGTCAGCCCTGTCCGGCCCGTTCCTGCTCTCCGCACCAAGTCTGTGGTGCGCATCGCCAGCCCGGTCCGGCCCGTCTAAGCTCCCCGCACCGGGTCAGTGGTGCGCGTCGTCAGCCCGGTCCGGCTCATTCCTGCTCCCCGCACCAAGTCAGGGGTGCGCTTCGTCAGCCCGGTCCGGCCCGTTCCTCCTCCACGCATCAAGCCAGGGGTGTGCGTCGTCAGTCCAGCACAACCCGTGCCTGGGTCATGTCCGGAGCCGGATCCGCCGCCGAGGCGGAGTGCCCACCCGGTCCCTCCCCTGTTGTGGTTGTTTGGCGCGGCCGGAGTCCGCGCCTTTGGGGGGGAGACTGTCACGCCCTGGCTCTGGGGACTATGTTATGTTGAGCCAGGGTGTGTAAGTCTATGTTTAATTTTCTATGTTGGTCTGAGTGACTCCCAATCAGAGGCAACGAGTGTCAGCTGGGTGTCTCTGATTGGGAGCCATATTTAACTGTTTGTCTTGCACTTTGTGTTTTGTGGTTTCTTGTTCCTTTTGGTTTGTATATCGAAGGACTTCACGTTTCGTTCTTTGTTTTGATCGTGTGATCTAGTCTTGATAAAATAAATATGTTCACCCGCAACGCTGCGCCTTGGTCTCCCTCATTAGACGTTCGTGACACATTCGTATTTTTACTTTTTGAAAGTACTAATATTAAAGGACCAAAATACCCCAAAATCTCAAAATTGATAAGTTGATGCAAAAATTACATTTTAGCTTGTGGTGCCTCGCCTTAAAGAAAACACAGGTAAGTAGAGGTGAATATTAATGTAGCAGAGGGCAATTCATAGTAGTTGTTCATAGTAGATATTAATAGAAAACATTAATCATATGAGTTGAAAATGCTTCTATATGTAAAGCAGGACAAAATCTGGGTGCACAAAGAACCACTTTATTCCATTCTATGATTAAATTATTATATTTCTGTGTATATGACACACTTGACCTTGATCAGCATCAACATTGCATTAATGATGTGACAAGTTTAGACAGTCATTGTCGTCAGTGAGCCATTCATCCACGGTGTAGACATATTTCATTTAGACTTGAAAGCTGAAAACTGAGGTATATATGGCTGACTCACCTCACCTCACTAAAGTCACTTAGTGAGGTATGTATGGCAGTGATGATGAGAGTGAGCCAGAGCCCTGGTCAGGACAAGAGACACAGTGAAATGGAAACAGGGTCCAAAAGTAGTGCACTATATAGCAAATAGGGTGCAATTTGGGATGCATCCACTGCCTTTATGAAGCTGGCGAGTTGGATGATCGTCTGATGACCTTGGATGAAGTTAGGAGCAAAACAGATAGCTTGTACCCAGTAAGCAAAATCACGTTGAAAATACATCTTTTAGGTGTCTTTTCCAGACATTACGAGAAAAACAGATAGCTTGTACCCAGTAAGCAAAATCACGTTGAAAATACGTCTTTTAGGTGTCTTTTCCAGACATTACGAGAAAAACAGATAGCTTGTACCCAGTAAGCAAAATTACATTGAAAAGCTGTCTTTTCCAGACATTAGATGTCAGGTCCCCTGAAAAAATCTGAGGCTTGTAGTTTTTCCTGATCTAACCAGGTAAAACTCTGGACCTTATACGGTATGACGTGATTAATCTGTTGTAAAAAGGTTTAATATGGGCTATGATGGGACCAGATAATTTCTAATCAGGTCACATGGTTTTAAAAAACTCCTGGAAAAACTCCTGGCCTTGGGGAGGATGAAAACCCTGTTAAACTGCAGCAACCTTATACTTGTTCATATTAATTATATTTTAAAGAAGGACTAGAGGGGTTTCCTATACACAGACACAGAGAAAGCAACATGGTTGGATAATAAAACTCACAAGGCTGAGCTTGCTTTATGCAGATTTGCATCATGTAGTCCTGCCCCATGCAACTGTAGGCCTAATAAAAAAGTAACTATGTCAGCTATTGTGTTTATTGATTAATTCCATGTAATTACTTTGGATTTAAAAAGTCTAGGTAGCCTAGTCAGCCCACATTTTAATATAAACCACATTTGATCCTATTCACATTTTCTCACAAACAAATGGGCTATAATTACACAACGTTACCACTTAATTTACCCTGACCAGAGGGACATGGCACATAGTAGGCTAGACAGGGGTTCCCAAACTTTTTCACTCAGACCTGCTTATTTTCTAAGTCCCAATCTTCATGACCTAATAAATAATATATTCAAAATAAAATAGATAATAGACATAATAATGGTTTAACCATTAGTGTAAAAATGGATGTAAGCGTTTGCATATAACTTGTTTTTTTGCATTGCCCCTGTAGTTTCATTACATACTTTGCGTAAAAGTTTGTCACTCTTTAAAGTATTTCATCCTCTTCTTCTCTGGATGAACCATCATGTTGAGGTTGTGGAGTTAATTCCATTCCCCAGTCTGTTCTGGTTTTTACAGTTGTGTGTCGTATAGTCATCTGTTTTACTGTGGTTTGGATCAGGAGGGATTTCAGTAAAGGCAATACACAGCAAAAGACTACTCCCATTACCCCCAGTGCTATGCCTATCATGATTGCCATTTTTGCAAACATCTTAATCTCTTCTTTTTATTGGCCAGTCTGAGATATGGCTTTTTCTTTGCAACTCTGCCTAGAAGGTCAGCATCCCGGAGTCGCCTCTTCACTGTTGACGTTGAGACTGGTGTTTTGCGGGTACTATTTAATGAAGCTGCCAGTTGAGGACCTGTGAGGCGTCTGTTTCTCAAACTAGGCACTCTAATGTATTTGTCCTCTTGCTCAGTTGTGCACTGGGGCCTCCCACTCCTCTTTCTATTCTGGTTAGAGCCAGTTTGCACTGTTCTGTGAAGGGAGTAGTACACAGCGTTGTACGAGATCTTCAGTTTCTTGGCAATTTCTCACATGGAATAGCCTTCATTTCTCAGAACAAGAATAGACTGATGAGTTTCAGAGGAAAGTTATTTGTTTCTGACCATTTTGAGCCTGTAATCTAACCCACAATTGCTGATGCTCCAGATACTCAACTAGTCTCAAGAAGGCCAATTTTATTGCTTCTTTAATCAGCACAAAAGTTTTCAGCTGTGCTAACATAATTGTAAAAGGGTTTTCTAATGATCAATTGGCCTTTTAAAATGATAAACTTGGATTAGCAAACACAACGTGCCATTGGAACACAGGACTGATGGTTGCTTATAATGGGCCTCTGTACGCCTATGTAGATATTCCATTAAAATTCAGCCGTTTCCAGCTACAATAGCCATTTACAACATTAACAATGTCTACACTGTATTTCTGATCAATTTGATGTTATTTTAATGGACAAAAAAAATGATTTTCTTTCGAAAACAAGGACATTTCTAAGTGACCCCAAACTTTTGAACGGTAGTGTATATGGGACTAGCTGATTCTACCAGTCCCACATCTGTGTCATGCTGTGACCATACCTTGCTAGGTATGTTCTTTTCCATTTCTTGTTTAAGACTCTCCACTGGCGTTATTGCTTCCCCTAGCTGAACTTGTTGCCTAGCTGTAATCTCTACCTCCTGTGGGTCACCGGTCATTACTGTGGTTCACAATATTTTAATAAATTATTTATCCACCGAGTGGTAAATCAAGGGGTCTTCATCATGGGACCTAGATCTTTCGCTACAGCTCCTTTATTTACCAGTAAGGTAATATGGGGGACAGCACCAGGAATGTTATGCCATCTTGCTATGAAGTTTGAGCCTTCCACGTCTGTTACTTCTATAGCCGCGCCTTGTTTCCTAATGATTATATGTTGGGATATGATAGGGGCTGATTTTCCGTGGGCGTCCAGCAACCACAGTTGTTCCAGGAGGGGATCACATTGGGGGTCGTACTGCATTGTGCAGTGGTATTCTGATTTTGTTCTTTCTGCTTTAGATATCTGCGCTCTAATAAACCTACCCCATTTTCCCAATGTTTTATCTACTTCTCGTTGAATGCCTCCTAGCCAGGACACATTTGCTAGGTCTCCTGTCATCATCATTTGCAAGTTTAACCCTGATTTATCTATGATCACCCCTTCTGGAGTACAATTAATTTGTATGCCCATTTTACACAAGGCGTCTCTTCCTAATAGGTTGACAGGGGTTTGTTCTGATACTAATATGGGGAGGGTTGCGGAGTTGTTGTCAGCTGTTAACCAAACTGGAGCTGTCATTGGAATTAACTGCGCTTGTCCCGAGAATCCTACAGTTTTGGCATATTTGCCTGACATAGGGAGGTGAGAGGCATAATTTGGATTTACACAAGTGTAAGTGGCTCCAGTGTCTATCATCACGGGTGTGCCTCTGTCTTCTATTTGAACCTGCAGCATAGGTTCCTGATCAGCTCGAGTGGTTAGTACTGGAAACTGACCCTCCCCTGTAAGATTCTCTGCGTACCCCTAGTACCCTTGGTTGCCTGTGGCATAGGGGGCGATTGTGGCCCTCTGGAGGAGACCGCGGCCACCAGCCCTACTTCTGGCGTGGGTGCGGTTACTGGAGCTTGAACTTTTTTCTTTCCTTTGTTTGTCAGTTCATCCCTCTGAATGCCTTTTCCCTGTTCTGTGAGTCTCTGTTCATCTTTTCTGTATTTTTTTTTATTAAGTCATACAAAAGTGTTACATTGTGTGAAGTTTAAAATGCATTCTGCCATAACTAAATGTGTAATGTGATATATTTTAACATTACACAAAAAAAACTTTTAATTAATAAAATATTTAATCAGTCATCTTCCTCAAATGAAGGGGATGATGACGCAATCTTTGCAAAAGGGAGGGAACCTGATTTCATTGGTCCTCAACTCACGGCTCAGTACTTTCATTCAGGATAAGTGGAGTTAGCTTGCTCCGGAGCAGGTTAGTTCTGGAGGATTCGTTGCCATAGAAATGTACCTGGCTTAAAGGTAAGCCACTTTCGTATGGCCAGGTATCCCGAGTTGAACTCAGAGTTGGCCAAAGTTACCTCGCTAACTCCTCAAACCTGCTTCGTAAGATACACCGCAGGACCAGTGGAAACAAAACAGCCCCATGACATCAAATATCCACCACAATATTTTACAGTAGGTATGAGGCTATTTTCTGCATACGCATCCTTCTTTGGCCAAAGGCCTTTATTACCATCTCATATCACCATAGCACTTGGTTCCAGTCCACATGCCAATGCCATTTAGCAAGCTCCAGGCATTTACATTTGTTGGTTACTGTCAATAAAGGCTTTTTTCTAGCAACCCTCCCAATGAGCCTTTTGGCATGGAGGGGCCTGGTCAAAAGTAGTGCACTAAATAGGGAAGAGGGTGCCATTTGGGACGCATCCAGTAGGCATTATGCGATGCTGGGGCCAATTGACAGCACATGGCTGCATCTCAGTGGAAGGCTCCATCAGGCTGATTATGAACATAACTAACCTCCCTCCTATCGTTTCTACTGCCTGTATCTGTGATCGAACTGCACTGTATACAAAATCATGTTGTGGACACCAAAAAATTATAAATGTTTAATGTGTCTGGCACAAATTTTGCATAAGCAATTTGTGTCTATTTCACAATAATTAGTGATAGTGGGTTGGATTATACACTGTGTCTCAGGGGACCTGGAGATGGAGTCAACAGCCTTCTAAATATAGATATTTCTGGAAGTCAGCCCCGCAAAGAGGAAAAGTGGCGTGATAATGTTAGATTACTGCCAATCAGCTTGTCAATTATCAGTTAAATGGTTTGATTTATGTAAATGACGCATGGTTATGTAAATGCTGTCTCATTTACAGTGGGGGAAAAAAGTATTTAGTCAGCCACCAATTGTGCAAGATCTCCCACTTAAAAATATGAGAGAGGCCTGTAATTTTCATCATAGGTACACGTCAACTATGACAGACAAAATGAGGAAATAAAATCCTGAAAATCACATTGTAGGATTTTTTATGAATTTATTTGCAAATTATGGTGGAAAATAAGTATTTGGTCAATAACAAAAGTTTCTCAATACTTTGTTATATACCCTTTGTTGGCAATGACACAGGTCAAACGTTTTCTGTAAGTCTTCACAAGGTTTTCACACACTGTTGCTGGTATTTTGGCCCATTCCTCCATGCAGATCTCCTCTAGAGCAGTGATGTTTTGGAGCTGTCGCTGGGCAACACAGACTTTCAACTCCCTCCAAAGATTTTCTATGGGGTTGAGATCTGGAGACTGGCTAGGCCACTCCAGGACCTTGAAATGCTTCTTACGAAGCCACTCCTTCGTTGCCCAGGCGGTGTGTTTGGGATCATTGTCATGCTGAAAGACCCAGCCACGTTTCATCTTCAATGCCCTTGCTGATGGAAGGAGGTTTTCACTCAAAATCTCACGATACATGGCCCCATTCATTCTTTCCTTTACACGGATCAGTCGTCCTGGTCCCTTTGCAGAAAAACAGCCCCAAAGCATGATGTTTCCACCCCCATGCTTCACAGTAGGTATGGTGTTCTTTGGATGCAACTCAGCATTATTTGTCCTCCAAACACGACAAGTTGAGTTTTTACCAAAAAGTTCTATTTTGGTTTCATCTGACTATATGACATTCTCCCAATCCTCTTCTGGATCATCCAAATGCACTCTAGAAAACTTCAGACGGGCCTGGACATGTACTGGCTTAAGCAGGGGGACACGTCTGGCACTGCAGGATTTGAGTCCCTGGCGGCGTAGTGTGTTACTGATGGTAGGCTTTGTTACTTTGGTCCCAGCTCTCTGCAGGTCATTCACTAGGTCCCCCCGTGTGGTTCTGGGATTTTTGCTCACCGTTCTTGTGATCATTTTGACCCCACGGGGTGAGATCTTGCGTGGAGCCCCAGATCGAGGGAGATTATCAGTGGTCTTGTATGTCTTCCATTTCCTAATAATTGCTCCCACAGTTGATTTCTTCAAACCAAGCTGCTTACCTATTGCAGATTCAGTCTTCCCAGCCTGGTGCAGGTCTACAATTTTGTTTCTGGGGTCCTTTGACAGCTCTTTGGTCTTGGCCATAGTGGCGTTTGGAGTGTGACTGTTTGAGGTTGTGGACAGGTGTCTTTTATACTGATAACAAGTTCAAACAGGTGCCATTAATACAGGTAACGAGTGGAGGACAGAGGAGCCTCTTAAAGAAGAAGTTACAGGTCTGTGAGAGCCAGAAATCTTGCTTGTTTGTAAGTGACCAAATACTTATTTTCCACCATAATTTGCAAATAAATTCATTAAAAATCCTACAATGTGATTTTCTGGATTTTTTTCCCTCAATTTGTCTGTCATAGTTGACGTGTACCTATGATGAAAATTACAGGCCTCTCTCATCTTTTTAAGTGGGAGAACTTGCACAATTGGTGGCTGACTAAATACTTTTTTCCCCCACTGTACAAACTAAAGGGGTGTCAGTGTGGTAATGGCTGTGATAATAGGAGTAACAAGTGCTTAGAGATAATCGTTTTAGAAGGTGCAGTGTTCAAGTCTCTCTCTCAAACCTATTTATATGCAGATATTTATTTAAAAGAACATTCTAACTCTCACTAAATATTCTTGCATTTTATTTTTCAGTCCGAACACTAAAACACACCAAACAATCCATCCACAAGTCAAAAAGTACATTTCAAGGGCTCCTATCGCAGAATTAAAGACAGATCTCTGAAGAACACGTCACGTTCCAAGAAGGGACTGAATGACAACTAAATAAAACAATGCTGTATTCAGAACAATTGTGACAGTGCCTGCTAATCAATATCTCCTTTTCCACCGCACACTTGCTGCCACCTCCCACATTATTTCCACGGGACCTCTGGTGCACAATTTCTTTATGGGCCTAATATTAAAGACATGTCATTAACAGTAAAAACATGTATTACCTTTTAATTGGGCATGAACACAACCAGTCATGATGGTTTCATCTTATTGTCAAACAAATCACTTCAAAAAGTAGGCTACCTGCGCATGTTCATCCACTCCAAAATATTTCCAGCATCCAAACAGTGCACTGTGCACTTGTGCCATTTGATGAAAAGAAAGAGACATCTGTTACAAAACACCAAAAAGTGTAATGACATTCGGCGATTGATGCATCTTGCTGACAAAAGGACCTTTTCACACACCTGAAATGTGGCTTAAATACGGGACTTTCCCAGGATGACAAGTGCAGACACGAGGATAAAAAAGAAAAAACATGACACAGAGGTGGGGGTGTTTGTTTTATTTGGAATAAGCTTTTATTTTCATATTCACCACTGCAGCAGTACAAATTGCATTTTAAACAAAAAGGAGAATGGTTAAATTAGCATTATTTAGAGATAACCCAAAGTTGGACTTGTTGCATTTAAGGGGGTTCATCTCTCATTCAGGGGGGTTTAGCCCCCTGCGGGCCCCCTGTAATTCGCAATGCTGGATTTGATATTGGGTTTTGTCCTAAATGGAATTAGCCTGTGTTAAATCATCCATTCAGAAGATGGCAGTAGCAAAAAGTGTTTTTGTTATGGATCGATGACATTAACAACCTCGTAGAGGCCCTTCCATGTGTTGTCTTCCAATTCTGTCTTGCAGTTCTCTTCCAAGAGCAAAGAACAATATCCCCAAACAGACAATAACAGTATGACCATCACCATGTAATGTAATGTAATGTAATGTTGTGGCTCTAAATTACTCCTAGCAACAACCCTTATGTGTGGTAAATTTAATTGGAAATTATTCATTTGATTCAATGCAATTTCATCTTTGAGAACAGACAGTGAAGTAACTTCCACAGAATCTTCAACTCAATAAACAAACCCTTCCCCCCTGAAAAGATGTGTTGTTTATACAGGACGCTAATATTCTCAATTCCGGAGAACTTTGTCCAAACTTTCCCGTGGGATCATGGCACTTGTTGCTTTCCATTGGAAATTCAATGATTTGACAGGCCTACGTAAAGGAGTCACACACAATAGTGTCAAGTAAAGTGAACAAAATTAACAACAAAATTCCAGCTAGCACAACACATTTTTTGTTGCCTGTCTTAAAAATGTGTTAGAGCATTTTAGAGCATGTTGCAGCTCATTCCAGAGATTATGAGGGACTCTAGAAACCCCAGAGATGTATTAAAGGATCAAACCAAACCAGAGGATCATTCATCTGACATAGGAACATGATTGAGCTCATCATTATTTATAATCAGTATGAAAAATGTATGCACTCACTAACTGTAAGTCGCTCTGGATAAGAGCGTCTGCTAAATGACTAAAATGTAAATGTAAATTAGGTCCCAACTGTCATATTTGTTTTTTAAATCTCAAAGGGATAGTGTTTGAACCCTTTAGTGTACATCTTAAAAGTGTCTGGATGTTGGTTAGGTTTCCCATTGGTGCTCCAGTCCATTGTGGTGACTGATATCATGCCTTGGGTTGGGGTTAATGAGCACGAGTGTTCACAGCTTAAAGGAGTAGTTCACTTTTTTGAAACCAAATATTTAAAAAATGTATGTAAATGTTTTGTTATAGAAGTGACCAGACACTTTTTTTGCGATTTCACATGGTTTTGAGAAACTTACCGCACCAGAAACAGACTTTCTCATTCGCAACGTTATATTCCATTTTGTTGGACTCAAGCGATACATTTCCGTGTGCGAGCATGCACATGCTTTCTCGTTTCTCGTATCACCACAATGGGAATGAGAAAGCATGCGCATGCTCGCACACAGAAATGTATCGCTCGAGTCCAAGAAAATGGAATATAACGTTGCGGATAAAGTTCTGAATTACACAATTTAATGTGTACAACATCTAAAGACCTGCATCACTACACTGAGCATATTTGGGTGTTTTTGGAGCCTTTGTTCATGTTTATCCACTGCAGAACGAGCAATAAGAAAGTATATTGCTGGTGTGGTGTTTCTCAAAACCAAATGAAAAAAAGTTGCCAAAAAAGTGTCTGGACGCAAAAATAGAGATTTGTTTCAAAACCACTCCTTCAAGGGGTCATGATCCATGATCCAATAATTTTAAAATTAATTTGACATTCAAACAAATCCCTTTCGAGAGTGAACTGCTAAGGGTTCACAGGACATTTGGTCATGATCCTTGATCCAATAATTTGTCAGATTGTTATTTTAATTGAGCCATAAGGGGATTCAGATTCAGAAAATATAATAATTTCAGCTAACATTAATTTATTAAACATTTATTTTGCATTTAAAAATCCCTTTAGAGAGTAAATTGCTGAGGGCTCACAGGACATTTCCAAAGACTGGACCCAACGCACTCCATTCTCCACTCCAGGTTCAATCAATGGTCAATGTCATGTCATCACAATCATTCCTACTTTCCCCATCTTTATTTCTGGAAAGCATAATGGATTTTCTCTGTGATTATGATTCATCTGACTGGACCAGTGGGGGACTTAACCCAATAATCAACCCCTGGAATAGATTTTCCTGCTCTGCAAACGCCTCATCATCATCGAGTCCCATTTTTAACATTTCAACAACATGTTCGATAACTGTTAGCAAAGCAGACTAACAAATGGTAGCCTACAGTATGTTACAGAGTACAACAGGTCTGCTCACCAATAACCAGGTTTAGGGAATATATGAATGATGTTCCAACAAATGAAGGAGAAATCCACAAACATCTGGTCTCTTTCACTACTCTTATGCTGTGGTGTTTCTCAAAACCAAATGAAAAAAAGTGGCCAAAAAAGTGTCTGGACGCAAAAATAGAGATTTGTTTCAAAACCACTCCTTCAAGGGGTCATGATCCATGATCCAATCATTTTTTAATTAATTTTACATTCAAACAAATCCCTTTAGAGAGTGAACTGCTAAGGGTTCACAGGACATTTGGTCATGATCCTTGATCCAATAATTTGTCAGATTGTTATTTTAATTGAGCCATAAGGGGATTCAGATTCAGAAAAGGACTGAATCCTTGAGCTATGACATATAATTTCAGCTAACATTACATTATTAAATGTTTATTTTGCATTAAAAAATCCCTTTAGAGAGTAAATTGCTGAGGGCTCACAGGACATTTCCAAAGACTGGACCCAACGCACTCCATTCTCCACTCCAGGTTCAATCAATGGTCAATGTCATGTCATCACAATCATTCCTACTTTCCCCATCTTTATTTCTGGAAAGCATAATGGATTTTCTCTGTGATTATGATTCATCTGACTGGACCAGTGGGGGACTTAACCCAATAATCAACCCCTGGAATAGATTTTCCTGCTCTGCAAATGCCTCATCATCATCGAGTCCCATTTTTAACATTTCGACAACATGTTCGATAACTGTTAGCAAAGCAGACTAACAAATGGTAGCCTACAGTATGTTACAGAGTACAACAGGTCTGATCACCAATAACCAGGTTTAGGGAATATATGAATGATGTTCCAACAAATGAAGGAGAAATCCACAAACATCTGGTCTCTTTCACTCCTCTTATGCTGGGGCCCCACAATGTGAGTTTGGCATGATATTGGTGTGACTTTTCTTTTCTCTGTGAGGCCCATGTCTGTTGGCCGGCTGGTAGGACAGGTCTCTGCTGGACCTCTGAGCACCATACATGGACAAGCACAGCTGATAGCCTTTCTCTCAGCTGTGAACCTCATTCTGCCTTGGATTACACTATTCATAAATCTATTGCATAAAAAAAAGCAAAGTGGTAAGATGAAACAAGGATCTAGCATACATGTTGACAAGCTGGGACAAAGCATTGAAAAGCATAATTGAGGAGCAAGCCAAACAGTAAGCAAAGAAGTCCCTTTTGGACAATTTTTATTCATTGGAGTATATTCTGATCTATATGTCATTCCATCAGTCTACTATAAGTGCATTCTAAAATCAGAGTTTTTAAGGTAACAATTTCAGGGCACCTTGAAAACATTAGCATAATAGCTTTCCTCTAGGAATGGGAAATGCTGTGTCATTGCCCTACACACTAAAAAACAAGGGTTCCTCAAGGGTTCTTTAGGAAGGGTGATGGTTCTATGTGGAAGCATTAAAACAGATTTCACAAAACATTAAGTGTAGGCCCCTACTCTACGACCACATATCTACAACACAAAATCCATGTGTATGTGTGTGTATAGAAGGTATGTTATCGTGTGTTTGTATGCATGTGTCTGTGCTTATGTTTGTGTTGCTTCACAGTCCCCGCTGTTCCATCAGGTGTATTTTTATCTGTTTTTTAAATCTAATTGTACTGCTTGCATGAGTTACTTCATGTGCAAAAATGTATGCACGCATGACTGTAAGTCGCTTTGGATAAAAGCGTCTGCTAAATGGCATATTATATTATTATTATTATATGTGGAATAGATTTCCTTGTAGTCATGGCTCTATATAGTACTGTGCGCCTCCCATAGTCTGTTCTGGACTTGGGGACTGTGAAGAGACCTCTGGTGGCATGTCTTGTGGGGTATGCATTGGTGTCCGAGCTGTGTGCCAGTAATTCAAACTGACAGCTTGGTGCATTCAACATATCAATACCTCTCACAAATACAAGTAGTGAGGAAGTCAATCTCTCCTCCACTTTGAGCTAGGAGAGATTGACATGCATATTATTAATGTTAGATCTCTGTGTACATCTAAGGGCCAGCCATGCTAACCTGTTCTGAGCCAATTGCAATTTTCCTAAGTCCCTCTTTGTGGCTGTCACGGATTCTGCCGAGGCTGCTCCTCCTCCTTGCTCGGGCAGGCTTCGGCGTTCGTCGTCCCCGGAGTACTAGCTGCTGCCGATCGATGTTTCGGTGTTTGTCTTGTTCTGTCTTGAGTGGTTACACCTGTATGCTATTATGTTTGATTGTAGTCCCTATATTTACCCATTGCTGTTGTCGTATGCGTGTATTTGTTTTCCTCCCTGTTAGGAGGTTTTGTTTTGTATGTTCTTTACTGACTAGTAAAGTACGTCTGCCAGTAGCTCTGTGTCCTGCGCTTGACTTCGCTCACCACATACACGTCGCCCTTGACAGTGGCACCTGACCACACGACTGAACAGTAGTCCAGGTGCGACAAAACTAGGGCCTGTAGGACCTGCCTTGTTGATAGTGCTGTTAAGAAGGCAGAGCAGCGCTTTATTATGGACAGACCTCTTCCCATCTTAGCTATTTTTGTATCAATATGTTTTGACCATGACGGTTTACAATCCAGGGTTACTCCAAGCAGTTTGGTCACCTCAACTTGCTCAATTTCCACATGATTCATTACAAGATTTAGTTGAGGTTTAGGGTTTAGTGAATGATTTGTCCCAAATACAATGCTTTTAGTTTTTGAAATATTTAGGACTAACTTATTCCTTGCAACTCATTCTGAAACTAACTGCAGCTCTTTGTTAAGTGTTGCAGTCATTTCAGTTGCTGTAGTAGCTGACGTGTATAGTGTTGAGTCATCCGTATACATAGACACACTGGCTTTACTCAAAGCCAGTGGCATGTCGTTAGTAAAGATTGAAAAAAGTAAGGGGCCTAGACAGCTGCCCTGGGAAATTCCTGATTCTACCTGGATTATGTTGGATAGGCTTTCATTAAAGAACACCCTCTGTGTGCTGTTAGATAAGTAACTCTTTATCCACATAATAGCAGGGGGTGTAAAGCCATAACATATATATTTTTCCAGCAGCAGACTATGATCTATAATGTCAAAAGCCGCACTGAAGTCTAACAAAACAGCCACCACAATCTTTTTGTCATCAATTTCTCTCAGCCAATCATCAGTAAATTGTGTAAGTGCTGTGGTTGTTGAATATCCTTCCTTATAAACGTGCTGAACGTCTGTTGTCAATTTGTTTACTGTAAAATAGCATTGTATCTGATCAAACACAATTTTTTCCAAAAGTTTACTAAGGGTTGGTAACAGTCTGATTGGTCGGCTATTTGAGCCAGTAAAGAGGGCTTTACTATTCTTAGGTAGGGGAATGACTTTTGCTTCCCTCCAAGCCTGGGGGCACATACTTTCTAGTAGGCTTATATTGAAAATATGGCAAATAGGAGTGGCAATATTGTCCGCTATTATCCTCAATAATTTTCCATCCAAGTTGTCAGACCCCGGTGGCTTGTAATTGCTGATAGACAACAGTCATTTTTTCACCTCTTCCACACTCACTTTACGGAATTCTAAATTACAATGCTTGTCTTTCATAATTTGGACAGATATACTTGGATGTGTAGTGTCAAGGTTTTTTGCTGGCATGTCATGCCTAAATTTGCTAATCTTGCAAATGAAAAAATCTTTAAAGTAGTTGGCAATATCAGTGGGCTTTCAAAATATTAGCTAGCAAGCTAGCTAGCTAGACAAGCAGTCATCATTATGAATCACGTTGACAATCTACTGGCAAATCCTTTTCCATCCTTGAAGAGAAATTATAGATATAACGTATCAGTGCTCATCGGCCATTGGCCATAAACACAACAAGTCGGAAATCGCAAATTCAACAATGAGTGGTTTGGAAGGAATCAGTGGCTAACTGCTATGCAAAGCAATCACTATTTTGCTTCCCCTGTCTGCTATTCAGTGGAGAGGGTGTGTGGTCCAAGTCTGGGTTTAAGGATTTAAAACATCTGTCTGAAAGGGTCTCTTTTCCAAGCTTAAAAGGATAAACATTCACATGCAACACCATGGGCCAGAAAAGGTTTAATACATTGGCCATGCTGTCAATCCAGCATGACTTCTGCCAGGTTCAAAACAACTGGGAACTTAGAACTGGGAAATCTCAGACTTCGGTGAGTTCAAGACAACTGGGAACTCAGAAAAAAACGAGCTCCAACTGGGAAAATATGTTTTGAGCGGTCACCCAACTCGGAATTCCAAGTCGGGAACTCGGGTCTCTTTCTAGAGCTGAAGATCACTGAAGTCATGATTCAACCTAGTTTTTTCCTGAGTTCCTAGTTGTTTTGAAAGCACCATAAATCCAGAGAATGCCAGACTTTGATGTCAAAGTTTGATGACAAAGATTGCCCACAAGAAGGACCGCTGCGCCACCTTCCTGTTCAAATGAGCACAGCACAACAATGGTCCAAAAATAGGCCTATGTCTTGTATGCTGCTGCATAGCCTAAATGATGTAATATGCCAGGGAAAGAACGACCAGCTGTCTTGGATAGCAACCCTAGACTTGTGTCGGGACTATATCTTGTGGAAGGATTAAATAGTATGAATAAATTAATCAAAATAACATTTGTTATGAAAATATGTCAATCATTATTTGAACATGTTGGTAACCCGTTGTATAAAAGTGATAATGCCCTCGAAGCAGATGTTTGGAGGATATATTGGGACGGTTTGCTGGCCCTCGACGAACCTGTGCCAATATATCCTCCAAACACTGGCTTCTTGGGCATTATCACTTAAGTATCTTATTCATTATTTTAGGCAATGTTGGAATGATGCATTTCTTTGTTTTGCTTACTTTGTGTATTATAATTAGCTCGTGCTTTTCTCCACGAGGAGGAGATACTATAATGTTGTTGGGTCCGTAACGATGTTTGCCAGTGAAAGTTCAGTATTTAATTCCAGTTGACATTGTGATTTTAGTTTTGTTTGCGCAATGCGCTGTCTTTGCGTCATTATAGGCCTATTGTCTATAAAAGAGGATCCTCGTGATTGTATTTTCCTTCCTTTTTAGACCACATACTTCAAATGGTAGGCTAACCGCGTCTCTCTCTCTCTCTCTCTCTCTCTCTCTCTCTCTGTTGTGACTTAAAGAGTCAAGTTAATACCTCAACATCTTGCTGAATTTATCTGAAATAACACCTATCTGAATTTCTGTCCATGTCCATTTTGAAAGTGCTGAACGAAGGCCTACCTCGTCGCAGCTCGTTTGCTTGAACTTGCTTATACTTAGAGCTCCGTGTTAATTATATAAGAACAAACATTATTAAGCTACTGAACATAAATGTAATCATGTTTGTGTATGGTTCAAAAGTCAAAACTCATGTCGGCATTCGTTATTATTGAAGGATAATGTTGTTGTTTTTATCAAGTTACACAAATACACATGGAGTCAGTAGAAACCATATGTACAGTATTTAAGCAAGTCAGCCACATCAGCTATGGTTTTTAAAAAGCAGTAAATGAGGACTTTTTCGCTTCCAGATGAGGCGCTGCTGATAGCCAGGTGTAGCGGTGGTAAAGATTCACTCCATGGTGCTGAAAAGAAAGCTCCGCTGTCGGGACAGCTTTATGTAGGCCCTAACAGTTAGTGTGCACCATTTGACGCCGTTATAGTGCAATTAATGTCCTGTTTAGTGTTGTGTTGTGTATTGTAGTGGATTTGCTGGCATGCATCTAAAAAAAATAATTGGAGTTTGCCCCACCAAGATTTACATGCTAAAATCGCCACTGGCAATGATCAACAGCCAATTTGACAGAGCTTGAATAATTTTTAAAAGAATAATGGCACATTTTGCACAATCCAGGTGTGGAAAGCTCTTAGAGACTTACCCAGAAAGACTCGCAACTGTAATCGCTGCCAAAGGTGCTTCTACAAAGTATTGTCTCAAAAAAGTATACCAGTTTCATTTAAGGACCAACAAATGGACAGCTGTGCCATATAGATGGCAAAATAGTTGGGAAGAGATTTTCGATGTACTGATTTCATGGCACATGGTTTATGAACTGATACACAAAAGACGCTGGATTCAAAACTTTGAGTTTTTCTATTTAAATTATGCTAAATTCTAGCAACCAATATAATGTTATATATATGGGGGATACAACCATCCCAGCTCTGCAGATTTTGCTGCGAAGAGACAGAATCATTAGATCATTTGTTTTGGTACTGTCCATATGTAGCTTGTTTTTGGTCGCAGGTTCAGGAATGGCTGAAGAATTGCAACATTTACCTGGAGCTAACTCTGCAAATAGCAATGCTGGGTGATTTAAAAAGTCATAGTCAATCGATCAATAATATAATAATACTCTTAGCAAAAATGTTTATCTTTAATTTACAATCTGTAGAAACTATGAGAATAGAAAGGTTCAGAACTTTTGTGAAACATCACAGCACAGTTGAAAAACAAATGGCAAATAGAAATCAAAACTGGATGGTGTTCAGAGATAGATGGGAGGGGTTGAGTGGAGCTGAAGGGTGGGGCTAAAAATAACAAGATAATTAATGTAAAATGACCTGTGTACATAAAATGTATATAGATTCAGAAATGTTGCAAAACAGCACAGTTGAAAAATATATGGCAAATAGAAATAAAAACTGGATGGTCTTCAGAGATGGGGGGGGGGTTGTTGTCCATTAGTTTACTCGAATTAGGGGAGGGGTGGTCGGGTTAGGTGAAAAAATAATAAAGGAAAATATATCCAAATATATATATTATATATTTACAAAAAAATATTTATGGAGGATTGGAAAGCCACAATCTGTCTGCAATATTAATAATCTTGACAGTTTTTATCATTTTTTGTTGTTGTTGGTTTTGTTTGGTTCTCTCTAATACTACTATACACCTAGCAATTTTATGAAGTTGGCTTTAGATGGCCCAGATTGGGAACCTATCACCCAACCTCATAATTAGCTATCAAGTTAGAGTAGGTGGCTTGTCTAACTACAGATATAGGATCTTCATTTGAGCCAGTTTGCTATAGCAGGGAAATAATCCTGCAGCAACAGGACATTTTGATTATTATGTGGATTATAATTAGGGTTGATACATTTTTCATTAGGGCAAATCAAGTGTGAAATATTAAAGTGGAAATTACAAACTTTAGAAGCCTTTTCAAACCTTGAATACTCTACAAGTTTTATTTTCCTGCAACAACAGGATGATCAAATTAAGATACAGCATCTGTATCTTATCTGGCATGCCTGCTGGCAAGGTTGGTAGCCTTTAGAAAAGCAAGCAGTAACTAAATGTACTGAATAAGACTCACATTCCTTTCAATCTTTTACCCAGATTAATGTTTTCTGTATTTTTTTGGAGAGAAGCATATTTAGTTTCTATCTTCTACCTGAAGAGGTATGCTTAGATATGCAGAAAAATATACATATTTTTTAATTAAGCATAATGATTATGTCCCTAGATTGCAGGAGAAAGCTGTTTCAGGTGTTTGAAAAATGCAAATTATCCAATTTAAGGTCGGGGTTCCTAGCCCCCCTCCGGACCATCCCGAAGCCATCCTCACGTACTTTGTGCATGACGCCCCTGATTGAGCCAACAGGGTCTGAGACAGCTTCTACCATCCGGCCATCAGACCGTTCAACAGATAACCCTAGCTGTCTACCGGCACAGACCTGCACCTTATAGAGGCTATTTCCACTGACTCTCCACACATCTATACCTTACACACAAGCACACACACACAGTCAACACTGCTGCTCTGTTTATAAACTATTTATACAACTACGCAACCAAGACACTATCCACTTTATATATATAAATATAAATATATAGTCATACAGTCATTCTTGAAATTGCACTCATCATTTATACTGTATATCTTTTTGTGTACCGTTATA
Organism: Coregonus lavaretus; assembly: GCF_964263955.1. Classification (NCBI taxonomy): domain Eukaryota; kingdom Metazoa; phylum Chordata; class Actinopteri; order Salmoniformes; family Salmonidae; genus Coregonus; species Coregonus lavaretus. The sequence continues at coordinate 29,143,017 of NC_140018.1, forward strand.
TTACTATGCATACTACCTTCTTACTTACTTTTATTTTTTATTTGACTTTTGATTATTATTGATATTGATATTGTACTGTGCTGTTGAGGGAGCTCACAAGTAAGCATTTTACTGCACCTTTTATACCTGCTGTAAACTGTGTTGAATACAATTGGATTTTATTAGAATTTTACATTACAAAAATGTTTCTGATGGATAGCTGATCTAAGCTTTCCAATGATATACGATTAAAGTCAAGGGTAGGCTATACGTGAGCAATCACTTGTTGTATACTGACATTGTTTGTCATAGAGTCAAATTCCTGTGGGAAAAAATGAATGGAATGGAGGGATGAGAAAGAGTGCTAACACAGAGAAAGCTACCATTGTTACAATGCTATCACACACTTTCCAACTCTAGGGACATAGACCTTCAGGAAAATCACTATGATACATCATTAACCCAAGTGAGCCCAACCGACCCCACTGGCTCCAACTGGGTAGCCTAGCAAACCCCTACGGTGGAAAAAAACATTCTAGGTTGGTGATGTTTTGCTTTCATTTGTGGAATTCTCAAACCCAACAAAAGATAGGATATTGCTGTTTGTTCTTATGGTAGACCTATGAAATACATTGTCCATAGGGTAAATTTGAGTGGCGTATAGAGGGACACAGCACGGGAGTTTCTCTTTGAGGCATATTGGGCCATAGAGACCTCAATTTAGGATGCGTTGGGATACCCAGCTACTGTTTACTTTGATTGCGTAACGCACTACACATCATAGAGATCCTATTAAATTCGGTATATTCTATTGTATTCCAAATCCGAATTCTATGCTACACATCAAGCTTGCGTCATAATAGCGTTTCGCGCACCTGCTACTTATGTGGCCCACAACAACCTGTAACGGTCAGATACACTGTAGGTTATCTATCGAACAGAGCTGTAATATTGCCACGTTGCTTCAACCCCACGTTTGCCATTGGTAAAAGAGCACGCCATCACTGGATCTAAGCGGTAGCGTATCCTTCATATCCGAGTGATCATGACCATGTCTGACTTAAGAAGTTAACATGTTTGCCACATCAGTAGAATACCTGGGCCTCCGTATGCCCCAGCTCCTGCAAACATATAAGGAGGAGTTCGGCTCACATGGTGTCATCGGGCTCAACCTTTTCCTGATTCTCCTCTTGCTCCTGTTCGGGGCTATCCATCTGCGTAAAAACGATGTAAGTGCGCGCCGCCAGTAGACTTTACTTCTTTATGTAATGGTTTTTGACGCGGGACTGTCAGCCAGGCTGTGACAAACTACTAACAAACTGTCCTACTGCCCACAAACATGAGAACTATAGCTGCAGTGGCGCTGTCCTTTTAGCACCGCGGAGTGACTCCCACTATACTGTCTAGCCTACCTGTTAGACGAGCGCTGTCCAGCGACCTCAGCTCTCCATATAAATGCATGCGCTAGATCTTCATTTGTAGATCTACTTTCTAATTTCGCCATTGTTTGCCATGCAGAATTTATAGAATGTATATTTCAAAATCCTTATCTTATACACCCATGTATTTTTATTTTTCAACAGGATGATGTCTTCGGCGAGATTCACCAGTAAGTTTCATCCTTCATAATTCATTGTGAATTCAAAGGGATCTTTCATAGCTCTGAACTCAATTTAAACCCAGTCTGATATTTTCTCTTGCAGAGAGCTGGTCAATATGTTCACAGAGGGAGTGCAGCTCAACTACAGATACCTCCAACACCTGGAGGAACTGCTGGACATGAAGAAGTTACAGATAGAAGACCTCACCTCTCAGGTGGACCTGGACTGCTGCTCTGCCTCTGAGTCGTGCTCTGACTCATGCTACCCAAGATCATCTTCCAGATCATCTTCTAGATCACATTCTAGATCTTCTATACCCTCCAGATCTAGTGACTGCAGCACATGCCAAACCTGTAAGAAACGGCCTCCACCTGACAGGTTTAAATACCTGAAAGGCTGTAGTCCAGATAGTCAAGATAGACCCTGCCCTCCGGTTAGTCCTAGCCCAGTGGGTAGTCCTAGCTCACAGGCCACACCCTGCCTCCAGCTACCAGGAGGTCGTGATGATGAGGACAGTTATCATGGCTCCACGTGCTCCTCCCATAGCTCCTCCTGCAGCTCCTCTAGGTACGTGTCTCCTTCTGACTCCCCTCTGCCCCTGGAATACCAGCCCTCGTCACCCTGCTGCTACTGGTTGGAGGCGAAACTGGACTCTGATGGAGACCAAAGTGGACTCTGTGGCTATTCCTGTGGCAGCTCCTTCTACTGTCACGTCCCCTGACGGCAAAGACAGAGCTGCTGACCTCACAGACCATACAGACTGCTCCAAGACCACTCCAGACCGTGCAGACCATTCCAAGACCACTCCAGACCGCTCCAAGACTCCGACTGTGAGACAGATTCTGACGGTGAGACAGCTGTTTGAGGTAGTGCCGAGGAAAGCAGACCCACCCCTCCTGCACTGCTGGCACTGCAGACGCCTGGAACTCAACGTGACGCAGAAGGTTCTGTAAAAATTTACTGTTAAACTGCGTCCCCAATGGGACCCTATTTCCTACATAGTGAACAATAAAGGAAATAGGGTGCCATTTGAGATACAACCACTACTGTTTTTTAAAATGTCTGGGTGATGAGTTGTTGGTTTGGTGTTTGTCTAAATGTACACGTTTGTGAAAAGTAACGTATTCTCGGAAGACAATAAATAGAATCTAATCGAATCTATAATCTAAGGTCGCCCGCAATCGCTGGAGGATTGCCGTGCTGATGATCTCCATCGTTAGGTGGCTGCTCGCCGAGAGGCTGAAGGGAGGAGGCACCACCAGCTCAACCTCCCCCCCAACCAACACCACTACCACCCACTCCAACACCTCAACCACCTCTCAGGCTAAGAAAGGATCCGAGATCATCAGGAAAACTGTCAGCATGCCAGCCTTCTGTCCACAGGGTGTAAACCCTCCATTTCACTCCCAGGCTCCATGTCAGTCTCCAGGGTCGGAGCGTAAACTCATTATAATGTACGCTCAGGGCGCCAGGGTCCCCTTAATTTCCCAGGAGGTCCGGGAGAAGCTGGAGTCTCACATCTGCCGCAAGCAGAGCCAGCGCCTCTGGGGCTTCCCCAAGTTGGTCACCAGGTACGTGGGCGACCTCACGCCCCTGCAGCCCCCCACCTCCTGCAGCAAAGAAGACAGGAAAATCATGGGCAACATGACTGACTGCCAGGCGGTGTTCTCTGGACGAGTTCTCAACACAGAGTTCAGGTTGAAGAACAAGACTACCAAGCCAGCGGGGGAGCCGAAGGCTACTGCAGCTGTAGCTGCAGCAAAGGACATCTCACCAGCCATCAGACCTGTGGAGAAGACTACCACCACCAGCACCATGCTCCAGCCAGCCGAGACCCATGCTACTAAACCACCCCAGACCAGACCCTCTCTGAACCAGCCCTCCGCTGTGATGACCTTGACCCCGGAGGGACAATGGCTGGAGAAGAAGGTGAGGAGTAAGTGTATGGAGGTAAAGCTCAAACACTTCCCTGGCATGGTGGCCCAGTCACACCACTCCACCCTTGCCTGGGCAACCAGCCAGCCCACCAGGAAGCCCACCCAGGTGGCAGAAGCCTCCACTGTTGTTCGGAAACGCCCAGCCCCACTCAGACAGAGGGATAAGGTATCATTCATGGACCAGGGGGAGATAAGGCACCTTGCGGACAACCTGATCATGAAACACATGGAGCATCTTCAGAGGCAGGGAGTGACAACCCCTTCGACCCCCTTGGCCCACACCCAGGGAGTGACAACCGCCTCGGCCCCCTTGGCCCACACCCAGGGAGTGACAACCGCCTCGGCCCCCTTGGCCCACACCCAGGGAGTGACAACCGCCTCTGCCCCCTTGGCCCACACCCAGGGAGTGACAACCGCCTCGGCCCCCTTGGCCCACACCCAGGGAGTGACAACCCCTTCGACCCCCTTGGCCCACACCCAGGGAGTGACAACCGCCTCGGCCCCCTTGCAAAGCTCTCACAGCCTGGCTCTAAAGACCTCGACCGGCACCGCCACTGTCTCACATCCCCACCCTGCCCTCATTAAACAGCTGGTGCTGGGGAGAGCAAGTGCTGGTGCTGGGCAGAGCAAGACACCGCAGGCTCCACAGCGGTACAATGTGAAGCCTAGCTCAGCCACAGTCAAGGTGGGAAGACGCTGCAGCATCATCCAGCACTGAGGTCCAGAGGGCTCCTGCTGCCTCCTTTGATTAGGCCTCCTCTCATTTCCTGCATATGGTAGCTAAAGATGTATCCAGAAGTGAATAGTATGTATTCTTTCTACCAAATACATTGTTTTGCATTTCACATGATTTGACTGTTTGTTCTATAATAATAATATGCCACTTAGCAGACGCTTTTATCCAAAGCGACTTACAGTCATGCGTGCATACATTTTTGTGTATGGGTGGTCCCGGGGATCGAACCCACTACCCTGGCGTTACAAGCGCCGTGCTCTACCAGCTGAGCTACAGAGGACCACAGTTCTATGAGTAGAGTATGTGTCTGTTCCTGATGAATATTGATTTTGGGCTTATTCATTTTGGTTTGTTTTAAATACAACAGGCATAGTTTAGGATACAGAAAAAATGGGTTATATCATGGTGCACTGTTTAAAATACACTATGTCAAAACAGAGTATTTTATACAGCCACATAGATACAAGCAAACACAGCTGACTGGAGGTGAAATAGCAGCGATATTGATGCTAGAATACACTTTACAGTATCAAACTGACATGTTGCCTCTTGAAGGTCTACTGCCGCTTTCCATTTCCATCTCAGAGCTGTTAGCCCAGTGAGCTCTTTTCCCAGTGACCTGTTTGGCCAGTTAGCCTATTGGAATGACAGTTGTAGGTCTATCTTTATGGACGTAAACAGACCAGTTCATTCCCCGGTGTTATTTTTCAGTCTATGCTTGTAGATTCCTCCAGATGACAGCACAAAGCAACACTACCTTGAGGCCAGTGAGAGCAGACAGACAGAGCGATACTCCCACTCACTTTCGCACACCCCCCACATACAAGTATTTACATGTCGTGCACATGGAACGATACCAGAACTAAGAGGACGCGTGCTAAATTATACCTGACCACTTTAGCTGGAGTGTTACTATAAACAGACAGGATTGACCAGTCAAAAGTAGTGCACTGTGTAGGGAATAGGGTGCTATTTAGGATGGGCCTGAGTCACCTCAAGGAGTAGGACCTTGTTACTCAGCTTCCAACAAAGACAACAGAGCAGATTTCGAATACAGTGCCTTGATGAGGCTGATGCAGGATCAGTGCTGTGGCTCTCTCATAATAATAATAATATAATATGCCATTTAGCAGACGCTTTTATCCAAAGCGACTTACAGTCATGCGTGCATAAATTATTTTTTTTTGTGTATGGGTGGTCCCGGGGATCGAACCCACTACCTTGGCGTTACAAGCGCCGTGCTCTACCAGCTGAGCTACAGAGGACCACAGGATCCCTGGAGTCCTGTCACACGCTCCAGCAGACTGGGATTGAGAGGAGAGTCAGGAGGGGGAAGGGGGGCAGAGGGTGTTTGTCTCACTAACTGTGTGCTGCATCATCTTTTGACAGCTAACATTTACATCCCCACTGTGTTCTCTTGCTGTTCATATATTTATGCTAATGAGAATCCCAAAACCCAGAAGTCACCAACGGTAAAAAGGTCGCGATAAATAGAGAAAGGAGCACAACCTGCAATTCTGAGCCACCTATGCCATGCATGGAAACTCATGTGCGTCCCAAATGGCACCCTATTCCCTACATAGTGCAAAACAGTTGACAAGAGCCCTGGGCTCTTGGTCAAAAGTAGTGCACTACATAGGGAATAGCGGTGCCACTTGGGGCGCACCCTTAGTCGTCTTATGCCAGGGTATTCCAGAAGATCATTCTTCTCAGATACGCATTTCAACACAGATGTGACACATACCGTGCTTCAATGTATTATGCAGTGCCCCCTAATCTGATTTTGATGACATGCTGAGCCTGAGGTACAGGAAGGTGATCACACCTCTCTCTGTGGCCCGTACACATAACTGATGTACCACACATTTGGCACAATAGTCACTTGTGATACAATGGAGAGTTATTCTGCACAAAAATAAATTATAACGCACAATGGTTGTGTAAAAATCTGTTATATCACAAAAATATCAGTTGTATCAAAACCATTGTGTCAAATCATCAGTTGTACAATCTGAGTGTCTATGAGTAGAATTCTATGTAGAAAACCTCCTAGTGTCAAAATGATAGACCCAGCGTTGACAGGATAGATTCTGATGTTCCTCTCTTTTCCGAAGTTAATGAGATATGTAATATTGATACCCTCTGCACCCAGGGGTACAGCTCTGTGTTCAGAAATATAATATCATGAGCACATCATCAGCACACAGGAAACTGTCTAGAATACAGTTGCTTTCATTCTCCTGTGGTGCTGTGAACAGCACCATTCTCTGTGATCCTACGACATTGAACAGAGACCTTGGGGGAACAAAAGCAAGGAGACTTCTTGATAATTGGTTACCTTGGTGAGGTTTTCATGGCTCAGCCACATCTCTCATGTCAGTGGCTATTTTCATGTGTACTGGCTATTGCCAAGGTAGAGAGTCACATAACATCAAATGACCTCTCAGGAGTGTCACTACTCTGTTCTGAGGTGACCATGTGTGTAAGGACCACAGTAGACCATGGGAGGTACTTCAGCTGGCAACTGGCCCTCAGAACCAAGGCACATGCTATGGTGCATTGGAAGAAAACTTGTTGGGAGTCTCAAATTTTACCCGATTGAACCCTGGTCAAAAGTAGTGCACTTCGTAGAGAATAGGGTGGCATTTGGGACGCAAACCTCATTTGTCATCTTAGGCCCTCGGAAACCTCTCATTAATCAACACTGTTGCAGGTCGTCTTAATGACCTTAAATAGGAAGTAATATTCCACTAAGGGCAGCCAGCAGCAGCAAGGCGTGACACCTCCCTCTTCTGCTACCTGTGGCTTCAGTCTCTCACAAGGCTGGATATTAAAGCCACCACACAATTACAAATTACATATTCAGTTTGTGACATGTAATATCCCACACAATGGAATACACCAAATTAAAAAGTAATTGCCCTAGATGAATATTCAATGTTATGAGGTTTTTGCTATGTGTAAATGCCCCCCATTCGTTAGGGTGGCTAGGTTCTCATTACAAAGTGTCAGCACAGTGGCCTGAATATACTGATTAATTCTCTTCTCTCTCAAGTTTTTGGATGAATTATCAGTCACACCCGACCCTTGTCCTTGAGCGCCTACAGTATATCTATTCAACAAACAAATCACTTTTGCCTTTGTTCCTCTCCTCTTTGTTCCGCTGGATGGACAATATTATGCAAAGCAGAAAATGATAATGTATGTAAAACACCTCACTGTGAGCCACAGCATTAAAGACCTGGAAAATCAAATATTCATAAAGAGGATTACTTTCAAAGTGCGCTTTCTCAGGAGTTTATTGAGGACCACCTATTTTGATGTTCACTGATATCACTCTCGTCTGAGGGGATGGAAAATGAAAAACCGATTGAGGCACGTTTTTATCATCAACCCCCTTGAGAGGTTTACTCTAGCGTCCACCCTAAAAGGATGGTCTGTTTCAGCGTCACCGTTCCAGCTGCCTGGAGATTTAATTAGCAGCAATACCAAGAGCAGCACGTCTCTGCTGCGCCCATCTCTCTTTTCATCTCCCAGCCTTCAGATTGTGACATAATTGACAATGCTGTATACGTCCCAAATGGCACCCCATTTACTCTATAGTTCACTACTTTTGACCAGGGCCAACAGGGAAATGGGTTGATATTTGGGACGCAGGCGCTGTGACCAAACACAACAAAGAATCTCATTAATCATGCAGAGAGCCGAGGGCATCAGAGGAAGACCAGAGCTGTAAGTGGGAGACAAACAGTGTGGCTGGCAATGGGACAGTCAGTGGCAAAGCTAGAGGCACTTCTGAGGGAACTATACGGTAGGGGCACAGATTGTGGTAACTACGTATGTGGCCTGGATCCAAACTAAATGGTAAGAAAGCCTTCATAGAATGGCCCATCTCCTGTTTATGTAGCACAAGGCAGCTTGATGTACCAGTACACCCCCTGGACAGGATGCTAGTCTGCCAAAGGGGCTTATCACCCAATCAACATCCTTAACCCTCCCGTTGTCCTAGGGTCAAAATGACCCGCCACTGTGTTGAACCAACTTTATTTAATTTTTATATTTTTGGGATCATTTGTGAGAAGGAGGCAGTGAGACTTTAAAGAAAGTATCACTGCCTCCTTCTCACAAATGATCCAAAAAATATAAAAATGGCATTAAGATTGCACTGAATGAGTTATACAAGGCCATTAATCAACAGGAAAACGCTCATCCAGATGCAGCGCTCCTAGTGGCCGGGGACTTTAATGCAGGGAAACTTAAATCCGTTCTACCTAATTTCTACCAGCATGTTAAATGTGCAACCAGAGGGAAAAAAACTCTAGACCACCTTTACTCCACACACAGAGACGCATACAAAGCTCTCCCTCGCCTTCCATTTGGCAAATCTGACCATAACTCTATCCTCCTGATTCCTGCTTATAAGCAAAAACTAAAGCAGGAAGCACCAGTGACTCGGTTAATAAAAAAGTGGTCAGATGACGCAGATGCTAAGCTACAGGACTGTTTTGCTAGCACAGACTGGAACATGTTCCGGGATTCTTCAGACAGCATTGAGGAGTACACCACATCAGTCACTGGCTTCATCAATAAGTGCATCGATGATGTCGTCCCCACAGTGACCGTACGTACATACCCCAACCAGAAGCCATGGATTACAGGAAACATCCGCACTGAGCTAAAGGGTAGAGCTGCCGCTTTCAAGGAACGGGACTCTAACCCGGACGCTTATAAGAAATCCCGCTATGACCTCCGACGAACCATCAAACAGGCAAAGAGTCAATACAGGTCTAAGATTGAATCGTACTACACTGGCTCTGACGCTCGTCGGATGTGGCAGGGCTTGAAAACTATTACAGACTACAAAGGGAAGCACAGCCGCGAGCTGCCCAGTGACACAAGCCTACCAGACGAGCTAAACCACTTCTATGCTCGCTTCGAGGCAAGCAACACTGAAGCATGCATGAGAGCACCAGCTGTTCCGGATGACTATGTGATCACGCTCTCCGTAGCCGATGTGAGTAAGACTTTTAAGCAGGTCAACATTCACAAGGCCGCAGGGCCAGACGGATTACCAGGACGTGTACTCCGAGCATGTGCTGACCAACTGGCAAGTGTCTTCACTGACATTTTCAACATGTCCCTGACTGAGTCTGTAATACCAACATGTTTCAAGCAGACCACCATAGTCCCCGTGCCCAAGGACTCTAAGATAACCTGACTAAATGACTACCGACCCGTAGCACTGACGTCTGTAGCCATGAAGTGCTTTGAAAGGCTGGTCATGGCTCACATCAACAGCATTATCCCAGAAACCCTAGACCCACTCCAATTTGCATACCGCCCCAACAGATCCACAGATGATGCAATCTCTATTGCACTCCACACTGCCCTTTCCCACCAGGACAAGAGGGACACCTACGTGAGAATGCTATTCATTGACTACAGCTCAGCATTCAACACCATAGTGCCCTCTAAGCTCATCACTAAGCTAAGGATCCTGGGACTAAACACCTCCCTCTGCAACTGGATCCTGGACTTCCTGACGGGCCGCCCCCAGGTGGTAAGGGTAGGTAACAACACATCTGCCACACTGATCCTCAACACGGGGGCCCCTCAGGGGTGCGTGCTCAGTCCCCTCCTGTACTCTCTGTTCACCCATGACTGCATGGCCAGGCACGACTCCAACACCATCATTAAGTTTGCCGACGACACAACTGTGGTAGGCCTGATCACCGACAACGATGAGACAGCCTATAGGGAGGAGGTCAGAGATCTGGCCGTGTGGTGCCAGGACAACAACCTCTCCCTCAACGTGACCAAGACAAAGGAGATGATTGTGGACTACAGGAAAAAAAAGAGGACTGAGCACGCCCCCATTCTCATCGACGGGGCTGTAGTGGAACAGGTTGAGAGCTTCAAGTTCCTTGGTGTCCACATCACCAACGAACTATCATGGTCCAAACACACCAAGACAGTCGTGATGAGGGCACGACAAAGCCTATTCCCCCTCAGGAAAAAAAATTATACAGCTGCACCATCGAGAGCATCCTGACTGGTTGCATCACCGCCTGGTATGGCAACTGCTTGGCCTCCGACTGCAAGGCACTACAGAGGGTAGTGCGTACGGCCCAGTACATCACTGGGGCAAAGCTTCCTGCCATCCAGGACCTCTATACCAGGCGGTGTCAGAGGAAGGCCCTCAAAATTGTCAAAGACTCCAGCCACCCTAGTCATAGACTGTTCTCTCTGCTACCGCACGGCAAGCGGTACCGGAGTGCCAAGTCTAGGTCCAAAAGACTTCTCAACAGCTTCTACCCCAAAGCCATAAGACTCCTGAACAGCTAATCATGGCTACCCGGACTATTTGCACTGCCCCCCCACCCCATCCTTTTTACGCTGCTGCTACTCTGTTAAGTATTTATGCATAGTCACTTTAACTCTACCCACATGTACATATTACCTCAACTACCTCAACTAGCCGGTGCCCCCGCACATTGACTCTGCAACGGTACCCCCCTGTATATATAGCCTCCCTACTGTCACTTTATTTTACTTCTGCTCTTTTTTTTCTCAACACTTTTTTTGTTGTTTTATCTTTACTTTTTTTGTTTAAAATAAATGTACTGTTGGTTAAGGGCTGTAAGTAAGCATTTCACTGTAATGTCTGCACCTGTTGTATTCGGCGCATGTGACCAATAAAATTTGATTTGATTTGATTTGATTTAGATGCAAAAAAGTCATTTTCAGCCTGTGGGGCCTCGACTTAAAGACCATGCATTATGGAATCATTGAGTCTTTAGCGTCCCTTCCGAATTTTCAACGAGACATTTTCCTTCATTTGCTTGATTTGATTTAGCCTGAGTTTCATACAGAGAATAAGCAAAATTCTCAGTCTGGTACATTTACCCTGCTGATAATGATTTGCATGAGCCAGTAAAACTGAATGTAACTAGTTACTACGACTATCCACTTGGTGGGAGTAGAGGGAAAGGAGAGTGGAGTGAAAAAAAAGAAAACATTGAATTCATAATACATCTCTATTTGAAAACTATAATCTAACTTACTTTGAAGTACCAGTAAAACATCCCTTAGTTCGTATTACCATTTAGTCAACAATGGAGGTGTGCAGAGGCTTGAAAACAGTTGCTTTTCAAGGAATACAGTGCCTTTCAAAAAACGCTTTCCCCTCATTTGAAGGTGAGTCATCAATGGCTTAACCTGTCAAACATTCTCTGGGAGAATACAGAGGTGTGTGTGCAGTACATCCTACTGCCCCCCCCCCCCACCCCCCCCGAGCCCTTTCATGTAACCACTCAGTCTGGCATTTGAAAGGCCATTTCCGCTGAGGAATAAGGTCTCAGCACACCACTGTCACACCATTTATGGTAGACCAGAGCAACGAGACAGCACATTTAGCTTTTATCCATGGCTTTAAAGACATTCCTTTGAGCCTGATATTTGATTAAAGTATGACTCAAAATACACTGAACAAAAAATGTTGGTCCCATGATTCATGAGTTGAAATAAAAGATCCCAGAAATGTTCCAGACGCACAAAAGGCGTATTTCTTTCAAATATTGTGAACAAATTTGTTTACATCCCTGCTTGTGGGAATTTCTCCTTTGCCAAGATAATCCATCCACCTGACAGGTGTGGCATATCAAGAAGCTGATTAAACAGCATGATCATTACACAGGTTCACCTTGTGGTGGGAACAATAAAAGGCCACTCTAAAATATGCAGTTTTGTCACACAACACAATGCCACAAATGTCTCAAGTTTTGAGGGAGTGTGCAATTGGCATGCTGACTGCAGGAATGTCCACCAGAGCTGTTGCCAGAGAATTTAATGTTCATATCTCTACAATAAGCTGCCTCCAACATCATTTAGGGAATTTGGCAGTACGTCCAACCGGCCTCACAACCACAGACCACGTGTAACCACGCCAGTCCAGGACCTCCACATCCGGCTTCTTCACGTGCAGGATCGTCTGAGACCAGCCACCCAGACAGCTGATGAAACTGTGTGTTCGCACAACCAAATAATTTCTGTCAGAAACCGTCTCAGGGAAGCTTATCTGCGTGCTCGTCGTCCTCACCAGGGTCTTGACCTGACTGCAGTTTGGCGCCGACTTCAGTGGGTAAATGCTTGATGGCCACTGGCACGCTTGAGAAGTGTGTTCTTCACAGATTAATCCTGGTTTCAACTGTAATTGGCAGATGGCAGACGTGTGGGAGAGCGGTTTACTGATGTCATTGTTGTGAACAGAGTGACCCATGGTGGCGGAGGGGTTATGGTATTGGCAGGCATAAGCTACAGACAACGAACACAATTGCATTTTATCGATGGCAATTTGAATGCACAGAGATACCGTGACGAGATCCTGAGGCCCATTGTCATGCCATTCATCTGCCGCCATCACCTCATGTTTCAGCATGATAATGCACGACCTCATGTCGCAAGGACCTTTACACAATTCCTGGAAGCTGAAAATGTCCCAGTTCTTCCATGGCCTGCATACTCAACAGACATGTCACCCATTGAGCATGTTTGGGATGCTCTGGATTGACGTGTAGGACAGCGTGTTCCAGTTCCTGCCAATATCCAGCAATTCCGCACAGCCATTGAAAAGGAATGGGACAACATTCCACAGGCCACAATCAACAGCCTGGGATACATAGGGAATTGTTGCATGTTGCATTTATATTTTTGTTCAGTGTATTTTAGTAGATCTTTAATAGTATGGTGCTACTGGCAGGGTGCTTGAAAGATGAACATGTATCTTTAATCTTAATCAGGCCAATAACATCAGAGTATGTAGACAACAACCAGCAACCACTTCTTCAAAATGCTTTTTATATTTCTTGAGAATGCATAATTGCATATTGGCTCAATAAAGATTTCACTCAATTGAAAATAACACTCCTTTACTCTGTGTGTAGTTGTGTGCATTGTGTACTAATCATCCTTTTGACCTGGTTTTTATATAATGCCATTTGAACACCCCTTGCTTTTCTATACTTGACCTCCCTGGGTAAATGAAAGCATGTCTCAAACACTCCCATCACTTTGTATTGAAATATAATCAGTGGGGCTTTGAGACTGTCAAACATCAAAAGGTTCTCACACACCAAACAATCCTTTTTTCCCTTTGGAGTATTTCCCTCTCTGATTCAAGCAAAGTTGCTGCAAGGCTGTCATTAAACATGGGATTCAAATGGGAATGAAAGAAGCATTTAGACAACCCTCTAGAGCACCAAGTCCCTCTCAAATCTAATGTAAAAACTGAGTTTCAGAGACTGAAATAACTCTGCTTTGGACTCAGATGCCCCATTTGTTTCCACTGGAAAGGCACATATCTCTTTCACATGACCTATACTGACCCAAGTTTATGACCTGTCTATTGGGCTAAAACAGAAGCTGAAAATATGGCCCAACCCATTACTGAGGGCAGCTGCAGCATCACATATCCAATGTTATGCTGTTGTTGATCTTTCTAGAAATGGGCACAAATCCCGCAGTTTGTCGGTTTCAGATAATGAGACAGAGTAGGCTTGGAAAATGGCAAATTACTGTAATTCAGAGCGCCGATACTATACATATTTTTATGCACCTCCAAGATGTATGATGTACTAATGGTCTAGTTACTTTAGACCAGGGATGGGCAACTTTGATGGGAGTGGGGGCAAAAAAAACCTGGGACTCATTATGAGGGGCCGCAGTGGCTCGTGGGTCTTGCAGTTTTTTATATGATAACTGATGACCAATGGGCCCCACCCCGGTCGGTAATTCGACAATGCTTAATACAAGTTTAGATAGCTGGCTGCTAGACTAACTTACCAAGGGGGGGGTGAAGTTGGTCCATGGGCCTGAATCGAAAGCAGGGAGGTTAATCGGGAGGATGGGTGGGTGTATACTGTGACTGTCTAGCAACCAAAGGTTGCGTGTTCGAGTCTCATTGGGGACAACTGTTGAATTTGAGCTAACCCTTCCCCTAATCATTTTCCTAACCTTAACCTAATTCTCCTAACCTTTGTCGTTTTAGTTCTCCTTACCACCAATGTAGATTTGTTCCCCGGGACCACCCATACGCAAAAATGTATGCACACATGACTGTAAGTCGCTTTGGATAATTGGATATTATTTGTTACAACACAACAAGTAACCTGGTCTCAGAGAAAGACGTATAATACTATACGTTCTCCACTATGCATCCGCCAACGTATGATAAGTTACGTCATCCAATTAATTTGTTATTGTTCGACTAGGTAAGAAGTGTGATACTATACATCCTCTAAATCGTATGATATTGTATGACCGCTATTCCATTCATAATGTAACCTAACGTAACTGATGGATGACCCCAAAATCACTCACTGACTATGCTGACTGTGCTTACTTTTGTAGGGAGCCAGGCAAATTACACTCAGGATGTCGGCAAACGATGCTATTACTCAGCTATCATCTCACCAGGGAAATGGATGACCTTTCAGGAGTGGAGATTGCAATGGTGATCTTGCATTATCATAAAACTGCCAGATCCCTGTGGCTCTGTATCACAAGCTGTGGGCGAACAATCCATCATCAACATACACTGTACACCTATCATAGCCAATAATGGTCCGATTCTATCATTCAAACCCGTTAATGATCTCTTTGCTAAGCCTATTGTTAGAAAAGGGGACATTAATGCAAAATGTATAAGGAAAATTAAGATAGACAGGGGTACTTGTTACCTGATGAGTGGAACAAATAACAGCCTGGAGCAAAGAGATGACAGGAAATAGAAATGGAAAGATGATACAAGCATAGGATCTTAATTTGATCACCCTGTTGTTTTACACTTTCAAATTCCAGACTTGATTTGCCTCAACTAAAAATTTATCAAAATATTGAATGTCCATTAATTATAATCCACACAATAATTCAAATTTCCTGTTGCTGCAGGATTATCTTCCTGCTGTGAGAAACTGGTCAAATTAAGATCCTACACCTGTAGGTGAAGGAAGAGGTCAAACCTATCTCCATTTCCATTTCATATCCAATTAGATATGTTATGACATCCAGGCATATTATTTGCACCTCTATTCCCCCCACTAGCCTCCTGCTCTGGAATCCATTTTGACCATTAGGGAGGTGGTCCCAAATGGCAAATCAAAAGTACACTACATAGGGAATAGGGTGCCATTTGAGACACAGTAACAGGCTCTGAATATGATGGACCATGGCAAGGGGATAACTCTGCTCTTGGCTTTAATAGAGGAAGAATAGGTGGTATTTTGAGACTCTTAAAGTTCCTGAAAGGCTGTGTATGGAGGGGATGCCATTTCTATTTACCAAGAACACAATTCTTGTCCAGTTTAAACGCAACTGATGTACCCACTCAGAGAAGCGACAAATCAAATGTGACCGCCTTAAACACAATAAATAAATACATGTCTGACATAAACAATTGGCCTATAATTCCCTCCTGAACCATGAGACCATTAACTGAAACATCATATTTTCTCAAGGTAGCAAGAACAGGTAGTATAACAATCAGCTGTCACCATTTAAGATGGAACCTCAGCAACAATATATTACTGTGTAAGAAGGCGGAGGACATTGATTGATGCAGGGGCCTCTGTCCCCACATTTACCTAACCTGTCACACAGACATTGATTGACAGTTGCTTTCAGGATGTTAATCTTGGTGGGATGGAGAGTGGGACAGACAAGGTATATGGGGTGCTGTCCAAGGTGCTGAAATCACTATGATGCCACTGCCATGGCTCTACTTTAAACACATCCCAGATCACAATCTTCAAATGCTTTGGTTTTAAGTCCTGTTTCTGATCATAATCGTTTAGTTTGTCACCAAAACATCAGGTCGTAATGTCCCCATAAGAATACACTGTGAAAGTTGGGGCAGGCAGTATCTTGTACTGACCTAGGTCCTACAAGTCCACAGTACTATGTCTCTGCTCAGCTTTAAACACACTTAAACACACCCAGCCAGATAACAATCCTCAGAATGCTTTGGTTTGAACTTTTGGGGTTTAAACTTTTCTTAATGTCACCATATAAATGCACTGTCAAAGTTGTGATGTAAATCTTGCTGTGGAGGAGCAGATGGTCTACCAGGAGGGGGTACTGTCCAAGGTCCTGAAATCCCACCTGCCACTTCCCTGTCGACTGCCTTTGAAAATGCTTTTGAAAATGGCATATGTGGCATCGACATGAGTCCGAAATAGTTATTCTAGTGTCAAAATGTACTACAATGTGTAAATAGGATAATTTTGGAATAAATTTGGAACATCCATGCGTCACAAGGGGTAAATGAGGGTTGAGTTTTGATTTGACGATGTCCTTTTGCCCAATAAAATGGGGTGAACAGCTGCGGTGATTGCTCTCTAACAAACACACAAGCCAATCGGCATGTTCAGTGGCTCTTTAAAGACGTCCTCCAGTGATTCCTTTTACTTTTACTGTTGAAAAGCGATATCACAAGTATACATAAAGCAAAGTACACACACTAAAGGGTAAAACAACTGTAGGGCATTAAAGGAGTTGGTCAAATGGGGATTATTGATGTAATCTGCCTCCCCTTGCTTGAGGAACAATAGAGGAGCAATAGAAAACCTATTGAGATGTACCTTTTGTTAATGGCCCAGTGCAGTCAAAAACGTGATTTTCCTGTGTTTTATATACACTACATGGCCAAATGTATGTGGACACTTGCTTGTCAATCTCATTCCAAAATCATGGCCATTAATATGGAGATGGTCCCCCCTTTGCTGCTATAACAGCCTCAACTCTTCTGGGAAGGCTTTCCACTAGATGTTACACATTTTTGCGGGGGCTTGCTTCCATTCAGCCACAAGAGCATTAGTGAGGCACTGATGTTGGGCGATTAGGCCTGGCTCGCAGCCGGCGTTCCAACTGATCCCAAAGGTGTTCGATGGGGTTGAGGTCAATGCTCTGTGCAGGCCAGTCATGTTCTTCCACACCGATCTCGACAATCCATTTCTATATGGACCTCGCTTTGTGCACGGGGGCATTGTCATGATGAAACAGGAAAGGGCCTTCCCCAAACTGTTGCCACAAAGTTGAAAGCACAGAATCGTCTAGAATGTCATTGTATGCTGTAGCTTTAAGATTTCCCTTCACTGGAACTAAGGGGCCTATCCCGAACCATGAAAAACAGCCCCAGACATTATTCCTCCTCCACCAAAAGTTACAGCTAGCACTATGCATTCGGGCAGGTAGCATTCTCCTGGCATCCGCCAAACCCAGATTCGTATGTCGGACTGCCAGATGGTGAAGCGTGATTTATCACTCCAGAGAATGCATTTCCACTGCTCCAGAGTCCAATGGCGGCAAGCTTACACCACTCCAGCCGATGATTGGCATTGCACATGGTGATCTTAGGCTTGTGTGCAGCTGCTCTGCCATGGAAATACATTTCATGGAGCTCCCAACGAACAGTTCTTGTGCTGACGTTGCTTCCAGGGGCAGTTTGGAACTAGGTAGTGAGTGTTGCAACAGGACAGATTATTTTTATGCGCTTCAGCACTCGGCGGTCCTGTTCTGTGAGCTTGTGTGGCCTACCACTTCGCGGCTGAGCCGTTGTTGCTCCTAGACATTTCCACTTCACAATAACCGCACTTACAGTTGACCAGGGCAGCTCTAGCAGGGCAGAAATTTGACAAACTGACTTGTTGGAAAGGTGGTATCCTATGACGGTGTCACGTTGACAGTCACTGAGCTCTTCAGTAAGGCCATTCTACTGCCAATGTTTGTCTATGGAGATTGCATGTATGTGTGCTCGATGTTATACACCTATCAGCAATGGGTGTGGCTGAAATAGCAGAATCCACTTATTTGAAGGGGTGTCCACATACTTTTGGCCATATTGTGTATATTTCCACACTATGAGGTTGGAATAATACTGTGAAATTGTGAACATTTGGATAATGCCCTTTTATTGTAAGAGCTGTTTGAAAAGACTGCCTGAAATCTCAGCCTGTTTTGGTGGGATGGAGTTTTGGCCTTAGTAACTAGACCATTATGAAAGAGAGTTTTCTGTTTTCCCCTCCCCACTCAGATCACTCCCAGACAGTCCTAGCAAAGCCATTTTTGTTTCTTTTTTTACCATTTTAATTGAAACAATCACAGTAAGGTACTTAATTGTCACCCAGAAATGATTTGATATTAAGATAAGAACCACTGCATTGCAACTTTAAGTAAATCAGGTGATAAATGAGCTGATAAGGAGACTGGAGTAGGACTTTAAAACAACCCAGCCAGATAACAATCCTCAGAATGCTTTGGTATAAACTCCTGTTTCCTTTTAAACTCTTGTTTCCAAACGCCAGCCAGTAATGTCACTGTACTGTAAATGCACTGTCAAAGTTGTTATGAACAATGCTTGTGAGATTAGACTTTTTATTCATTGACTTCAATGCCTGTTAGAGGTATAATGTCCCTCCCTGGGGGGAGAATGAATGAGTATTGAAAGTTTCACTTTACTCTGAAATAGAACTCTCTGTCTGCATTCCCAATGGCACCCTATTCCCTATATACTGTAGTGCACTACTTTTGACCACCGCCCATAGGGTTCTGGTCAAAAGTCGTGCACTATGCAGGGAATAGGGTGCCATTTGGGATTCAGATTCTCTTTCCGGCTGTCCTAAACTCTTGCTTATCTGTTCTAAATTTGGCTGGTGGTAAGACTTCCCGCTCCTAAAATGTCATAACATAACAGACATGAATACATAATCAAGCTCTGTTTCTTTGTGTGTATGTCAATAGTTTAATTGGATTTGCTGTGATACAGGAATTGGGGAAACAATAACTGTTTTATGTTTCTAAATACAAGATTCACCGCCACAAAAGGTACATCTCTCTTCCATGGGCACTGTGCATCTCAGCTGCGCTTCCGCTCTAAAAATCCATGGCAATATTAACTGTGTTACCGTTTAGACCTGTTTTTTGTGGGTCTTAAAGGGCCAGACGAAAATAGAACCTCTGGCTGGATCCCAAATGGCACTCTATTACACATTGCACTACTTTGACCAGAGCCCTAGAGCCCTGGTAAAACGTAATGCATTATATAGAGAATAGAGTGTAATTTGGGATGAGCCCGTACTGCAGCATTTAATGTCAGCAGAACCAACCCCGATGACTCGGTGGCACACGAAGCGTACAAGGCAAGCAGGTAAAAGCTCCACAATCCATTAGGGATGCAAAAAGACAATACAGACTCAAACTTATCACGGACTACAAAGGCAAATCCAGCTGTGCGGTGACCACTGAAGCCTCCCTTCCAGACGAGTTTAACACATTCTATGCTCGCTTCGAGGCAGACAATACCGAGCCATCCAGGAAGACACTCGCCGCTCCAGACGACCAAGTCCTTTCACTCGCCGAGGCTGATGTTAGGAAAACTCTCAAAAGAGTGAATACTCACAAAGCTGCCGGCCCAGATGGCATCCCTGGCCGCGTCCTCAGAGACTAGCTGGTGGGTGTCTTCTTGGACATCTTCAACCTGTCCCAGGCTGTAGTCCCCACCTACTTTAAGGAGACCACCATTGTCCCAGTGCCCATGAAAAACAAGGTGACATGCCCAAATGACTATCGCCCCGTCACGCTCACCTCAATCATCATGAAGTACTTTGAGGGGCTGGTCATGGCCCACGTCAAGGCCATTATGCCAGGCACACTGGACCAACTCCAATTTGCCTACCGCTCCAACAGATTCACGGAAGATGCCATTTCGAACGCTATTTACACGGCCGTAACACACCTGGACAAGAGGAACACCTATATGAGAATGCTGTTCATTGACTACAGTTCAGCATTCAACACTATAGTTCTCTCCAAGTTTGACACCAAGCTCAGAGCCCTGGATCTGGATACCAGCCTCTGCAACTGAATCCTGGACTTCCTGACGGGCAGACCACAGGCTGTGAGGACTGGCAACAACACCTCCTCCACACTGACTCTTAACACAGGGGCCCCCCAGGGGTGTGTCCTCAGTCCTCAGCTGTACTCCGTGTTCACTGTGGACTGTGTGGCTTTGCACGACACCAACTCCATCATCAAGTTTGCTGACGACACCACGGTTGTAGGCCTGATAACCAACAATGACGAGACAGCCTATAGGGAGGAGGTAAGTGAACTGGCATTGTGGTGTCATGACAACAACCTCTCCCTCAGCGTCAGCAAAGCAAATAAGTTGATTGTTGACTTCAGGAAGCAGAGGAGGGAACATGCCCCGATCCACATCAACGGGACTGCAGTAGAGAGAGTCTTGAGTTTTAAGTTCCACATCACCGAAGACTTGTCATGGACCAACAACACCACCACTCTTGTCAAGAGGGCGTAACAGCATCTCTACTACCTAAGGCAGCTGAATAAATTCTCTCCAGATACTACCGCTGCACCATCGAGAGTGTCCTGAACGATTGCATCACAGCCTGGTATTGGAATTGCTCCGTCCATGACCTCAAGGCCCTCCAGCGGGTTGTGAATCACTGGGACCGTGCTCCCACCCATCCAGGATATCTATTCGAAACAGGTGCCGGAGGAAGGCACGCAGAAAATTAAGATACTACACCTGTAGGTGTTACTAATGACTGATCCTAATCATCCAGACAGAAAAGACAACATTATGCGATTTATGTGAAAAGAGGACATACTACTTTCCTATCATTCATGTGAGGCTAAGCACAGGGTGATTCATGAAAAGAGATGAAGCTCTCCCAGTGCCTGAATGCCCTCTTCTCAGTGTTAATCTGTCTTCATCCAGTAAACATGCGACATGCGACGGTGGTTCCAGGGACCGGCTTGAAGGTGCTGAAGCCCCTCAATAATATTTCTAGCATTAGCACCCCAAATAAAGATTTTATTAGTATTTTATGGGGCCAGAGCCATATGTCTATTCAAAGATCCACAGATTTGTGTTCTCTTTCCTGTCACATGTAACCTTTGTTTAGATAATCTACAGGGCAGGAGTGCAAACGCATGTAATGGTGATCTCAAAAGAAGGATGGAAGAGGCTGCTACTCCTCGCCCCCAACCCCCACTCCAAGCTTTGGAGTTCGCAGATACTAGTACGCGCGTGCGCACACTCCATTACGAACTCCGAACTTCAGAAAAAGATGTGCAGCAGTCCATGGCTGGCACGGTCTCTCCTACACAATTCCCCATGGTGTCATTAATGTCCGAAATACACCACTTTGCAATTTCCATGTAATTTCCATTTTCTCACTTTTCGAGCTAGAAGTCTTAAAGAAGGAAGCAGTTTAAGTTCCAAATCGACATTTTATTAATTAACCCTCATGGATAAAGTATGGGATGGGGACTTTATGTTAAACATATGGACGAATCAGTCGATTTCTATTGGATTATCATAAATTATCATAAATGCACATAAGATTCAATAAAGGAATGGGAAATCATTTAATTTAAATCGCCTAGACAGCCTGAAGCCTATAGCCGAATTTTTCAATAGGATTGGCTATTGGCCTACGCATCAATGAAAAAGACAATCATAATTTCATGAATGATAAGTAATTTTCCATGCATTCTGTTGAGCATTATCCAATTAAAACATACTTACTTTAGATTGTGTTTCCATGCATTCTGTTGAGCATTATCCAATTAAAACATACTTACTTTAGATTGTAAGATACACCCTAGATCTATTTTATTATCTTAAAACAGGGAATAATCAACATAGCCTACATAAACACAAAGAAACAGAACATAAATTCCCTGAAGGAGAAAATACTAAATTAATTTGTTATTCAAGTTAAATAACAAGTCATTCCAAAACAGTAAGCCAGATAATATCTAAAGAACTCAGATATACCTTATTATTTGTGGGGGGTTTTGTTGGATTATACACAAGTAGTATCGACACAATTAACATTTTAAAGAAACCAGATGCAGCTATTCTAAAGGTAATCGAGCAGTCGATAAGCAAAAAGGCAACATTTACCTGCACAGACAACTGTGACTGATCAGACTAGAGTCTGACTACAACACCCTAATACAAAGGTATAGTGTGCTCATTAAGAAGTATTGGTAAGTTTTGTGCGCAACGCATCGCTTACTGTGTATCGTTTTTCCAAACTCTTTTGGAGCGTCATCATTTAAAATTCTTAATGGAAATGAATAAATCTGTCTCCGTTGAACGTCGGTAGTCCTCAACGAGCCAGTGGGTTTTTGAGCGCGATTTCCGGCGGTGTGGGTGCACGCGCTGAACCGTTCATCAGGTGTCCTTACATTTGCCAATTGAAGATTTTCAACTGAGGGTCTGCAGAACCTTCGAATAATCCGCGCACCATTAGCCCTGCACATAGGAGTGCACTGATCTCATTGTTCTAAATCTGGACGTTATCGAGTTTATCCGGAGAACTCATAAAAAATCGTTCTGCCGGTTATTACAGACACTTGGCTGCTTTGGTTTTCGTCTCCCTACAAATATCAAGGTTGTCAGTGAGTCGCACTTGAATGAAACGCACTGTAACACTAGGGGGCAACTTTTGCTAGAAGCAGTTGAGCATTCTCATTACCATTCACCAGGCAATATAGCAATCATACTGCATGATTTATATTGAGTGATGTTTCCAACTCAATAGGTTTTAGCTGATATGAATAGGCCTATGGAAAATGGGAGTTGAAGTCTGATAGGATATCAGGACCAGGCAGGCAGGCCCCTAGGGCACTAGAACACTACAGGCCCATTGGTGAGGACCCTCTGAGGACATACAGTATCAGTATGAGGGAGATCTATATCAACAGCCTGGTCTCATAAACTAGACGTAACATAGTAAATGTATATCCGGGACACTCAAATTAGTATGATATGTTATGTTTGGTATGGTTACAAAGGCCTGGGTGGATGAGTGGGCGTATAACACGAACGTCTAGCAACCCAAAGGTTGCGAGTTTGAATGTCATCACAGACAACTTGAGCATTTTAGCTAATTAGCCACCTTCAACTTCTTACTACTTTTTAGCTACTTTGCAACTACTTAGCATGTTAGCTAACCCTTCCCCTAACCTTAACCCTTTTAGCTAACCCTTCCCCTTCCCCTAAACCTAACCTTAACCCTTCAACCTAACTCTTAAACTTAACCCTAACCTTAACCCTAACCCCTAACCCCTAGCCTAGCTAACGTTAGCCAGCTAGCTAACGTTAGCCACCTAGCTAGAATTCATAACATATCATACATTTTGCAAATGAATAACATATTGTACGTTTTATCATACGAATTGTAAATTTGTAACATATCATACGAAATGGGTGATGGACATCTACAAATTAATACATACCATATGAAACGTAACATATCATACTAAATGGAGTGTCTCGGATTACGTACAGAATAATACGAAATGCTCTGCAGCCAATCATAATACAGATCAGATGGACTAGCCTAGTTCTTCTGTGACTGATTTTATTTTATTTATTTTATTTAACCTTTATTTAACCAGGAAGGGCTCATTGAGATTTAAAATCTATTTTTCAAGAGCGTCCTGGCCAAGATAGGCAGCACCAAGTCATTACAAAAAAATTACAGACAGACAACATGAAAAACTACAAGTAATCTAGTAAAAACCATTCATGAATTCACAAGAGTATAACAATATCAAAAACAGCAAATTAAAAACATTGACAGGTCAGGGAATCAGCCTCAAAATCCTTCATCAGAGATTTAAAAACACCAATCGGGACAAGTTCTTCCAGTTTAAAATTATTTTGTAAGGTGTTCCAAGACGATGGCGCAGAGTACATAAAAGACCTTTTACCAAATTCAGTTCGGACATTTGGAACAGTTAGCAGGATAAAGTCCAGTGAACGAAGAGAGTACCCACCACATTTCTGAACAACAAAAATGCCCAAATAAAAAGGTAGTAAACCCAAAATGGCTTTGTAAATAAAAGTATACCAGTGACTGAGCCTACGAGTGACTAGAGAAGGCCAGCCAACCCTGGTATACAAAGTACAGTGGTGCGTAAGGGTTTTGCAGTTTAAAATAAATCTCAAAGTACCATGATAAAGAGTGTCAATTGATCTCAAACACTGAGCGGAAGCATTCATATATAAAATATCCCCATAGTCTAGTAAAGGCATAAATGTAGCTGATACTAGCCTCCTTCTGGCTTCAAAAGAAAAACAGGCCTTATTCCTAAAATAAAATCCCAATTTCAGCTTCAATTTTTTTGTAAGTTGTTGAATATGCAATTTAAAAGAGAGGCCGTCATCAATTAGAATTCCAAGATATTTATATGAGGTTACAACCTCAATCTCCTTGCCCTGACAGGTAGTAACAGGTGAAAGGTTCAGAGGTCTATTTCTTGCATTAGAAAACACCATTAGTTTAGTTTTGTCAGTATTGAGGATAAGCTTCAATTGACACAAGGTATGTTGAACAGTATAAAAAGCAGTTTGCAAGTTCTGGAAAGCTTTTGTAAGAGATGAGGCACAACAGTAAATAACAGTATCATCAGCATAAAAATGAAGTTGTGCATTTTGGACATTTTTGTCTAAATCATTAATATAAATAGTGAATAAGAGAGGACCAAGTACAGAGCCCTGGGGCACACCATTCAGGACAGACAATTTAACAGACATAAGCCCATCAAATTGAGTGCACTGAGTTCTATCAGACAGATAGTTAGCAAACCATGCAACTGCATGCTCCGAAAGACCTACACTCAACAATCTCTGCCTTAGTATAGCATGATCAACTGTATCAAAAGCCTTAGAGAGATCAATAAAAAGTGAGACACAGTGCTGTTTTTTGTCAAGGGCTTCAGTGATATCATTTAAAACCTTCATGGCTGCTGTAATTGTGCTATGCTTCTTCCTGAAGCCCGATTGATACATTGATAAAATAGAGTTAGTAAATAAAAACTCTTTTAGCTGTTCACTTACAAGGGTTTCAAGTATTTTCACCAGGGGTGACAGCTTTGAGATTGGCCTATAATTATTTAAAAATGTTTTGAGTCTTACTCTGGGACAAAACAAACAAAGTAAACCAATGCAGGGCCTAGGCTACAACTAAAGGGTAGGTTATGATGCAATATAGAGGTAGCCAGTGCCAGTCTGTTTGTGCTATCATGCCAACTCCTTGTCACTCATTGTCATGCCAAATGTTTGAGCAATGGAGTTGGCAAAATTACAAACAGATCTGGGACCAGGCGAGGTTGTCTTTTAGATGTATAAATAGGTCTAAATCAGGTTGCATGATACCCAGAGGTCATATGATAGGCTACATGGCTAAGCAAGAACTACAACATTGTCATTGATCTCTGTTTACTTCTGTAATGTAACAGGTTACGGCATGTTTCTTTGCAGTTATTGGAGATACTCATGTCTTACCATCTGTTTTGTTTTCAGACAGTACTTCTGTTTCTGTATGTAAACCTAAGAATATAAAATTGTTGCATATGAATGTGTTATGATATTTGATAAGGGCACATGCTCAATCTAGAAATCTGCAATCAAAATGATTAGATTTCACTGAAATTGTAGATGTAATTGAATCCTGGATTATGTATTTTTTATTCGTTATAATGAGGAGATTAATAATGTACTACCAATGGTTTTATGTGCAAGAACTGTAATGGAGATGGAGGTTGCGGGGGGGGACTGATATAAATAGTCATTTTTACAATGTCGGCTCAATTGATAACTTCCTATTGAGAAATTCAGAATGAATACTTGCTCTCTAATTACCCTACCACACTAGTGTTGCGAGACTATGTGAGGTAATTTGACATACACCGTCCTGTCCAGGGGGTGTACTTGTACATCAAGCTGCATCACACAGAACAAAATATATCGTTAGGCTTCTGCTCTATGGGCCGCTCTGGCTCGAAGCTTTACTTACTTAATGTGCCTAAATCTCCAAGAAAGCTGAACACATTGGTCAGGTATCAGCTGCTCTGTCCGTTTCTATTTTGCTTTCAAATGGACAAAAAACATTATCGCTAGGAGCAGCTTGTGCTTTTTCACTGTCTGTCTGACACTTCTAGACTTCACATGGGAGCTATGCTGCTCAAAGCAAGCGCAAACAGACACACAGACACACACTCACACACACACACACACACACACACACACACACACACACACACACACACACACACACACACACGCGCATCCTCAGTGCCTGTCGCTTTGCTACAAATGGAGTGCTGTCCTGAATGTGCTGAAATAGCCCCCCTGTCATCTTTTGTGAACATTACAGTGGGTTTAGGGTAGAACGTAATGAACAGGTGTGCCGATGAAAAGGGCCTTGGCGGAGTGTTGATAATGTAATGAAATTGTGCCAAGTCTGTATGAATGAACACTTGTTGTGGAGGGAGATAACACACAGCCTGAAGCAGATGCAGAGAGCCGGCATGATGAATGGTACTGTATTTTTGACATAAAGGAGCAGATAGCAGTAATCAGAGGACTTTAGGTCTGGTATATCCAAATGAGTGTCTTTTTCCCCAACCAATTCAATACCTCAGTGTGGTAGATTACCAAGCATAGGGGTCAACTCAGTTGCAACTTGCCCTGCATTTACTGTCAGAAAGTACATTCACATACTATAATCTCAAGTGAATATCCAATCCATTCCTTTGATTCTGTGGGGTAACATGTACTTCAATTGTGGATAAAATTGCAGGCCTATCACATGTTAGAAGAATCTATATAAACTGAACAAAAATATAAACGCAACATGTAAAGTGTTGGTCCCATGTTTCATGAGCTGAAATAAAAGATCCCAGAAATTCTCCATACACACAAAAAGCTTATTTCTCTCAAATGTTGTGCACAAATTTGTTTACATCCCTGTTAGTGAGCATTTCTTCTTTGCCAAGATAATCCATCCACCTGACAGGTGTGGCATATCAAGAAGCTGAGTTAACAGCATGATCATTACACAGGTGCACCTTGTGCTGGGGAAAATAAAAGGCCACTCTAAAATGTGCAGTTTTGTCACACAACACAGTGCCACAGATGTCTCAAGTCTTGAGGGAGCGTGCAATTCGCATGCTGACTGCAGGAATGCCCACCAGAGTTGTTGCCAGAGAATTGAATGTTTCTCTACAATAAGTTGCCTCCAACGTCTTTTTAGAGAATTTGACAGTACGTCCAACCACAGACCAAGTGTAACCACGCCAGCCCAGGACCTCCACATCTGGCATCTTCACCTGCGGGATCGTCTGAGACCAGCCACCCGGACAGCTGATGAAACTGAGGAGTATTTCTGTCTGTAATAAAGCCCTTTTGTGGGAAAATACTCATTCTGATTGGCTGGGCCTGGTTTCCCAGTGGGTAGGCCTATGCCCTCCCAGGCCCACCCATGTCTGCACCCCTGCCCAGTCATGTGAAATTCATAGATTAGGGCCTATTTAATTTATTTCAATTGATTGATTTCCTTATATGAACTGTAACTCAGTAAAACCATTGAAATTGTTGCATGTTGCGTTTATATTTTTGTTCAGTACAATTCTGTGAGCCATCCCATTCATTTCTGAAAGAGACTATCTTTGCTAAAAGTCTATTCATTAAATATATATATTCAATACAACACCAGCGACCAGGTCAGGTGTTGAACTGACAGATAGCATGTTGTGGATACAAGTCCTGCTCAGGCTTCCTTGTGAGTTCGTTTAAGTACTTTATAACCACTGTACATGTACAGCAAGGCCGGTTGACTGAATGACACGTGTGGAAACCCCCTGTGGCTCCCCCAAAACTAAGAGCTTTCAACTGCCCACAATGACACCCCTCCTCATTCCGGTGCCAAGGTGTCTGGCTGTTGAACTCTCTCAACTCCCTGACCTTGATCAGAATCACCAGACATATCTAGCCAATCAGCTGCAGGCAATTACCTGGTTTGGAGCAGTTAAGGCTGCTCTGACCTTAGTCTCCTCAAGCTGCACAGAGAGAGCTGATGCTCTTGTATCTCTGTGCTGCTCCCTTTCACCTCTGGACTCTCCATCCAAGGACTACCACCTCTGGACACATTTATTCTGGTCTCCTTTAGTGTGTGTGCGTCAATGCCTAAAATACCACACATCACACTTCACATCACACGTTATCTTCACACATCACTCCTATTCTCCTGTAATGCTGGTGTGTGTTGAGCCTGGCAATAAACCTGTGTTCTTTACCCGTCTCCTACTGATCCATCTCCCTCTAACCTGGGACCTAGGGCAGTTGTTCCATCAACCTTTTACTAGCAACTCTATGGGTCTACCTCTTACCGGGTGGCGCTCTCTTTCATGCATTGGAAAACTCTGATAGAATGATAACACACTGACAAATCGCAAAAGTGCTTTATCACAGTGGTGTAGGGATTTTGGAGCGATGGTGGAAAAACATTATTCACATATCTTTGGTCTGTAAAAAAATATGATTTTAAATGGACTATATTGAGTAGATTCTGTATACATTTCAATCTCACCCAATCACTATATTTACTATGCCATCCCTCCTGCTCCGGCTGGTATTTGCGCAAGTAATTGTGCTCGAAAAAGACATTGCACTACTACACAACTTTGATGAATGCTGTTACAGTAATGAATCACAGTCTCATAAAGATGTACCTAGAGGTCTGAAAGGAAGGGAGCTGAGGGCGACAAGTTGTGGGTGCACTCCAGCAGGCCGTTAAAAGCCCAGGGCTGTGTGCGTCCCAAATGGCACCCTATTTCCTGAAATAGTGCACTACATGTAGAGAATATGGTGCCATTTGGGATGCAGCGCAGGGCCATGGATCGGATCAGAACCCATTAACCTTGGTGACCTGACCCAGTGGCGGAGCAGCTAAGTGCTGAGTGCTCTAAACAGGAAACATCTCCTTCGGAGTGTCAGGGAAGCAGGGGACTTGTTAGCATCATGTTGCGTTACATTGGATTATGTGATGTTATCCAGGGCAGTGTGTGCATGGTCTAGTAGGATATCCATATCAGGCCTGCTATAGGTCGGAATGACTTGTGGAATAAGCTACTGTAACTCTTCATGGATTTTTAAATGAGGTTAGAACGACCCAAACCATTTCACACTGTACTAAACCAGCGCTTTCCTCCAGTATCTGTATTTTTCACTCACAATTAAGAGAGAAGATTACTTTATTGTCCATGTCCACAGGAAAAGGAAACGTGTCTCTCTGCATTATATCAACCCCACCGAGACACACACACATACAGCCACCTCCACAAAGAGGTTGGAGCACAAGGTCAACTACAGTGCAGCACCCCTGTAGCAGCCTTCTGAATACCAAGGCAGTGAAACGATTCTTGGAAGCAAACATGTTGCCATTGAAAGGAAACATATCTGAAATATGAGGAGACTTAATAGTCCAAAAGGTTACCCAAGATCAAAGACACACAGGAGCAAGAGAGAGAACGGCTACAACCACTGCATCATGGGAATGCAGAGGAGAGACAGAGGAGAGACAGAGGAGAGACAGAGGAGAGACAGAGCTTCTGTGCAGTGCAAAGAAGAACAATTTCTTAACAGGTTTGCGTTTTTCGTCATGAATCTTGTTCTGGAGGAAGCTCTGCAGAGTGGTCACTAGCTGGCACAACCACAAAGTAATACAATCTGATTTTAAACCTAACACTAACCTTAACCCTAACCTTAACCACACTGTTAACCCTAATGCCAAACCCTAACCTTCAATTTTGAATTTTGAATTCATTAATTGTTACAATATAGAAAATGTTGACATTGCAGCTGGCCTATCTAAGGGGAAATTGCTCAATTCTGCCTCCAGGACAATAAACATCAACCTGCACTTTCTAACGGAATGCCTGGAGGGTGTTTAGTCATCATACCCTCTGCTAAGCACTGTTTACAGAGAACAGAGTCATCTTTAGGTGTCTGCCAGTGAGCCAGCCAAGGCCCCATCCAACTTAACAAAGCCATCTGGAATGTCGCCGGAGTGTGAAACAGTGAAACGGCACCCTGCACAGAGGGATAATTGGAGAAATAAAGATCTGTCATATGCCAGCCTTTTGCCCATCAGTCCTGGGTTGACGCTATGCCAGGCTAGCTGAGAAGATGTGCAGGTCACGCCCCTGTATATAAAAACAATAACACTCAGACAGTCCTCTTTAGCTCAGTTGGTAGAGCAAGGTGCTTGTACCACCCAAACGTAAAATGTATGCACCAATGATTTATATATACACTAGATGACTAACAGGGGGTGCTGTTTTGAAGCCACCATGCCTCCATCTTGGCACTCCCCCACATACACATTAATGCATACTTTAAAATTATATTATGTGAGCTAAACATTTAAAAAAGTAAAGTATATAAAAACATTTTCCTTAAAGTAGAATTTTTTTAAAGTTCCAATATGGCTTCAAAGCCTCTCATTGGCCAGTACATAGCATCAGCAATCCAGGGTTTATATACACTACTGTCACGGAATCAGCCGAGGCTGCTCCTCCTCCTTGCTCGGGCAGGCTTCGGCGTTCGTCATCCCTGGAGTACTAGCTGCCACCGATCTATGTTTCGGTGTTTGTCTAGTTTGTCTTGATTGTTTTCACCTGTTTCCCATTATGTTACATTGTATTCCCTTTATAACCCCCTGTCTCTCATTGGTTATTGTGTGTGATTGTTTTCCGTGAGGTCGGCAGTGTTCGGGTGTATGCGTATTTTGTTCCTCCCTGTTTGGAGGTTTTGTTTGTATTTTTGATTACTGTGCAAGTAAAGTTCGTCTGCCAGTAGCTCGGTGTCCTGCGCTTGACTTCGCTCACAGCATACACGTCGCCTTGACAGAATCACACACCATACATGGAGTCAGCAGGACCGGCGGTGCCAGCTGGATCAATGGAGGAACGCGTCGAACACCAAGCGGCCATGATCCAGGCTCTCGGCACCGCCATGGAACGGGTGGTGAGCACTATGGAGCGATGGGAAAGAGGGAGTCTGCCTACGCCTCTTCCAACGATACCACCACCATCGGCGATGCCCATCGCTTCACCTCCGGGGTCCAGTGGGATTCGGCTCTCGCTCCCGAGGGATTATGATGGCACAGCGGCCGGGTGTCAGGGTTTCCTGCTCCAGGTTGAACTCTACCTAGCAACCATCCACCCGGTGCCCTCGGGATACGAGAGCGTGTCCGCCCTCATCTCCTGTCTGTCCGGCAAGGCGCTGGAGTGGGCCAACGGCGAGTGGGGGGGAATAGACGCTGCTACTGTCAACTATGCAGAGTTCACCCGCCGCTTCAGGGCAGTATTCGATCATCCACCAGAGGGTAAAGCGGCAGGTGAGCGTCTATTCCACCTTAGACAGGGGAGGAGGAGCGCACAGGAGTTCGCGCTGGACTTCCGGACGCTGGCTGCCAACGTAGGATGGAATGAGAGGGCCCTCATCGACCACTACAAATGTAGCCTGAGGGAGGATGTGCGTCGGGAATTGGCCTGCAGGGACACCAACCTCAGCTTCGACCAACTGGTGGACATGTCCATTCGTCTGGATACCCTGTTGGCTACCCGCGGAAGTCCGGATTCAGGGCCGTCCATTCCATCCCCCAGCACTTCCGAGCCAACCCTTATGGAGCTCGGAGGTGCTGGTGCTAGGGAGACCAGGAGAGAGACCAGGAGGGAGGCCGTCCCCTGCACCAACTGTGGCCGCAGAGGACACACTGCTGGTCGGTGCTGGGGAGGGTCTCCTAGGAATCGAGGCGGTAGGCAGCGCACTGATGAGTCATTCCAGGTGAGTAGGCACCCAACTCACCCAGAGCTCTCTGTTGCGCATATGTGTATTAAAGTTGTGTTTCCCAAGGTTTTTCCTCACTACCAGCATAAGGCGCTAGTAGATTCAGGCGCAGCTGGGAATTTTATCGATCGCCAATTCAATTATAAGTTAGGGATTCCTATTGTACCTGTTGATGTGCCCTTCCCCATCCAAGCCCTAGATAGCCGCCCTTTGGGGTCAGGATTGATTAGGGAAGTCACAGCGCCTCTCAGGATGAAAACGAAGGAGGGCCATGAGGAGATAATTTGTTTGTATTTGTTTGATTCTCCTGCATTTCCCGTGGTGTTGGGGCTTCCCTGGTTAACATCTCATGACCCCCACATTTCATGGCAACAGATGGTCTGATCAGTGTTTCGGGCGGTGTGTAGGTGTTTCCGTAGGGGCAACGACGGTGGAAAGCCCGAACCAAGTTCCCACCATGCACATTCCACCTGAGTATTCCGATTTGGCACTCGCCTTCTGTAAAAAGAAGGTGACTCAATTACCACCTCATCGACAGGGGGATTGTGCGATAGACCTCCAAGTAGACGCTGCGCTTCCGCGTAGTCATGTGTATCTTCTGTCTCAGGAGGAGACGGCGGCTATGGAGACATACGTCACTGAATCTCTGAGACAGGGATACATACGGCCGCCACTTCCCCTGCGTCCTCGAGTTTCTTTTTTGTGAAGAAGAAGGATGGGGGTTTACGCCCATGTATTGATTACCGTGGTCTCAATCAGATCACAATCAAATACAGCTATCCTCTCCCTCTGATTGCTAGTATGACAGAGTCATTACACGGGGCGCGATTCTTCACAAAATTGGATCTCAGGAGCGCGTACAACCTGGTGTGCATTAGGGAGGGAGATGAGTGGAAGACAGCATTCAGTACCACCTCGGGTCACTATGAGTACCTCGTCATGCCATACGGTTTAATGAATGCTCCTTCAGTCTTCCAATCATTTGTGGACAAGATTTTCCGGGACTTGCATGGGCAGGGTGTAGTGGTGTATATTGATGACATTCTAATATACTCCGCTACACGAGCCGAGCATGTGTCCCTGGTGCGTCGAGTGCTTGGTAGACTGTTAGAGCATGACCTGTATGCAAAGGCGGAGAAATGTATGTTCTTCCAGGAGTCCATCTCCTTCCTGGGACATCGGTTGTCCGCGTCAGGGGTGGAGATGGAGATTGACCGCGTTTCTGCCATGCGTAATTGGCAGACTCCCACCACGGTGAAGGAAGTGCAGCGGTTCTTGGGTTTTGCCAATTACTACCGGAGGTTTATCCGGGGCTTTGGACAGGTAGCAGCTCCCATTACCTCCCTGCTAAAGGGGGGTCCGGTGCGTCTGCAGTGGTCGGCTGAGGCGGACAGGGCGTTTAGACATCTGAAGGACCTGTTTACCTCGGCTCCGGTGCTGGCACATCCGGATCTTTGGCGTTCCAAGTTGAGGTGGATGCATCCGAGGCTGGGATCGGCGCTGTGCTGTCTCAGCGCTCGGGTACGCCACCAAAACTCCGCCCCTGTGCTCTCTATTCTAAGAAGCTCAGTCCGGCGGAGCGCAATTATGACGTGGGGGACAGGGAGCTGTTGGCTGTGGTTCAAGCCCTGAAGGTGCGGAGGCATTGGCTTGGGTGGGCTAAACACCCTTTTCTCATTTTGACTGACCATCGTAACCTGGAGTACTTCCGGGCAGCGAGGAGGCTGAACCCTCGCCAGGCAAGGTGGGCTATGTTTTTTTCCTGATTTGTATTTAAGCTCACCTATAGACCAGGGTCACAGAACGCTAAGGCAGACGCCCTGTCCCGAATATATGACACAGAGGAGAGGTCCATTGAGCCCACTCCCATACTTCCGGAGTCTTGTCTGGTGGCACCGGTGGTGTGGGAGGTTGATGCGGACATCGAGCAGGCGTTACTTACCGATCCTACTCCCCCACAGTGTCCAGAGGGTCAGAAGTATGTGCCGCTCGAGGTCCGCGATCGATTGATATATTGGGCTCACATGTCACCCTCCTCTGGTCATCCTGGTATTGGTCGGACAGTGCACTGCCTTAGT
Organism: Coregonus lavaretus; assembly: GCF_964263955.1. Classification (NCBI taxonomy): domain Eukaryota; kingdom Metazoa; phylum Chordata; class Actinopteri; order Salmoniformes; family Salmonidae; genus Coregonus; species Coregonus lavaretus. The sequence goes on from NC_140018.1 coordinate 29,177,075, forward strand.
GGGAAGTACTGGTGGCCCACTTTAGCTAAGGACGTGAGGGTTTATGTTTCCTCCTGCTCGGTGTGCGCCCAGTGTAAGGCGCCTAGACACCTGCCCAGAGGGAAGTTACAACCCCTACCCGTTCCACAACGGCCGTGGTCTCACCTATCGGTGGATTTTGTCACAGACCTTCCCCCTTCCCAGGGGAACACGACGATCTTGGTCGTTGTGGATCGGTTTTCGAAGGCCTGCCGTCTCATTCCTATGCCAGGTCTCCCTACTGCCCTACAAACTGCTGACGCCCTGTTCACACACGTCTTCCGGCACTACGGGGTGCCTGAGGATATAGTGTCTGATCGGGGTCCCCAGTTCACCTCTAGAGTCTAGAGGGCGTTTATGGAACGTCTGGGGGTCTCGATTAGCCTTACCTCAGGTTTTCACCCCGAGAGTAATGGGCAGGTGGAGAGAGTGAACCAGGATGTGGGTAGGGTTCTGAGGTCCTATTGCCAGGACCGGCAGGAGGAGTGGTCGGGATATATTCCCTGGGCAGAGATAGCCCAAAACTCACTCCGTCACTCCTCCACTAACCTTACGCCTTTTCAGTGTGTGCTAGGTTATCAGCCGGTCCTGGCACCTTGGCATCAGAGCCAGATCGAAGCCCCTGCGGTGGACGAGTGGTTTTGGCGCTCGGAAGAAACCTGGAACGCTGCGCATGTCCATCTGCAGCGGGCTATCAGGCGGCAAAAGGCGAGCACCGATCACCACCGCAGTGAGGCTCCGGTGTATGCACCGGGAGATCGGGTCTGGCTCTCGACCCGAAACCTGCCCCTTCGCCTGCCCTGCCAGAAGCTGGGTCGGCGGTTTGTGGGGCCATTTAAAGTCCTGAGGAGATTGAACGAGGTATGTTATAGGTTACAACTGCCCATTAATTACCGCATTAACCCCTCGTTCCATGTGTCTCTCCTCAGGCCGGTGGTGGCTGGTCCACTCCAGGAGAATGAGGTACGAGAGGCTCCTCCGCCCCCGTTGGACATCGAGGGGGCTCCGGCGTACTCAGTCCGTTCCATCTTGGATTCGAGGCGTCGGATGGGGGGCCTGCAGTATCTCGTGGAGTGGGAGGGGTACGGTCCGGAGGAACGGTGCTGGGTCCCTAGGAGGGACATCCTAGATCCCTCCATGTTGAGGGACTTCTACCGGAGTCATCCGACTCGCCCTGCTCCGCGTCCTCCTGGCCGTCCCCGAGGCCGGGGTCGGCGCACGGCTGGAGCCGCGCGTCAAGGGGGGGTTACTGTCACGGAATCAGCCGAGGCTGCTCCTCCTCCTTGCTCGGGCAGGCTTCGGCGTTCGTCGTCCCCGGAGTACTAGCTGCCACCGATCTATGTTTCGGTGTTTGTCTAGTTTGTCTTGATTGTTTTCACCTGTTTCCCATTATGTTACATTGTATTCCCTTTATAACCCCCTGTCTCTCATTGGTTATTGTGTGTGATTGTTTTCCGTGAGGTCGGCAGTGTTCGGGTGTATGCGTATTTTGTTCCTCCCTGTTTGGAGGTTTTGTTTGTATTTTTGATTACTGTGCAAGTATAGTTCGTCTGCCAGTAGCTCGGTGTCCTGCGCTTGACTTCGCTCACAGCATACACGTCGCCCTGACAACTACCAGTCAAAAGTTTGGACACACCTACTCATTCAAGGGTTTTTCTTTATTTTTACGTGGTACAATAATAGTGAAGACATCAAAACTATGAAATAACACATATGAAATCATGTAGTAACCAAAAAAGTGTAAACAACTCAAAATATATTTTATATTTCAGATTTTTCAAATAGCCATCCTTTGCCTTGATGACAGCTTTGCACACTCTTGGCATTCTCTCAACCAGCTTCATGAGGTAGTCACCTGGAATGCATTTCAATTAACAGGTGTGCTTTCTTAAAAGTTAATTTGTGGAATTTCTTTCCTTCTTAATGCGTTTGAGCCAATCATTTGTGTTGTGACAAGGTAGGGGGGGGTATACAGAAGATAGCCCTATTTGGTAAAAGACCAAGTCCATATTATAGCAAGAACAGCTCAAATAAGCAAATAGAAACGACAGTCCATCATTACTTTAAGACATGAAGGTCAGTCAATATGGAACATTTCAAGAACTTTGAAACTTTGAAAGTTTCCAGCGCTATGATGAAACTGGCTCTCATGAGGACCGCCACAGTAATGGAAGACCCAGAGTTACCTCTGCTGCAGAGGATAAGTTCATTAGAGTTACCAGCCTCAGAAATTGCAGCCCAAATAAATGCTTCACAGAGTTCAAGTAACAGACACATCTCAACATCAACTGTTCAGAGGAGACTGTGTGAATCAGGCCTTCATGGTCGAATTGCTGCAAAAGAACCACTACTAAAGGACACCATTAAGAAGAAGATACTTGCTTGGGCCAAGAAACACGAGCAATGAACATTAGACCGGTGGAAATCTGTCCTTTGGTCTGATGAGTGTAAGGGCTATTTTACCAAGAAGGAGAGTGATGGAGTGCTGCATCAGATGACCTGGCCTCCACAATCCCCTGACCTCCACGCAATTGAGATGGTTTGGGATGAGTCGGAACGCAGAGTGAAGGAAAAGCAGCCAACAAGTGCTCAGCATATGTGGGAACTCCTTCAAGAATGTTGGAAAAGCATTCCAGGTGAAGCTGGTTGAGAGAATGCAAAGAGTGTGCAAAGCTGTCATCAAGGCAAAGGGTGGCTATTTGAAGAATCTCAAATATAAAATATATTTTGATTTGTTTACACTTTTTTGGTTACTACATGATTCCATATGTGTTATTTCATAGTTTTGATGTCTTCACTATTATTCTACAATGTAGAAAATAGTAAAAACAAAGAAAAACCCTTGAATGAGTAGGTGTGTCCAAACTTCTGACTGGTACTGTACATCATCGGCATATATTATTATTACAAATAGTATTATACTGTATCTTTATCTAAGACCAGGTTGCTTAACAACAAAAAAGAGAATTAATGGGAGAATTTAAGTTGGTGTTTAGGTGAACTAACGACAAAGGTTAGGTGAATTTACGTAGCAGGTAAATACAGTAGGCCTATAGTTAATGCTTATCTGTCAATAACCCAGTAATTAACCCACAACAGTGGAAATCATTTAAATAAGCCTGTGACAAACTCAAGGGTAACAGATGGTGTGATCTAATATTGGAGCAAAGCAAGAACACCATTAATGTCATGGCATCATCTTGTATATAGAAAAATAGGTGTTCACATGAGTAGGTGTTAATAGTATGAAAATGACAGTGTAAGAAATAGCCTCAGATCATGTTTCCTTCTATACCAGCTTAGACAGTGAGTTAAAGTGTATATGTAATGCTTACGTTCTTCCCACAGAACTAAAAATAGATTTATATGGTTCTTCCTCTACCTATCACCATTATAATGCACCCCATGCCTGGGCAGAGGATGCGGAAAATATTCCAGCTGTAAAAAGGCGAGAGCAATGTCGGTCGAAATACTAAACAGTCAACTTTTTGATAATCTGATTAGAATTGCAAATGAGGAAGTCAAATATATATTTTTAAGTGAATAAAAGAAAACGCAGCTTTCCCCTGTAATACTGAAAATCAATGAGAAAGGATGAGAGAGGAGTCTTCACACAGACAGAAAGCCCTTTTAGTCCATCTCTCATATGAAATGAGCATTGCCATTTCTTGGTCGTTATCTAAAGCAAGATGGCTTTCGCTAACGAAAAGTGCTGTATTAGGTCCCAAAATGTCACATATTACTGCACCCAGTCAAGGAAAAACAAGTTCATGGTGTTATGAATATCTTTAAAAACTCTTAAAAGTATCGACATGATCCAACTGACTTGATCCAGATAATTGCTTCAGCCCCATACAATTACTGTTATGTGGGCAGCTTGTCTCTCCCTTTTCTGTTTCCCTTCCTCCTTGTTTTGTCCCCTCTTTGTCTGTTGTATCTGTATGTGTGTTTGTCCCCTTTATGTGGGTGTGTCTGGAGTGGATCAGGGGGCGTGCTCAGGATCTGCCTCTCCTGTGCAGCTGCGGGTTGTTTCCAGTGATTCCTGCCTACGCAGCTGCATCCTATTCTCTCATCAACCTGCACTACTAATTCCTGGGCATGGCTCTCCACCGGCGCCAGATCGTTGTTCTTACTAGAGCGGTAACTTGGCTCACCAGTAAAGTTATATTATCTTAGTCTTCAGCCTGGCGTTTTACTCTCCTTAACCTGTCGTTTGTTTTGTCTTCAGTTCAGACATACCTCCCGGCCTGCCTGCCTTCGTGCCTGCCTGCCTGCCTGCCTCAGCCTCCCCTTCCTCCGGAGCCAACTAGCCCACTCTGTTCCTTTTCTTCTGTTGTTTTTTGGACTATGACAAATTGAACTTTTATTAAAAGTATTTTTGTTTCCTCCACTCCCTTAGTCGTGTTTGTTTCTCTGAGTGCTGGGTTGAACCATAGCGTAACAGAACGATCTGGCCATGGACCCAACAGAGAAACAGCACGGGGCAAACGAAGACAGCTTCCAACAAGCTATCCAGGCTCAAGGAACGTTGCTAGGACAGCATGACCAATTGATTCGGACTCTTGTGGAAGATAATCATCAACTGCTGAACCAGGTGACTCAGTTAACTACACAAGTCTCTAAATTGTCTGTTATCAGTTCTCCATCTCTCTCTGACCCCCAGTTTGATGCACCCCAAGTTGTTTCCTCGGACATTATGCAGGCTTCGTTCCGTCGGGAACCCCCTGTCACGTCGCTTGAACCGTTCAATGGAGAATTGGATAAGTGCCGGGGATTTTTGCTTCAGTGTGACTTGATTTTTCGGCAGAGACCACTGTCGTTTTCTACTGATTCCTCTAAGGTACATTATGTTCTGGGGCTGTTAAGAGGGAGAGCTCTGGTTTGGGCTGAGGCTGTGTGCTCAGATCAAACTTTGACTGGATTGACTTTTGCTGATTTTTCTGCTAAATTGAAGACTGTTTTTGACCATCCTGACCATGTGGGTAATTCCTCCAAGATACGTTTTAATTTGAGGCAGGGTTCTAACAGTGTGGCAGAGTACTCTATTGAGTTCTGGACGTTGGCAGCGGACTCCAAGTGGAACAATGTGGCACTTCAAGGAGCATTTCTAAACGGTTTGAATGAAGCCATTAAGGATGAACTGGCTGCTCGTGATGAGCCACATGATTTACATTCTCTCGTTTCCCTGTCCATTAAGCTAGACAACCGGTTGCGGGCGAGGCGTCGGGAGAGAGGCGGTCGGCCACATCTAGGAGGACGAGTTCCCCAGCCTTCAACCACTCGAGTCTCGCTTCCCCGGAGCCGGCAGCTTCTTGTTCCTGATCCCATCCCGAGCACAGAGGAGGAACCAATGCAAGTGGGTCGAGCTCAACTACCTCCAGCAGAGCGGCATCGGCGCCTCCAGGCAGGTGAGTGCCTGTACTGTGGAGACGCCACACACATTCTGGCTACATGCCCTAAGCGACCCAAAAGACAAGGCTCGCTCGTAACGGTGGGTCTACTTGCGAGCCCAGAGTTAGATCCGGAACCCGTCATTCCCCGATTACAAGTACCTGTAACCTTACGTTTCCAGAGTCATTCCCTGCCACTCTCAGCTCTCATAGACTCAGGTGCAGAAGACAACTTTATTAGCCAGCAGTTCGTTACACAAGCTCGTATCCCCATGGAGCCACTACCTACCCCCATTCGGGTCACAGCCCTTGATGGGCGCCTCCTCGCGGAGATAACTCATCAAACCTCCCCCGTTTCCCTAGTGATTTCTGGCAATCATTGTGAAAGCATTCAGTTAAGAGTTATGTCTGGCTCAGCTACCTCCCTAATCCTTGGCTTCCCCTGGTTGGCTCTTCACAACCCACAAATTGATTGGACACGTCACACCATTCTCAGTTGGAGCACTAACTGCCATTCAGAGTGCCTTAGATCAGCGGTTCCCCCCACTAAGTGTAACCCAACTCATCCCTCAGCTCCTCTCGATCTGTCATCTGTCCCCAAAGAATACCATGACTTAGCGGAGGTTTTCAGTAAGGACAAGGCTCTGTCTCTACCACCACATAGGCCTTATGATTGCCCTATTGAACTGCTTCCTGGTGCTCCCTTGCCCTCTAGTCGCTAATACAATCTGTCCCGACCGGAAAGAGAGGCAATGGAGCAGTATATTGGGGATTCTCTGGCCTCGGGCATAATCCGTCCCTCGTCGTCTCCTTTGGGTGCAGGGTTCTTTTTCGTGGAAAAGAAAGACAAGTCGTTACGCCCCTGTATCGATTTCAGGGGTTTAAACAACATAACTGTTAAAAACAAGTATCCCCTTCCACTCATCAACTCAGCTTTTGAACCTCTGCATGGCGCCACAGTTTTTTCCAAGCTCGACCTCAGGAACGCTTATCACCTTGTCCGAATCCGAAAGGGAGATGAGTGGAAAACCGCTTTCAACACTCCACTGGGACATTTTGAGTATTTGGTCATGCCCTTTGGGCTCTCAAACGCCCCTGCTGTTTTCCAAGCCATGGTGAACGATGTTCTTAGGGATTTTTTGAACCGTTTTGTCTTTGTATACCTGGATGATATTCTTGTTTTTTCCAAGTCACCCGAGGAGCATGAGTCACACGTCCGTCAAGTCCTTCAACGGCTCTTGGAGAACAAGCTGTACGTCAAAGCAGAAAAGTGTGAGTTCCACAAACAGTCTACATCGTTCCTTGGTTTCATAATTGAGAGCGGGCAGGTGAAGGCGGACCCCGAGAAGATCCGGGCAGTGACGGAATGGCCCACACCCACCACCCGTAAGCAACTTCAACGATTTTTGGGCTTTGCTAACTTCTACCGTAGATTCATTAAGGGTTTTAGTAAAGTGGTGGCACCCCTTACTAGACTCACATCCCCAAAAGTCCCTTTTCTGTGGTCCCCTGAGGCGGAGCAGGCGGTAGGGGTTTTTAAGGAACTGTTTTCCACCTCCCCCGTGTTTATACACCCCAATACCTCTCTGCAGTTTGTTGTGGAGGTGGACGCATCGGACTCAGGTGTGGGAGCAGTCCTCTCCCAGCGCTCCCCCACTGACCAAAAGCTTCACCCCTGTGCTTTTTTCTCCAAGAAATTGTCACCCACAGAACGGAATTACGACGTTGGAAACCGGGAACTGCTGGCGGTCAAGCTAGCACTGGAAGAATGGCGGCACTGGCTGGATGGAGCTGAACTGCCGTTTGTGGTCTGGACAGACCACAAAAACTTGGCTTACATCCAAGCCACTAAGAGACTCAACTCACGCCAAGCCAGATGGGCCCTGTTTTTTAGTAGGTTTAACTTTATTCTTACATACAGACCGGGGTCAAGAAATGTTAAACCAGATGCTTTGTCCCGCCAGTTTGCTGACCCTTCGGAGACCAGCGAGCCTGAGGCAGTCCTGCCTTCCTCATGCGTCGTGTCGGCAGTACAGTGGGAGATCGAGTCTCTTGTGAAGACTGCACTTGCCACGGACCCGGGACCGGGTGATGGACCTCCCAACCTACTCTTTGTTCCCGAGACGGTCCGGTCTCAGGTGTTGCAGTGGATTCACACCTCCCGTTTTGCTGGTCACCCTGGGATGAGACGCACGTTGACGCTGCTTAGGAGACATTTTTGGTGGCCTTCAATGGAAACTGACGTTCGGGCTTTTGTGGCAGCCTGTTCAACCTGTGCTCGGGGCAAAGCCTCCCATCAATCCCCTTCTGGGCTGCTGCTACCCCTCCCAGTTCCCAGCCGTCCCTGGTCCCACATAGCCATGGATTTTGTCACCGGCCTACCCAAGTCTGAAGGTAATGATACTATACTTACCATTGTGGACAGATTCTCTAAATCTGTCCACTATATAGCATTACCAAAATTACCGTCTGCCAGTGAGACAGCGGACCTCCTAGTCCAACATGTATTCCGTCCCCATGGAATACCTGTGGACATCGTATCTGATAGAGGCCCACAGTTTACTTCCCGTGTTTGGAAGGTTTTCTGTTCTGCTTTGGGTGCTTCCGTTAGTCTGTCCTCAGGGTTTCATCCCCAGACCAACGGTCAAACAGAAAGAGCCAATCAAAACCTCGAAGCAACCCTTCGTTGTGTGGCTGCTCAACATCCATCATCCTGGGCCAAACATCTGCCTTGGATAGAGTACGCCCACAACTCCCTCACCACCTCTGCCACCGGTCTTTCACCCTTCGAGGTTACCATGGGTTATCAACCCCCTCTGTTTCCTGCTCAGGAGAAGGAATTGGCTGTTCCTTCGGTTCAGGAGAACTTCCGCCGCTGCCAGAGAGTGTGGAGCGACGCTCGGGAAGCATTGCTTCGGACCACCGACAGGAACAAGACGACAGCGGATAGGAGCAGGACTCCCGCACCTGTGTTTCATCCTGGTCAAGAGGTTTGGCTGTCATCAAAGAACGTACCCCTTCGTACCAAATCACGCAAGCTGTCTCCTCGGTACCTGGGTCCGTTTGTGGTGGAGTCCATCATTAACCCCGCTGCGGTTCGTTTGAAGTTGCCTTCAGCCATGAAGATACACCCTACTTTCCACGTCTCCCAACTGAAACCTGTGTCCTCCAGCCTTTTGTGTCCGCCGGCTGATCCACCTCCACCTGTTCGCCTCATTGACGACCATCCGGCCTACACCGTCAGTAGGCTCCTGGACTCTCGGAGGCGGGGTAGGGATCTCCAATACCTAGTCGATTGGGAAGGTTATGGACCAGAGGAGAGGTCTTGGGTCCCTAAGCGTTTTGTGTTGGATCCTCAGCTGATCACGGACTTCCATCACGACAACCCTGACAGGCCTGGTGGGTCGCCAGGTGGCGACCATTGAGGGGGGGGTACTGTTATGTGGGCAGCTTGTCTCTCCCGTTTCTGTTTCCCTTCCTCCTTGTTTTGTCCCCTCTTTGTCTGTTGTATCTGTATGTGTGTTTGTCCCCTTTATGTGGGTGTGTCTGGAGTGGATCAGGGGGCGTGCTCAGGATCTGCCTCTCCTGTGCAGCTGCGGGTTGTTTCCAATGATTCCTGCCTACGCAGCTGCATCCTATTCTCTCATCAACCTGCACTACTAATTCCTGGGCATGGCTCTCCACCGGCGCCAGATCGTTGTTCTTACTAGAGCGGTAACTTGGCTCACCAGTAAAGTTATATTATCTTAGTCTTCAGCCTGGCGTTTTACTCTCCTTAACCTGTCGTTTGTTTTGTCTTCAGTTCAGACATACCTCCCGGCCTGCCTGCCTTCGTGCCTGCCTGCCTGCCTGCCTCAGCCTCCCCTTCCTCCGGAGCCGACTAGCCCACTCTGTTCCTTTTCTTCTGTTGTTTTTTGGACTATGACAAATTGAACTTTTATTAAAAGTATTTTTGTTTCCTCCACTCCCTTAGTCATGTTTGTTTCTCTGAGTGCTGGGTTGAACCATAGCGTAACAATTACGTTTATTGAAGCACATCTTGGACGACCTCCAGGAATTCCTATTTCCAAGTCAAACAATACAGGAGGGATAAAATGTCAGGGTTTGCATATATTACCCATGTAGCCATGTGTGTAGTGTGAAACCATCATGTGCATGGTTGAATTAGCTTGGGGATAAGACCCCATGGGAGCTGTACACTTTTAATAGAAAGCAAGAATTTGTTCTTAACTGACTTGCCTAGTTAAATAAAGGTTAAATAAAATAATACAAATATCAGGAAGTCAATTTATGGCATCTTACTTTGTTAACAGTAATGTGTATGTACACTACATTACCAAAAGTATGTGGACACCTGCTCGTCGAACATCTCATTCCAAAATCATGAGCATTAATATGGAGTTGGTCCCCCATTTGCTGCTATAACAGCTTCCACTCTTCTGGGAAGGCTTTCCACTAGATGTTGGAACATTGCTGCGGGGACTTGCTTCTATCCAGCCACAACAGCATTAGTGAGGTTGGGCACTAATGTTGGGCGATTAGGCCTGGCTCGCAGCCGGCGTTCCAATTCATCCCAAAGGTGTTCGATGGGGTTGAGGTCAGGGTTCTGTGCAGGCCAGTCAAGTTCTTCCACACTGATCTCGACAAACCATTTCTGTATGGACCTCGCCTTTGTGCACGGGGGCATTGTCATGCTGAAACAGAAAAGGGCCTTCCACAAACTGTTGCCACAAAGTTGGAAGCACAGAATGGTCTAGAATGTCATTCTATGCTGTTGCGTTAAGATTTCCCCTAAGGGGCCTAGTCCCGTTCTGTGAGCTTGTGTGGCCTACCACTTTGCGGCTGAGCAGTTGTTGCTCCTAGATGTTTCCACTTCACAATAACAGCACTTTACAGTTGACCGGGGCAGCTCTAGCAGGGCAGAAATTTGACGAACTGACTTGTTGAAAGGTGGCATCCTATGACGGTGTCACGTTGACAGTCACTGAGCTCTTCAGTAAGGCCATTCTACTGCCAATGTTTGTCTATGGAGATTGCATGTAAGTGTGCTCGATGTTATACACCTGTCAGCAACGGGTGTGGCTGAAATAGCCAAATCCACTAATTTGAAGGGTGTCCACATACTTTTGTATATATAGTGTATATTAACAACCCTTTAAAAACTTTGGAGATGTAAATTGGGACACAATATGCTACATAGAATTCGTCCATCTTGGAACAGTTCACATAGGTACAGAATGGGCGAGGAGCTTTCCACATTGGGACTGGACTGATGCCTCCTGTTAATTAAAGCATGTCATAGTTGACATGGAATGGTGAGACATTGCAATCACCCTTTACGGCTCCATCTGGTCTAGTGGGAGTATGAGGAGCTTGAGCTTGAAAGGGAGGGATAGCATTAACAAAGAACGAGTCTGACTCTGAGGAGCATTTCTACTGGAATAGGCCGTCATCCATCCCTCTCAAGTTCATTGATTATTTCTGAGTGTTCATTAGGTCAGGAACATGTTTCCTTGCGTCTAATTCGGTGCCTCGGGAAAGGAGGGCCATGTAGGGATAAATGTCACCTGTAGACAGCAGGTTCCTATTGGTTCTCAATGGGTCAACCATCACAAGGATTCCACAGAACCATAAATCACTACAACTCTGTCCCGGCAATCAGCCCACAGTCATGCATGCATGACTTATTATGTGCTCAATGGGCCTTGGTGAAAAGTAGAGTGCTATGTAGAGAATAGGGTGCATTTGTGATGCAGCCCATGACTCCACATCAGGGATGGCATGCTGAAAGTTCATTAGAGTGATTAGATCGTTTCTATCCTCGTCATATTTTTCTGGTTAACCTCAACCGTTCATTATGATGGATGATGTAATGGCCATATTTCACATTGATGTGACGTAACAGAAGAGGAACATACTTTAAGCATATAAATAGAATGAGTAGAAAAGGCTTGGAACCTCTGACCATTATGGTATAATTGACCTGAATGGGGATGCCTGTTCTATTTATTCTAATTATGTGCCTTTAGGAACCCTCCTCTGCTGAGGATTAATCGAAGGAAGTCACATGCAGAGCAATGGCCATAGGTGTGTCATCATTAGTGCTGCCAATTCCATGCAACATCCCACTGGGAGCACGCTGGTTGAATCAACATTGTTTCCACGTCATTTCAATGAAATAACATTGAACCAATGTGGAATAGACGTTGAATTGACATCTATGCCCAGTGGGATGGAGATTTAATTCAAATATCCTTCAACGAAGTGGAAACAGTATACTGTCTGACAAGAACCAGCATTTGACGTAAATAAACTTGGGGTTTTACCTATACTAACTGCCAAGTCCACTGCAAACTGAGTCATACCAAAGCAAGAGTCTTTTATCATGCTTATTTTTACTGGCTTTAGTCATTTTGTGCTTGACAAGCCCTTACCCTACCTACAATTATTATGTCAGTTGTTCAAACAGCATATTATGACTTTAATTATTCTATTCCACATGGATTGATGAAACATGGCATTTCATAATTAAAAAGCTCCGTTGTCAGAATTGATCATAGAACAAAATGACATAATCTGATCTGCTGTTCTCTTGTTCACTACTCTCCCTCCTCCTGCATCCTTGTATCACCCAAATCTAAGAGTATCTCATTACATAGAAAATAACGTCCAATGAATGATGAATGTTTAAGAATTATCGAAAATAATAATAATAATAATGGTAACAGCATCCAGACAGCATCCATACACAACCATGCTAAACAAAATAGCCCATTGTCTATGACACACACACTTGATTATCTCTATTATTATCTGTCAGGGACTAGACATTATCTCTCTTATTGTCTCTCAGGGAGTAGTCTAGAGCTGATTCACCCAGCGCTGCTCTACAAAGACCCTAAGTGCACACCATTCATTAATGTAAAATAGCTCCCTTTGTACTCTAACTTTGTTTTGAACAGTAGGGGCCTTTAATATTCTTTATTTATTCATATATTTTGTGTTAATTTCTCTTCTCTATTGTGGTAAGCTTATCACGAATAAGCCTGTGGCTCCCCGGGGAGAATATTTAATTAGACTACAGGTCCACCACAGGTCTGACTTACAGTCCCCCTTTTCCTGTCATTACCCATAAGCCACTGCACTACCAGACAGGTGAATAGATCAGTGGGAGAGTAGAACATCTAACATCTGCCTCAGATGCAGATAGAAAACTAATAGGTAGGTTAGTGTAGTGATTGCTGTTGCATTACTCAAATGCTTTCACCACCCACACTTCTCAGGGTGTGAAAGTAATATGAACTAGAAATGGTGTGTTATATTTTTGATAGAGGGGCGCTTTGGAACTCAGTTCTGCGCTGCTACTTTGATCAGTCACCTGTCGTCAGGAAATCAGGAAAAGAGGCATGAGTACAGCACAAGGATCTCAGCAGATGGAGGTCATGGGGAGCAGTACTTTTCTATATATGGAAGTCTGCATCAGACAGATGCTACCTCAATACAGTATTATGTCCTCTTCCCAGGAGTGCAAACAAGAAGAACACTACACAAAACACTGCTGTGGAGAAAATAAGTCCCAATCTCCACTGCATTGTGGGCAAAACAATGGTTTCCTGAATATGTACTTTGTGAGGAATATGCTTTAAGATAAACTAAGTGCATACTCAGTCCATGCCTGTAGAAGAAGGTCAGACAAATATTTTTCCGTTAACAGCTCTCTGAGCCCAGCAAAACACAGTGGGGTTGAAATATGATGCCACCCTGAGATGTCTACCACGCAACACAAAATGTAATCATCCTATTGTTGTTGGGGTACCCGTTAATGTTGTGGATAAATCTAAAGAGGAAATGGTTGATATGGCTGCTATTGTTCATTATACTGTGTACAATTGACACGCTACATTAATTATATGGCGACTGGCGAGGCATCACACCTAATAGGCTAATTTTGTTTCCTTAATCATATCACAATGAACTTTTACCAGTTGAATAAAGACACCAATATAATACTTTTTTGCATTTCAACTTCTCTGAAATATTGTACTAAAATATGCAAATTAGGCAATATCTCATTAAATGTGTATCTACAATCAAACTTTGACAACATATCAACAATTCCCTCTATACAAGTCTGGAGAATATATCTAAGGATAACCACAAAAAATATTATGAAGGCAAATGCTTCTGAAGCTGAGATAAATGTGTTGGCGTGTGGGAAAAGTTTGACTTTCGGGTACAATAAGTACAATAAATGTAGCCTATAAATCGCTAAATGTCTAATTAGACCCAATCTCTTCAAAGTAAGTTACTTCTTATAGTCCAGTTTGTAACATTCTCTATGAAATGGGCTTTTAAATTATGTATGATTGATTACATTTAGTGAGCTTTGAAATTATGGATTTATGTCCATTTGAATGTGGTAAAAAATCTCGAAAATATGATGACGGTAGTATGATAAACACAAGAAAATATACATTTGCATCAAGTTTTTGACATTCGTATTTTTACTTTTTGAAAGTACTAATATTAAAGGACCAAAATACCCCAAAATCTCAAAATTGATAAGTTGATGCAAAAATTACATTTTAGCTTGTGGTGCCTCGCCTTAAAGAAAACACAGGTAAGTAGAGGTGAATATTAATGTAGCAGAGGGCAATTCATAGTAGTTGTTCATAGTAGATATTAATAGAAAACATTAATCATATGAGTTGAAAATGCTTCTATATGTAAAGCAGGACAAAATCTGGGTGCACAAAGAACCACTTTATTCCATTCTATGATTAAATTATTATATTTCTGTGTATATGACACACTTGACCTTGATCAGCATCAACATTGCATTAATGATGTGACAAGTTTAGACAGTCATTGTCGTCAGTGAGCCATTCATCCACGGTGTAGACATATTTCATTCAGACTTGAAAGCTGAAAACTGAGGTATATATGGCTGACTCACCTCACCTCACTAAAGTCACTTAGTGAGGTATGTATGGCAGTGATGATGAGAGTGAGCCAGAGCCCTGGTCAGGACAAGAGACACAGTGAAATGGAAACAGGGTCCAAAAGTAGTGCACTATATAGCAAATAGGGTGCAATTTGGGATGCATCCACTGCCTTTATGAAGCTGGCGAGTTGGATGATCGTCTGATGACCTTGGATGAAGTTAGGAGCAAAACAGATAGCTTGTACCCAGTAAGCAAAATCACGTTGAAAATACGTCTTTTAGGTGTCTTTTCCAGACATTACGAGAAAAACAGATAGCTTGTACCCAGTAAGCAAAATCACGTTGAAAATACGTCTTTTAGGTGTCTTTTCCAGACATTACGAGAAAAACAGATAGCTTGTACCCAGTAAGCAAAATCACGTTGAAAATACGTCTTTTAGGTGTCTTTTCCAGACATTACGAGAAAAACAGATAGCTTGTACCCAGTAAGCAAAATTACATTGAAAAGCTGTCTTTTCCAGACGTTAGATGTCAGGTCCCCTGAAAAAATCTGAGGCTTGTAGTTTTTCCTGATCTAACCAGGTAAAACTCTGGACCTTATACGGTATGACGTGATTAATCTGTTGTAAAAAGGTTTAATATGGGCTATGATGGGACCAGATAATTTCTAATCAGGTCACATGGTTTTAAAAAACTCCTGGAAAAACTCCTGGCCTTGGGGAGGATGAAAACCCTGTTAAACTGCAGCAACCTTATACTTGTTCATATTTTAAAGAAGGACTAGAGGGGTTTCCTTTACACAGACACAGAGAAAGCAACATGGTTGGATAATAAAACTCACAAGGCTGAGCTTGCTTTATGCAGATTTGCATCATGTAGTCCTGCCCCATGCAACTGTAGGCCTAATAAAAAAGTGTTTGCATATAACTTGTTTTTTTGCATTGCCCCTGTAGTTTCATTACATACTTTGCGTAAAAGTTTGTCACTCTTTAAAGTATTTCATCCTCTTCTTCTCTGGATGAACCATCATGTTGAGGTTGTGGAGTTAATTCCATTCCCCAGTCTGTTCTGGTTTTTACAGTTGTGTGTCGTATAGTCATCTGTTTTACTGTGGTTTGGATCAGGAGGGATTTCAGTAAAGGCAATACACAGCAAAAGACTACTCCCATTACCCCCAGTGCTATGCCTATCATGATTGCCATTTTTGCAAACATCTTAATATTTTCTTTTTATTGGCCAGTCTGAGATATGGCTTTTTCTTTGCAACTCTGCCTAGAAGGTCAGCATCCCGGAGTCGCCTCTTCACTGTTGACGTTGAGACTGGTGTTTTGCGGGTACTATTTAATGAAGCTGCCAGTTGAGGACCTGTGAGGCATCTGTTTCTCAAACTAGACACTCTAATGTATTTGTCCTCTTGCTCAGTTGTGCACCGGAGCCTCCCACTCCTCTTTCTATTCTGGTTAGAGCCAGTTTGCGCTGTTCTGTGAAGGGAGTAGTACACAGCGTTGTACGAGATCTTCAGTTTCTTGGCAATTTCTCACATGGAATAGCCTTCATTTCTCAGAACAAGAATAGACTGATGAGTTTCAGAGGAAAGTTATTTGTTTCTGGCCATTTTGAGCCTGTAATCTAACCCACAATTGCTGATGCTCCAGATACTCAACTAGTCTCAAGAAGGCCAATTGTATTGCTTCTTTAATCAGCACAAAAGTTTTCAGCTGTGCTAACATAATTGTAAAAGGGTTTTCTAATGATCAATTGGCCTTTTAAAATGATAAACTTGGATTAGCAAACACAACGTGCCATTGGAACACAGGACTGATGGTTGCTTATAATGGGCCTCTGTACGCCTATGTAGATATTCCATTAAAATTCAGCCGTTTCCAGCTACAATAGCCATTTACAACATCAACAATGTCTACACTGTATTTCTGATCAATTTGATGTTATTTTAATGGACAAAAAAAAATATTTTCTTTCGAAAACAAGGACATTTCTAAGTGACCCCAAACTTTTGAACGGTAGTGTACATGGGACTAGCTGATTCTACCAGTCCCACATCTGTGTCATGCTGTGACCATACCTTGCTAGGTATGTTCTTTTCCATTTCTTGTTTAAGACTCTCCACTAGCGTTATTGCTTCCCCTAGCTGAACTTGTTGCCTAGCTGTAATCTCTACCTCCTGTGGGTCACCGGTCATTACTGTTGTTCACAATATTTTAATAAATTATTTATCCACCGAGTGGTAAATCAAGGGGTCTTCATCATGGGACCTAGATCTTTCGCTACAGCTCCTTTATTTACCAGTAAGGTAATATGGGGGACAGCACCAGGAATGTTATGCCATCTTGCTATGAAGTCTGAGCCTTCCACGTCTGTTACTTCTATAGCCGCGCCTTGTTTCCTAATGATTATATGTTGGGATATGATAGGGGCTGATTTTCCGTGGGCGTCCAGCAACCACAGTTGTTCCTGGAGGGGATCACATTGTGGGTCGTACTGCATTGTGCAGTGGTATTCTGATTTTGTTCTTTCTGCTTTAGATATCTGCGCTCTAATAAACCTACCCCATTTTTCCAATGTTTTATCTACTTCTCGTTGAATGCCTCCTAGCCAGGACACATTTGCTAGGTCTCCTGTCATCATCATTTGCAAGTTTAACCCTGATTTATCTATGATCACCCCTTCTGGAGTACAATTAATTTGTATGCCCATTTTACACAAGGCATCTCTTCCTAAAAGGTTGACAGGGGTTTGTTCTGATACTAATATGGGGAGGGTTGCGGAGTTGTTGTCAGCTGTTAACCAAACTGGAGCTGTCATTGGAATTAACTGCGCTTGTCCCGAGAATCCTACAGTTTTGGCATATTTGCCTGACATAGGGAGGTGAGAGGCATAATTTGGATTTACACAAGTGTAAGTGGCTCCAGTGTCTATCATCACGGGTGTGCCTCTGTCTTCTATTTGAACCTGCAGCATAGGTTCCTGATCAGCTCGAGTGGTTAGTACTGGAAACTGCCCCTCCCCTGTAAGATTCTCTGGGTACCCCTAGTACCCTTGGTTGCCTGTGGCATAGGGGGCGATTGTGGCCCTCTGGAGGAGACCGCGGCCACCAGCCCTACTTCTGGCGTGGGTGCGGTTACTGGAGCTTGAACTTTTTTCTTTCCTTTGTTTGTCAGTTCATCCCTCTGAATGCCTTTTCCCTGTTCTGTGAGTCTCTGTTCATCTTTTCTGTATTTTTTTTAATTAAGTCATACAAAAGTGTTACATTGTGTGAAGTTTAAAATGCATTCTGCCATAACTAAATGTGTAATGTGATATATTTTAACATTACACAAAAAAAACCTTTAATTAATAAAATATTTAATCAGTCATCTTCCTCAAATGAAGGGGATGATGACGCAATCTTTGCAAAAGGGAGGGAACCTGATTTCATTGGTCCTCAACTCACGGCTCAGTACTTTCATTCAGGATAAGTGGAGTTAGCTTGCTCCAGAGCAGGTTAGTTCTGGAGGATTCGTTGCCATAGAAATGTACCTGGCTTAAAGGTAAGCCACTTTCGTATGGCCAGGTATCCCGAGTTGAACTCAGAGTTGGCCAAAGTTACCTCGCTAACTCCTCAAACCTGCTTCGTAAGATACACCGCAGGACCAGTGGAAACAAAACAGCCCCATGACATCAAATATCCACCACAATATTTTACAGTAGGTATGAGTCTATTTTCTGCATACGCATCCTTCTTTGGCCAAAGGCCTTTATTACCATCTCATATCACCATAGCACTTGGTTCCAGTCCACATGCCAATGCCATTTAGCAAGCTCCAGGCATTTACATTTGTTGGTTACTGTCAATAAAGGCTTTTTTCTAGCAACCCTCCCAATGAGCCTTTTGGCATGGAGGGGCCTGGTCAAAAGTAGTGCACTAAATAGGGAAGAGGGTGCCATTTGGGACGCATCCAGTAGGCATTATGCGATGCTGGGGCCAATTGACAGCACATGGCTGCATCTCAGTGGAAGGCTCCATCAGGCTGATTATGAACACAACTAACCTCCCTCCTATCGTTTCTACTGCCTGTATCTGTGATCGAACTGCGCTGTATACAAAATCATGTTGTGGACACCAAAAAATTATAAATGTTTAATGTGTCTGGCACAAATTTTGCATAAGCAATTTGTGTCTATTTCACAATAATTAGTGATAGTGGGTTGGATTATACACTGTGTCTCAGGGGACCTGGAGATGGAGTCAACAGCCTTCTAAATATAGATATTTCTGGAAGTCAGCCCCGCAAAGAGGAAAAGTGGCGTGATAATGTTAGATTACTGCCAATCAGCTTGTCAATTATCAGTTAAATGGTTTGATTTATGTAAATGACGCATGGTTATGTATATGCTGTCTCATTTACAGTGGGGAAAAAAAGTATTTAGTCAGCCACCAATTGTGCAAGTTCTCCCACTTAAAAAGATGAGAGAGGCCTGTAATTTTCATCATAGGTACACGTCAACTATGGCAGACAAAATGAGAAAATAAAATCCAGAAAATCACATTGTAGGATATTTAATGAATTTATTTGCAAATTATGGTGGAAAATAAGTATTTGGTCAATAACAAAAGTTTCTCAATACTTTGTTATATATCCTTTGTTGGCAATGACACAGGTCAAACGTTTTCTGTAAGTCTTCACAAGGTTTTCACACACTGTTGCTGGTATTTTGGCCCATTCCTCCATGCAGATCTCCTCTAGAGCAGTGATGTTTTGGAGCTGTCGCTGGGCAACACGGACTTTCAACTCCCTCCAAAGATTTTCTATGGGGTTGAGATCTGGAGAATGGCTAGGCCACTCCAGGACCTTGAAATGCTTCTTACGAAGCCACTCCTTCGTTGCCCAGGCGGTGTGTTTGGGATCATTGTCATGCTGAAAGACCCAGCCACGTTTCATCATCAATGCCCTTGCTGATGGAAGGAGGTTTTCACTCAAAATCTCACGATACATGGCCCCATTCATTCTTTCCTTTACACGGATCAGTCGTCCTGGTCCCTTTGCAGAAAAACAGCCCCAAAGCATGATGTTTCCACCCCCATGCTTCACAGTAGGTATGGTGTTCTTTGGATGCAACTCAGCATTATTTGTCCTCCAAACACGACAAGTTGAGTTTTTACCAAAAAGTTCTATTTTGGTTTCATCTGACTATATGACATTCTCCCAATCCTCTTCTGGATCATCCAAATGCACTCTAGCAAACTTCAGACGGGCCTGGACATGTACTGGCTTGAGCAGGGGGACACGTCTGGCACTGCAGGATTTGAGTCCCTGGCGGCGTAGTGTGTTACTGATGGTAGGCTTTGTTACTTTGGTCCCAGCTCTCTGCAGGTCATTCACTAGGTCCCCCCGTGTGGTTCTGGGATTTTTGCTCACCGTTCTTGTGATCATTTTGACCCCACGGGGTGAGATCTTGCGTGGAGCCCCAGATCGAGGGAGATTATCAGTGGTCTTGTATGTCTTCCATTTCCTAATAATTGCTCCCACAGTTGATTTCTTCAAACCAAGCTGCTTACCTATTGCAGATTCAGTCTTCCCAGCCTGGTGCAGGTCTACAATTTTGTTTCTGGGGTCCTTTGACAGCTCTTTGGTCTTGGCCATAGTGTCGTTTGGAGTGTGACTGTTTGAGGTTGTGGACAGGTGTCTTTTATACTGATAACAAGTTCAAACAGGTGCCGTTAATACAGGTAACGAGTGGAGGACAGAGGAGCCTCTTAAAGAAGAAGTTACAGGTCTGTGAGAGCCAGAAATCTTGCTTGTTTGTAAGTGACCAAATACTTATTTTCGACCATAATTTGCAAATAAATTCATTAAAAATCCTACAATGTGATTTTCTGGATTTTTTTCCCTCAATTTGTCTGTCATAGTTGACGTGTACCTATGATGAAAATTACAGGCCTCTCTCATCTTTTTAAGTGGGAGAACTTGCACAATTGGTGGCTGAATAAATACTTTTTCCCCCACTGTACAAACTAAAGGGGTGTCAGTGTGGTAATGGCTGTGATAATAGGAGTAACAAGTGCTTAGAGATAATCGTTTTAGAAGGTGCAGTGTTCAAGTCTCTCTCTCAAACCTATTTATATGCAGATATTTATTTAAAAGAACATTCTAACTCTCACTAAATATTCTTGCATTTTATTTTTCAGTCCGAACCCTAAAACACACCAAACAATCCATCCACAAGTCAAAAAGTACATTTCAAGGGCTCCTATCGCAGAATTAAAGACAGATCTCTGAAGAACACGTCACGTTCCAAGAAGGGACTGAATGACAACTAAATAAAACAATGCTGTATTCAGAACAATTGTGATAGTGCCTGCTAATCAATATCTCCTTTTCCACCGCACACTTGCTGCCACCTCCCACATTATTTCCACGGGACCTCTGGTGCACAATTTCTTTATGGGCCTAATATTAAAGACATGTCATTAACAGTAAAAACATTTATTACCTTTTAATTTGGCATGAACACAACCAGTCATGATGGTTTCATCTTATTGTCAAACAAATCACTTCAAAAAGTAGGCTACCTGCGCATGTTCATCCACTCCAAAATATTTCCAGCATCCAAACAGTGCACTGTGCCCTTGTGCCATTTGATGAAAAGAAAGAGACATCTGTTACAAAACACCAAAAAGTGTAATGACATTCGGCGATTGATGCATCTTGCTGACAAAATGACCTTTTCACACACCTGAAATGTGGCTTAAATACGGGACTTTCCCAGGATGACAAGTGCAGACACGAGGATAAAAAAGAAAAAACATGACACAGAGGTGGGGGTGTTTGTTTTATTTGGAATAAGCTTTTATTTTCATATTCACCACTGCAGCAGTACAAATTGCATTTTAAACAAAAAGGAGAATGGTTAAATTAGCATTATTTAGAGATAACCCAAAGTTGGACTTGTTGCATTTAAGGGGGTTCATCTCTCATTCAGGGGGGTTTAGCCCCCTGCGGGCCCCCTGTAATTCGCAATGCTGGATTTGATATTGGGTTTTGTCCTAAATGGAATTAGCCTGTGTTAAATCATCCATTCAGAAGATGGCAGTAGCAAAAAGTGTTTTTGTTATGGATCGATGACATTAACAACCTCGTAGAGGCCCTTCCATGTGTTGTCTTCCAATTCTGTCTTGCAGTTCTCTTCCAAGAGCAAAGAACAATATCCCCAAACAGACAATAACAGTATGACCATCACCATGTAATGTAATGTAATGTAATGTTGTGGCTCTAAATTACTCCTAGCAACAACCCTTATGTGTGGTAAATTTAATTGGAAATTATTCATTTGATTCAATGCAATTTCATCTTTGAGAACAGACAGTGAAGTAACTTCCACAGAATCTTCAACTCAATAAACAAACCCTTCCCCCCTGAAAAGATGTGTTGTTTATACAGGACGCTAATATTCTCAATTCCGGAGAACTTTGTCCAAACTTTCCCGTGGGATCATGGCACTTGTTGCTTTCCATTGGAAATTCAATGATTTGACAGGCCTACGTAAAGGAGTCACACACAATAGTGTCAAGTAAAGTGAACAAAATTAACAACAAAATTCCAGCTAGCACAACACATTTTTTGTTGCCTGTCTTAAAAATGTGTTCGAGCATTTTAGAGCATGTTGCAGCTCATTCCAGAGATTATGAGGGACTCTAGAAACCCCAGAGATGTATTAAAGGATCAAACCAAACCAGAGGATCATTCATCTGACATAGGAACATGATTGAGCTCATCATTATTTATAATCAGTATGAAAAATGTATGCACTCACTAACTGTAAGTCGCTCTGGATAAGAGCGTCTGCTAAATGACTAAAATGTAAATGTAAATTAGGTCCCAACTGTCATATTTGTTTTTTAAATCTCAAAGGGATAGTGTTTGAACCCTTTAGTGTACATCTTAAAAGTGTCTGGATGTTGGTTAGGTTTCCCATTGGTGCTCCAGTCCATTGTGGTGACTGATATCATGCCTTGGGTTGGGGTTAATGAGCACGAGTGTTCACAGCTTAAAGGAGTAGTTCACTTTTTTGAAACCAAATATTTAAAAAATGTATGTAAATGTTTTGTTATAGAAGTGACCAGACACTTTTTTTGCGATTTCACATGGTTTTGAGAAACTTACCGCACCAGAAACAGACTTTCTCATTCGCAACGTTATATTCCATTTTGTTGGACTCAAGCGATACATTTCCGTGTGCGAGCATGCACATGCTTTCTCGTTTCTCGTATCACCACAATGGGAATGAGAAAGCATGCGCATGCTCGCACACAGAAATGTATCGCTCGAGTCCAAGAAAATGGAATATAACGTTGCGGATAAAGTTCTGAATTACACAATTTAATGTGTACAACATCTAAAGACCTGCATCACTACACTGAGCATATTTGGGTGTTTTTGGAGCCTTTGTTCATGTTTATCCACTGCAGAACGAGCAATAAGAAAGTATATTGCTGGTGTGGTGTTTCTCAAAACCAAATGAAAAAAAGTTGCCAAAAAAGTGTCTGGACGCAAAAATAGAGATTTGTTTCAAAACCACTCCTTCAAGGGGTCATGATCCATGATCCAATAATTTTAAAATTAATTTGACATTCAAACAAATCCCTTTCGAGAGTGAACTGCTAAGGGTTCACAGGACATTTGGTCATGATCCTTGATCCAATAATTTGTCAGATTGTTATTTTAATTGAGCCATAAGGGGATTCAGATTCAGAAAATATAATAATTTCAGCTAACATTAATTTATTAAACATTTATTTTGCATTTAAAAATCCCTTTAGAGAGTAAATTGCTGAGGGCTCACAGGACATTTCCAAAGACTGGACCCAACGCACTCCATTCTCCACTCCAGGTTCAATCAATGGTCAATGTCATGTCATCACAATCATTCCTACTTTCCCCATCTTTATTTCTGGAAAGCATAATGGATTTTCTCTGTGATTATGATTCATCTGACTGGACCAGTGGGGGACTTAACCCAATAATCAACCCCTGGAATAGATTTTCCTGCTCTGCAAACGCCTCATCATCATCGAGTCCCATTTTTAAAATTTCAACAACATGTTCGATAACTGTTAGCAAAGCAGACTAACAAATGGTAGCCTACAGTATGTTACAGAGTACAACAGGTCTGCTCACCAATAACCAGGTTTAGGGAATATATGAATGATGTTCCAACAAATGAAGGAGAAATCCACAAACATCTGGTCTCTTTCACTACTCTTATGCTGTGGTGTTTCTCAAAACCAAATGAAAAAAAGTGGCCAAAAAAGTGTCTGGACGCAAAAATAGAGATTTGTTTCAAAACCACTCCTTCAAGGGGTCATGATCCATGATCCAATAATTTTAAAATTAATTTGACATTCAAACAAATCCCTTTAGAGAGTGAACTGCTAAGGGTTCACAGGACATTTGGTCATGATCCTTGATCCAATAATTTGTCAGATTGTTATTTTAATTGAGCCATAAGGGGATTCAGATTCAGAAAAGGACTGAATCCTTGAGCTATGACATATAATTTCAGCTAACATTACATTATTAAATGTTTATTTTGCATTAAAAAATCCCTTTAGAGAGTAAATTGCTGAGGGCTCACAGGACATTTCCAAAGACTGGACCCAACGCACTCCATTCTCCACTCCAGGTTCAATCAATGGTCAATGTCATGTCATCACAATCATTCCTACTTTCCCCATCTTTATTTCTGGAAAGCATAATGGATTTTCTCTGAGTGATTATGATTCATCTGACTGGACCAGTGGGGGACTTAACCCAATAATCAACCCCTGGAATAGATTTTCCTGCTCTGCAAACGCCTCATCATCATCGAGTCCCATTTTTAACATTTCAACAACATGTTCGATAACTGTTAGCAAAGCAGACTAACAAATGGTAGCCTACAGTATGTTACAGAGTACAACAGGTCTGCTCACCAATAACCAGGTTTAGGGAATATATGAATGATGTTCCAACAAATGAAGGAGAAATCCACAAACATCTGGTCTCTTTCACTCCTCTTATGCTGAAGTCTAACAAAACAGCCACCACAATCTTTTTGTCATCAATTTCTCTCAGCCAATCATCAGTAAATCGTGTAAGTGCTGTGGTTGTTGAATATCCTTCCTTATAAACGTGCTGAACGTCTGTTGTCAATTTGTTTACTGTAAAATAGCATTGTATCTGATCAAACACAATTTTTTCCAAAAGTTTACTAAGGGTTGGTAACAGTCTGATTGGTCGGCTATTTGAGCCAGTAAAGAGGGCTTTACTATTCTTAGGTAGGGGAATGACTTTTGCTTCCCTCCAAGCCTGGGGGCACATACTTTCTAGTAGGCTTATATTGAAAATATGGCAAATAGGAGTGGCAATATTGTCCGCTATTATCCTCAATAATTTTCCATCCAAGTTGTCAGACCCCGGTGGCTTGTAATTGCTGATAGACAACAGTCATTTTTTCACCTCTTCCACACTCACTTTACGGAATTCTAAATTACAATGCTTGTCTTTCATAATTTGGACAGATATACTTGGATGTGTAGTGTCAAGGTTTTTTGCTGGCATGTCATGCCTAAATTTGCTAATCTTGCAAATGAAAAAATCTTTAAAGTAGTTGGCAATATCAGTGGGCTTTCAAAATATTAGCTAGCAAGCTAGCTAGCTAGACAAGCAGTCATCATTATGAATCACGTTGACAATCTACTGGCAAATCCTTTTCCATCCTTGAAGAGAAATTATAGATATAACGTATCAGTGCTCATCGGCCATTGGCCATAAACACAACAAGTCGGAAATCGCAAATTCAACAATGAGTGGTTTGGAAGGAATCAGTGGCTAACTGCTATGCAAAGCAATCACTATTTTGCTTCCCCTGTCTGCTATTCAGTGGAGAGGGTGTGTGGTCCAAGTCTGGGTTTAAGGATTTAAAACATCTGTCTGAAAGGGTCTCTTTTCCAAGCTTAAAAGGATAAACATTCACATGCAACACCATGGGCCAGAAAAGGTTTAATACATTGGCCATGCTGTCAATCCAGCATGACTTCTGCCAGGTTCAAAACAACTGGGAACTTAGAACTGGGAAATCTCAGACTTCGGTGAGTTCAAGACAACTGGGAACTCAGAAAAAAACGAACTCCAACTGGGAAAATATGTTTTGAGCGGTCACCCAACTCGGAATTCCAAGTCGGGAACTCGGGTCTCTTTCTAGAGCTGAAGATCACTGAAGTCATGATTCAACCTAGTTTTTCCTGAGTTCCTAGTTGTTTTCAAAGCACCATAAATCCAGAGAATGCCAGACTTTGATGTCAAAGTTTGATGACAAAGATTGCCCACAAGAAGGACCGCTGCGCCACCTTCCTGTTCAAATGAGCACAGCACAACAATGGTCCAAAAATAGGCCTATGTCTTGTATGCTGCTGCATAGCCTAAATGATGTAATATGCCAGGGAAAGAACGACCAGCTGTCTTGGATAGCAACCCTAGACTTGTGTCGGGACTATATCTTGTGGAAGGATTAAATAGTATGAATAAATTAATCAAAATAACATTTGTTATGAAAATATGTCAATCATTATTTGAACATGTTGGTAACCCGTTGTATAAAAGTGATAATGCCCTCGAAGCAGATGTTTGGAGGATATATTGGGACGGTTTGCTGGCCCTCGACGAACCTGTGCCAATATATCCTCCAAACACTGGCTTCTTGGGCATTATCACTTAAGTATCTTATTCATTATTTTAGGCAATGTTGGAATGATGCATTTCTTTGTTTTGCTTACTTTGTGTATTATAATTAGCTCGTGCTTTTCTCCACGAGGAGGAGATACTATAATGTTGTTGGGTCCGTAACGATGTTTGCCAGTGAAAGTTCAGTATTTAATTCCAGTTGACATTGCGATTTTAGTTTTGTTTGCGCAATGCGCTGTCTTTGCGTCATTATAGGCCTATTGTCTATAAAAGAGGATCCTCGTGATTGTATTTTCCTTCCTTTTTAGACCACATACTTCAAATGGTAGGCTAACCGCGTCTCTCTCTCTCTCTCTCTCTCTCTCTCTCTCTCTGTTGTGACTTAAAGAGTCAAGTTAATACCTCAACATCTTGCTGAATTTATCTGAAATAACACCTATCTGAATTTCTGTCCATGTCCATTTTGAAAGTGCTGAACGAAGGCCTACCTCGTCGCAGCTCGTTTGCTTGAACTTGCTTATACTTAGAGCTCCGTGTTAATTATATAAGAACAAACATTATTAAGCTACTGAACATAAATGTAATCATGTTTGTGTATGGTTCAAAAGTCAAAACTCATGTCGGCATTCGTTATTATTGAAGGATAATGTTGTTGTTTTTATCAAGTTACACAAATACACATGGAGTCAGTAGAAACCATATGTACAGTATTTAAGCAAGTCAGCCACATCAGCTATGGTTTTTAAAAAGCAGTAAATGAGGACTTTTTCGCTTCCAGATGAGGCGCTGCTAATAGCCAGGTGTAGCCGTGGTAAAGATTCACTCCATGGTGCTGAAAAGAAAGCTCCGCTGTCGGGACAGCTTTATGTAGGCCCTAACAGTTAGTGTGCACCATTTGACGCCGTTATAGTGCAATTAATGTCCTGTTTAGTGTTGTGTTGTGTAGTGTAGTGGATTTGTTGGCATGTAAATCTTGCCCCACCAAGATTTACATGCTAAAATCGCCACTGGCAATGATCAACAGCCAATTTGACAGAGCTTGAATAATTTTTTTAAGAATAATGGCACATTTTGCACAATCCAGGTGTGGAAAGCTCTTAGAGACTTACCCAGAAAGACTCGCAACTGTAATCGCTGCCAAAGGTGCTTCTACAAAGTATTGTCTCAAAAAAGTAGTTGTTGTCCATTAGTTTACTCGAATTAGGGGAGGGGTGGTCGGGTTAGGTGAAAAAATAATAAAGGAAAATATATCCAAATATATATATTATATATTTACAAAAATATATATATGGAGGATTGGAAAGCCACAATCTGTCTGCAATATTAATAATCTTGACAGTTTTTATCATTTTTTGTTGTTGTTGGTTTTGTTTGGTTCTCTCTAATACTACTATACACCTAGCAATTTTATGAAGTTGGCTTTAGATGGCCCAGATTGGGAACCTATCACCCAACCTCATAATTAGCTATCAAGTTAGAGTAGGTGGCTTGTCTAACTACAGATATAGGATCTTCATTTGAGCCAGTTTGCTATAGCAGGGAAATAATCCTGCAGCAACAGGACATTTTGATTATTATGTGGATTATAATTAGGGTTGATACATTTTTCATTAGGGCAAATCAAGTGTGAAATATTAAAGTGGAAATTACAAACTTTAGATGCCTTTTTAAACCTTGAATACTCTACAAGTTTTTTTTCCTGCAACAACAGGATGATCAAATTAAGATACAGCATCTGTATCTTATCTGGCATGCCTGCTGGCAAGGTTGGTAGCCTTTAGAAAAGCAAGCAGTAACTAAATGTACTGAATAAGACTCACATTCATTTCAATCTTTTACCCAGATTTATTTTTTCTGTATTTTTTTGGAGAGAAGCATATTTAGTTTCTATCTTCTACCTGAAGAGGTATGCTTAGATATGCAGAAAAATATACATATTTTTTAATTAAGCATAATGATTATGTCCCTAGATTGCAGGAGAAAGCTGTTTCAGGTGTTTGAAAAATGCAAATTATCCAATTTAAGGTCGGGGTTCCTAGCCCCCCTTCGGACCACCCCCAAGCCATCCTCACGTACTTTGTGCATGACGCCCCTGATTGAGCCAACAGGGTCTGAGACAGCTTCTACCATCCGGCCATCAGACCGTTCAACAGATAAATCAAATCAAATTTTATTGGTCACATGCGCCGAATACAACAGGTGCAGACATTACAGTGAAATGCTTACTTACAGCCCTTAACCAACAGTGCATTTATTTTTAACAAAAAAAGTAAGAATAAAACAACAACAAAAAAAGTGTTGAGAAAAAAATAGCAGAAGTAAAATAAAGTGACAGTAGGGAGGCTATATATACAGGGGGGTACCGTTGCAGAGTCAATGTGCGGGGGCACCGGCTAGTTGAGGTAGTTGAGGTAATATGTACATGTGGGTAGAGTTAAAGTGACTATGCATAAATACTTAACAGAGTAGCAGCAGCGTAAAAAGGATGGGGTGGGGGGGCAGTGCAAATAGTCCGGGTAGCCATGATTAGCTGTTCAGGAGTCTTATGGCTTGGGGGTAGAAGCTGTTGAGAAGTCTTTTGGACCTAGACTTGGCACTCCGGTACCGCTTGCCGTGCGGTAGCAGAGAGAACAGTCTATGACTAGGGTGGCTGGAGTCTTTGACAATTTTGAGGGCCTTCCTCTGACACCGCCTGGTATAGAGGTCCTGGATGGCAGGAAGCTTTGCCCCAGTGATGTACTGGGCCGTACGCACTACCCTCTGTAGTGCCTTGCGGTCGGAGGCCAAGCAGTTGCCATACCAGGCGGTGATGCAACCAGTCAGGATGCTCTCGATGGTGCAGCTGTATAATTTTTTGAGGATCTGAGGACCCATGCCAAATCTTTTTAGTCTCCTGAGGGGGAATAGGCTTTGTCGTGCCCTCTTCACGACTGTCTTGGTGTGTTTGGACCATGATAGTTCATTGGTGATGTGGACACCAAGGAACTTGAAGCTCTCAAGCTGTAACCCTAGCTGTCTACCGGCACAGACCTGCACCTTATAGAGACTATTTCCACTGACTCTCCACACATCTATACCTTACACACAAGCACACACACACAGTCAACACTGCTGCTCTATTCAATGCTGCTGCTCTGTTTATATACTATTTATACAACTACGCAACCAAGACACTATCCACTTTATATATATATAAATATATAGTCATACAGTCATACTTAAAATTGCACTCATCATTTATACTGTATATCTTATTGTGTACCGTTATATTACTATGCATACTACCTTCTTACTTACTTTTATTTGACTTTTGATTATTATTTGATATTGACATTGTACTGTGCTGTTGAGGGAGCTCACAAGTAAGCATTTTACTGCACCTTTTATACCTGCTGTAAACTGTGCTGAATACAATTGGATTTTATTAGAATTTTACATTACAAAAATGTTTCTGATGGATAGCTGATCTAAGCTTTCCAATGATATACGATTAAAGTCAAGGGTAGGCTATACGTGAGCAATAACTTGTTGTATACTGACATTGTTTGTCATAGAGTCAAATTCCTGTGGGAAAAATGAATGGAATGGAGGGATGAGAAAGAGTGCTAACACAGAGAAAGCTACCATTGTTACAATGCTATCACACACTTTCCAACTCTAGGGACATAGACCTTCAGGAAAATCACTATGATACATCATTAACCCAAGTGAGCCCAACCGACCCCACTGGCTCCAACTGGGTAGCCTAGCAAACCCCTACGGTGGAAAAAAAACATTCTAGGTTGGTGATGTTTTGCTTTCATTTGTGGAATTCTCAAACCCAACAACAGATAGGATATTGCTGTTTGTTCTTATGGTAGACCTATGAAATACATTGTCCATAGGGTAAATTTGAGTGGCGTATAGAGGGACACCACGGGAGTTTCTCTTTGAGGCATATTGGGCCATAGAGACCTCAATTTAGGATGCGTTGGGATACCCAGCTACTGTTTACTTTGATTGCGTAACGCACTACACATCATAGAGATCCTATTAAATTCGGTATATTCTATTGTATTCCAAATCCTAATTCTATGCTACACATCAAGTTTGCGTCATAATAGCGTTTCGCGCACCTGCTACTTATGTGGCCCACAACAACCTGTAACGGTCAGATACACTGTAGGTTATCTATCGAACAGAGCTGTAATATTGCCACGTTGCTTCAACCCCACGTTTGCCATTGGTAAAAGAGCACGCCATCACTGGATCTAAGCGGTAGCGTATCCTTCATATCCGAGTGATCATGACCATGTCTGACTTAAGAAGTTAACATGTTTGCCACTTCAGTAGAATACCTGGGCCTCCGTGTGCCCCAGCTCCTGCAAACATATAAGGAGGAGTTCGGCTCACATGGTGTCATCGGGCTCAACCTTTTCCTGATTCTCCTCTTGCTCCTGTTCGGGGCTATCCATCTGCGTAAAAACGATGTAAGTGCGCGCCGCCAGTAGACTTTACTTCTTTATGTAATGGTTTTTGACGCGGGACTGTCAGCCAGGCTGTGACAAACTACTAACAAACTGTCCTACTGCCCACAAACATGAGAACTATAGCTGCAGTGGCGCTGTCCTTTTAGCACCGCGGAGTGACTACCACTAAACTGTCTAGCCTACCTGTTAGACGAGCGCTGTCCAGCGACCTCAGCTCTCCATATAAATGCATGCGCTAGATCTTCATTTGTAGATCTACTTTCTAATTTCGCCATTGTTTGCCATGCAGAATTTATAGAATGTATATTTCAAAATCCTTATCTTATACACCCATGTATTTTTATTTTTCAACAGGATGATGTCTTCGGCGAGATTCACCAGTAAGTTTCATCCTTCATAATTCATTGTGAATTCAAAGGGATCTTTCATAGCTCTGAACTCAATTTAAACCCAGTCTGATATTTTCTCTTGCAGAGAGCTGGTCAATATGTTCACAGAGGGAGTGCAGCTCAACTACAGATACCTCCAACACCTGGAGGAACTGCTGGACATGAAGAAGTTACAGATAGACGACCTCACCTCTCAGGTGGACCTGGACTGCTGCTCTGCCTCTGAGTCGTGCTCTGACTCATGCTACCCAAGATCATCTTCCAGATCATCTTCTAGATCACATTCTAGATCTTCTATACCCTCCAGATCTAGTGACTGCAGCACATGCCAAACCTGTAAGAAACGGCCTCCACCTGACAGGTTTAAATACCTGAAAGGCTGTAGTCCAGATAGTCAAGATAGACCCTGCCCTCCGGTTAGTCCTAGCCCAGTGGGTAGTCCTAGCTCACAGGCCACACCCTGCCTCCAGCTACCAGGAGGTCGTGATGATGAGGACAGTTATCATGGCTCCACGTGCTCCTCCCATAGCTCCTCCTGCAGCTCCTCTAGGTACGTGTCTCCTTCTGACTCCCCTCTGCCCCTGGAATACCAGCCCAGCCCTCGTCAGCCTGCTGCTACTGGTTGGAGGCGAAACTGGACTCTGATGGAGACCAAAGTGGACTCTGTGGCTATTCCTGTGGCAGCTCCTTCTACTG
This sequence comes from Coregonus lavaretus, assembly GCF_964263955.1. NCBI lineage: Eukaryota > Metazoa > Chordata > Actinopteri > Salmoniformes > Salmonidae > Coregonus > Coregonus lavaretus. Next base: position 29,208,701 of record NC_140018.1, read on the forward strand.
TCACGTCCCCTGACGGCAAAGACAGAGCTGCTGACCTCACAGACCATACAGACTGCTCCAAGACCACTCCAGACCGTGCAGACCATTCCAAGACAACTCCAGACCGCTCCAAGACTCCGACTGTGAGACAGATTCTGACGGTGAGACAGCTGTTTGAGGTAGTGCCGAGGAAAGCAGACCCACCCCTCCTGCACTGCTGGCACTGCAGACGCCTGGAACTCAACGTGACGCAGAAGGTTCTGTAAAAATTTACTGTTAAACTGCGTCCCCAATGGGACCCTATTTCCTACATAGTGAACAATAAAGGAAATAGGGTGCCATTTGAGATACAACCACTACTGTTTTTTAAAATGTCTGGGTGATGAGTTGTTGGTTTGGTGTTTGTCTAAATGTACACGTTTGTGAAAAGTAACGTATTCTCGGAAGACAATAAATAGAATCTAATCGAATCTATAATCTAAGGTCGCCCGCAATCGCTGGAGGATTGCCGTGCTGATGATCTCCATCGTTAGGTGGCTGCTCGCCGAGAGGCTGAAGGGAGGAGGCACCACCAGCTCAACCTCCCCCCCAACCAACACCACTACCACCCACTCCAACACCTCAACCACCTCTCAGGCTAAGAAAGGATCCGAGATCATCAGGAAAACTGTCAACATGCCAGCCTTCTGTCCACAGGGTGTAAACCCTCCATTTCACTCCCAGGCTCCATGTCAGTCTCCAGGGTCGGAGCGTAAACTCATTATAATGTACGCTCAGGGCGCCAGGGTCCCCTTAATTTCCCAGGAGGTCCGGGAGAAGCTGGAGTCTCACATCTGCCGCAAGCAGAGCCAGCGCCTCTGGGGCTTCCCCAAGTTGGTCACCAGGTACGTGGGCGACCTCACGCCCCTGCAGCCCCCCACCTCCTGCAGCAAAGAAGACAGGAAAATCATGGGCAACATGACTGACTGCCAGGCGGTGTTCTCTGGACGAGTTCTCAACACAGAGTTCAGGTTGAAGAACAAGACTACCAAGCCAGCGGGGGAGCCGAAGGCTACTGCAGCTGTAGCTGCAGCAAAGGACATCTCACCAGCCATCAGACCTGTGGAGAAGACTACCACCACCAGCACCATGCTCCAGCCAGCCGAGACCCATGCTACTAAACCACCCCAGACCAGACCCTCTCTGAACCAGCCCTCCGCTGTGATGACCTTGACCCCGGAGGGACAATGGCTGGAGAAGAAGGTGAGGAGTAAGTGTATGGCGGTAAAGCTCAAACACTTCCCTGGCATGGTGGCCCAGTCACACCACTCCACCCTTGCCTGGGCAACCAGCCAGCCCACCAGGAAGCCCACCCAGGTGGCAGAAGCCTCCACTGTTGTTCGGAAACGCCCAGCCCCACTCAGACAGAGGGATAAGGTATCATTCATGGACCAGGGGGAGATAAGGCACCTTGCGGACAACCTGATCATGAAACACATGGAGCATCTTCAGAGGCAGGGAGTGACAACCCCTTCGACCCCCTTGGCCCACACCCAGGGAGTGACAACCGCCTCGGCCCCCTTGGCCCACACCCAGGGAGTGACAACCGCCTCGGCCCCCTTGCAAAGCTCTCACAGCCTGGCTCTAAAGACCTCGACCGGCACCGCCACTGTCTCACATCCCCACCCTGCCCTCATTAAACAGCTGGTGCTGGGGAGAGCAAGTGCTGGTGCTGGGGAGAGCAAGACACCGCAGGCTCCACAGCGGTACAATGTGAAGCCTAGCTCAGCCACAGTCAAGGTGGGAAGACGCTGCAGCATCATCCAGCACTGAGGTCCAGAGGGCTCCTGCTGCCTCCTTTGATTAGGCCTCCTCTCATTTCCTGCATATGGTAGCTAAAGATGTATCCAGAAGTGAATAGTATGTATTCTTTCTACCAAATACATTGTTTTGCATTTCACATGATTTGACTGTTTGTTCTATAATAATAATATGCCACTTAGCAGACGCTTTTATCCAAAGCGACTTACAGTCATGCGTGCATACATTTTTGTGTATGGGTGGTCCCGGGGATCGAACCCACTACCCTGGCGTTACAAGCGCCGTGCTCTACCAGCTGAGCTACAGAGGACCACAGTTCTATGAGTAGAGTATGTGTCTGTTCCTGATGAATATTGATTTTGGGCTTATTCATTTTGGTTTGTTTTAAATACAACAGGCATAGTTTAGGATACAGAAAAAATGGGTTATATCATGGTGCACTGTTTAAAATACACTATGTCAAAACAGAGTATTTTATACAGCCACATAGATACAAGCAAACACAGCTGACTGGAGGTGAAATAGCAGCGATATTGATGCTAGAATACACTTTACAGTATCAAACTGACATGTTGCCTCTTGAAGGTCTACTGCCGCTTTCCATTTCCATCTCAGAGCTGTTAGCCCAGTGAGCTCTTTTCCCAGTGACCTGTTTGGCCAGTTAGCCTATTGGAATGACAGTTGTAGGTCTATCTTTATGGACGTAAACAGACCAGTTCATTCCCCGGTGTTATTTTTCAGTCTATGCTTGTAGATTCCTCCAGATGACAGCACAAAGCAACACTACCTTGAGGCCAGTGAGAGCAGACAGACAGAGCGATACTCCCACTCACTTTCGCACACCCCCCACATACAAGTATTTACATGTCGTGCACATGGAACGATACCAGAACTAAGAGGACGCGTGCTAAATTATACCTGACCACTTTAGCTGGAGTGTTACTATAAACAGACAGGATTGACCAGTCAAAAGTAGTGCACTGTGTAGGGAATAGGGTGCTATTTAGGATGGGCCTGAGTCACCTCAAGGAGTAGGACCTTGTTACTCAGCTTCCAACAAAGACAACAGAGCAGATTTCGAATACAGTGCCTTGATGAGGCTGATGCAGGATCAGTGCTGTGGCTCTCTCATAATAATAATAATATAATATGCCATTTAGCAGACGCTTTTATCCAAAGCGACTTACAGTCATGCGTGCATACATTTTTTTTTTTTGTGTATGGGTGGTCCCGGGGATCGAACCCACTACCTTGGCGTTACAAGCGCCGTGCTCTACCAGCTGAGCTACAGAGGACCACAGGATCCCTGGAGTCCTGTCACACGCTCCAGCAGACTGGGATTGAGAGGAGAGTCAGGAGGGGGAAGGGGGGCAGAGGGTGTTTGTCTCACTAACTGTGTGCTGCATCATCTTTTGACAGCTAACATTTACATCCCCACTGTGTTCTCTTGCTGTTCATATATTTATGCTAATGAGAATCCCAAAACCCAGATGTCACCAACGGTAAAAAGGTCGCAATAAATAGAGAAAGGAGCACAACCTGCAATTCTGAGCCACCTATGCCATGCATGGAAACTCACCTGCGTCCCAAATGGCACCCTATTCCCTACATAGTGCAAAACCGTTGACAAGAGCCCAGGGCTCTTGGTCAAAAGTAGTGCACTACATAGGGAATAGGGGTGCCACTTGGGGGCGCACACTTAGTCATCTTATGCCAGGGTATTCCAGAAGATCATTCTTCTCAGATACGCATTTCAACACAGATGTGACACATACCGTGCTTCAATGTATTATGCAGTGCCCCCTAATCTGATTTTGATGACATGCTGAGCCTGAGGTACAGGAAGGTGATCACACCTCTCTCTGTGGCCCGTACACATAACTGATGTACCACACATTTGGCACAATAGTCACTTGTGATACAATGGAGAGTTATTCTGCACAAAAATAAATTATAACGCACAATGGTTGTGTAAAAATCTGTTATATCACAAAAATATCAGTTGTATCAAAACCATTGTGTCAAATCATCAGTTGTACAATCTGAGTGTCTATGAGTAGAATTCTATGTAGAAAACCTCCTAGTGTCAAAATGATAGACCCAGCGTTGACAGGATAGATTCTGATGTTCCTCTCTTTTCCGAAGTTAATGAGATATGTAATATTGATACCCTCTGCACCCAGGGGTACAGCTCTGTGTTCAGAAAGATAATATCATGAGCACATCATCAGCACAGAGGAAACTGTCTAGAATACAGTTGCTTTCATTCTCCTGTGAACAGCACCATTCTCTGTGATCCTACGACATTGAACAGAGACCTTGGGGGAACAAAAGCAAGGAGACTTCTTGATAATTGGTTACCTTGGTGAGGTTTTCATGGCTCAGCCACATCTCTCATGTCAGTGGCTATTTTCATGTGTACTGGCTGTTGCCAAGGTAGAGAGTCACATAACATCAAATGACCTCTCAGGAGTGTCACTATCATTCACTACTCTGCTCTGAGGTGACCATGTGTGTAAGGACCACAGTAGACCATGGGAGGTACTTCAGCTGGCAACTGGCCCTCAGAACCAAGGCACATGCTATGGTGCATTGGAAGAAAACTTGTTGGAGTCTCAAATTTTACCCGATTGAACCCTGGTCAAAAGTAGTGCACTTCGTAGAGAATAGGGTGGCATTTGGGACGCAGACCTCATTTGTCATCTTAGGCCCTCGGAAACCTCTCATTAATCAACACTGTTGCAGGTCGTCTTAATGACCTTAAATAGGAAGTAATATTCCACTAAGGGCAGCCAGCAGCAGCAAGACGTGACACCTCCCTCTTCTGCTACCTGTGGCTTCATATTAAAGCTGGATATTAAAGCCACCACACAATTACAAATTACATATTCAGTGTGACATTTAATATCCCACACAATGGAATACACCAAATTAAAAAGTAATTGCCCTAGATGAATATTCAATGTTATGAGGTTTTTGCTATGTGTAAATGCCCCCCATTCGTTAGGGTGGCTAGGTTCTCATTACAAAGTGTCAGCACAGTGGCATGAATATACTGATTAATTCTCTTCTCTCTCAAGTTTTTGGATGAATTATCAGTCACACCCGACCCTTGTCCTTGAGCGCCTACAGTATATATATTCAACAAACAAATCACTTTTGCCTTTCTGTTCCTCTCCTCTTTGTTCCGCTGGATGGACAATATTATGCAAAGCAGAAAATGATAATGTATGTAAAACACCTCACTGTGAGCCACAGCATTAAAGACCTGGAAAATCAAATATTCATAAAGAGGATTACTTTCAAAGTGCGCTTTCTCAGGAGTTTATTGAGGACCACCTATTTTGATGTTCACTGATATCACTCTCGCCTGAGGGGATGGAAAATGAAAAACCGATTGAGGCACGTTTTTATCATCAACCCCCTTGAGAGGTTTACTCTAGCGTCCACCCTAAAAGGATGGTCTGTTTCAGCGTCACCGTTCCAGCTGCCTGGAGATTTAATTAGCATCAATACCAAGAGCAGCACGTCTCTGCTGCGCCCATCTCTCTTTTCATCTCCCAGCCTTCAGATTGTGACATAATTGACAATGCTGTATACGTCCCAAATGGCACCCCATTTACTCTATAGTGCACTACTTTTGACCAGGGCCAACAGGGAAATGGGTTGATATTTGGGACGCAGGCGCTGTGACCAAACACAACAAAGAATCTCATTAATCATGCAGAGAGCCGAGGGCATCAGAGGAAGACCAGAGCTGTAAGTGGGAGACAAACAGTGTGGCTGGCAAGGGGACAGTCAGTGGCAAAGCTAGAGGCACTTCTGAGGGAACTATACGGTAGGGGCACAGATTGTGGTAACTACGTATGTGGCCTGGATCCAAACTAAATGGTAAGAAAGCCTTCATAGAATGGCCCATCTCCTGTTTTTGTAGCACAAGGCAGCTTGATGTACCAGTACACCCCCTGGACAGGATGCTAGTCTGCCAAAGGGGCTTATCACCCAATCAATATCCTTAACCCTCCCGTTGTCCTAGGGTCAAAATGACCCGCCACTGTGAGTCTTTAAAGGAAGTATCACTGCCGCCTCCTCACAAATGATCCAAAAAATATAAAAATTAAATAAAGTTGGTTCAACACAGTGGCGGGTCATTTTGACCCTAGGACAACGGGAGGGTTAAGTGCCAAACAGAGAGGCATCTGTCAAATTTTTTAAATATTTAGTATGACTCGAAACTGAATTGCTCAAATGGAAATATTCTGTTTGGATCCAGGCTAGTAACTTTGTGGTTATTTCATATATCACTTCTTCCATTCAATTATGTAATGCACTATAATACAGGTCCAGATTCAGGTATACAGTGTGGATAACATCTAGTGGAAATCTTCACCTGGAGTTTGTTTTGATAGCCTAAATAACAGAATCCAAGCTTCATTAACCTGCTTCATTTGTTTGATCTATTCTCTCAGTCTAGATAATGTAAATAGAATGAACTCATTAGAACGCATTCTAGTTCTGTGTTCAGGATGAAAACCATGATCTGATTGCTGTATACTCTATAATCATGAAACAGCTGGATCTAGATAGGGTTCATGTATGGAAACATCACTAATAATTGCCTTGCCTTCATTTATCTTGTACTGTAGACTCAGGAGAATGACTGGTAAATGGCCTGGGAAATACTCGGTTTACTGTACACACATACTGTGTTAGTATCTAGCTAGATATCAAATAGTGGATTTAAAATTACACACTAAATCTATAGCACGTTGCTTAGCTTCATGAACAAGGGCGACACCTAGTGACATCATCCTGCATTAAGTTGGAACTAGAGGTCTGCGCAGTACTCGTTTCTTCATACCGCATCCGCTATCGCAAAAACGGGTCCCAAAGCCAACCACTGTCCCGCAATGTTATTTTAAGCATTTGTGACGCAGTTCACTTGCTAGCCATGGTCCCAGCAATTGTGCGCCCTATAGGCAATATTAAAATGCGCAACAATAACTATGAAATAGGTTAAATTACCAGATTCCCACGTGGCCCATTATATTAGGCTATCTGTATTACTGGGCTGTATCAGCCAATATGCTAGATGTAGTTTGAAGAGAGCAGAGTTGGATACTTTTAAGATGGAGAAATATGGGTGGTCAATATTTATTTCAAGGCAATGTAGTAAACTACAGCCTAATCATATTTAGGAAGTACATTTCCTTGGACATTTAACCGTCCCGTTGTTCTCCGCCCATGCTTAGGATATAGCCTAGCCTACTCTGTAATTGAGACCACAGGCGCACCTGATCTTGCACGTATGGCTACTGAACTTGAAGAAGCAAGATTTGATGCCATTCCACTGATTCTGCTCTAGTCATTACCACAAGCCTGTTCTCCCCAATTAAAGGTGCCACCAACCTCCTGTGGTGTAATCACTTTAAAATTAATTTCCTTGGAAATATAACTGCCACGTGATTCTCCCACATGCATAGGCAGCCTACTCTATTTCAATGAGACCACACAAACTAGGCACTTACTTGATCTCGCACTCCCAATGGAGGAGAGGTAGTCTACTAAAGTTGAAGCAGCCAATTCTGAAAGTGTGCGAATATTGCGACAAAGATGTGCTTTTAATACAATAGGTAGGCCTAGGCTAACGCATACAAAGCAGAAAGACGACCATATCCAAATAATCTACATGCGTGCATACATTTTTTTGTGTATGGGTGGTCCCGGGGATCGAACCCACAACCTTGGCGTTACAAGCGCCGTGCTCTACCAGCTGAGCTACAGAGGACCGCAATGATCTCTGTCAGGACCCAACTGAAAGCCAAACAGAGGCCATGACTACACTTGTCAGACTGAAAAGGTTTTTAATTATTTACAAATGAAAATACACCATAACATCAATCTCCCTATTTATGTAATTTACAAATGGACAAAAAGTTATCACAAAAAATACTGAAAGGTTATTCAAGGTACCCAATTCAAAGTAAATCTTTTGTATTTACAAATGGTGTAGAGATGAGACATGGCAGTAATACCAATCCAGGGTCGTGTTTACAACGTTTTGTTACCGAAAACAAAAACAAGTGTTTCTTAGTGGACAAGTTCACACAGCATCTCCTTGTTCCACTCAGTTTCAGACCGCTTTCATTCATTTTATACCTCCTGAACAGCACCCAGGGAGTTCTATCTCCGTGCCGACCTACTTTCTAACAGCTGGATGACCAGGCGGGTCTTCAACGATGGCAGCTTGTTGCTGTAGTTCTGTTGGAGCACGGTGCTCAGTCTACTGCGCAGGCTCCGCAGGCAGGGCAGGGAACTGCAGTCAGGCACATTCAGCAGAGTGTGGAAGAACTCTGTCCACAGATCACTGTGGGGATTTCTGGAGAGGAGATGGAGGGAAGGGGAAAGTAGTGTGAATTTGAACTATGCTGGAAATATTTTGGGTCAAAAGGCGGAGATGTTTTCAAAATGCAAACAAAAATATTCAAGTGATTACAGAGAGAGAAAAAATATGTTTTTTACACAACCACAACAACAACCAGTGAAACCATAAAAAGCCATTAGCACTCCTCCTTAAGAGTTACCTTCTAAACACTGAGTTTGTCTTCCACACACCACCCTCCTGTGTTACTTGCATGTATGTTCCAAAAATCATGCAGTACACCGTTCCAGCTATTCCAAAGTAGTCCGTCTAAAACACAAAGAAACGTAGTTAATATTCTCAACAGGTCGTATCGGACATCCACCATATCACTAGAGGACACGCACTTGACACGACAGACACACTTTACCTGGTAGTTCCATGGTCTCCCACTCTGCATCTCTGTACACTGGAAGCCTGAAGTCATACACTTGGCGGTGAACGAAGTGCCCTCTGGGAACAGAGTCATGTCAATGCTCTGACCCAGGTCAATCAGGGCAAGGCCATGATCCAGATTATCTGGGTCAAAAGACTTGTTCTCCAGGAACCTAACACACAACAGGCAAACAATTAGCACAGTGAAGAGCCACTGGTAATCCCTGGTAGAGTACTGCATCCATCCATTACTAAAGATTCCCAGAGACATGACCACCAGTAAGGAGCCATCCCTACCTATCTCCCAGCAGGAAGTTGTCTGGTTTGATGTCAGCGTGAACGATGCGGATGCTGTGCAGCTGTTCCACCATGTGCAGGATGCAGACAGTGAAGTAAATCACCAGAGGCTGGGGCATCACCTTGTCACTCAGGTTCTTGTACAGGTTCACAGCGTTCTGGAGGGGAATAATAAACGTGTTTAACTCCTTTTAGTGCTCCGGTGTGGCCTCTTTTTGGGTGCATCCCAATTATATTTTATTTCTCCTGAAGTGTAAACTTGTTCATTACTTCCCACAAATCTAAAAGCATTGGATTGGTAGAGGCATGGGCTACAGAGAGTTTCCATCATATTTTTAATACCAGTCATTTCCTTTCAAATCAGTGAAGGGAAGTGAACAAGTGCACACTTTGAGATGTAGCCCTGATGTTCAATTGATTGATAAAGTCTGGTGGGTGATGAAGAGGGGTTACTACCCACCAATAGGGTGCCACAGTTGTGGAGCTCGCCCAATAGCACGCTACCGTTCTGGAAGAGGTGGGCAGAGTGGAAGTTGTTGAAGAGGTGGCGCACGCTGGGCTGCAGTCTGGCATTCAGCTGAGTGTTGATGTAAAACTCCCACGGATTGGCTGGTTTCTGCACCTACGTGTACAGATCAAGACACATACAAGAATTGACAATCAAGCATTCAATAGGAATGCATGAATTGTGAGGATAAGGTCACTATAAAGCCGTCATGTTATCAGGCCTTACTAATGGCAGCACCAAAACAGTCACTACTCATTTCATGAAAGGTCAGTGGAGTCACCAAGTTAAAATTAATATAAAGTCAAGATCCATCCTACCTTTAAAATCATCTTCTCTGAGGTTGTCAGGTCAGTTGCCTGGTAGACCGTGGCAAAGGCACCCTGTCCGAGGACGCAGTCAACCCGTAAGGAGCCTTCACCTGTGGATGACCATCACAGCGATTTTCAGATTTTAAAAATGGGGTGAAATTGTTTTTAAAGTCACTGCCTGTAAACACACCAAGACTTTCTTACCCATTTTGATGGTCATCTTGGGTGCGATGCTAGGGACTTTGCACTGCCAGGTGATGAAGTTTGGCTGGGAGGGGAGTGGCATGGGCAGTTTGGAGAGCAGGGAGGAGATCAGCTCCTCATCCCAGGGGTCGGAGAACTGCGCTACAGCCACTGCCTCTTGAACTGCTGGACTCATGGGCACATCCATGTTCACCTTTGACCCTTGGTCTGGGCTCATAGGAATATCCATGCCGTACCTCACCTCTGGAGCTGGACTCATAGGAATATCCATTCTGAACCTTAATGACGGATGGACTGGACTCATGGTACCATCCAAGCTAAACTTAGATGGTTCTGGACTCATTGGGATGTCCATGGTCTTCAGAGGGAAGACATCTGTTCTCTGACCCTGACGGGGATTCATGAAGGCATCCAAGTCCAGGTCGGGTTCAACGCCAACCTCTGGGCTTTTGACCACTAACCAGTCTGGCTTGGGTGCACACTCCGGGCTCATGGGGATATCGAAGGCAGGCGTTGGGGCTTTCTCTGGACTAGTTGAGACATCAAAGTTGGATTTGAGGGCATAGATCTGGCTCTTTGAAAGGGATGCCTCTGCCACAGATGCATGCTGTGAGAGAGGACAGGCTGGCTTTAAAGACTGCTCTGGGCTCACATAGACATCCCAGTCTGGTTTAGAGGCCTTGGGAGGAGGGCTTTTGGCCCCTGCCCCCTCAGTATGAGACAGTGGGGCAGTCTGGTCTCTGAAGGACAGTGTGGCCGGGGCATGATGCTGCACCTCAGTCATGGAGCAGGTAGCCAGGCTTCGCTGGGCCTGGGCCAGCCCTTCCCCCACGATGGTGCCCTGCTCAGCAAAGCCCTGTGCCCTCATAGAGCACTCAGCGCCGGTCTCAGATAGCCCATCAGGTGGGCTCTGCTCTATAATAGGGCTGAGGGAGGGAAACAAACTCATTATCTTCGCCATGGATGCAACTACATGTGTTTGCCCTAAACACTTGACTACACCTCAAAAACGTTGACCAACAAGCATTCAGAGTGAAAACATACAGTACAATGCAGTTACTGGTAGTCTACAATATCAGGTTTCCGGTAAGTACCTGAGTTTTGTGGGCTGTCGCAGGAAAGGCCCCTCTTCCGGACCACTAAAGCCTCTGGGGTGATCATTTTCTAGTGGGAGGAGAAAGAAACAGAGCCAAAAAAGGTCAAGTACTTGCTTTAGACCACATTGTTGTTCTGAACTACAGACACCTTATGTCAGGTGAGGGCATTTGATTTCTGAACAGCCTATGGTTGCATCCCAAATGGCACCCCATTCCCTATGTAGTGCACTCCTTTTGCCCAGTGCCCTATGGTGGTAATTGGGATGCATGCATCCTATGAATGAGCTCAGATAGAGGGCTACCTTGGTCCTGCTCAAAGTTCCAGGAGGAAGGAGCTTTATTTTGGAAGGGCGTGGAGACCAGGTGGGCCGACAGGGAAAAGTCTCTGGTGCTGTTGGGGCAGTTGGCCAGGGAGTTGAGGGAGTTGTAGCGTGCTCCCCACATAGTGCTCTCATCTGGTATCAATTCCGACGGAGATTCCTGAGCAAACACACACACGAAACGATAAAGGTTTGCATTGTGTACACAACTTAAAATAACCCAACCATCATTATTCTTTGAGTCCTTGCTGAATGAAATGGGTATGTCACCATGTAATTGTGCACTTACATTTTGTTTCTCTGGTTTAGATAAAGGGATTTCTGCTAGGGCCCTTGGTGGCTTAGCCTTGTCCACCATAGCAGCACTAAATGGAGCAGGAAACGCACAATAAAACAGTGTTCATAAATTTACTTTGAGAATTAAAGAGATAGCAAAGAAAACGGGATGCCGGAGAAGAACCGCATGCTTCACCTGCAGTTCTCCTTGTTGTCGTTCTCATCCTGAAAAATGGCAAAAGGCACTGCACTGGGGGGCTTGCTGAACAAAGAGGCGCCTCCTTTAAATAAAAATGAGAAAAATAAACCAGACATTTAACCACTGTATGTAAAATAAAAAAAGGGCGACCTGCCATTATGCATCCCTTTGATTGATTGTTGTTTTCTTTTACCTCTCATTTTATTGTTTTACTGTAAAGTGTTTTGCAATTTTAAATGCACTTTTGATTTGACATACAGACTGAAACAAAGGTTTTGAGAAGTTCCAATCAAAGGGGGAATTGAATTACCCATTCTCTGGTAGACAGCATCAAAGCGCTTCTCCGCCTGATGCATTGGCATGCTGGGGAACTGGTCCTCCTGCATGAGGGTTGGAGCCTGGAACATGTCCATGATAGCATCTGGAGGGGAAGGTAAAGAGGTGAGATACTAAGGACCATATAATTAGGAATTAGAATACTAGAATGGACATGAACCTTCTTATGATGGGATGATAAAAGGTCAGCCATTTTGGTCAGGGAGTTGGTCAACCATGGTTTGCCAGTGCTGTGATAAGAGTGTAAAATAATGAATTTTAAGAATGTATCTGCACTGTATGTTTGTTAGCTACTGTAGCTAGCCAGCTAGTTTCATTTTTCAAATTAACTGCCAATATGCCAATATTCCATTCAAACAATATAGTCAATCCACAGCCATTATATATTTACATTTACATATATCACATTCCTTACTTTTATTTTCCTGCATAAGTAAAAATCAGGATTATGACACTACTGCCATTCATTCCTCCCTGACCAATTTGGCTGCCATTTTCACCCCATTCTGGAACTTTTATTCAGGTTATGACATAGCCCCTCTAGTAATTTAATAGGATCTCTATGCTAAATCTCCATTGGTTGTACTGCCTTTACCACACAGATGTATGGTAATACATTGGAATATCTCCACCAAAAAAGGGATTCGGTGTAGCAGATAGCACCACGGAAGTGATTGTTTTTAGCACCAATGTTTTTTTCTGCCTTTGAATTTAAAATCACCAATATCTGAACACAACACACTTTATGACTGAGTGACCAATAAATGTATGAAGAAATGCCTTCATTTGAGCAAATGAATAAGAGTTGAGTTCCCAACTCACCAAGTGCCTCCCGTGTGTTGACTGTGGGGGATGGGAGAACCCTGGACGGGGTGGCTTGAACCAGTCCTAGAGAAGTGTTAGGAGTGATATGGGACAGGTTCCCAGTCCCTCCCTGTGACACTGACAGAGAGAGTGAGGGACGGTGTAATTAAACCTTTTAATTCACATACGGAAACCAATGAGGGGAAGAAAGGGCCCAGATTATGATATTTTACTTACCATCTAATTTCACCTCTGACTCAGTAGCTTCACTGACAGACACCTCACTGGAAAAACAAAGAGAAACGATTAGCTTAGATGATACAATTAATTAAAAACAAATTCATTATCTAAATCTCTGAGGCGTCTCGTCCCTGACAGAGCTAAAGAGGCTAGAGACACATAATACATTCTGGTTGCAAATAATTACACATCTGAAACCAGGACTAATCTAGAGACATGATGACTCATTATTACTTACTGATGATCTCTGCCATTGTGCTGCTGGAAGCTGCTGCTGAGGTAGTTCCCTAAGCCACCGAGGTGGGACTGGGAGCGAACATCCTGGCGAGGAACTCCCCCGTGCTGCAACTCAGATCCATAGGCTGCTGGCTTCTGTGGGGACGATCCAAATGACAATCCAATAGGCTTAGGGATTTGTCCTGGTTGGGGTTGAACCAGAGAGGCCTGTAGAGTATATGGCTGGGGAGCGACTGAAGATGGTTTTGGCGCTTCTGTACATTCACGCAAGTGACCCATTGGTGCTTCTGGCAGGTGAAGGGAGCGACTATGGGAGGTGTTTTCCTCTTCCACCTGTCCAGATGGGGGAGAGGACCTCTGTGAGAGCAGGGTGTCTGTGATGGGAACCCTGAGACGGTCGTGCTGAAAGTGGGCCTCAGGTTCCCTCACCGTGCCTTTTCTGGGGACCTGTCCACTGTTCAGTCTCAAGCCTGGAGTGGGTTTAATGCCGAGGTTGTTTGAGAGTGGAGGGTGCCTAAAGGACTGTTGGAGGAACTCAGGATTCAGTCCTGTTGCAGGTGTGCAGGATGCCTGAAAACAGAAGTGCATACCACATTTAAAAAAGGGTCCTACAAATTCTAGGGGAACCACAACAATCGAAACAACTGAAGTTAAGGAGCCATGTGGATTCTCCTACCTGCACTGGTGGAGCAATGGCTGAGCTTCCCTGGCCTGTAGAGCTCACACCGAGGTTACTCTCCAGCTCCTCCAGCAGTTGGTTCATCCTCATCACCTCCTCCTCCTGCTCTCTAGCCAACCTCTGACGTTCCCCTGGTAATATAACAAACAAACATAGGTCAAAAATCACAGTTGGCACTGTACTGGTGAGGTACACACTCACCCATTGGTGCATTTGATTTAGATAAAGGGTGTCTGTAAAGGATGTCATGTGGCCAGTTCATATTGATGTCTGACTACACAATAAAATACAGCCTTGCATTTCTACTCTGTTAGAGGAGTGCGATGCAACAGTGCTGGCTAGGAAGTCATATGACCCTACCAAACTCTCTCTGCTTCTCCACTTGCTTGCGTCTCACAAAGTATCGTCTGGCTCTGACCTCCTCGAAGCAAAGTTCAGACCCTTCACAGACGAGGTCTTCAGTACGGTACATCGACACTGTTTGCAAGTTTACAGCCGGGCCTTGATTGGGTTTATTTACCACCACATTTTCAGACCGGGAGATTCTGCGGGAGAGTTGTTTCATTAGAGGGAATACAATGTAACTTCTCAAAAAATATATAAAATGTAGGGACAAGAAAATGTTTTGGTATTATGTCTAAAGACTTACATGCGAACTGTTCTGTCTGCAGGGAATTGGGATAGACCTTCAGGGTCCTGTGTCAGAAAAATATATATTTCTCTGTTGATCACTTTTTATGAACAAACACATGAGAAATGAATCTGAAGCTATTTATAAACATGTTGAAGACAGAAAAATGTGGTAACTGACCTTGTACTGTGGGCTAGGCTCTCTGTGGAATTGCTGCTGATTTACCAAGTGAGAAGTCTGAAGAGGATTCCGTACACCTTCTGTTTTCATAAATAAATTCAGTTT